>NC_139492.1:9139855-9743355 GCF_008360975.1 Lichenostomus cassidix | reverse complement strand
CCAATGGGAATATACCCTGGGTATCAAGAAGTGCTCTCCATAATGCCTCACACTTTCTACCCAACATCCAAACCCAACGCAGGAAAGTTCTCTTGCAGATTGAAGGTGACTTTGTGTAACAACACAGAAATGCAGAGTGTTTCAAAAAGACAGGAGGTTTTAAATGGTTAATGAAATATTTCCCAACTCAGTTCAGTTTTAGAAAACAACATTAATTTCAAAGATCACTTTCATCACAAACCTAATTAGAGAGGATCTTTATCTCATGTCAGCTGTTAACTGTGATCGATTTCAGTAGTGCAGGGTGAACCCACAAGCAGCATATCGAGGTTACCTGCAAGGAGGGAGGATTCTGTGCTGTTATTTCAGGTTGTAGCACCCAGAGATTCCAGCTGGGCTCCACACTATTCTGGCCACCCATCACACACAGATAACAGAAAATACCTACTCCAGATGGATATGACTGCAAAGGCAACTGATACAAGAAATGCTTAACAGTGAACTGATACCTTGAGGGGTCTCAGCACAATAATTCTTTTTAACACAAGCTGTTTGCCTGACAGATCCTTTCTTTGTATTACTCTCAACCTGTACATTAAATATTTCTATGCCCTTCTAAACTGCCTTTTCTCTAGTCTTATTGTCTCCTGTCAACCCCAAAAGTCAAAACAGACACGCAAAAAACCAGGAGAATCCAAGCACACTTTCAGCAAAAACAGAAAGTGAGGCTATACTTGTACTTCAAGAAAGAAAAAATGCTTTACAGAGAACAAAGATATTTAGGTATAAGTAAAATACTAACTAGGTGGGCAGTATCATTATTTATCTCTGTGGGAGAAAAAATAAAACAACTGGCTGAAGAAAAGGCTTAAAATTCAAAATACTTGAGTAAAAGTTTAAAAAAACTAAGTCTATCAAATGCAGCAACTTAGGTGGCATGATTGGAGACAGCAGCAGCTTGGACCACAAGTATAGAATCCAACTTCTCAGGGAAAAAATGTACTCTAAATCATACCAAAGAAAATAATTCAATTCATTTTACAGTAGCAATTTTTCCTCAGAGCAGCCTGGAAATAGTCTAGTCTTCCTTTTAGGCCAAAACAAATATTCAATAACGTGGACTGCCACCTTGCATGGGCAGCTCCAGCAAGAGGAAGAAAGGCAGGCAAAATTTATCTGCTTTGGGCTGTAAAAAAACATTGCACTGGCTCTTCTGCCTCTTGCATCAACCTGTCCAAGGCCCACCAGGTCTAATGTGCTTATAGTATAAAACATGTTAATGCAGAATAACAAGCCTGAATGTGTCTCTGCAGTTTTCCTGCCTCCCCCTGAGCAGCCCAGACCTCCTGTGCCCAAGGACCTTTCCATAGGGGTACATCCAAAACACATCTGGCAGCACCAAACCAAGAAGGCATCATAGGGGCAGGAGAATTCCAAAATCTTCTTGCAGACAGGACATATAGCAAGACTTCACCAGTTTTTATGGATAGGATTGTCAGCATGTAAAAACTGTCATGGAACACAATAAAATAGAGTAGCTTCAGGAACAAGGAAAATAAAGAGAATATATTACCTTAGGGTAATATGAAACAAATTATTTGCTATTTTGCATACTACCATCTTACTTCAGTTCTTTTCTATATACACAGCAATAGCCATTTATATACATTTGCACCTCACAGTAATACAGAAGAATGAAAAAAGCCCAATTTGTAAAGCTCCCTCCCCCACCCTTGCTCTGGTGCAAAGGCTGAGATTGGAATTCAGGAAGCAGAGGTGCACATGTGTAAAAAGAGGACAAGAAAAGACAGCAGCCAGTGTATTTAGTCTGCAGCCCAAATAAACACTTGCAATACTATGTTGGGTTTTTTTCTTTTTGATTGGCATATTTTATATTAATTATTTATTAAGCTACTCTAAGGTCATGCCACAGCCTCAACTTTTTGCTCCCCCTCTGCCCCCCATTTATTGCTATATATTATTTGCAGGCTAGTAGCACCAAGGGCTTGCAGCCATCACCTGAACCCCATTCTGTTCAGCACTGTACCAGCTAGACCAAGAGAGGAGTGCACAGTATCCAGGCAGAAGGCAACAACGTTTAACACTTGACAAGCCTGGACTTGCTGAGCTTCTTGCATGTCTCTAATAGATTCATTTTCCCTGAGGAGGGGCATGTGGAAGAGAATAGGAAGACAAAGCAGTAGTGAAGTGAGTCCGAGAAAACTCAAGTTTCGATTAATAAGCTGAAAAGAACCTTCACACTTGCATACTCACACAGTTTAGGTACAGTTATGTTTTACTACACAATGTCCCAGCAGACCTTATGCAAACATCCAGGACCCTGAAAAGACAAATCTGTTTCCCCAGAAAGGCACATTTCACAGCCACATCAGAACAGTTATGGACCTTGAGCATACACTGTGCCTTGACTTTAAACACAGCACATCGATATTCCCCACAACTCACTAATTTTCTCCAAAGAAATAAAAACAGACAAATAGAAAAAGTATTTTCTATGGGGGCAGATATTAAATCTAAAGAAAAACATCAAGCCAATTACCAAAGTGATCATTAGCACTTCTCACTGTCCACAACAGCAGACTGCATATGGAAGCAGGAAACTGTGTGATAGCTTTGGGGAATCTTTGGTACCATTTCGTTGATTCTCTCTTAAATTCCAGGAATGAGAAAGAATGAAAACTGCACTTGTTTCAATCACTGGGGAACAGCAGCCTGTTTGAAATTTCTTGTCAATCTTATTTTTCAACCAGACCTCAAGTTAAAAGCTGCAGTAGAAACCTGCCTTCTGCTTCACAGCACACAAGGCTGACACACAGCAGAGACCAGAAACTCCCTTCATTTGCCTCCTCCCACACTCCAGTTTACAGCTTTCATAAAACCCTGAGAGAATACATAGCTTCTGTTTGGTGAATCAGTTTGCTTTCAGTTGAGCAGAGTGGAATAGTAACTTGCTTGACTTTCTGTTCTTCCTGCTCCCTCACCCCTCTGCTCCAATTTCCATTACCTCAAATGCCATACAGCCTGCTACAGCCATGCTACAGGTAGCCATGGCAAATTGTCAATAGTTTCCATACTAATCTCCTCCTGTGTGGGTGGTTCCATAGACACAAAAAAACCAGGGAGTCATTTGCTTTTTACCCCCAGAGGATCATGGAGTACAGGAAGGCATCATCTCCAGCAGCAATTGGTGCCTGCCCCATGCTGACTGTATGTGACTGGATCATGTTATACATTCAGTGGTTTCATTTCAAGGCAAAGAAACTAATATGGCATTCAAAGATGAGCACAAAAGCACTTCAGACTAGTATACGTTCTTTTTCTTTAATATATTTGAAAACATAAATGCGTAAATTTTCTTCAAATGTTTTGATGTATAAATTTTGAGTAAATCAATAATATCTGCAGGCAAGACAGGATTCACACATGGTGCTGAACCTTAACCCAGGCAAAAAATTAGTCTTTTTCCTTTACTTTATCAACTCTGGTGGTATTCTTTGCTTTCTGAAGAAATGGCATGGACTGCACACTGTGCTGGTTTTTTCTGTTTCTAGCCTCTGTTTCTTTATCTGGATTCTTTTCCTCAAGGCTCTGTGGGGAGTCTCTGCAAGTGATCAATATGAATGCATCCCATCCCATGATTCACACTCAGATTCTGTGATTTGGAGCAATGCCTCCTTCACCCTCAGCTTTGCAGCACTTGTTCTTTGATTTTGCTCCTTTCCATGACCTCTTCTACTTTGGTTTAGGATCTCTCAGTAGCTTTGCATGGCTCTTCCAGAAAACAGAATCATCTCATTTTATACCCCTTACTGCAAAAGTGAAATGCAATAAATCCTAGCAAATCTGGTGCCTTTATTCACACATTTGTATCCCCATTAAATGCCACCTAATAAATTCTGCATCATAAAAAATTAAGACTGGAAAGGGAGGGAAGAGGAACTTATGTGGCACTTCTGAAAAATCTAACCAATCTAGCTAATGGGAAAGCATGATGGAATAGAAAGCAGGTGAAGACAAACTGCTGCTTCCCTTGAATTTATTGGAAAAGTAACAACTAAGTCAATTCCAGCAATGCTCAGGGGTCCACAAGAGGAGTGGAAGGAAAAGATGTCAAATTTGCCAGGTTAAAGCAGGAAGGAATAAATAAAATACCATCGTAAAAAACTTAGCATGGTATGGTATTTAGGTATGGAATTTAGTTCTTGTGCGGTCTCTGGGGAAAGGAAAAAAACCAACAATTTAAAACTCAAGAGAATGGAAAGTGCAAGAAAAAACAGAGGAGCAGAAAGATATAAGGGTGTGGAGAGGTGAGTTTGAACAGGAAACTAAAGTGCTGAAGTCAGACAAAACCAAACAATGGCACAGCAAAATCTTGCAGCGCAAGAGCTATTCATTCCCTAAGAACAAGGAGTTTTCTCCAAGCCTTTTGTCCATGTCTGAAACCCCACGGCCAGAGCCTCCATGTCATGTACCAAACTGGAGGAAAGTCACTGGAGCACCCATCCCTTCCTCCCTGCACTCACAGCTTCCATCATTTGCTCCCAAACCCCACTTGAAGTGACGTTGGCTGTTAATGTAACACACACTTGGCAGACTCAGTGTAATTTGCTCTTTTTCAAATGTCACTGCACACAGGCACTCGCTGCTACACATGCAGACACCAAGCAGTGCCACAGCAGAGCCAGACACTGCTGAGCTGCACACATCCAGCCCCTCTGAGCACAGGAGACACCCACCAGATCTGTGCCATCCCCAGCTGGCCTGATGGGGCAACTCAGACTCTCCATGCTCATAAAACATTTACAGCTCAGTTTTCAATTTATTTTCTCAATGCCCAAAAAAGAGGGCATACCTAAACCACAAGATCTGAATACACCACTGCTTAAGGAAACCAACCAACACACACCCAAGTGTGTCCTGCCACTCATTCACAAAGCAACTAAAATAAAAATTACTGCATTTAGCAGTGGCAGAAGCACTACGAGGCAGGCTACAGCAGCAGTGAGCTCTATTCATTGCAGCCCTTCATTATGTATCACTCAGAGAAATCCTGCTGTTTTCTCTGTTTGCAAGCAAGCCTCAAGCCTTTTCTCAGCAGCTGTCACTTGGTTCACAAAAAAAAGGCCTCTCAGCACCATGGCGATTAAATACCATTATAACTTTCCTCCTTCTGCATACTACAGTAGGCAATCAATATGGGCTTACATTTTATGAGACAAGGAGTTAACTTGTTCAATTACGGTGCAGACAGCTCTATTCTTTTGTAACAAGTAATCTGGGTAAGGAAATCGATACTGACAGGCCCGATGCACGCCAGCTAATTTCATATTATCCTCAGCCAATCGGGTACCTGCGAATAATAGAGTTGTTGTTACAGTTCATTATGGGGAGGTGGGATCAATATCGGTACAATAAGAGGATTGGCAATGCATCTGCTGTATGAGGAACCCTGAAGGGAAAGAAGGTCCCACCAGTGCCGCCGCACACTCGCATTTACATAGCCTGGGAAAACAAAAGTGCCACCGAGGTCCCTGCTCCCTGACCTACAATTAAAGATGAAAACACCCCAGAATTGGAGCAGGATAAACAAACCTCCCTCGCCTACTGCCAGGATAAAACAGAGAAAGGGGCAAAGTTGAAGAAAATGTTAATAGCAGATTAAAAGACGTGCATATGCTTCGTGAAATGAGATAACACATGCACGGCTAAATGAACCAGAAACAATCTATTATTTTTTGAAGCATTACATTAATATACAATGTATGTTTGACAAAATGCACGGCAGAAAGGGAGAAAACATGCAGTCCTATACTGATGAAGATTATATATATTTTATACACATGATATTTCATGGAGCATGTTTTCTTTGATGATGTAAAGTCCTACCTCTGTTAACATTTATTATGCAGAGTGTGCAAATGGGGCACAAGAAAAATGAGAGATTCTGGTATTCAAATCAGGGGTTAGAGAGAGAATTCTGTGCTGTGTGTTTAAAAACAGCTTGAGAAGTAACAGTGTGCTTGTCATTTGGTTGCTTAAGAAATGCAAATGGAATAACAATATTTTTAAAATACAAACATTTGGGGAAAAAAGAAAATGAAGGTTTTTTGAAAGAGTTTTGTTTCTTTAGGTAACAAAAATTATTTTTTTCATGTGCCCAATCACAGTACAGGTACCAGAAGCATCCTGAAAGGGAACACTTACATTTAACATTCTGATGCAATTATTTTCCCATTAATAGGTACCTAACTTGAGACAACAGAGGTTTTGATTTCAGAGGCAGCAAAAGCTTGTAAACCTAATTGACTTAGAGTAGAGCTGCAGCTGTCCATTAAACTCTACCCTTAAATCCATGGCAGAAGTTTGGTTAGCTTCCCAGGAACAGAGATCTGCCTGAGATGCCTAAAACCACATCCCAATCTGGGAAACACTTTTCAAAACACAAGCTTTATGATGGTGAAAAATAGTATATACCAGGTAGAGCAGGTACTGACTCTAACTTCAAAAGTGTGCTCTGAGGATCAAAATACAAGGGCTTAAGTGTCATAATGCCCCCCAAATGGAATGTAAAAACAGGGAGCATCTAGAAGACATAAATTTAAAAAAAAATAAAGCGTGTCAAGGACTTTCACCTTAGTCCTTTAATTAGTCCTTTAATGCTTACTAATTACACATTTGTTATTAATCATCCACATTTCTCTATTTACACTTCCTAACTTTTACCTTCTAAAAGAAGTGTAAATAAATCCAGCAATTTCAACAATCTCTACTGGACGTTTATCCACCTAAAACCCAAACAAACCACTACATAATTTCAGACATTTACACCCAACCATCCATTTTTACTCTTGAAAGGCTCATGGGCAGGGATATTTGCACACCAAAACTAGGCTGTGTTGGCAGAACAGCTATTTCAGCTCTCATTTGGTGCTCTAATACTGCTCATCAATTTCAGAAAACCAAAATATCCATCAGCTCAATTCCTCCCCTCTGCTTGTACTCCCTCCAAAATTCTGGATGGGATACGAAAGTGTCATTAATACTAATGACCCTTTCAAGGCAGCCTTGAAAGAACAAGTATTTTGTTAACTCTGCAGTTCCTGTTAACACATTATAGCCTTTGGAATAGATTACTGGTAGCCTAATTTCATTCATTATTTATCCTGGGCATTTTTGAAGTCCATTAATTATTTTTCATCAAAATGCAAAGCCAGGCATGGGGGCAGGGGGAGGGTGAGCACTCATGTGCATGCTGGATTCACACTCCACACTCTTAACTCTTACCAGCAACTAATGTAATAAATACAGACAACAGGGAAGATTTTACGCATCCATCAGTAACATGTCTCAAAGCTATCAAAAAGGAGTTGGAGAAGCTTCACTCCTAACAGAATTGATATTACTTATGTTAGAGAAACCAGCTCCTTTGCCTGTGCCATGGGGTCAAAACAGCTGCCATCAAACTTCCTGGCTGCAAAATAACATGGTCTGGAAGATTCCTTAGGCTACATTTAAACACCAGAGAATAAAGTCCCCAGCTGTGAGACACCTCCACCCACTGCTGACATCAAGCCATCATCATTTTATTTGCCTCACACATCAAAATACTGCACCGAATACAAAGTAATATGCACGAAAACACACTCAAATATTTTCAAATTACATCTTGTTAACATGGAAAAATAGCATAGAGGTCACAGAAGAAAGGAATTACGTACTCTCTAACTGCTCAGCTATCTTAACCATTAAGTAAGGTAGCAGAGCAGAGAACATGGAAGACCGATCAGCAGATTCTTATCTATCCTCATGCACTCTAGAGTAAAAGTAAATCAATGTATATTAGCTGGGAGCTACCAGCAGCAGCCAGACTCAGAGGCTCTCCAGGTGCACGGGTAGTTGTAAGAAAGAAATATGTGCATTTCTCAGTAAGGGATAAATGGTTCTAACTTATCCTCAGAGAGTCCTCCTATGTATCAGTGTTACTATTCTCCCAATAGATGCTCATTTCTTACAGTAGAGTGCCATAAATATGGACTAACTTTTATATCACAATTCCCAGGTGACCATCCTTTTAAATTCCAAGACATTAGAGCTCTTCAAAACTCAGTAAAATTAATAGAAGGGTAAACAAGGTTTGGCTTCAAATCCTTAAAATCTGTGGATCTGGAATACTAGAAATGTGCTCCCCCCATCCTGTCACTCTCCAGGTGTCTGCAGTAGCAAAATATCTTTAAAAAAAAAAAAAAAACAGGATGAATCTTCAAATCATTTATCCACCAGAAATTGAACAGCAAACAGCCAGACAGAGTTAATTTTTCTGAGACAGCAAAACAGGTCAGTATTGCAGAAGATTCATCTCCCATAACTTACTGTGCAGTCTCCCCAGATCCTTCAGGCTGGAGGAGAACCCAGGGTCTCAGAGCTCAGCACATTTCAGACCAAGTCATTTGGCAACCACAGCTCCAGACAAGCTTTTGTGGATTCTGCTTATCCCTTGGTAAAATAAAGATAATTACCCTCCTTTCATTTGTTTCTCATAAAATTTAGCTTTACAATTGCTCCTGACAAAGGCACCTGCTGTGAATCTTGCAACCCAAGCACCAATTGATGCATTTGTATAATGATGTGCCATATAAAACATTGTGGTGAAGGGATAGCTTCACACCTCCAGCTATGGGTACTGTGCATAACTATTTCTAACAAGCAGCTATTCCATTTAACAGCTACTAAATCCTTGGATATATTTATTAAAAGGCACTGAGCAATTCATGTTTAATTACTTCACAGAAGAAACAGAAGTAGTAGTGGAGGAAGAGTTAAATACGGTACTTAAAGGAAGAAGCTACAACTAATCACAATTAAGAGGAAGTCCCAGGCTATTTAAATGCTACAATCCAATTATATCAGGTAAAATGAATTACTCCTTTAATGCTGACTTTATATGAAGATACCTTCTTATTGCTCTCATTAATAATCATCAGACATCATTTTAGCCCATATTGGCTGCAATAACATTTCTATTAGCATCATGGTGTAGCAGAGCTGACAATTAAAATAAAAAATAAATCAAACCCAGAAGTGAATAAATGTAATTATAGTTCAGAAAAGAGCTTTTATGACTATTTGATTAGTCAACTGAGCAGTACTTATCTTTTAAATCTTAAACTTCAGTTAAATGAAATTTTAGACTTCTTATTACAGTAGTCCCTGAAAAACTAAGATAAAGGCAGTGGATGCTCCAAGAGTTATTTAGCTGCCTTAGTACCAATATGCAATATGTGACTTGAGAAGCACCAAGTAAAATAGACTTAATAGGGCTGTAAACCTCCAGAACATAAGAAATTACAGGGAGCATAAAAAATCCCCAACCAACCAACCTACCCACCACACAACACCACACATACACAACCAAAACCCAAAAACACCAACTACTGAAGACATAAGAAATCAGGCTACTTCAGTTGTTCTCCACTGGTCTCCACACAACTTTTTATGCCTGGAAACCTCACCATGAGAAACAACAAGTTATCTTGCAAGACAAGATAGTGTATCCTTAGCAATATTGCCATGGTCCAGCCCATGAACAACAGGAGCAGTGAATTTCTGGCTCAGCAGATTTTCAGAGGATATAAATAGAGGGTACAGAGTTGGGCCCAGCGCTTGTGGTACAGAGTGACTTCTTCATAACAGATACCAACACTTTCTATGTAAAAACCAACAGCACCTAAAAGGGCCAGGACTGGCTATTCCAGAAAGATGAGAATTTATTTATGGGCAAAGAGCAAATAATTGTGGTGGCTTACCTACAGCAGCATATGGAACACTGCCAGCCCCAGGCAGCTCAAAGGGATGTGCAAACATCTGGAAACTTATAAAACAAATATTTGATCAAATATGCATCACTATCAAATTTTCTCCAGGAATGTGCACAGTTTTTACTCCCAGCCTTGAATGTTTGATGCCGAGAATTTGTAACTCATTTACACAACAAAACATGCAGAACTATTCTTTTCTTTTCCTTTTTTCTAAAAGGAGCAGGGGGGGAAGGTATTTTGATAAGAATTTCTATATATTTAAGTTTTTCATCCTACACTGAAAACTCCTATTTTAAACTTCTAAGCTTCAAGAGTTTAAACTAGGCTCTAGTCCCCATAGCTGCAGACCACTGCAACGGATATATTCTCCTATTTTCATCTTTTATACCAAGACACTTTTACTAAATCCTCATTTGAAACTAAACTTCCACTCTCCCCCAGGGGTAAAAAACCAAATTCAGTTGTAGAAGCAATTACAGATTTGTTTTCTGAAAAGCTACCAGGCAACAAAAAATAATACAAAACACAAAAGTTTTTCTGCATTTTCAGGAAACTAAACTGCAATTCAATGCACATAGATGCTACAATATTATCATAATGCATACCATTGATAGAAATGTTTGAGATAAATCACTAAGAAGCCATATTATCCCCCAACTCCCACAGATCTTTCAATGAAAATTGGGTGTCACAACTCCCCTTTCAATAGCTCTCACAGCCCTCCTTCATCACAAGACCCAGCAACAAGAGGTACTCATTTATCATACAAGTTATTAATCTCATTATAACAAAGCAGTTTTATAATGAAAACACAAGTACTAGCAACTGAGTTTCAAAAGGATGACAGGTGTATCCAATCTGAAAACAGTGGATCCACATCTGCCTCTGGGTAGGGTTTCCTCTCAATTCAGATGTTCTTCAAAGTAACATTTCCACTTTGCATATACTACTGCAGGTGAGTGACTGAACCTGGGGGCTTCAAACACCCCTCATGGCAGAGATGCTCCTTGAAACAGTTACACAGTCCAGCCTTGGCAGCCTGTTGTTTGGGGGAGAAACTTCCAAATGGGTACTAAAAACTAAGTACTAACCAACACACTTCTTACAGGAGCTCTGCTCCAGAACTGCAAAGGCAGAGCTTCAAAATTCTTTTCAAGCATCAAAATATAACTTTGGACTTTTGAACTCAACCAACCTGGCTCCCTCTTCCTGCCTTTGGGATTCAAATGCTTCAGCTGATGGCATGACACCAAGCAACTCAACTGTTACTATCTAAAAGTAAGTGATCATCTCTAAGAAGAGACTGAGAAACCCAGAACCATTCAGGAGGAGTTTTCTGTGTCTGTTCTACAACCAGCCAGCAGCAAACACTGGGCTGCTGCCAGGAGGGAGCTTTGTATTAAGTCAAAAATTAACACAACTACTTGCACATTTTTAAAAGCAAGATATCACTTCTAGACCTACCTGCCTCTGGCTCCTTAGCACTGCACTTCACCTTCTTTAAAAATAAATAAATAAATAAAATACTTTATTATGCAGTCAAAACACACTTCAAAACCCTGTGATAGCCAGCCAGGCCACCCCCTCTCCCCAGATTACAGCTCAGAAAAATCTGATTTTCTGATTGCTGGTTCACAACAGCCATCTCCTCAGGACTGAACAACCTGTTGCAAGTTTCAGTTTACAGTAGCTCAAGTTTTACTGAAAGTCTCAGTGCTTTTGGCAGCAGAGCTGCCATGGAATCACAGCGCTGTCCCCTTGACTCCTTTAGGTCCCTTTGAAATTCCAGGGCAGATCTGTTTTTCTTGGTCCTTAACACACTGTTACATCATACTGCTTTTGTTTTTAAAGCTCTACTACCTTGGTTGCAAAAAACCTTTCCAATTTCTTTTGGAAATGTTCACATTCCCATTAAAATTCCTTATCCCTCTGTAATAAAATTATGGGTTAGAAATATCCAATATAGTAATTTCTGGACTACTCGTGCATGGATTTGAAACATCTCTAGATAATTTGTTTTGTATTCTACTGTTCTCCAGTGTCTTTTAGAGAGAGGGGAAAAAAAAGGTTTTAGTTTCAATATAGAAAATTCTTTAAATCCTTGCGGCTTTGACTGTTGATTATTTTATAAAGCCACAGAGAACAGTTTACAAGGAGCCAAATGGGTAATCATTATTCCCTATCAGCAATGAGCTGTGACTTGTGTAAATTGCATAATAAATTAGGTATTTTGAGATAAATGAATTTACAATAAACAATCATGGACTGAAAAGCTCTACTTCTCGTCTCCAAAGGCACAAGCTCTGGTTAAAATCAGCCACAGGTAGTTAAGTGATTATAAACTGTAAAAATAAATCAACCTGATATAATTGCTCCAAGGAAAAAATTACCAACATATTTAAAATTTCAGCAGTGCACCTTTTCCCATATCCATTTGGCATTATCTAATTACCTTCACATTTCATTTCCATCAGTGATATGACCTGTATTTTCCTTTTATAACTGTCAGGGAGGGGGCTGGAGAGTGGAGTGGAGGACCACAGTGATAAATCAAGCTCACCATTAGGACCGAAATGGCTCATCGCTGCAGCTCTAAATCCAGGATTTATAAAGATGTCTAGGCCATATAGCACACTTGTGGACACCATAATAAATTCATGAGCACATTGCCAAGGCAAACCACTTCATTATGTGGCAGGCTGCTAGCCATTAATCTAGCAGAGAGAGATTCCTGGGAAACTGAGACTGCTTGGAAATTTATGCAGGCCTAAAGTTACCCATTTCATTATGGATTTAATCTGCTCTTTCTGCCAGAGTGCATGAAAGGTTTTTACAGTTTAGATCAAGTGCTTGTAACTCCCTATTTTATATTATTTCTTCAACAATAATGTCCTAATTTTCCTCTCAAAAACTATTCAAACTGAATGCCTTCACGCTTGCCTTCCTCTAATATTACACTAGATAAAATATTTATACAATCAATTGACAAAGAGCAATTTTTTTCCCTTAAATGTTCCATTAACATGTAAATTTTCATATGATCTTTATCTCATAGACAAAATGTGCTTAGCAATGCCCACCTTCTTCCAGGCAGTTAACCCTTTTGTCGACTGTAAAGAATCCAGATCAAAACAGATTCAGTGGCCTTATTTCTCAAGCCCCTAAAAAGGTCTTGTATTTAAATTATTATTCATTGAAAGGAAATGTAGCTCCTAAAGTAATTTGCATGCTTTTTTTGAGGTCTCATTCTCTTCTTCTCATATACAGCACATAGGCATGCATTTTAAGTCCAATTCCTACAAATAAGATATTTCAAATTACTATTTTCAACTTTATTAGAGAGTTTAATATAATGTCCCTAATAATGCAGAATATTCCAGGTGACACAGAGATTCTGACATATAAAATTAGATTAACAAGACAAAAAAAAATCTTATTTATTATGAACTTAATAATCACAGATTAATATCTTCTGTAAATAAAGATTTCCTCACATTCCAGGTGAGCCTGCTAATTTATGCCAACCATACTTATATTACAAAATGAGAAATTTAGGCAAAAATGCTTTCAGTGTTTTGATTCTTATAATGATGCATTATTTGGAAGACCAAAACCAGAAACTGGAATAAATAATACTTGAAAAAGAAAAAACCAACCAAAAAACCTAACTATTCAGTTTTATTTTATGTTCAATATTCTTCACTGCTGCTATCCCACTAGAACTTCCAGCCATGCATTTGTTAAAATACTCCAATGCCTGGAGATGGGTTTAAAAGGTTATGTTTCTATGTTAGGGTAGTTGTCACTAAATGGCTGCAGTTAATTTTGGTGGACAAGTACTTCATGTGTCTGCCTTCGAAAGTGTGATGGCAAACACTCTGCATCATCGTTCTCACTAGCCCTGCTAACCTCCTGTGTCAGCATGCACAGGAGGACAGACCTACAGCCATGACTTTAATAGCATAGATTTATCTTTAATATCCATCTTAAAGACTATTATGGAGCAAGAAAACACATGAGAACAAGTCATGTGTGTAACATCTTTTTTTATTATTAAAACACTTCATTTTTCCTTTGTCTTGGATGAGCAAAGTGGCAGCTTGTGTTGTCTACTTCAAACAGTTTGTCCCCTCTCAGGAGCATCTGGGTTGTAGGAAATTACATTTCCAGTACTGACCAGGTGTATTTTGGTGATAATTTGTCATCTCATCTCCTGGATAAGCAAACTTAATAATAAATCTTCTACCCAGGCTAACGTATCTCTGGGATTTTTTGGGGTAAAACTTACACACAAATACATATGAGCCACCTATCAAAAAAAAAAAAACCAAACCAGAAACCCAAAACAAAAAAAAGGCCGTCCTCCCCCTTAGCAGATGAAATCTATACTGCAGAATGCAGTCTGGGTCCCATTTTATTTTTTTCATTTCATACATAATAAAGGGAAACTACTTTTTATATAATTCATTTTTCTTCTACCAAAGAGAATACTGAACTCAAAGTGTAGAACTTCCACATCACAGTGTGAAAAAGATTCATGAAATAGAAGTTCAGGTTCAATAGCACTTTACATCTCTCTGACTTGCCAAGACATCACCTTGGCAAGTCACCACCTGAGCTTTGCCTCATGCTAATCTGCATTTTCCTTTTTCCAGCATTTCCCCCAAAATATTACCTACTTGGCTCTAACAATGGAGGACAAAACTTCAACATGAGGACCAACTCTGTTGAGCTCTGATATGAAATACTTATGTAGAATTCAACTGATTATAAAAATATTATAAATCAGCACTAGTCAATCAATTACGACACTGAGAATTGCCTAACAGACACCCTGTAGAAAGGTGATCAGAACATAAAAACAGGAGCACACAAGGGACTAAACAATTAATTTGAATAGGTTCTGCAGAATTCCAGTTTTTTTCCAGGAAAAGGGAGATTCTGCATCAACCCAGGAGTTGGGCATAAAGCTATTTTTAATAATATTTTTAGTTTGCTAAAAGTGAAGAAAGTAAAACATCTTAAATATAGTTAGCCTCAATCTAAACCAAAAATACTTTGGAACTGGCTGCACAGGCCTTAACTGTGGTCTATGACATTCATAATCTCCAAATCACCACCCTGGTGCTCTACAGTCTGTTTCAGTTTGGACACATTAGACCTCTGAGAACAGCCATGGCCATCTCCAAACATTCCTAAAGGTACCTCCAATACTGCTGACATATTTTAGGAATGAACAGTAATGACATCTTTCGAAGATAAGAAAATTACTTTTTGCTCTGCGGTCAGATCTTTCTCTGACTAATCAATCTGCCTTGTGCCTTGGGAAACAGTTCATATAAGCAACTAGGATGCATCAAATGTGAAGGAAATGACTTCTCAGAACTTCACTGCCAGTGAAAACAAAGCTACAATAAACACACATCTCAGCCACACGCAGGAGAATTCCCTCCTGGACACAACTGCTTGGAAAACAAGAAGTTTGTAAATGTTATATTTAGTTCATCTGAGTACTGCATAATTGGATGAAGTAACTCTGCACAAATAGAACATAACAGTGAAGACAAAGGTTCTTAAAGGATGAAGGAAGATGTTTTTGCTCTTCAAGAAAAGAAATTCTAAAAAATTTCCTGAAGCAAAATGATCCCAATTTGCTTAGAAGTAATTTAAGATTATTTCTGGTGTCACTAGGTATCCACAGCTTTCTCCCCTTCTTTTTTTTCTCCAAATAGCATTTCCTTTATCAAAACTGGCACTAAGATTGAGACTCCTAAACACTTTGAGGGCCTTGACCCCAAATCCAACCCAAACCCAGGAATCTCAGTCCATTTCAGTAAAGTTTGAGTGTTTCTCTGAAACACTTAGCAAGTCCATCCATGAAACACCCACAGCAGGCACCAAGTCCTCACATCTCGCTGTGTTTGTTTGCAGTCACAGATCCCAGATCACACCAGAACACACCAATGTGGTTTACAGTCACAACCCACGGAATTCCCCCTGCTTTGGGACTTGTCATGCAAGGAGCAAACATTTTGGATATTCTCAGAAACTTGAAGCCCAAGTTAAGCAGAAAATCCTCCTGGTGTACAAGTGGTGTACCACTTGTAACTCTTGCCTTCAGCACTTTTGTGGCTTTGGGACTAAGCTATTACAAAGTCCTGTAACACTGTGTTCTTCCTGGGATACGCTAAGCAAACAAGCAGCTGATTTTCCACACCCTGTTTTTCAAGACTTTTTATGTATCTGGATATACAATAAAAATAAATTTCCACCAGCAAGTTGAACAAAATCCAGGGTTTTAGCTAAATTCAATTGATTTAGGCCAATGCAAATAGAGGAAACGTAATACAGTTTAACAGTGCAAAAGCATATAAAACTTACAAAATGTTTCTGGAGGCAATGATCCACGCTGAAATGCCAGAAATAATATATCCAATAATACACACACAATTTTTAATGTAAACACAACCCACATTTATATGTCTTAACTGGTATCACCAGCACTAGCCTATCCCAGGTACAGAAGAGCTCAATAACATGCTCTAACGTAGAATACATCAACAGTAAATTCCATCTGAGTACAGTGAAGTGCTTGGCAAAAAGATTTGCTTTAACACAGCCAACTCAATAAAATTCATGGTCCCAGATAGCCAGGATCCTCAGTCTTACAACCTGAGAACAGGCATGTCACACTCAGACTGTTGCCAGTGTATGGAGACCAATGAAGCAAGGGACAGGACCTGAGCACTCTTTCAAGTCCCTGGCAACTCAGTGGGCTCAAGTGAAGGGATGGAACAATCATTTTAAGATCTTGCCTTGTGCTCACCTCACTGCTGGCTTGCCTGCTGGCTGCTGCCCTCTGCCTGGGGTGTGCTGAGCTAGAGTTGGTGCCCATGACAGTCCAGAACAAGGGTGTGTTCTCCCAACCAATGCTTTATGGAGGGAGGCTGGAAAATCTCTGACAGACTGAGGTGGCCTGAACCACAAGCCCAGCGGTGCTGAGGGTTGTGGCTTTTGGCTGAGACCTCAGCAGAGCTTTGTGCTCAAACCCATGTAGGACCTGCGTGCAAAACACGAGCTCAGCTCATACGGATTGGTACCATTAGCTCCTTTGTTAAATATTGAATTCCCATAAGAACTGTGGCCAGAAGAATTGCAAAAGACCACAGACTTTTAAAAGAAATAAGCAAAGTCAACTTAAAGTAGTTTTCTGACAGCAGCGTCTTAATTGCAGTTATCCCATCTAAACTGCTCCAGACAACCAAAAAGCTGTTTATAGAGATTTACTACACCAAAAAATACCGACTAAAAAGTGGTAACATTTCCCTTTACAGAAGCCCTATCACCTGGCAAGAAGTGACTAAGCAGCTCCACAAAGAAGGCACCTCAGGCACTGCTCATTTAGTCTGCACAAACTTTGGTGGAAAGAAAAAAAAAGGGGGGAAAAAAATAAAAAGAAAGATGATCAGAGCTCCGAGGTGAAAGCTGCCAACATTTTCTTACTAGGGGGTAGAAAACCATATGAGTTTAAATACTTCATGTTCAATGAGAGCTGAGCCTTTAAACTGTTGGCACCAGTGGTCTTCCAGGTTGCTGAAGTTAAACTACACTGGCATTGCCAGAATGCAGCAGCAGCACATGCCAACCTCTCAGTCCCTGAGAAGGCTGATGGACACCAGCAGCAGCAGGAGCCACGCTGCTCAAAGGATGCAGCACTGCAGAGAGGGGTAATAAAGCTACAGAGGATTATTTCTCCCATCATTGAAGGTAAATCCTGGAGCAGAAGAAACAACTGCATATATAAAATAGATGTATGTAATGTGAATGAATAGCATTAGTGAGTTACGAAGTTTTCATGCCAAAAGCATTTGAAATTTGCACCAGATTCTTTGCTGCTGCAAAACAGTTTGATGCCACAGCTACTACTCGTGTTGCAATAAGGGCAGAATCTTGGAGTGATCAACAGATTAACCCCAGGGCAATGCTCCATGAACTTCACAGGAGAAGGGAAGATAAAGTCATAAAATAATTACCAGGTTCATCATGCAGAAACACAGTTCTGTGAACTGAGAAACAAAGACTATTTACATTTTAATGTTTTAATAGTATAATACATATTATACAAAACATATTTCCCCTCTTTTTCTCTAACCTGAGGTTTAAGGACGACTTCTGTCCTGCCATAGTCAAAGACTTATTTTACTTCTTGTGTAGGAGGCAAGAAGGCTACCAAATGTATTCATGTACCATGTTACACCACAGACACAGCTCACAAGGTAATCCTTAAACTTACTGGAGCACCACTAGGAATCACTTATTAGCCATAGCATAAAATTATTAACTCTATCCTTGCAATATCCTGGAAAATTTGTCAAGGGAATATAGAAGTTCAAGCCTTCATCATGAACCTTTTTTGGTTCAGAAAGGGCTTTTGAATTCATCCTGGTACCGCTTTTCTAACAGAGGCCCTGAAAGAGCCTTCCCTAAATCATACAGGGAAAACTGCCAGGATTCACCAAGCCACAAACAGTCATAACTCTTTCAATCAAACAAGTCAAACCATCATTACGAGCACACTGTGTGGATTTTATCTTTTGTTACTCAATCCCACTCTCCTTGACTGGAAAGAGAATGACCCCCTTCAAAGATGTTCCTCTGCCCCCAACCCTCTCCCCTTCTCCACGGGCTTTTCCTGGGTTCCCCACTCGGTGCTTGAACTTGACAGCCAAGGATGGTGCAATGGCTGCGTTTTCTTTTCCAAGGCCGCCGTGCCAGGAACTAACGATATGTGAAATGTTCCATCCCTGCAGGTTTTCCTGCTCAAACATTTTCTAAATAAATAAATAATTAAAAACAACAGCGTGTGCCACATTCGAGCCCTGAATTCCCGGAGCAGCTCAGGTCCTTAAACTGAATAATTTGCCTCAGCTTGCGTATTGCAAAACCCATTCAGCAAAAGATTATGGGCCTTTAAGTGCCATCCAGGCCTGAAATATGACTCTAGGGCTTTAGGATGTCAGAATTGAGAATTGCTAGTGAATATTCTGTTCTGGCAATACTAAAACTACAGTTATTTAGCAATATGGGAGCAGGCAAATGGGGGCAGGGGAGAGAAGGAATCTGACAGAAAGGAAAGACTATAACTTAGCAGAAACAGAGGTGCAGTTTTCATATGTGGCCACATTAATTCTTTATGGAATAAAATGCATTTGTGAATCAAAAAGCGGATGCAGATTTATATTCCCACTTAAATCTGCCAAAAGCAAGTAAATGAATACTGAGAGCTCATTTCAGTTCAGGAAACAGTTTATGAGGACACGTAGGTGGGTGCAGGTACTCCACATGAACAGTCTCAAGGGGAATTAGCAGCTGCTTCTGCTCTTCAGAAGAAAGAATAAATAAACTAAACTGAAAATTAGCAACACCTCATTAAATGTAAAACCATTCACATATAAAGCAGCTAGGACTCAAGCCTTAAAAAATTCAAAAGGTGCAGTGTAATGTGAAAGCCAAAGGAGCTTTTGTCATCCCATCACAAATTATTTAGGCTTAGATTGTGGCATCAAGCCAAAGCTCAGAGATGGAGCAGTTGTGAGACACTTTCCCTGGCAAAAGTTGCCTTCTGACCTCAGGTTTCTTAGCCCTCTTCAGCTCTTCAGAACTGCCATCACACATCCCTAAGTCCCCACCTCCCTCCCTGGTGCAAGTTCACATCTGTACCAGAGAATCTGTCCAATGGACTGTGTCCAACAGTGCTTAGGGATTATCATTAACTCCACCTATTTCCAAGAAAGCTTCTTGGGATACTCCCAGGAAGGACTGGCAATGCCTTTGCAGCTCCTTCTGTCACTGCTCCTCATTGGAGCTCAACTTAGGCCCCATAAATGCATCTATTTCCTAGCACAAACCGATTTCCATGAGTGTTGCATGTAAAAATGAAAATTTGGTACCAAGAAGTCTGTGAGTATCTGCAGCTTCTGCACTGCTAGCTCTACCTCATCTTCTCTCCTCTTTCCTACACACTAGGATGGGCACAGTTACAGACAAGCTCTATGGATTCATGAGATTATTTCCTCAGGAGCCATGCAGCAACAGCATTAGCACATGTGCAGTGGGAATGGCATGGAGTCTGAGCTTCTCCTTGGGTTCCTTCCCCTTGCTTTTCAGATCACACAAAGTTTGGGTTGGAAGGGGTTTTTAAAAGTCAGATAGTCAAATCTCCTTGCAATGAGCAGGGACATCTTCAACTAGACCAGGTTGCTCAGGATTATGTCCAACCTGGCCTTGGATGTTTCTAGGGATGGGGAATCCACCCTATGGGCAAGCTGGCCAGTGTTTTACAGTTCTCATTGTAAAATTTTCTTCCTCATCTCTAATCTAAATAAACCATCTTTTAGTTTAAAACTTTTATCCCTTTATCTGTCTCAACCAGCCCTGCTAAAAAGTCTGTCCCCTTTTCTCTCAGAATTCTCCTTTACAAAAGTTTCCTTCTTTTCATCTTTAAACTATTATTTAAACATTATTTAGGCACCAAATGGAAGTTTCCATGGAGGAGTGAGCAGTCTTCATTATTCCCATTTTGGAGTCTCCAACCTAATGGATAATCATGTGCCTGACTTCCACTAACCTTTAACCACATATTTCTACCATCAGACCTTTCAGAGATATTTCAGTTTGGGCTTGTAAACTAGAACACTTGGATTAGTGTCAGGTTTGAAACTCCAGATCCCCTAAAGCTGTGTTGGTTGGTTTGTTTGTCTTGAAGGGTTTTTTATTCAAATCACAGTGTTTCCATCACACAGGAGATTAAGTGCTGATCACCCAGTTCAGAGTTACATATGAATACCAAGACCATATATTTATCTTACAAAACACCAACCCTTCCTATACCCTTGGCACAAGAGAGATTGCTATCTAGTCTGATAGAGCTCTGCCAGTAAATTGTTTTCTAAGGAGAAGCTCTGATCTCTGGTTAGTGCCAGAGGAAGGGTGATGCCAGGTAAATCATCTTTGGTACTGTGCCATCTCAGTTTTCCTTGGAGAACCAGTATCCAATCTCTCTGCTTATCTTTGGATTGAAATTGTAATACTAAGTGGCTCTTGATCTACTCACAATTAATGGACTTAGAAAAGACTGAAATACAACCATCAAGAAAAACTACGACAGAGAATACACTAGGGTTTACATCTGATATTAAATTAATCTTCATAAGTAAGAGAGCGAGTAACTCTTAATTTTATATGCTTATAAACAAGAAAGTCATTACATTGGCTCAGTTCTGACTGCATAGTAAACTGAATGAGTAAAGAAATATCTTTTACTCAGCTTTTCAGTTATTATGAGTTTTCTTTTAACTCCCTCCAACAGACTTTTGAGGAAGTTAATAAGCTATAAGAGGCATCAAGGACAAGGTGCATCTTAGAACCTGTGAGGCATTAGCAGCACCCTGAGCTAACAGAGAAAGCTAAAATAGTGTCAGCTCTCTTACAGAGCAGTTTCAAGACACGAGAGTGAAATGTTCTCGTGTGTGACAACATCTGCTAACAGCCCATGAAGAGAGCTGGTGACTCACATTGGGGCAGAAGGAAAGTTCCTCTCTAGCCCAAATACATCTCCACTACATAAGTTCATGCTGTGTTGACAGCAGGCATCCAAACAGACATGACAAGAAGTAACATAAAACCATCCCTTATACAAAATGTGTAAAAAAAATCTGTACCTTTGTATTTTAGCAGCAACTATTTCAGTTTAAGGAAATAGATATTCCGGGTTTGAGTTTCCAAATATTTGGAGCTATAACTTTCCTGAGCCCTGTGGTTAATGCTCCTGAAGTCATCCATTGTATGCTAACACCCCCAGCTGCCTGAGTGTTTGCAGGATGAGATGCTTTACTCATTACATGCATAAATACGAGGGCCAGCAGGGACCATTACAGTCTGGGCTGACCTCCTGCATAAAACAGACCATCAAATTCCAAATGTAATATAATTAGGGTTCTCAAGTCTAACTGATAACAGCAGCAAATGCCCCACGGAGACTTTAAAAATGTGTCAGGCAAATTTACACATTGAAGGTATGCTTTGATGTATGTCACTGAAACATCACCAGAGCTAAGCTCATTCATGCCCAGAAGATCCTGGATTTTTTATTATTATTTTTAAAAAGCTATTCCTGACAGCGTTCCTGCTTCAGGGAAAGCTACAAGGACTGTTTATTGCTCTTGTCTTTTCTTAATATTTTTTAAGCCCCTCTCCAGGCAATGGCCTAAGATATTTTTCTGGTTTTGTTATTTACTTGCTTGAAATGACTGTGAATATGGTGCCTGAGGGTTCCTCAGGCTCTCCAAGGACAGAAACTGACACAGCAGTTTTTTATTTTTTAACCCTCACAATATCAATAGCCTCAATTATGTTGGTTTTTCTCTCCTTTTTAGTTACTTTTAGCTAAGTGGGCTCAGAAAAAGGCTCTTCAATTAACCCTTCCTTACTAAGATATTTCAGTTTTTATTGGTATTTAAACCATTGAATCATTTATGTCATCACCCAAATTGGCTGGGCTGCATTTTTCTCCCCAGTGGAAAAATTATTCCTGGATAATCATTAGTGTCATCAAATTACAATTCCATGGAGAGTCAGATCATGTGAATATGCCAATTAAGATACAACAGTAAAAGAGTTGCCCTGGACTTCCTGGGGTTTGAGTTTCTTATGTATTTTAGCGTATTTGCCTGTTTTGAGGCTTTTTGGTAATATTGTGTGGTTATTTACAGGAAGGTTGAACCTTCTTTCAGGAATTAACAAGGAAAAAAGGTCCAACTCTTTTGATCCCAGCTCATTCCTCCACAGTGACACTCTTGAGATGCAACTGTGAGTAACACTAATCTTTAGCCGTTTTCTAGCAGGGACCAAACCACAGCGTGAGCTCAGCCTAAACCCATATCCTGCTTTCAGTGAACAAGTACAGTTTTTAGGGTAATCCTAAATTTGTGTAATACTGAGTGGTAAGTGTGATATTTAAGTAAGTAATGCATGCAATAGCCTCATGAGACACAACACACATGATATTTCCCTTGTGGAGGCACTGATGCTTTGGGCAAGAATGTGGAAACTGGGCTTGAGAGTTGAAAGCAGCAAAGCCATGTGAATTATATTAGTTCCCATCCATTAAATATTCATGAACATGGGCTGATATTCATTAATTTGGCACAGATCAAGCTACCCTGAATGACGAGCTCTGGACTTCTAGCCAAACAATTCCTACAGTTAAGTATTTTCCTAAATGTGATGTGATTTATTTAAAGAGATGTTTTTAAAATGATCAAGTTACTGTGACTTTATGTATCACATTTCAGCTTTAAAAACTTGGTGCTCTCCCTTCCCCCCTCCAAATCTGCCCTGGTTATGAACTCTCAGTGCTGTGGTTTATAGTGGCACTGCTGGGACACAGCTTCAATCAGGCTACAGTGGTGCTGTCAGGTGCTGCAGCCAATTACCTAAAATGTAAATGTTTTAAGAAAGGCAGCACCTTTTGTCAGGACCAAAATGATTTCCAGCCTCTGGTTCATTGTTTCAGTACCAGAAGTGCATAACTCAAAAACATTAAACATACAGTAAAAACATCACATGTTGATTTACACAGAGATATTGACTAATGCTATCACTGGAGTATTTACCTTAATCAATATTAAAAGATGCTACCAGTGATTTAAGTGTTGAGTTGGCTCAAAGTAGTCAATAAATGTTTGCATTCATAAGCATAAGCTTATATATTCACTGTTCACTTTCCCCACCCCAATAAACAAATCTGGTAGGAACATTTTGCTACCAAACATCATCTCATCTCCATTTTTATTTGAGAGCCCATTTCTCAAACTAATGTGAGAAACATTTTATAATCCACATGTACAGTCACATGCACAAGTTCCACATAAAAAAACCTTTTTTGGGAATTATCACTAAGGGATAGAACTAGGTGCTGTGTGCTAATGAAGAAACACAGAAGTTGCAACAAGTTGTATCTAAGCAAAATTCCTTTCCTGACAGTGAGAAGGGATTTCTCCATTACACACTAACTCATGCCATCTCCAAAGCCACTGCAATAAGCTACAGGCTCCAAAGTCGCGGTAATTAATTTCAAGCCCACCTTTTCCTTACCTTCATGGCAAACTCCTTGTAATTAATTTCTTCATTCTATTCAACTTCAATTCCCTCCAATTACACTACATTCCCATTTCTGTAATGCTGTTTTCCCCTTCCTATTTGTTATCTGAGCCACCAGCCACGATATTATTTGATACACTTTGCAAGAGGAGGAACAGATTTATTTTTATGTGGGCTGTACCATCCAGTCATCAAAAGTAACTTTTGATTCTAAATCTGAACATCACTTGCATTTTGTCATGTAGCACCAAAATACTCCCAAATACTCTGCAGCCCATATGCTTCACAGAATCTCCCAGGCTCCCACCAGACAACAGCCAGGAACTCCAGCCTCTCTTTACAGGCAAACTCTGATCCTTGACCTTGTGCTATGAGGGCTCCCTGTGCCTTGAGGCTGAGGCTTCTCACTGGAGCTCCATGGCCTTGGCAAGTGCCCTATATTAGAAGGGCTGTGAAAAATAAAGTCTCTTCTGTCTTTTCTCACCCACTCAGCCATGTTGGTGATAGTTCTCGATGCCTTGTTCTTCTCAGGTTGAGAGCCTGAAAGAACATCTTCCCAGGTGCTACCAGTGAAATTGCTCTATTGGTATTCAAGGAAAACCTCTAGGAACACTTAATGTTCCAATGTTATGCCCAGGGTGCTATCTTAAAATTATGGTCCCTCCTGGAGCTTTAACCAGACAACAAGGCACTGCCTGTGAAAGCATTCACTCCATGGAAATGACCTGGGAGTTTTGTGACAAAACTCAGCCAGGAAACTGAAGCTTAAACAAAACTAACTGGGATCATAAAGCTTTTTTTTTTTTTTTTAAGGCTTAGACATTGTGTGCATCAAAGTGACAAGATAGCACATTTCTTATAATGCGTGCCACACCATGATCCTTGTGGGAGCTCACCTTGAAGCCATGGGAACCACATGATTTGAATGCACAGTTTGTTTGTGGGGTTTTTTGCTTTGGTTTTTGTTGCTGTCATTTCTTATGGGCCAGACACAGTTTTCACTCTATCAGTCTTAAACTGCAGAGGAGTCTTCCTCCTCAAACTTTTTCTCCTGGCCCTAATTTTTCATCCAAAAGATGCATTTTTTTTCTCACCTCAAAACTGTTTCCTTCCCTCAGCCTCGTGCCCCTGCTCTGGATCATGGAACAGCAAGTGCACAAAGCTCTTCTATACTGGAGCTCTTGGAAGCAGCAAGGACACAGACAGGAGCAGTGGTTTGGGGAATTGCCCCCTTCAACAACTTCTTAATCTACTTTAACAATCCTCCTTATAGCCCCTTGATTTAAGGGACTGTTACACACTGTAGCACTCAGATACATTAGCCTGCAAGCAAGGGTAGAGAGGATTGATAAATCACAAAAAATGGATTTCACAAGGGGAAGCATGTCCCTTGCGTGTCCTGAGGAGAACACAAAGGGAACGCTTTATAAACCTTCAGAACATTTATGAATTAGGTTCTAACTTCAACTGATTTTACAACTGTAAAATGAAAAATAGTTCTACGTAATAGAATTAACTCTTGTAAAAGCAAGATTTACCTATTTATAAATTAGAGCATCCTTTCACTTCACATCACATTACTTGCAAATAAAAGCAATTTCCTGCTCAACTACTGTGCAGCAGCAGTTCCTGAAATTGCTGTTCCTGAATTTTTTTACACACAGAAGTTGTGTATATCATGTACCATAGGCAGCAACACAAATATTCTAGCTCAAACCTTGGCAAGACCCTCAAATTAGCTTTGGTGGAAAAAATTGTATTTTTGCAGTCTGTACTATCTAAACTTCAATCAGATCTCATTGCCAGAGACTTGTCACTTGAATGTCTTTGGATCTTTGCTCACTTTAGAGCTAAAAGCAGGAAAATCATCCAGATCTAGGAAAGCAAAACTCATGAAAAACTACATTGCAGTTTAATTGGATGCCTATGGTAGATATTTGGCAACACATTGACAAATCTGAGGTCTGCATCTTCAACATCTATACACATCATGAAATCATTCTGCCATCAGTACAGAGTGAAAAGTGACTATAAAATGCTCCCATATCACAAAGGTAATAGCTCACAGCACAGCAGGTACTAAATCCACTATTAACTACTTACTGCACAGAGGGGAATGGGCTAAAAATACTTTTTAAAGAGGAACAGCAAGTTCCAATCCCCTTATTGGGGCTTGCCTAGAATTAAGATTGGAAAGACAACCAGGAAGGAATGGGCCAAAGAACTGAGCTTACTCTGATCAAGCTCAGCCACATGCTTGTGATTAGACATTGGAAATAATCCTTTTTGACCCCAGTGAAGCTACACCATGTGTGATGCTCTGGGTCTGGGCTGTAATCTGCTCGCTGGCTTGCTTATAGTCATTCCTGGAGACGTGGGAGTGGGAACTGGAAGACTTGGAAAGGACAGTTACAATTCTCAATAGCCAAGAGGTCCGCTCTGTTGTTTTCAGTTGCCATAATTACTGCGGAAACATCTTGGGTAAATAAGAGTCAGATCCCCAGCTTTCTCATGCAAGGAGGTTGTGAAGCCCATGGCACGTTCTGGAGCACCAAGCACAGCTTCAGTGGAGCCTGCTGAGCCAGGGGATGTGGCTGCAGTTGCACATACTCTCTTTTGTTTCTGCCTGAAGGCAAATTAAGGCAACATTTGGCCCAGATATCAGGTAGGGTGTCAAATTAGGGGAGATGGATTTGTTCTCTAGACAGAAGACTCCTTAATACAAAATAATATATGTGCACCCATTTATAACAGGTGTTTAATCTGTGACAGCTTTTCTGGCCCATGGAAATTCTATAGCATTCTTTCTTCCTTGTCACCGTTATAATATTTTTAAATGCTGTTTTTCTTTCCCTCACTAAAAGGAAAACATTTCTCAAAAGCAGTAGTGGGCTGTTAGGGCTATAAAACAAGTTTGCACAGCCCTGTAACACGTTGAGCCACAAGACATGACACAGAGTGTTTTATGGGGCAATTAATACTTGCCTTGGGAGCACTGTGAGGTATGAAGGCCTGTCAAACACACCCTGGTATATCCGAATGCAAGTTGTAAAGCTGCATTTTGCTCCTTGAAAAATAAATATGGAATGAACTCGCTGATTTTTAACTTGCCCCAGCTAAAGAATGGAACCTTTCCTCCAGGAGCCAAGCTCAGAGCAGAAGAACATCAGGAAAGAACACTAAAAGCAGAAGATACCAATTTCTAACCACCATTTACATTCTGTCTTGATTTCTAGGTTAACATTGTCACACACCCTCACTTCACTAATACCCTCTGTTATGGATCCCATTCCACAGTTTTTTCTGGACTCTTGTAGAGCTTTCTCAGAGCATTTCCTATGTGCATCGCAGTGCCTGCATTTCTCCAAGTGCAGGGCACAGGGTTGTCACATTACCTGCAGCAGTTACAGCCCTGTTAAAACAGCTGGCCATGGTGCACATTCATATTTAATAGTCCTTATTTGAACATTGGCTCGAGCTGTTCCAAGGTTTGGAGGAGGCAGTTGCAGTTTGGCAGGGGGCAACCCTGGAAAGCCTCCCCTCTCCCTGTGAAAGGGAGCCAGGCTGTCAGATTTATAAAGCACTTCAAGTCACAGTGTGCACAGGCACAGCAGACTTTTCACAACTGCTTTGAGTTTCCAGCAACAGCCTGACTCCTGCTGTGCTGCACAGCACAGCCCTTACCCCTCCTGTGGTATTTTGGGACAGCCCAGCAGGACTAAAGAGACCTGAACAACTGCAGCCAGCATCACCCCCCACTCCTCTGCTGAAATTCATGAAACACAAGGGCATGTAAGAAGTGTTGCTATACATAAATGCGCTCTGAAAGCACTTCAATGCAGGGCAATATTCGTATGTTTAAAGCTCTGACACTTAAACAAAAAGTAAATACTGCAAATGCAAAACTCCCTCAATTTGTAGCAGAGTGCTCCGAGGCAAAGAACAAGTAATTTATTCCTCAGAGGATGCATCATACTGGGAGTGAGAAGGAAGAACAAAGTTCTAAAACTCCCAAGACTCACAAGGGATATCAGGTCTCTTCAGGGGCAGATCCTCAACTGCTGTAAATCAGCACTGCTCTATAAAGTCCATTATTGTATCAAAACCAAGACCCTGGACTTTTATATCTCCAGGCAGGATCCTCACATGCCTCTGTTTTGCTAACTGAACCTCTAAAGTTGTGAAAACACACAATTTACTCTGGAATGTCATGCTGAGTTATTTGCTAGTCTTGTTGTCTGAGATGTAAAATGGCTTTTTGGTGGGGGGTTGTTTTGGTGATTTGTTGTTTTGTGGGTTTTTTTTAAAATAAGAACTCTTTAAATACAAGCTTCTTTTAAAAGCATTAGAAATAAATGTTAGAAGAAATATCCTTAATAGGAGGAAACAAGCAACACTCTGTTGCCAACTTTTTAGTAACCACAAATATTTTTGCATCTGAGGATTATTTGATGGGTTATGGGGAGAATGCAAAAAATTTTAGAGTACCAATTGTAGCCATGTCTCCTGAATTTTAAATTTAGCAAGTAAAGAATTAGGAATTATCTCCACGATTCACTAGTGCATTTAAGTAATGTCCATACAAAGAACCTCCACCCAGCTGCAAAGGAAATTTGTTTAAGAAATTTTGAAAAAGGAACTCCTTCTAAACTTGTGTACAACTTAAAAGGAGAATATGTTGACTTTTTAATTTTTAACTATTATTATCCAGAAAAAGGGAGGACTATGTAGTAGTACTGGCCAGCTCTTGAGCATTTCTACTGAACTGTCATTGATGTCCAAGACCTTTTCTTTAGGTCTTGGAAACACATTTCTTTATAAAACACATTAAGGAGACAAATTACAGTAGCACAGGCAGTACCTCAGCTGAAGCAGGACTTTGTGCTATACCCTAGCTATGTTCATTTTGTAATGGAATGCAGAAAATTATATCATTCATCCACACTAATGGGACTTACTGTGGCAGACTGGGGACCTAACAAAACCAGGTGTCAAACACCAGCTTCCCTGCTTGAGCCTCAAGCCTCTGTGTCTTGAGATTTAGAGCAGCCCTTCTCACCCAAGAGGTCCCAGATCTGCTCCAGTAAAGGCACAGGACCACTGCTCTGGGCTTTAACAAGGGAGATACTACTGGTAGTAGCAAGGTTACAAAGCCAATGCAAGTTTCCAGATAGAGATATTTGTCTCCATTAACCTGCCACCACCGCTCACTAATCACAGTCACATTAAACAGTGTCAACGAATATCAATTTCTTTGATTTCTGAGGGCCAATTAAAACAAAACAAAGGCATAATAATTCCAGTGCTTTTCCATAACATGTTAGCATCTACATTCCTCCTGCATTGAATTAGACATTTTCACACATACTGGAGATGACACACTGTGCAATGAGGAGGTCAAAAACCTAAAAAAACCCTGTCCAAGAATATTGAAAACGCTAGAGGCATTTGACATAATTTATTGCACTAAAGAACTGGGGAACAGGAAAAGGTTGATGTAATAATAACATTAGCAGGAACTATAGTCCATGCAAGCCAGTGCTAAATAAAGTGCCAATCAATAGCTCTTTTATTAGTAGGTACAATCAATGTACAGCAGGCAAGCCTGGCCAATTAAGCTTATCGACTGACCAAAGAGTAGCAGGAAGCATTCTTTCCTCAGTTTTGTTTTCCTTTCTGTAAGTGAGAAATGAGCTCCAGTTTTATCACTGGATTCCCACCAAGGCATCTCCAGGAGTTCCTGTAGAGTGGAAACACTGACAAAAAGCAGGCTTGAGCTATCTTGGTATCCTTTAACCCAGGGTCAGCCACAAGAACCAAAATATTCAAGGGTCACTTACAAAGTAACTTTTTTTCCTAGCGACTGTATGAAGTTAAAATGTTGTTCTTCTAGATGAAGGGGAGAGAACTGGTAAAGGAAGAAAGCACAGTCCCTTAGCAATGCTTAACCATTAACAGTCCTGTAAGACCTTAGGAAATTAAGCCTATTTGTTTCTAATACCCACATGCACTGCCTGAACTTCATAAACCTCCCAGTGTGAAGCAATGCCTGTATCTTTCTTGGAAGGAAAAAAAAAAAAAACAACAAAACTATAGCTCCAGTAAAATTCATACAGAATTTAAAGTCTTACATTGTTATGGCTGCTGAAAATAACAGGAGCTTTAACATTCAACTGTGACTAACTGTGCAGATGCAAATAGGATATTTATTCACAATACCCCACTCTCCCTTGCTGCTCTGATCCCCCTTCCTTCGTTATCTCTTTCAAAAGGAAAAAGTTAGAAGACCAGATAAGATGTGGGTTCTCAGCATGATCAAATAAACACTGTGTGGTGGTCACAGGCAAAGAAAACACATTGTAGGAATGAATGGTAAAGATTACATTTTACAAAGAATCACACACAAAATTAGCAGCCCAGATGCTGATTTCCCATTGATGTCAGTTAGATGGGATTTCTGCAGCCTGGCTTCTCAGCAGGAGGAGTGCTGCATCCATCCCTGCAGTCAATCAGCCACATCTATCTGCTCCTTTAACTTACTATTGGAATTCAGTGAATACAGCAGAGTTCACCAGGTTTATATCCCTTCAGGTCTGCTGCTCTTAGCGCTTTACAGGTATTTGACACCTCAGAAAAGTCAGGGGAAAAGGGGAGAGATTCTCAGCATGTTTGACTACAGGCACTAAAGGACAGACCAGTTTTCAGCTTCCTATCAGACAGTTCCCCAGCTGTATCTAATTCAGAAAAATATTTTGGTAATCAGCAATGGACACCTTTAGCATCAGTCAGACAATACATTGCTAAAGCTACAGGCAAGCACCTCACTACTTATATTTGTTTGCCATTTTATTCTACTTGCATATGAAAACTTAACCTGGAGGATTAAAAAGAGCAAATCAAATAACTTTGCATCATATCTAAATGTCACAAGGTTCAGTCTTTCCTGCTGCAACTCAAAACCAGGTCTGACTGCATGGACTCCAACTCCACTGAGTCTTGCCTGACCCTACTTTTAGCACCATGGCCTCAGCTGAATTTTACCATCAGTCACACGTGTACAAGTTGCTTTTATTCACTTGTCAAAAATCAACTTAACACAGTAACTCATTTACTTGCAGTTTTCCTTGCCTACATTTGAGAGACATTAAATACTGTAACTCCTGGCCCACTATATTATGCCACTATATTAGGCCGAAAAACAAGGCAATGAGCAAAGGGGAAGATAAAAACGCAAAGCAGACATTTCCATTTGGCTTTTTATATGACAGTTCATGAGATTTTACAGAAGACAAGAAGCAAGACAAGGAGAAGGACAACACTAACAACCTTGAGGAATAGGATAAAGCAACCCAATTTTTAAAAAGTGTTTCAGTCAATCCCTCTGTTATAGCTTTACAGCGGCTCAAGAGGTTGCAGAGCTTCTAAAGAAGTCAGTCCTTCAACTAGCTGCAAGAGGAAGCTTCTCAATCTGGTTTATTCACCTCCTGGCTTCTCAGTCTTGGCTGTTTTGCCCAAAAGAAATTTTTGCCCAGGTTTTCCCAATTTTGTCCAGATTCCCTTTCTTGAATCAGATCTGGCTACCAGTCTCAGAGAAAGTGCCTTTCTGGTAAAGGTCCTTTGCTCTCTGCTGTCCTTAAGCAGTTTGCACATCAGACATGTACATTCCATCCCAAAATATAAAGAGAATTAATGACCTGGGCCCACTGCTTTACATTAAGCACAGGGCACTTCATTGTATGCAATCCCTAGCCATTAAATTTCTCCAGCAGAACTTACTTCAACATTATGCTGTGCATAACTGTCACGGTAAGAAACTACTCCAGGGTGTAACCAGACATCTCTGGAAAGTCCAGAGTGCCAAGCTTTACCCACCTTTCAGAGTTGCTCAGTACCCTCTCCCTGCACACTCATCACCTCTCCCATGGGAGACATGCAGCAAGGTCAGTTCATGGCTTGGTTTGTCACTGTTGGTCACTCCTGTCCCCTGGGGACAGGCTCATTCCTCCACATGTGGCTCTGTAATACAAAAGAGGACATTCTTAGCTTGGGTTGACTGGATAAACTGGGCTAAATATCAGGCAAAAGTATTTATCAAAGTAAAGCTTCCCATGAGCTGCATGGGGGATTCCTGTCTTCAAGTTTTTTAAAGCCAAACCCTGATCCTGGAGTACTGCTATTCTTTTGAGACTTAGAAGCCAAGAGATCTCAACACAAAGCACCACAACATTCACCACAATGCTCCCTTGTAATTCCTAGGTCAGCTAGTGCTCTCACACATTTGCATCGTCAATTTTTTTAGTTTAAATACTTCAGCCTAAACCTTGTGCCTGAATAAAGGAGCTAACCTTGCAACAGGTCAGGTAAAATCAGATTTGCTAACAAACACAAGGGTTGTTAATATTGCTGAGCAAACTCAGTATGAAAGAGCACTTCAGGATCTGGGCTGGATTTTTTTATGAATTGGTGAGAGGGCCCTCAAATATAGCCCACATCATGGTCAGAAATGCCTTCTGGACTTCCATTCACAAATCTGCCCTTTTGTCAGAAACAACTCATCCCAAGTAAGATGCAGGACTACACAGTCAACGCACTGCCAATGAGACTCTGTAAAGCTACAGCTGGACATGTGCTACAAAACCCCACTCAGTCGTCCAGCAAAATCCTTGTTGAAATTCCCTTTCTGAACCCATTTTAGCGTATTAAAACACAAACAACAACCAGAGATCTTCAAGAAACCAGATCTACACACGAAGGCACTTCTGTAAGCATGGAAGGTGGAGCCTCAAAGAAGCTCACCATTCTTCCTCCTACTGTTTTACGTGCTCTGTGTCTCTTCCACTGTTATGTTCCCTTCTGAACTGCACAACAGATGGGAGCAGTTGGTTTTTAAAAGGTTTTTATTTTCTGATTTCAATTTTTCATGTGTCTTTTGAATTTGGCACAATACCATTCTCTAGTGAAGAGGAGACATTGTGTTAAGCTTAATTATCAAAGGCTGAAACCCAGCAAGCAATCAATCATTTAGTGACATGCTCATGCTTTCACTGATTTGAAAAAATATTTTTTGTAGCTATTGAGAAAAGAAAAACTGTCAGAGACAAAAACAGAACCACTCACTTTGCAGCATATCAAAATATCAAAACTGTAGGGAGATGAGTGAAGAATGTTCATTTGTTTTTTCTGAAACTAAATCCAACTCTTTTTGGCACGTGAGCCCGGAAGTTGTGTAAGATGTGTTTTAGTGTAAACATGATCCTTCTGTCAAGGTTTGCCTTATAATTGAGGCTGAACAGTCACAAAATTTGTTTCTAAATGACTTTTCTAAAGAGTCAAGGTTGCTTTGTTCTTTAATTTTCTTTAGTCTTTCTACACCCCCCCCTTTTTTTTTTTACTGCCAGATAAGTGCTCTGGCAGCTGCATTCCTGGGGAACACTGACATCCAGTGGAGAGCTGGGGTCATCCCCAGAGCCCAGCAATGGCCCCCAAGTCAGCATCTCCCCCCAGAACTCCAAACAGCTGCAGGAGATGCCTTGAATTACAAACTCTGAGCCACAGCCACAGGCAGAGGCACAGACCAGCAACAGCCTGAGCCACCTTCAGCTGGAATGGTTATTTTGTCTCCTAAATTCTCATAAAGGTGATCACATTCCTGGCCCTATTATTTCTAGTGGTTTACACATAAAGCTTAAATGTGGTGTTTGGGGTGGGGGTTTTTTTCAGTTGAGGAAATGCTGAAAGAAAAACTGCTTTTATCCACTGACCAGCAACTCCACCATGCTTGCTTCTGTTTTTTCAGTGATATAGGATGACAAGTCCCATGTGTTTAAACAGCACTGTATTTCAAATGATAGTGCGTAGTCAACAGTTAACATTGTTTTTCTTTGGAGAAACAGAGTCTCTATAAGGTCACTCTGGTGTTATCACCTAGAATAAAGGCATCTGATACCATTAGCCTGGCCCCAACCACCACATAGATGCATTTGCAAGTTTAGTTGATAAAAACCTAACCAAATAAAAACATCAGACCAAAATCAGTCCGCAAAACAAGCCCATGAAACCTATACAACAGTGCAATTGCCTTGTTGTTCCTTTGCAATAGCACCCTAGATCCCTCCATTGGCATTCTCCCTTTGAAACCCTGCATTGGTGAGGAACATGTTCTCTGCTGTTGCAGTATTGATCAACAAAAATTTTGCTGCTGTTACCATTGCCTCCAAACCAGAGAAAATTCAAGAAGAGTGGCACTGCAAGCTACAACCAAGAATCCTGTTTCACGGGGAAATGGTTGATGTTTCTAAGCTTTCTTTCTGCACTGCATTCCAGCACAAAGCTTCAATGCATCACATCCTTCCACCCCAAAACGGGACACACTCACCCCATTATAATAGCAAGGCTAACCACAAGCTTGAGCTGCGAGGGAACTTGAACCTGGGATTCCCATATCCCAGGGACATCCTTGCAGCTATTTTGGGTGAACAGCCCCATATTGCTCCCTCAGTTATTTCAGACCCAAGACACTGTCAGAGAGGTCCGTTGTCACAACAGCTTTGTTTCATTGCATCAACATTTCCAAAGAAATCTTTTACCAGGAGCTCCCAACCAGCTCCAATTGACTGTATTTATCTTCTGACCAAGAAACAAGCCACACTGTGCTCTGCTTCGCAATATGTAACTTTAAACCAATTCCAAAAGGCTTTTTTAAAAAAAATCCTCCAGATTTACATGGGTAAAAATGAGATCAAGTTGTGTCACATGTTTCTTGGCTTGCTGTGGTACAAATAACAGTTCAGTTATATCCCCTGCAACCCACACTGAGAGAGCATATGCTCCAAATGGTATCCTTCAGTGCTTTCCTATCAAGAACAATACTTCAGGACAGCCTAACCACTATCAGATTTGCTTCAGAAGGATTTGTGTGTGTACTTAAAAATAGCAGCAGGGAGTGGAGACACTTTGGAAGGATGTACCAAAACCCATGTTAAGCCAAGCCTCTGCTCCAGCACTTTCCACAGCTGGGAAAATGCCAAACAATCAACCTTTGTCTTCCACAAGGAAGAGTCCCTGTTCCAAAGGTGAATAGGAGACACCTGTTTGCTCAGGAAGGTGTCACAATAAAATCATAAGTCTCCGCCAAAGTTTATACTATTTTAACCTGTTTTTTGAAAGAATATATAAAGATATGAGTACTGTGACATGTTGTTTTTCTCCCTGTAGAAAGCCTGGCCATTTCTGTCTTATTAAGGCAGAATACCTCTTTACTGTGTGATTTTTGATACTCAGGTTGAGTAGTAAAAAATTACCTTTTTATTAAAAATCAGTTTCTTAGTGCATCCAAAGGAAATAATAGTGGATGGCTCTCATTTCTACAGCTAGCAAACTATGTGGTTTCTTTTATGAGCTAAATGAAAGGAACATACAAAATAATCATTATGGATTTGTATGAAATTACTGGGTATGGAATGCAGTAAATCCCAAAACAAGCTTTAACTATAGCTTGTAAGATATAATCATCAGGTAAAACTGCAGACTATCCTTTTGTAAGATGCAGCTGAAACCTAATATTTTATCGGAAACCTTGATTTATGTTTAATAGCTCTGCTACCTACTAAAAAAGATCTTGTATTAGCAAATGGGTACAGATCCAGTCCATTAGCTTAGGACAACTGAAAAACTCAAGGGTTTTGTGAACTAATGCAATAAAATATCATTAAATACTGTAGCATGACAAGACAGACAGAAGGTTTGAGTTGAAAGTCAGGAGAAGTGTTTGAAATGAAGTAAAATGTACAATAGATATGTTTAGGTACATCTGGCTTACATTTGCAGTAGGTCGTCAGAGGACCTTAGTGTCTGTGATGTAAATGAATAACAGAGCCCTCAACAATTTAACTGTCATCAGTATAAATGCTTTAACTGGCACAGTAAAGCAAAGCTCTGGGCCTCTTTCTAAATCTCCATAAGCTCCTGGTCTGAATTATAAACTGGGGCTGCATTACCTGAAGATGAAAGCAGCCAGGTCAATTCACTTAAAACCAGAGAATTACCACTGCAAAGCTGTGATGAGCAGCTAAGGAGCATGTGTGTGTGTGGATGTGTGGTTGTGTTTTTAATGTACAGTTTCACAGAGACAAGAGGAACGTCTGACTGCACAGTGATTCCAAACCTAGACCCAAAGGTTTGGTGGGAAGGAAAGCAGCCATTTGATTTTCAACTCCTTGAAGCTTCAAAACTGTAAGGCTATAGGTAAGCCACCAGAATTAGATTTCTAAGAGGAATACAACTGCAAAAAAAAAAAAAAAAAAAAGGTTGCTTCTATATCAGCTGCTCCAAGCTCACTGCTTGCAAACATTTCCCTATCAGGCAGGGCCATTCCATTGAAGAAATCTGACTACACAAGCTCTGTCCCTGACTTAGAGGGATCTTTTTTTTACTCCAATCCTCTCTCTCTCTCCTTAGGCACACTTCATCTCCTTTCAGCCTTCAGATCAGCAGTTTTGGGGAGCAGGAATTATCACACCCATGCTATAGCATACATGACAACACCACCACAGATCTCAAGTCACAATATGGCCTAAAACCAACAGCAGCCAGGCATAACTCCCCTCCACTCCTCTCACTTACCTTTGACACTCATTTCAAGGCCACTGTTCCCACACAAATGTCCAATGTCACAGGGAGTGAGACATTGAGTGAACTGAGTGTAAGATTCCCAAGGCACACAAACCCCAAGCAGGCTTCACTTCTTTCACATTTTGTGAGTTAGATAAACTGAATAGTTTATTTGGGCAAGTAAAGGCAGCTATACTTAGAAAGATGTGAGGGCAGATCGATCACATTTACTGAATGGGGCCGAATTAGCATATTGTCACCATAACCTTCTGGGCTCAAGATGAAATTGTTTCCTTCCCTTCCAACAAACACATAGACTGTTCACTTTTATAATAAATTCCAAACAAATTAATGGATTCCAACATGCATCATCAAATTTATATTTCCTCCTCCACAGAGTCCTACCCCTGTAAGTAATCCTTAAAATTCGTCATGAAGCTTTCAAAACAATTTATGCAAACAAACATCAAGCAGAGCTATTTGTATTGGCAGCACATTTCACTTAACAACCTACAACAAGGAACAGATGGTCTGAGCTCTGGAAACAGCTACAAAGAAAACAGTAGGAGCAAGTCCATCAGAAGCACTTTTTTCCCCCAATTTTGTGAAGATTACAGACTTGTTCTTGTTTATTTCTTTGATTAGGCTGTTATTTTATGTACTCATGAATCCTTCCCTTGCATTTCATGGAACAAATCCACCAGAAGCACATTCCCCAACTGTGTATACTTACAGAAGCACTGCTTTAAGAACTGAACTATCTGTTCCTCACTGATTCAGGGCTCTCTAAAGTGGCAGGGAAGAAAGCAAAACAACGTGCAGATGTTGTACAACGGATTGACAAATTTAAGGCAAACCCTCTCGGCAATTCATAGCTCTCTTTATCCTTTTGCCCATCCCTTGGTCTCCAATATGAAAACAAGAAGAAAAAAAAAAAAGAAAAAAGCAGATGATTCACACAGTCACATCAATTACAGATCACTCTGTGCTATTACTAGTCCTGTAAGATGTCAGGGTCTCCCTTTTCCCCTTTTCTAGGGGGACCTCATCTCATGGAGATGAATTACAAGAGGCCCAGCCTGGGCAGGGTGCTGTGGCACAAGCAGAGGAGCAGCAGGATGAGTAACACCTACAGCACAACAAGGAGAGGCTCATGGCTGGTCAGAAGCTTTGCTTATGCCCAGGTCAGGATCAGAACACTCCTCAAGAAACAAGAGAGCCACAGCTGCTTGGTACATTGTGGGAAGCAACCTAACAAGCAATACCAGAAATAGTTACTCTGAAGTAAATCAGCAAGGAATAAAATGGAAATGAAGCTAAAATCACCCCAATGACATTCTTTGATAGAAATACGTTTTCCCTGTATCAAAACAAGTTAGAAAAAGTTTTTACAAGAAAAACACAATACTCACAATAAACACAATACTCAAACATACCTTTTAAAAAAAAAAAAAAAATCTATCACTGATCACAGTAATCATGATTTCTTATTACTACCACCATCATTAAAGTCACTGTCATGTTTACCAGTATCTGTGCTTTCTTCACAAGGGTTCATATGAATTCATCTGCAAATACTGTCACCCAGACCTGGATTTAATTTGAATAACGTTAGGGACAGCCAACATGCTTGCATAGCTATCAGCCAACCAGCCAAAAACACCATCCTGGAGGCAAATTAGTACCCTAGAGCTACGCAGGGATAAATATGGACCATGATGTTAAAAAGAAAAATAAACAAGGAATGAAGGACTTCTTACCAGAGAGATAATCATGACATATTGAAGAAACAAAAAAAAAAATCTTTCTGAAGGGCATGAAGCAGGGTGGGCACAGAGGCCAGTTTGGAAAGGTTTGGCTTTGAAGAGTGAAACCATGTTAAATTTCAGTGGAGCAAAATCAAGGACAAAGCAGACCAAACTGACAGCTTAATAGGACCTTCGAGCATGACAGTTGAATAAACTTTGTTCCACACAACACTATAATTTCGTGTTTCATACTCTCGCTAGTGAAGCAATTTCCTATCAGGATGAGTACAAAGCTGTTTTCACTGGCCCCCTTGGCTGCCTGTGATGGCCAAACCTTACATACCAGACACATCCTCTGCTGGACCACTGCAGAGGGGAAACAACTAGAATGCTCCTGAGGAACAAAACCAGAAACATCAGCACCGCTTTCTTCCTTGTGTAGCATCACAGATCCAAGCTTTTCTTTTTGGGGAGAAATACAGCTACTTGCTGCAGCAAAAGCCAGGCAGACAACATCTATCCTTTCAGAGCAACTTTTCCCATTACACATCTGGAAACAGGAAGAGGAAAGCAAACTCAAGCAGATGATAAAGTTAAATTAACAGTGCTATTGAGTAAAAGGTGTCTCAAGGAAAACAGCATCTGGACAGGCTTTGCCATACAGACATTACTCCTAGGTTTTACTTGTAAAGAAAAAAATGAAGAAAATGTAAAAGCTGATTTTTCAGGACTTGAACTGACTGCAGTTTAAACCAATTTGAGAGTAGGTACAACTCTGAGTTCACCATCTGACCCTGCAACATGATACCCAAACTGAGCAAACAGTTTGAAATTCACTTCAGATTTCTTTATTTGGAGGATTACGATGAAGCATTTCCTGAGATGTCACGCTTTAAACAGCTAATGGCATGTGACAACCAAGTGCTTTTACATTTTACATCTAAAGTTGCAAACACTTGGCCGCTCCCCCAAGCAGACAAACATGCAGGAGCCCCAAGAGCTTGAAATATGGGGCCTCACCAGAGTCTCCTTTTACTTTAGCGGGCACTGGATGCAACCAGGAGTTCACTCACTGCAGATGGAAAAATCTTCTTTCCAAAAGTCTCTCAGCCAGGGGCCACAGGGGCTGCAGCGGGATTGTGGCACTGGAGAAGCAGAGAGCCTCTGCCTGCCCACAGCACAGTTGCACATCGAGCCTGCTTCACCCCAGCCTCCCAAAACAGCTGGTCATGCCTTTGGCCACTGACTTTTGTTGTAAGATGCATGTGGAATGACACAAAAAGCACCCATCAAATCACAAGGCAAGGCAGAGTTTCAAAGGCACAAGTGGAAGAAGATGCTCAGACTCTCTGGGGATCTCCCCCAGGTGTGTCTTAAGGATTTTGGAGTTGGTTAAATAAAATGGCACCATCAGGCAAAAAGCTGCCATTTCACATAGGTTTCCCCAGCAACTCCACTGGCTGGAGGTCAGAAGGGCCACTGTGTTTTATGGAGCACCAGCCTTTATGGATCAGAGCCCTTTCTAGGGAAGGCTGCAAGTCCTGGAAGCACTGAAAAGCACATGTATGTACTATGTATACACACAAAAATAAAAAACTTCATTGACAACCAGTGAAATTCTTGGTTTGGTTTAATCTCTATTTCAGTTTGCAAACTTGGCTGTTTGTACTGACTTGTACTTCGAAGTCAGCAATATAATTTCTGAACTAATCTAACCCCAAGAATCACACTTAATTACTCCATAATACTAAGCAAGTGGCATCACAACACATACAAAGCACCAGATCCCAGCTGCAAACTAACTTACTAACCCATGTCCTGCTACTGCTTCTGGGTTTTGCTGAGAACACCAGGAGCTAAACTATTCTCAAGCAAAGTTTAAAAATTGGGATGCTTGCTATTAAGCTTCAAGTTTCCTTCTACTGTAGAAATGCTGCTTCAGCTGAATTTGGTGGAATTACAGGAGCTGATTAGGTTAACCACTGACTGTGTTTCCTGGAGGGCATCTGAAAACATGCCCTGACCCAAATTATTTAATCTTGATCCAGATTTGAACCATTTAATTTTAAGCTCCACATATCTCCAAGAAACAAAAAAGGTAATACAAACTTCAGAGCAGCTTTTAAATTTGAGAGGTAGCAAGGCTCAGGCCACAAACACAATTGCTCCCAGCCATCCACGGCAGCTAGAAACAAAGCACTGCTGCTCCTGCTCTGAGTGGAAAACTTTACCAGAAGAGGGAGGGAGGGAGGGGATGGGTCTGATGGCAGCTGGGCACAAGCTAGCTGCGCTGCACCCAAGGGAAATTTCTGGCCAAAGGAGAGATGTGAAGGAGCCAAGGCAGGCTCAGGAATCACTCCCCAGGCATGTGAACTCACAACCTGATTCCTTTCTGCCCAGGAGAGGCACCAGACTGAGGGTCTCTGCCCCATCCCATATTATTTATACCCAGTCAAATATAAAAATTGACTCTCCAGATTCAGCCATAAGCTCCAGCGTGGCCCCAAGACATTTCCCAATAAAAGCATCATTAAAAGAAGTCTAATTACTTTGGTTTGGGATGCTATTTGTCAGGCTGAAGGCAACCAGCCACACTATGTCAATAATAATGAACTTATTAGCCTAGAAAGGATAAAATATTGATCAACTTGCTACTCGTTCCCACCTTTCAACAGCTTGCTTGGCTGTAAACAGTAACAGCATCAGATGAAAATACTTCAACCTTTTCATGAAGGGACTTTTAAGTAGCACATGAAGTGTGCAAGGGTATTCCTAAACTGCACAATGCAGCAGCATGCAAAACTGTGCACTGCATCTCCTCAGACATTCAGCGAGAGCAGAAGTTGCATGGCTGGGCTAGCAGGACACCTCACACACCTAAGCAACATGTATTAATTCAGGCCAAACAGCCCTGTACCTCAGCTGTAACCACAGGGATGCATTCACAGAGGTTTCAGATGTTTTTCAACTGCTCAACATCATGCCATGTACCTTAAAAACTGAATAGCTTAATTTATCTCAGGACTCAGTTTAGCCTCAGTTAAGCCCAGGTATTTTACTACCAACAACACACCAGCAAAGGCCAGTTAAAGTCTAACAGTGGGGACAGCAGAAGCTTACCAGCACTGCAGAAATAAGGCTAAATGGGATGCTACAGCACGTCCCCAACAAGCTTTGGACACCTCTTCTCCTCCACCCCCAGACAGAGTGGAAACATTTCTGACCTCTGGCTGAAGTCAGTGAACAGGAGAGGGTTCACCTGGGCAGCACCATCCCATCCCAGCCTCCCCTTCCTGACAGGATGCCAAAGTAGCCCAAAACTGAGAACTTGTGCATAGCCCCCTCCACTCCAGTGCCATTACAGACTGCTTTTAATTATCCCCAGGGCAACACAGCATAAATCCTGAATACACTGAACCTATTTCAGTCAGGGACAGTAATTTTCAGTCTTCCCTCCACAGTCTCTAACCTCAGCTGAGTAATTCTGAAAGAGCCATGTCCTGGTGAAGCAGCCAAGCCCTCTCCCATACACTCCTGACCTACAGATATGCTTAATATGTTAATTTTTGTTTTGGTTTCAGAACAAAACCTGCCTTTTAAATAAAATTTTAACAGATTCTAAACCAGAAACACTGCACTCCCCTGAGGCATTAAAAAATGCAAACTGAAGACTTCCCATGTGTCTGGGTTATTACTTATTTCCTTCTAAAAACAGAAGAAGTGTTGCAACAGTTGTAATGCTCCAGCTCACTAGGCCAAGAAGATGTTTTCTTTCTGCACACTCATTAACCATAGTGTGGAACTCAATAACTGTTCTAATTTCCTACCTTAAATGTTTTTCTTCCCCCCAGTTTTCATTTTATGTTTCACATTTACATAGGACTACACTCCACCACTTACCTTGAGAGTCTAGTTGCTGTCAAACACAATAAAAGGAAAGGAAAGTGTCTGGAATCACAGAAGCTTTAGTGTTGAAAATTTTAATTTAATTTCTAGAAATGAATTTAAGCACTCAAAGCTTTCTTTGTCAGCCACAGATGAGAAACTGATAGGCTTTGAAGGCAAGCAAATGTTTTTTTAGTTGAATCTCTCAAGTAAATATTTACGTTAGATATAATAACAGATGTTATTTCACACCACAAATTAAATACCAGCTAGTTATTAAATCTGGCACAGTGCTATGAAACTCTTGGGCACAGTTGCCCACAGTAGGTGCACAGTTGGGCACAGTAGGTACCACAGCTGAGCTCCAGGATGGTTCCTGAGCCTCAGCTCCAAACCCAGAGCATCAGTCAAGCTGCTGCCATGGCCTCAGGGGGTCTTGGGTGAGCCCAGCTCACAGACAGATTTGCTCTGTGGCACAGGGAGGAATTACCTAACCACACCATGCTGCTGCTGCTTTTGCAAAATGCTCTTGCCTTCAGGGCCAAGACTCTGTTCTGTCTCTGCTTTGCATGGACACAGAATCTGTGAAGAGAAAAGAGGGTCCAGCATGGGAAAGGGAAGGGACAGAGCCATCCCTGCCCTAGGGAGTCCAGCAGCTCCTCAGCTCGAAGGCATTGATTCCATGTGCCTCTCCATGGCTGCCATGACCTGTGTGCAAGCACACTGACCTGTGTTCCTTGAAGCCTTAAAGGTGCAAAAGACATAACACATTGAATTTAATTTCTAGGAACATACCAATATTGGCACATCTGCAGCACAACAGAGGCAGATCCTGCTCTGTGCAAAGCCATCCCAAATCCAGCCTGCACAGGTGACACCAGGAGTGCAGATGCAGCAGCAGAAGCTGCCAAGAGCAAGCTCAGGGGGCTTTAGCAGAGCTGTCCCCAGCCCAGTCCCACTGCAGGGCTAGGCAGGCTGGAGCTGCTGCACTGCAGCACAGGCACAGCACAGCTCCTCCAGCACCCTGACAGCCTGCAGGAGTGGTGGGCAGGAGCAGATGTCAGTGCTGCCTTTTTGACTTTTAGTATATGATTTGGCTAATTGCAAAATCACAAGAAGGCTTCAAAGCATGCCAAAGAGTGGGATAATGACACTTCATGGGTGAAAAGGCCTTTCATTTCTCTTTTTCCTCTAATAACCACTGATGATGGACCATTATCTTACCATCCTGCCCTGCCTTGCTGTGTCTAAATGCATGTATTTAACAAGATTACTTAGAGTATAGCACAAGGGATGCCTAATAAGGCAAGAACATTGATTTTGAAAGTCCCACTTTATCTCTTATTACTGCAATATTTTTGCCTGCTGCATTGGCAGAGCACGAGGGCTGTAAAGCAGCAGGGCTGGGCAGTAGGATTCCTTTACTCCACTTGGAGCTGCTTCACTGCATGTAATTACAATACTCTGTTTATACCATGTTGTAAAGGCTGTTTTGGATAAGGCACTTGTAAGTCATTCCAAAATGGCAAAAAGGAAAGGGAAAGCTTGGCTGCAATAGCCAAAGCAGGAGAGGGAAGGGATAAAGGAAACATTCTTGGAAATCATTCATACCTAGCACAGTGCAAATAGCCAGCTGGTGAATGGAGCTGGGGCACATTTCCTAACTGGTGTGGTGGTACCCAGGTGGCCAGCAGGCCTGCAAATACACAGAAGTTGGCAGCAATCACTCAGCACATAGCAACTCTTCAGCCCAAGCTTGTAGCTGCCCATGAACAACCCCTTGAACTTAAAGGTAACACCCCCTGCTCAAAATCAGGACAGATTTCAAACACAACTTAGTAAGACAGAATTACTCTGTCCATCTGTCCTGTCCAAACTGGAGGGCAAGCAGCAGCCTTGCTGCAGTTCCTGCTGGAAAGGATCATTAAATCCCACCAGCAGAAACACTGCACTGTACAGTCAATCACCCAAGTTATTTAAGCAAGCAATGCTCACAATCCCCTCACTTCTGAAGTGCCATCAGGTTGGGAGAATTTTTCATCAAGATGATGCAATTCCAAAAGTACATTAGATCGCAGATTCCCATGGTGCAAAACAAGGCATGTTTCTACTATTGGGAGACCATCATAATATTTTCCTCTGTACATCAGGATAATAAAACAGAGAAAGCTTCTCAAACACAAAATTAAGCTAGAATTCTAGCAAAAAGGGGATAGGAATAGTGCTGCATTTTACTAACTATCTATCAATGAAGAATACAAGCCTACTTTTTCAAAAGAAAGACACATTCACAGTATGCTAAATACAATAAGTATTAATTAAATCATTATTAACAATCAAAATCTAATTTCTTCCTGTCCCTTTTTGATAACTTAACTAAAGGCATATTTGCAATACTATTATAACGAGTTACAGTTCAAGCAATAGAGCTGCTTGCAATAATTCAGAAACATGTACACTTTCATATGAATATATCATGCCTAACTAATGAGATTGCTCATTTCATAACTTCAGTTCCATTTTTATTATTTCATAAAACTGGAAGTCCTTATCCATTTTATGAAAAACACCTTTGTGAAATTCATTAAATAAGCATAAAAAATTCATTAAACAAGTGAATTGCATTCATGGCTGCTTTGATGCAAATGCCCTTTAAGCAATGTAAAACTCCATATTGATTTAACCTTTCATGTTCTGATATTTCCATGTGGAGATATATATAAAAATATATATATATATATAAATCTTTATTCAAGGAATGAAATTAAGTGCTGATCCCTTGATCTCCAGCCAGGGTGAGGTAGATTGGTCAATTTAAATAGTCATTGCTGATCAGCAAACAGCTGAGTTTGTATTAAAACAGAGCACTAGTACTTCTGTATGTCTTTGCTGGCAAATAAATACACCTATAATATATTGGGCCAAATCAATATGAAGCCTGAAGTTTCCTCTGTAGCAGAAAGTCAACCCAATATTGGCTGAGTCCTGTGGGACTAGTTAGAACAAGCTCATGCTGGTGAGGCAAAAGGTGGATGAGCTTCTCCTGAGTACCTGGTGAGCTGCTCACTCTCATCACCACTGAAAGCTGCTGCAAACAGTGCAGCCAATGAGCCAAGGTCTGTCTGAGCCTAACTTGGGGCAGGTGGTACATGGGGGAACTGCAAACTGAAGGATCAACTCCCTTTTATTGGGGTCACTCTGCGTCCCTTTGGTAGTTTCAACAGTCACTTGTCTCTCAGTAACTTTAAACTCCCCTAAAACCACAATCCTTTCCCAGCACTTATGGCAGTGTGAAGAGTGAAGAAATCACTAATCCCTAATCCAAGAGTCATTCTCTCCTCAGTGTTTCCAATACATTGTATGACAGAACAACATGAGAAAGATGCATCTGCAACACATACACCTGCTACTCAAGATATGTGTCTGATTAGACTTGAATTATCATGGAATAACATACTTTTACTCCTCCAGTCATGCAAAAATACCTATTAATGAGAAGTTATGCTTCCCTCAAAAGGCTTATGGTAGTCTAACTGCAACATCCTATATGTTTCAATGATGCCATTCCTGAATCACCTTCTACAGCCCTTGCATGCCTCATTTTCCTTCCCAGGTGCCTCTCCTGCACACTTCCTTTTCCCTCAGCTCATTTTTCTCCAGCAAACTGAGCCAGAAACAACCCTATTTCCATTTCTAACCATTTAAATTACAAACAATAATTTTTACACACCAAAACAGGTCTTTAATTCTCATATTTCCCTCCAAAGTACACCCAGACATCCTTATTCTCAGTAAGCTGAGCCAAACAAAACAAATCAAGTCTCTAGGCTAAGCTTTCCAAGAGTTAAAAATAAGCCCAGCATATTAAAATAAACTTCAAAAAGAAAAAGAAAAATCAGAAAACATTTTTAAAGTATCATCATTTTTAAAACTCTCCCCAATTCTTAACCAATGTGCCAGAAAATGCTGTTTCAAAAGGAAAAAATAAAAAAATGTTATGACATCTTTTTCCCCAAAGAAAAAAGAGAAGAAATCACATTGAAAATGAGCTTCATAATAAAGGAGTTTCAGCCTTAAATCACAGAATTGCATAAGCCAGCACAGCATAAAGCTGCCCCCGCTTCTATCATCACAACAGTGAACAAAAATGAGATGAAAACATCCTCACTTCCCACTTTTGTGCCTCCCGACCCTCATTGCTCCTCAGCTGGCTTCCTCCTCCCCAAAGGGCATCTGCCACTGAACAAGCCCAAAATAGTACTTGAAGCCATTTAACTTAATCATTATTAGGTTTTAGTTCAGACCTCCCTTGACACCACTGGCCAACAATAAGGCCCCCAGGTACCCTGCAGATTTTTAAGCATCGACAAGTCTTACGAGGGCACATTTCCACCTACAGCAAGATTTAAAAATGGCTTTGTAATAATTAAAAGAGAATAAAAGGGGGGATAAAAACCTTGGGAGCTTTTTTCACAATTACTAATTTAACAGACAAACTATGTTTTATTGATAGTTCCAATAGTAAATTTGCCTTCCGTACATGCTGCTGCTGATGCCTAAAATAAGATGTGCAAGAAGAGATCATCTTGTGCCTAAGGCTTTTTTAGGATAATACACAACAATTCAAGCAAGAGCTCTTCAGTAGAGCCTCACTCTGCAAGGGCTGCCCCTTGCCTGTCTGGCTCAGAAAAGGAGCTCAGCATTTCTGCACACGTGCTGCCACCAGCCTCCCCAGGCAGGCACAAACTCACACAAGTGGCAGCCTTGCAGGTTTAGTCAGAAACTAGGTTTTAATTTAAGAAAATAATTGTTCTGACAGCACCGTGACTTCAAAATTTTGACTGTCTGGATGCTATTGGAAATAGAAGTATAGACTACAGAGAGCCTATAGCACAAACAACTCATTCATCTGGAGCAAGATGAGTTGGCAAAGATATAAAATTGCTTCTGTATATTTTGGGATAAAATACTATCCTTAAATTTTGCAGATTAATGAGCAGATCTGGAGTGCCTTGAGGTCAGTGTGACAATTCCATCTGAAAGACCCCTGATTCATGCAATCACCATGCTGAAATATCACACCTTGGTCAAACGGATGTTGCCAGAGATGCCAGCAGCCCTCCCTCCTCACACACACAACTGCAACCCACGGGCACAGCCCCAGCTCAGCTGTCCATCGAGAAGTTAGTGCAGCTGCAAATAACCAGGGTGCTGTTAATCTGCAAAAAAAGGCTTTCTGAAGCCTTTCCCTTGCATTTAAATAAGTTTCACTTGAGGAAAAAAAAATCTGTTTGTTTTAGCTAGGCTAACTAATCAGTGACGTGTTTGGCTGGAAACCTGTTATGTTTTGCTACTTTATCATGTTGCTATTTCCATGTTCAAAAGCTAGTTAAATTATTCACACTACACTTCATATATTGTGTACAACACTTGCCTTGACACGAACAGCAGCAACTGCAAAGCCAGTTTCCTTGAGCCGCTGCTGCAGAATAACAGAGTGCTGTGCTTTGCAGGGAATGACCCATTCAGAGCCTCGGCTCTCATCCCACCACCCTCCCCCAGCAAACAAAAAACAAAGATCAAGAGCCACATAGACATGAATTGGCTTCAAAGTCTCAAATAGCAATGTTAATTTAATTCTGGAGAATATTACAAAACATGGAGTATAAAAGGAATAAGCTGAGTATTAGCTCAGTGTAAGAGCCTACCTACATCTAAAATTCACTGTGAATGATAAATTGCTTTCAGCCAATAACATCCAACATTATTTTAAAATGTATATTATAGAACATGTACTTCAAGAGGCTCTGTGAATATTTTATTATACCATCCCAATCACTTAGACTGTGTGATATACATCTCATTGTAGTTGCACTCCCTTTTAAGGTACAGTTTGATTTCTTCCCTGTCTTTTTATTTATTTAAATCACAACTGAGTTGAATTACCATTTCTTTGCTCATCAGCAACCAAATTGGGCAGATTTAAGAAACCTGAAAACTCGAGAAGTACTTCTGGGGTCAGAAAAACAAGCCTCCTCAGGTGTCTCAGAAGCCTGAAATCCCACTCTAGTGACCAAGGCAGCACACCCTCCCCCAGCCCTGCTCTTTTGGAATATCACCCAGCAATGTTTAAGGAAAACACACAATTTCTTTAAATGTGAGGGGGAAATGTTGCAAGCAGGATGAGATTCCTACATTGCTGCTGCTGCATAAGCTAACACCTATTTTTCTGAGATCCACTATGGGCATTTCAGCACAGAGTAAGCCATTTCTGATGCTTTCACCTGGCAAAAAAATCAGCAGCCACCTCTACAAACTGCACTGTGGATTTTCAGTCCCACCTCACTTTCCACTACCTTCCAGCTGATTCTGGCATTCCCCCACTAAAGCAAGGGCTGCACACAGTGACACAGGCAATGAACACCACACACACTCCAAGGTCATTCCAAGCCATGGCCATCTCCAGCAGATCCAATGGTGCCTTCCTGGGATGCCAGCAGAAAATGCCATGGTGCTCTGCAGACATTCACTGCAACACAGCTTGTGCCTCAGGAGTTCACAGCTTCATTTCCCTTCTCTGTCCTTTGGTATATTGAAAACAATAACTTGTACACAAAGCAGCACAGGGGTCACAGGCTGGGGATGGAGATTATAAACAAAGTCTTTTGGTATAATATTACTACACTTTCCATATTGATCAGTAAGCTCAAGAGCTGCTAAGTGCCTTACTGTATATTATTATTAAAATTCAGTTAAGGGACATTTTACTGAATCAGGTCAAGGCTGAGTGATCCCTCCAGTTCAAGCCTTGATATTGCACAAGTCTTGTGAATTGAGTCATAGATATCAAGAAACATTACAAGTCAAATCAATATTTTATAGCCTTTGCACAGACCATAGCCTGAAACTCGATCAGCATAGTGTTCTGAACAGAAGCATTTGCAGGAGCTAAAATAATTTACACTAATAAGGCACTGACCCATGCAGTCCTTAATGATCATTTAGCTTTGGCAATACTTCTAACCACTATTGAGCTGCTTGGGAGTTGTGGGGTTTTTTTCAGCAGAAAACTCCTACATCAGATTAAGGACGTAAGTAGGAACCTAACCACAAGGCTCAGTTTTGTTTCATGTAAATTTATTCCTATTATATAAACTGCTAAATTAAGAAATGAGGTATTTAAAACAAAGAGGTTAAAACACAGCCACAAAGACACAAACATCATAGAAATCCTTAATTCCATTTCTTGCCTTGTTTGCTTATTGAAGTGCCATATGTTTCTGCAAGTGCTATGAAAATATCATAAGATCATAATTATAAGGTTTGTTGAATTATAGAGTAAAGAAGCCACTTATTTACATTTAAATATGAACAGTGGTAATTGAAATGTCACATGCTTCTCTGTTCTTGACTCCAGAAAAATATTTATCTACCAACAGCTTGATGTGCTTTCAACAATGGCCTGGATTCATGAAAGGGATTTCTACTCACATCACTCTGTGCTTTTATTTATTTCTCCCTTATGATTTACAAACTCAAAGGAGGGCTCCTGAAGTCCTCAGGCACTGACATAGCCATGAAGACATTGTGATGTAAACAGTTACTAAGCATTGGTACTAAGTTGGTGTTCAATAATTCTTTGACCTGTCAATATGCGAAGCCCTGCAATAGCTTTAGGAATTCAATTTTAAATTGATCTCACTGAACTGATGCAAAAAACAACTGCAGACGCATTTAAACAGATTAGCTCTTGTTTAAGCTCAATAGTGAGCAAACCCAAGTCCAGCCAATGTCAAGTACACACAGAGAGGGTTACAAGATTAAAATTAAAATTGCAATTCTTGAACCAGAATCTTTAACAGGAAAAGACCTCTAGAGACAGCCTCAGTGAGGGCACTGCAGCCCTGGACATGTTCTGCTGTGCCAAACTCACCCACCACACCTAAAGCTTGACCCTTCTTACACTACTACCAGTGTCAGCAGAAATATGTTCAATTCTACTAAGCAAGCTGAAAAGAGCAAAGGCCCAAAGCGAGGAAAGAAACTCGCTGTGAAGAGCGCATCACCCAGACCCACCCAGCAGAGAGCAGCCAGCCCCGGGAAGGCAGAAGCCAATACTGTCAAGTATTTTTATTTTTGTTACATATTAATAATTCTCATCAGGCAAGGAATGACATTTGGGTCACTTTTGTTGGTCTTTCTCCAAGAGAGCTCTTTCACTGCACTGCCTGAGAACCCCAGAGATTTTACCAGCTCTGTTTAATAGCCCACACTCCAGCCCTGAGTTAATGGTAAAGCTTTCAATTAACAGAAGCAGTTTTAGGCTAACACTAAACCAGTGAGTCCCAGTCACCTGCTCTGCTCTCCTCTACCTGTCTCAAAACACTCCTTGTTTTCTAGTTTAATAATTAAATGTACCAACACCTTTCTTGAAGGCTCTGAAAACAAACTAGGCTGACTGGAGTTTAGTGAGAGCAGATAACACTTGCAAGGAAGCACTCGAGAGACAAGAAAAAGAAATATTTGGGGGCAGACACAACTTGTATCAAACACCAAGAGATCTCTTCGAAGTCATCACAACAAAAAGCAGTAGAGATGGGTCTCTGCTGGGCTGTGTCACTCAGCATGGGGCAAAGCACACACACCTCAGTGGCAGCAACAGCACCTCCAAAGCAATGGGTCAGTAAACAGCATAATGAACCCTGACAGTAACTTCATTTGTAAAATATACACTAAAGCTATCAGGGCAAAAGTGCTAATAGCAAGGGCAACACCTGCATAATTACACTGACTTGAAAGCTCTGGTCTTAAATTGACCTAACAATGCTCCTCAGTGCTCCAAACCACAGTCAGCTGTGCTGTTCCCTGCATAGAGCCCTGAGCCTGCTGCTCCCCACCCACGGCAGAGCCAAGGGATTGCCACTGCTGCAGCTCCAGGAACACACTAGGTTAACACTGGGCATTAATGAACAGATCTGGCATATGAAGGATACTGGGTTTAAGTTTTCTGGGGTTCAAGTTTTCTGCATTTCTTTGATGTCAAAGTTCTGCCAGTTGTCTCACTGTTACTCCTCGTTCTCTAAGCTCCAATAAAACAGCTGCACTTCATCACTTTGCCGCAGGGTAGGCTCAAAAGACAAATATGGGGCAAATTAATGGCAAAAAAGGAGTACCAGTACAGACTACACTGATGCTATCTTTAAAAAAAAAAACATCCTTGGGCAGAGCAAGAACATTCTTCCCACACCAGTTTGAACCATTCCCCATGGAGTTCAATCAATGTCTACAAACAACACGGGATTTTGCTAGCTTTGAATACTGCTTCTGCACATATATCTATTAACACCAGCAACTGATTGTGTACAGTCTATATGTGGCATTTAGCCATTCATAAAGGAATTGATCCAACACTCGCTAAACAAAACATTATTCAAATTGTTTTCTTTATATTGTTTTTGTCACAGGTTTAACTTCACTTGCTACTGCCCAGGGCTGATTTCGTACCTATGCTCAAGCCAAGAGCACAGACATGACAAAATGCAGCCACTGCAGTCATGGTGCTACCCAGCCCCAAACTGGATCCTGGGAGAGCAACACACACAGCCCTGCGCAAGAATTGTCTGCAAACAGGAGCCACCTGGCCAGATGGAATGAGGCTGTTTCCCACCTGTGCCCACAGCTGCAATACCCAAGGCCCTTTGCAGGCCACTGTGCAGCCCTGCCTGCTCCATCTCCACCCAGCCCAGCACACAAGGGAGGCAATCAGTTATTTCCAGAGTCAAACCCCATAACAAGCTTGAAGGAGGCTGCATAAATACTTAGGCTCAACAGAACAGTACAGGTAAAACAATCTACAGGGCAATATTTTTATTGAGTGATAAAAGACACAGAAAGCAACGACAAGCACAAGCAAGGCAGGGAAGAACTTCATAATAAGGCTGTTCCAACACTGCTGACTGCCCACTGCACATTTGCTCAGGCTTTTGCTAGCTCTGCATAATCAAAGAGGCACTGGGAGCTGATGCATGAGGAACAAACCCAGCAGAGGAACAAGTGTTTGTCCATCTTTTAGGGTTCAGCCTTTGAGAGACTGTGCTGTGATGTGCAATCAAAACTTTGGAGAAGCAGCACCTCCCAGGGTCACCCCCACTGCCCCCAGCAAGGTGTCCAGGCAGACCCACCACTCACTGCAGCAGTAGTTGGTACAACTAATTCACCTTTCACTCTCAACAGCAGCCAGAGAAAGGTGTACAAATATCTCCTCCACCACTACAACCAGCACAGATCTTTGGTGCTAAACCCATCCACTCAAACACCACTACAAACTTTACAAAGATGGAAAGGTAAAGCAAAATACAAAATAGCCCTGGTAGCTGTAGCACTGCCTGGGTAGATATTCAAACATCACACAGCATCATTTTCATATTTAACTCTTCCTTGAAAATAATAAACATTGCAGATCCCCATTCCATCTTTGTTACATTTTAGTATTCTTTGCTTCATTGCCCATTTACAAATCATGAAGAATTCATAGATGAATAATTGACTGAGAATAATATCCATGTATGTATATATATAAAAACGTAAAACCCAGCACAAGCCAAGAAGAGGATAAGCTCTTCCTAGGCACAGTAAATTAAAGACTAAAGTAATAAAATTAAAATTAAAAAATCAAACCAATGTTGTTAAGTGTCTAAAATCCTTTCCAGTAGCTCTGATGAGCAGTCATTATTCTGTTCCACAAAAAAGCATGTCATTTCATTGTCCATAGAGCCTCCCCATGATATATAAATGAATCATTTTCTGGAGGTTTCCCCATTGTCTCTAGAGAATTTACAACACATTAAATTTAGCTCCTGTGTCTCCTTCAAGATGAAATGCTACTCCAGCTCCATGCTGCTGTGTGCCTGGACCAAGGACAGAGGTATCTCCAGCCTCTTCTACTGAGCTGTGCTTCAGCCCCAGGAAACCCTCTCCCCTCTCTGCAGCCCCTTTGCCCACCCCTCTGCCCCCAGGGCCAGGAAAGCCCTTGGGAAGCACTGCTTCTCCCAGGACATTCCCCAGACCAGCACAAGTGCAGCTAGAAGACATGAGCACAGTGGGGACACAACCACACTTGTCACCCACCTCAGGCAGTCCCAGTCCTGCAGCCACATGCCTCATGCTGCTGCTTCCAGCCACTCTTCATCCAAACCACAGCCCAGCCCCTCCCTTCTGCTCCAGGTGTAACAAATCCACCTCAGAACCTCACAGCAGCTGCAAAGATTCTCACCCTGGGCAAGCTCCAGTTAAACTGTGGGGAAGCAGGGCTGGCACTCAGGCCCACCTGTGGCTGCAATCACCCACATTGCATAAAATCCACTTTCTTTATAATATGGGATGAATCCTTCAAAGTATATGTCTGAGGTTTTACCCAGCTAGAATACCAGTCACTGACCCTCCTCCTTCAGTCCTTTTCTTTTAAAGGACATTTGAGGTGACAGTCTGTGCCTGAAAGACGGGTACAAACATGGAACCCAAATTCCATTTTCAAAAGTGCCCTTAAATCACTCATAGAATGAAGTCAACCCCAAAACTGAAAAATGTTATCTGCAGTTTGGTGTTAACTTAAAAAAGAAAAAAAAAATTGTTATCTTTTTTTTTTTTTAAAGTTCGTTGCTGATTATTATTTCATAGTAGAAATAACAGCACCTTCTCATTGTGTCTATCAGTGAAAACTTTTACCCTTTTATGAGTTAAACTGTTTGGAATAACTTTTAAACAATTACTCAACTCCTCTGAAATTTCTTTCAAGGAATTGAAGGTTTTTCCTATATCAAATTATCTGGATTTCTCATGGATTATGCATTTCTCAAAAACTCACTCATTACAGATTAAAGAGAGAAAGGGAAGTTAGAAAGGACACAATAGGAAAAAAGATCAGTAAAGAAAAATATTTTAAATATTAATGACCAAGGGGGAAATGGAAACACATTAAAGGCAAATGTGAGCGCTTTTAAATATGTTATTAAAATTGATTTATAAATGAGACTCTTCTTTAACCACGTGCTTTAGCCTTCACTACTTATTTCCTTCTGCTGTCTCTCCAAGCATTGGTGCCACCACTCAAAACCTATGGCATTAAGGAAAGATATCCAGAAAATAGTTAGGCTGGCAAGAACTATGAGCTGGTCAAACTGAAAGACATTATTATATTAAAAATCTCAGAGAATAAGATGAGAAATGGCTACTTGCAGAACATCTGTTCCCAGTGAGGCTGGGAAGCAGCAGGGGCTGCCCTGCTCACCCCACTGTGGCCCTGAACCACCCAGAGCCCAGAGCCACCCCACGGGCAGTGGGCAGGCAGCAGGGAGCAAGGAAGAACAGGTCAAGTGCACTAATGCAGCCACTAATTATTTACCAAGCCAGAAAAAGACATTTGCCATTTCTGATCCCTTCTCCCTCTGCACAGAAATGATGCTCATTGCCCGTGTGGCTGCACGACCCCAGACAGGCTCCAAAGGCTGATCCACACACAGGGCAAACCAAACCTGCAATTCCAGGGAAAAGTGTCTGCAGGTTGATGCTGAAAGACTGGAAAAGCCTGTCCTGGGCAGCGTGGGTGTGAACTCACACACAGCACACAGCATGCTGCAAGCCCTTCCTTCCTTCCGCACCAGATCCCAAGCTCACACCAATCACCCCAGGAGCCTGCATTTTCAGGATGTATCTTCTAGAGCTTTTCAGCTTTGGAAACAGTTCCAGCAATGCCCCACAGGGCTGGGACAGCTGATCTCTGCTGCTGGCATGTCAGAGCCCAAGCCAGTGCAGCTCTGGGAGCTGCACAGGGTGTATCACACACCAGCAGTGAGCAGCATGTGGAGCCATGGGACTCCTGGGTCACGTTTTATCAAAGGACACAGCAGCAAATGTGTATTGCACAAACAGCCCAATTTACATAACCAAAATTGCGGAAATTATCCTTGAAAGGAACAAATTTTGTGCACAAATTTGTGTAAATGGACAGTATAAAAGTGCATATAACAATATACTTTTAACAAATTAGACTCTGTTCATTTAATTTAGCTTAGATATGAAAAATGTTTTATCTTAAAGCTGCTATCTGTCATAAACCACCAAAACATTACAGGCAAAGACTCCAAACAGAAGTATAAAACCTCACTGAGAACGACAGATCTTGTACGTTGGATTTTGTGGTGAGAATGGTCCACAAAACTCATTCTGCATGTCCCCGTAAGATCCTTTTTTATAGCAGGTTATGAATCATCACATGATATCTCTAAATGGATGATCAATACTATATTTTCCCATAAAACGTTTGGTTTGAAATCCGATTTTAAGTGCATTAGAGTTTTTGTGCACTGAATGAGTGAGTGTCATAATAAATTGTCATCAAATATGAAAGAAATATAGCTTAGATTAATTGCCATATTTATTTATGAGTCTATAAAATACATTGTGAAAGTCCTGGCACATTTTTGGGATACCAGCTTGAACTTTCAAGCAAGTTAAAAGCATTAAACGAGACTGAAAGTAGATTTATTATTGGAATGTTTTTAATTGCAGTTTCAACCAGACACAGGTATTAGAATGGCTGTGCCCTTAATGGCCATCTCATGTGTTTTTTCTTTAAAAATGATATACTTTCCATATTTGTATTGATTTCATAAGATTTATTGTAGATTAGTGCTGCTTGTGTGTGAAATTGCAAGTGGTCCCAGCTTCCCCAGAGTAGAGGGCTGCAGATGGCCCATTGCTGGGGCTGCTCCTCCCCAATGCCCCCCAGCCCCCAGCACAGCCTGAAATACTGCTGGAAGACCAGAGAAAAACCTGAATTACCTGAACGAGACTGGCAGGAGAGTGCTCAGTGAGCTACCCAGAGGGTCCTGTTCTGCACTCATTTCTACAAATCAAAAAGGAGTTAATTCAGACAGGATTTGGAGGGGGAGCCCAGCTGAGCCCTTTCTTTACTCAGACCTTAACTAATGAAGAGGCTTAAGACCAACTGATTGATGGGGTGGGACTGTCTTGGGTTAAGTATTTTCTGGGTTTGGAACAAGTTATAAGATCTCTGTGTTTCTAATGTCCTACAAAAAAACCTGAAGTTTTGTAAATTACAAATGAAAGTAAATAAGGAAGCAATTCTGATATTCATGTTTAATAGCACACAGTAGTTGTGAAGAACACCAACTTCTTGGAAGAGAAGGCACAGTTGCATGTAGACATCATGCTAATTTAGAAATAAACCCTGGAAATTACAGCAAGCAGACTAGGTAATGGAATAAAACTGTCATTCACTGCCACAGAACAAAAATGACAAGCTCTACCTAAGATGACGTTAAATTAAAAACCTTCAGTTTAGCACATGACTCCTTCACACCAACTGCACATGAGCTGGTGCAAATGCCATGAAAGCATAGGCACAGCTGGGTGGTTAATGGTGAACCCTGCTCATGATGCGTCAGACCAGCAATTGCTTTGTCACCAAAAAAAAAAAAAAAAAAAAAATTATTTTACTGGAAACTGAATCCACAGAGGGGTCAGACTGAATGAGAGCTGCCCTAAGTCTCCTGGCATAAATTAACCCATACCTCAGCAGAGCACAAACTAGTTCTACAAGTTCTCAGAGGTGAAATTCTCACAAGTTTTGTGTAGATGAATCTTCACCAGTTGAACTGATACTTGATAGAATAATCTACAGACAACCTGAAAAAAGCTACTACTGAAATGCCTGACAACCCTGATGCAGAGCACTTTTTTTTCTCATCAGCCAAGTATGTTTTCACAAGTTGGGGTGATCAGAAGTTAGTGATAGCCCCAGACCCAAGGAAAATGCTGCCCCAGAACCTGGGAAAGATTCATGTCCAGCTTCCACCCACTTGGCTGCCTCTGTGCACAGAATGGTCTAGAACAAAGCCCTGGGTCCAACCATCCTCCAACTCCACTAACACTCAAACCCAACTGTCAATTTTACAGCCACACCCCTTAACTTAATCCCAGCAAACATGGTGATGATCTGAGATTCAGCAAACCCATCGATCATTGTGTAAGCGATGCTGGGAGCCAAGTGGAGCTGCCAGTCCTTGGAGAAGAGGCAGGAGGGCGAGGTGACAGGGGGAGGCCACTGCAGAGGACTGTGAGGAGGAAGTAGCTCAGTGTCACACAAAGGAACCCATGCAGAAGCGGTGCTTAGGGATCCCCACGAATATTATTACATTTGTCTGTCTCTTATTTAATTCCCAAATGATATCTTAAATTGTTCTCATTTAGCCATCCATCTCAATGAGAGGGTTTGGAGAAGCAAAGCAAAGGCCCACCCACATATTTCTTTCATTTTGCACATACCAAAACCAAAGCAAAACTGTGTAGCTTCTTAGATTAACGAGCCTATGTACATAACTCTCCGGAAATTCACTGACAACTTTTTGGATGTCCCCTTTCAGAAGACAAGTATCCAAAGGCAAATTTATTCCTGATGTATTTCAAATGTGACAAAACCACAACTCTACTTTCAGGTTTAGCCTTCAGCTGACAATGTACTACCACCCACAACCTCAGCAATACCTCACCCCCTAAATCAGCTCATGTCCCCCACTTCACAGTGCCAGTTCTCCCCTCTGTCCTGAAGAGACTCTTCTGTATTTTCTGCTTGTATGTTAAGCAATTAAAATGTTTTATCTTCAACAAGATATTAAACTTAGTATTGTCCTAATATGTTTCTGCCTCTCAGGCAGAAATCAGTCTTGAAAACAGCCACTGAGATAAGGACAGTAACCAGCAAGCTTCACAATAAACCTCATATACACTATTTTAGTTTGTCAAAACAATTAGTGTTCATTTTGGCTTTATTCAGTTAAATCTGCAGTGACTGATCAGTATAAATTATGTATTAGGCTGCCCAGCTGTACTTGTTTATTCATGCATGGACTTGAAGAATTTTCATTTTCTCAGTACAAAAAAAGCAACAGCCAAAAAATCCCCCTGTATTCTAAAATATAAAGACACTTTCTTCTCAGCCACATTTCTGCTACATGTTTTTGAAGCTGCTTTCTTCTTCCCCTGCTTATTTCAATTAACCTATTATTTCATATGCAGTTATCGGCAGCTGCATTTGCATCGGTAGGAAGCACATACTGTTACTTTCACCCCTTGCAATTACCTCCCGAGCAAAGTAATATCAGAGCTAAACCAAATGATGTTGATTTTAAAAGCATCCAAAATCGCATTGTTGGCTGCATTTGAACTCCTGCCTCGCTTCAAGAAGAACTGCTTGCAGAAATGTTTTCAGTTAAGCCTCGCAGTCCTCTCTTTCAAGAACAAAAGTTTGTGAATCAAGAGAGATCATTTTCTTGGGTTTTGCTCGTGTTTGTAGTCGCACACTCCTCACTAGGCTGACTGGGTGAAGGCAGTGCACGTTGTGGGGGTTGATGGGATGATATGCTTGTATGCAGGGAGAGAGATGACACAGATTTATAGAGAAAGAAAAACCTGCAGTGACCATGTACAGCGTCAGTTGTGCTTCTCTGAAACATGGTGTATGTGCAGAATGGAAATCAAGAGGCTGAAGCTGATTTCCTGCAAGGAACAAAACAGCAAATTACACACTCCAACCCAAAGCTACCCTCTGCCAAGCCGGGTTCAAGAACTTGTTAACAGAAGGTTTATGCCTATATTTACAAATCACAGAAAGATGTTTTAGCAGCTTTGACATGCAGAGTACAGTTGCTCAGTGATGGACAGGCAGAGTGAATGGTGGCAGTGCTCAGAACACAAAGAGACAGAGTTTGTGTCCTCCCAAAGAGCTGGAGAGCACAGCAGAACTTGTATTTGTTGATGGGAACACCATTCAATCTCCCGGCTTGTAAGGGCAATTAAAGGGGTCACCGGGATGGCTCTTGAGCGTGCCTAGAAAAAAGTATGCTGCTGAAACATCTCCATAGGGCAGAGTGCTGTAAGTGGAGAGAGCTGGGTTGGGAAAGGCTACCTCCCAAAGCTTAGCTCAGCTACAACGTACCTGACAGGTAATAGAGTTGCTTTCACAGCGATTGTGCATGATAAAGATTGGGAAACACAATGTTTGTATTGATCTGCATAATCTCTGTTATAAAAGTGCCTTTGCACAGTGAATTCTGCCCCAGTTTTCGTGGCCACTGTGCTCATCACTTCGGTGAGGAGAGTGAGAGCCCTGCATGCAACCTGCCAGCACAAACACACTGCCAGTGACAGCTCCTTTGGGCTCTGAGCCGCAGGCGGGATGAGCACACAGCTATTCTTGTTGTTTCTTCCATCAAATAACATACAAAATGTTCGGGTGAAAAGACTAAATTTTGCTGAATTAAGTGCTTTAGAACAAGTGGTTTTATTACTTTATAATTAGCATAATTTTCCCCATAGGGATTCTTGCAATTAAATAATTAGCAGTAATGTTACCCAAAGGTGTTCTTTAATGAATTTTAAGTTATTACCCCTGTTAACGACAATTGACATGGCTCGGGTTTACACCGCCTGAGCGCTCCGTCTCGCCAGGCTGCGGGCGACGTTAGAGGGCTGTGACAGGCGGCCTTGAGCTCCGGGCCCCTCGGCTCACCCCAGCGGGGCGAACGCGACTGGGCGCCCCGCTCCTCTCGTCGCTCCGGCCCCGCGGGCAGCGGCCCCGACGGCGCGGGCAGCCCGCTCTGCTCCCGTGCTGACGGCGGAGAATCTCCGCGAGCGCGCAAAAGGGCCGTCCGCGCTGCGCACCTCCCGGGCTGCGGAGGGGCCCGTCGCGGCTGTGCTCGCTGGCTGCCGGCGGAGCGCCGCCCGCACGGGCAGGGCAGGGCAGGGCAGGGCAGGGGCCACCCGGCCCGGGGCGCGGAGGGGAGAGGCTCCCGGGCCGGGCCGGGCCGGGCCGGCGCGCATCGCTCGCGGATCGGCAGCGCCACCCGTCGGGGAGCGCAGCGGTGGCGGCGGAGCGGAGCGGAGCCGCTCCGGCGGGGCGGGCACAGGGCACGGGCACAGGCACGGCTGCCAGGGCTGCCCGCCGCCTCCACGGGACACAGCCCCGGCGTGCTCGGGACAAGTGCCGCCGGGCCGCCCCAGGCCGCGTTTTTTCTTGGTTTTCTTCTTCTTTATGAATTGCCACTGGCAGGACATCGCGCTCTGTCCTGCCCTGGAGGGCCGCGGCAGCTCCAGGCTCGGGGGGAAAATCCCCGTTTCCCTCCCGGTGATCTCGCCTCAAAGGCAATATGTAAGTCGCTGGTTAAACAAGGGCATTTCCATTTGTTAATTGATGCAATTATGCCGTGGCGGTAACGGGCCGGCCAGGCTGCAGGCAGCCATCCATCCATCAGCGCCCCGCTGACCTGCCACCGCCCCGGCCCCCCCTCCCGGCGGGACCATCACGGGGCTAAGGGAGAACAAGGGACGCCCCGCTCAGCCCTCCTCAGAGAATGGGCTTCGGGCTGCCCTGCGGCCCGCGTTCTGTCCCGGCCCCGGCCCTGCCCCTGCCCCAGCAGGCAGCGCACGCTATGCGCGGCGAGGTCTGACCCCGCTCCCGCGGCTCCGGGCCGCCGCGACGGGCAGAGATGCCGAGGCGGGGAGCTCGGCTCAGCGGCTCCGGTGCAACACCGGGGCCGCGTTGTACAGCAGCGCCCGGCCCTGGGGATGGCCACGGGGTCAGCGAGAAGGGCCGGGAGGGCTGCGTCAGCCGGGCCGACCTCGAGAGCTGCTTCCCTGGAAGCGCCCGGCACCGCCGCTGCCACCGCGACCCCTGCCCTGCGCTCGTCCTCCCCGCGGCGGGCCCGTGGCAGGGGGCACGCTGGGGCTGGCGGGTGCCGCGATGTCCCCACTTGGTATTTACTCCCCGAAGACAAATTTTGATTGTGTTTAAAAATAAAGGGAAAAGAGACCAAGCGCAAGGCACCCCCAGTCCCGCCTTTGACGTGCATCAGAGCACAACAGTAAACCAACATGAACCAAGCGCTGGGAGCGGGCGCGGGGCGCTGCCTGCTCCTGCCCGCCGCTGCCTGCTGCTGCCGGCAGGGCCGTGACGTCACCCCGCTCCTCGCCCACCGATGAACGCTAAAGACCTATAGAGCAGAAAATAATACAAGCAAGCTCCGTATCTTGCAAGCCCTACGTGATTTTCCCCCCCTCTTTGAAAAAGCCCCTTTGCACTTAAACTCTCTATACATGTGGGGTGGCTTTTTAAACTCCCTCTATACAAACATATTTATTAAGAGCGATGGGAAGTGGGGGGTAGCCTATTTTTTTAATCCAGGCACCAGCCTCCCCCCCCCGCCTCAGATGTCTGGCTGCTTCTCTTAAGTGCAATCATCTATAATTGAGAAAAAAAAAAAAAGCCATACGTGGAAATGTGTGTGTGAGAAGGTGCATCTTGAAGCAGGGTTTAGTTACAATCGATCTTGGGGGGAAAATATTGCCTATGGTCCAAAAATAAGGAGCAACTATGTCCTTCTCTCAGTTCGGATACCCCTACAGCACCACTTCACAGGTAAGGCGAGTGAGCAGCACTCACTTTTGTTTAGATTCCGCTGCTGCTGTCCAGATGTCTTGTCCCCCCCTCCCTTTTTTTCTTCCCTTTCCCTTACTTAGAATATTTTTTTAAAAGGGCACATCTGGAGCCTTTTTTTAAAAAATGTGCGTGTGTGTTTATGTCTCGTTTGTGTTGTGTTAGGCTTAAACAAATAACTCGCAGTGTGCACAGCAAAGGCGTGTAGAAAACCGGTAATTCCCCCTCCTCCCCACCCTTCACCGTTCAGTTTTAAGTGCAACAAACAAATAAAAACATAAATCCCACCTACGACCGCTTTCCGAGCCCGCGGAGCGGCCGCGCTGCGCCGGGAGCATCCCCCGCCGCACCGCTGCCGCCCGGGCACCGCGGAGGGTGTGCGGGCAGCGGGAACCGGCGCTCGGGGGGTCGGGGTTTCACTCGCGTTTCTGCGGAACCGGGCTGTGCCGTTCCCTCCCTCCTTCCTACACGGGTCGGTCCTTTTCCTGTGTTTTATTAGGATCTGTCGAGAGTTTTTTTCCCCCATGCGATTTCCGAAGGGCACCCCCCACTCACACTAAGGCGCCCAGTATTAACTAAGTCGTAGCTATAGTGTACTTCGAGTCACGATTTATTTGGGTAGAATTATTTATACACCGTAATCACTGCAAGATGTGCCTCTCTCGCTTGGGAAGTTAGCTGTCCCCTTGAAGTTATTGAAATCAAATGCCTTCGATTGCGTTGGCTGACATATTTACTGCTGTGTCTATTGTCAAATTAACTGTAATCGCAACTTTTTGCCTTTAAATCAATGCAGATGGACCGAGCGGGGGCGGGAAGGATGGAGCAGTACGGATGTTATACCTTTTTCGAGAGCAATTATTTCCTTAAAGTTTTGCCTGCTTGATTAATCGTGCCCCCTTCCCAAGAGCTCCTGCTTCCCATTCGGTTTATTTCCCGGTTTCTATAATTAGTTGCTTCAGCCCGCGTTTCCTATCCCCCTCCTCACCGCCGCCCCCCCCTCCGCACACACCAAGCGCGCACACGCTCCTAAATTCCCCCCGATGGGGCTGCCTCGACAGTCACTCGGCGCCGTCCCGCTCTCTCCTCTCCGCAGTTTTTCGTGCCCGCCAGCCCCAGCACGACCTGCTGCGAGGCCGGCCCCCGCTCCGGGCCGGATGCCTCCTCGGCGCCGGCCGCCGCCTCCCTCTGCTGCGCCCCGTACGAGAGCCGGCTGCTGGCGCCCGGCCGCGCCGAGCTCAATGCCGCGCTGGGCATGTACAGCGCCCCGTACGCCGCCGGCCAGGGCTACGGCAACTACCTGCCCTACGGCGCCGAGCCCGCCGCGCTCTACACCGCGCTGGTGAGTGCCCGCCCGCCCGGCAGCGCTGCGGAGGGGAGGGGGGTGCAACAGGCGGGAGAAACTTCGTGTTTCGCAGTCGGTGTCGGGGCGGGGGACCGCCGAGGGACCGGGAGCGGCGCCGGCCCGTCGGGGGTGGGGGGCGCGAAGGGACTCGGCTGCCGCGGGGACCTGGGGCTGCGGGGCGCGGCGGGGTTCCCGTCCTGCTCGACGCCAAACGCTGCCGCTTCCCTTGCAGAACCCCCAGTATGAAATCAAAGACGGCGCCGGAACGTTGCACTCGGGAATCGCGCAGCCCGCTACCTACTACTCCTACGATCATTCCTTGGGGCAGTACCAGTACGACAGGTAAAACCCCTTTGATCAGCGCCCGGCAGCATTAGCATCCCCCTGCGAGGCGGCGGCCGACATCAAACGGCGGGGGACGGGGGGGCTCCGACCTGACAAACGTTGTACAAAAGAAACGAGGCGCCCCGGGAGCAGCAGACAGCGGAAATCAAAGTTGGGCGGCGATGCCAGGAGGGCAGGGGCGGGAAGGCAGATAGGCAGGGACCACACCGGCCTGCGGCTTGGCTGCGCTGGGCCGGGCCGGGCCGGGGGGCTCTTGTCGGACTCCCGGCGGCCCCCCCTCCCTGATCATCTCCCAGCAGGTACGGGACGGTGGATTTCGGTGGTTCAGCCAGACGCAAAAATGCAACGCGAGAGACGACGAGTACCCTCAAGACCTGGCTGTACGAGCACCGCAAAAACCCCTACCCCACCAAAGGAGAGAAAATCATGCTGGCTATCATCACCAAAATGACCCTGACGCAAGTGTCCACTTGGTTTGCTAACGCCAGACGGAGGCTCAAGAAAGAAAACAAAATGACCTGGTCTCCCAAGAACAAAGCGGGGGAAGAGAGGAAAGAAGAAACACCGCGGGAAGAGGACGAATACAGTGCGGAGGGTGAAGGCAGAGGTAGGCGGGAGAGGCAGACGGGCGCCTCCAAGTAGGCTCGAAGTGACGGCCGATCTCGAAGCCCCCCAACTTCCCCGCACCCGCACTAACGCCCTGCCGCCCCTTTCTCTCCCGTGTGTGTCCAAGCAGAGCAGAAGAGCTACAAGGAGGACAAGGACCTGCGGTTCAGCGACCTGGAGGAGGAGGAAGAGGAGGAGGAGGAGGAGGCGGGGAAGTCAGAGAAGGGCCGGACCAGCTCCCTGCAGGAAGCCCCCGGCGTGGGCGCGGCGCTGCCCGAGGTTCCGCGGAGCGACTGCAGCCTGCCCGGCCCCTTCCACGCCTTTCCTTGTGCCAAGGCCCCAGCCGCGGACTTCGCCCCCGCCTCCTTGGCCGGCCCGCCGCCGCCCTACGCGCCCGCGGAGAAGCCGCGCATCTGGTCGCTGGCGCGCACCGCCGGGGCCAGCGCGGCACGCAGGGGCAGCCCCGAGGGCCGCGGCGCGGAGGGAGGCGGCGGCGCGGCGGGGGAGCAACCCCTGCCCGCCAAGGCCTTCCGGAGCTCCGCTTTCAACCTGCAGCCGCTCCCGCGAAGCTGCGCGTCCCACCGCGGCCTGGGGGAGCCGTGCCAGTTCGCGGCGGCGGGCGAAGGTACCCGCGGCGGCGGGGCCGCGGGGACGGGCGGGACCGCGGGCCGGGCCGGGACACAGGGCGCGGCGTGAACCCGTCCGCTCGGTGACACCCCCGGTGTTCGGCCGTGCCCAGGTGTCAGGTGCGGACGCCGAGGCTTCCCCGCTCGAGGCGAGCGGGCAGGGGATGGCGGCGGGGCCGGGCCGTGCCCACCGAGCCGCTTGTGTCTGTGCAGGCTTCGGGCGGGGCGCCAAGGGCGGCCCGGAAGGCACCGAGCTGGGCGGGACCTGCCTGGACAGGCTGCGGACAGCGTTCCGGCCCGTGCTGCGGAGGTGAGGTAGGTGACGGGCCGGCTCCCGGAGCCCCACCTCGCACGAAGCGCACGCTGCTGGCCACCGGAGCGGCCCGGGCCTGAGCGCTGCGCCGGGGCTGCCGCTTTGCCTCGCTCCCGGAGCACCCGTCTGGGCAGGGCAGCAACCCGCGGCCGCTTATCACCAGCTTATCACCGCTTCTCCGTCCCGCAGGGCCGCCCGCCCCATCCCGGGCGCTGGCGACGGGGCTCCGGCTGTAACGAAGTACTCGGCTTGACGCAACGAACTCAAGCTGTCCCCGGGCCAGCGATGGCCTCGCGGCTCCGCCTGCCCTGCCTCGCCGGGGAAGGGCCGCCGCGGTACAACGTGCTGCGCACATGGCGCCGAGGGGCACGGCGGGCGGAGCGGCCGCAGGACCGGCGCCTCCCCGCCTCTCGCCTGCCATGTGTTCAATGCCCCGTTGACGTCTTTGCAAAAAGGAAAAAAACAACCTCCCTAATCTTTTCTCTTTTACCCCCACGTCATGGTTTGTTTCTCCTTTTCCTCCCAAACCTGCGCTCTCTGCTCGGCGCCCTGCTCTGCCAAGGAGCGCCAGTTTGCAGTTGCTCCGCACCATCTCGGGAAGAAGAAGGAGGAGAAGTGGCGCAGGTTACGCCGAACTATTTCTTTCCCGTCTCTGTATATAGATATCGCTGAAAGTATTTTTCAGAGTCTCTAATTAACACGGATGAGCTGAACGCCACGAAGCCGTCAGTGACCTCGGAGCTCTCCAGCCGGGAGCCAGCACAGGCCGGGAGGAGCGGCCCCGGGCACCCGCCACCCGCCCTGGGGCACGGCCGGGGCACCCCCGGGCAGCGGGTGGCGACCGGGCGGCGAAGTAGGACGTTGTTAGTGGGTCATCGCCGTCAGTCAGTCAAAAGAGCAGTGCTGCACTTTACAGGACAGACGAGAAAGGGAAACCGTATCTCTGCATTATTTCTGTTTAATTAAAAGTGTCATCAAACACTTTGTGTTCAGACTAATAAACCAAGCAGGGATGAGGAAAGAATGTTTCTTTGTTCCTGTCTCTAGAAGCAGTGGCAATAATTTAAATTAATAACTGTGGTAATTAAGAGGTCATCTATAGATCAACCCGATACCTGCTATTTCCAAGTTCACCGGGGTCAGCATTTACATTAAGTCATTTGTGGTCAATAGAGTCCAATGAATTCTGCCTTAATAAATCAGGGAAATCAATCTTGAATATCGAGTAGACTTCTATATGTTTACTAAAGGCTACTCAAGACGAGTGGGGCTGCATAACTGGGAGCCCTCTGGGTTTGCGACCAGAGAAGCAATTCTTAGGGAAAAGAATTGCTTAGGGGAAAGGAGGAGCTGCAGGTCAGCGCAGGGAGATGTGATGGGGCTGTCCCTCGCGTGGGCCCCGGTAACAGCCGCGGCCCTTCCCGGGAGCAGAGCAATCCCGGCTGCGGGGGCACTGTGAACGCAAACTTTGTCGGGCTTTGGAGGGTCTGGGAGGGAAGGGGAGAGGGAGGTAAGTGTACATGAGGGCAGCAGGTGACGGCGCGGCCGGGAACGGGGCTGGAAACGGGGCTGGGAGCAGGGTTGGGAAGGGGCTGGGAGCTGGGTTGGGAAGGGGCTGGGAGCTGGGTTGACACCGGGGTTGGAAGCGGGGCCGGGAGCAGGGCCGGGCCCGTCGGGAGCCCCGCTGCAGACTCCCGGCCACAGGACTTGCCCGCACTCCAGAGCAGCCCTGGACAAGAGGCGGCGCAGCAGCAGCAGTCTGTTGCAGTGACCCGAAGCTTAGAGAAGGGGAAATTAAGCTGCGAAAAGATAAACATTATTTCAAGTCGGATTTGAAGGATTAGGGCTTGTAATAAAGAGTATTAGGCCCTTTGGAAGGGTTCTTCCAAGGCGACTTTTCCACCCCTCCTCTCCCACCGGAGGGGACAGGTACTATCTGCCTTGGGAACACATTTGCAGGTTTCCCTCGTGTGTCCGCAGCGGCCGAGCCAGGCCGGGCCTCCCTCCCAGCTGTGTCCCGGCCGCCTCCTCCCGTGGTGCAGGGGAGCGACCCGGCTGCCTCCGGTTCCCTTTCCCCGGCGGCTTTGGAAGACGCTGCCCGGGGAGGCAGCTCTGCATCGACCTCCTGAGCTGCTCACGGGAGAAGAAACCCGCACGACCCCCGCGGCCCGGGGGCGGCCAGGAGCTCCCCTGAGCTGCCTGGTCTACCCCCGGCCCTGCAATCCCCCGGCTGCCAAAGAGCCGCGAAGCACACGGGGGGAGTTAATTAGGCGGGTGCAGGCCTCGGGGTCTCTTTAAGGGAGGCACGAAGGTAACCTCCAGGAGTCTTAAGACTTTTATTTTTTATTTATTACTTTTACTCCCCTTTTATTAAAGGTCAAGTGAGCGAGATGCAGATTATCCCGCCCGCCCAGGACTCGCCTGCAATCTGTCACGCCGGCAAGATATGTATCGCAAATCTCTCAAAATATAATCTCCGGGAATCATATTCCGAATACTGTTTTGATTAAAAACCAGAGAGAGGATTGATGGAGAACTAATACGGGGAGCGAAGCCTGCGTGCGCCCAGGCACAAAACTAAAATAACGGGCTCGCACGAACAGATTCATCGCCTCCAATGCCATAATAAACGTATTTAAACCGTCTCTGTCTGAGCTTTGCTACGAGATGGGCTTTTTAATGTCGCTTCTCTGCGAAGTGAACTCGGGCTGTCCGGCGGAGCAGGAGCAGTCGGGCTCTGCCAGGCCATCGTTTGCTGGGGCACTCGGAGCTTCCTGCGGGGCGGCTCGGGGAGATGGGGCCGGTGCGGGGTGCCCTGGGGCGGTGCGGGGTGATCTGGGCCCGGTGCGGGGTTCCCCGGGGCCGGTGCGGGGTGCCCTGGGCCCGGTGCGGGGTGCCCTGGGCCCGGCCCGACCGGGCGAGACGCAAGCCGGGCGCGCAAGGTGAAGACCCCGCGGAGCCGGGGGACCGCGTAGCGCAGCGCTGACACAGACACGTACATCACCCCCTCCCTGGCACCCCAGTTGGCTCCGCAGGGCCGGGTCTCCCCCTTTTCCGCAGCCCGCGAGGACCCGCTGGCACCGGCTGCCGCAGCCCCGCAGCCCCGCATCGCCCCCCAATTAGCGGCCGCGGGGCGGGCGGGGGCGGCTCGTTGACGCGTCCCCCGCTGGGGTGGGAAGTTTCTAAAACAAAGTCGCCGGGCTAATGGCCCCGGGCGGGAGCGGCGGGGCCGCGCACACTCCACTGCGCCCGCTCAAAGCCAGCGCGACCGCGGGGCCGCCGCCGCCTCCGCCGCGCTCGCTAATGAAGTTTTGTCAAAGACAATTACGGGCCCGGCGGGGGCAGGAGGCCGCGATGAAAAGGCGGCTTTGTGCGGCCGAGACGGCGCGGCTCCCCGGCCACCCCCGGCCCTTCCTGCGCCCCCGCGGTGACCCCCGCGCCCGGCCCCGCTCCCCGCGGGGACAGCGGCCCCGGTGCCCGGCCCCAGGTGAGCGCGGGGACGGGTCGGTGCGGCACGGAGCCTCCCGGAGCCGCAGTTCATCAGCCCGACCCACGGAGGAGAGAAGCAAGCCCGGGCAGTGGGGGCTGAGGCAGCGGGCAGCCCCTGCTCCCTCCCCACACGCCTAGCTGAGGGGTTCTGCCCCCTCTGCCCTCCTGCAGCAGATTGCTGCTTCAGCGTCGTTGCATTCAGCAAATGGGAGAATTCGTCTCAAAACTGCCAAACGAGCTGGTTAAATCTGTGTGAAAATACACCAGAGAGACATGAAATTGGGGTCTCGGGTTGCAGCCGCTTCCAGCTGCATCTGGGGGAGAGGAGGTGTGGAAGAGCAGGACAAAAACCATCTTCCACCAGCTTCCCCAAACTCCCAGCACTGCTGCTGTCTTCCATCTCAGGTCCTTGGTCACCTCACCTCTCTGCCATCCCCAGCCAACATGGGCAGCACAAAACACGTTGGCACTCTCCAAGAGAGAAGAGGGAACCATTTCGGAGTTACAAGAAAGTCTGGACAATACAAATAGCCACCCAGATTGGTGCTTCCCAACCTTTTGAAGCACAGTCGTGCTTTCAGGAACATAAGAGAGAATAAACCTTCCTTTACACCTGCACAAGCACATGAGGAGAGTGGCCCTGACACTGAAATGGTCTAGACCCCTCACCCCCAGCTGGTTGGTATTTGCTTGTGCCTTCAAACAGTTGTCTTGTTCACCTACAGGTTTCCCATCTCACAATAAAGGGATCAATTTTGCAAAACCCTTGAAGATCCCTTTTCAACAGAAGTTTTAGCAAGATGTGGCTATCAAGGTTAGGGAGCAATGGATTGGAGCAATTAGTTCAAAATGATCTCAAAAACTGCACAAGCAGCTCCCCAGGCCAGGTGTCATTTCAGGATCAAAGCATCTGTTAAAGGAAGATTATTTTTGACATTGTATTGCTTTTTTTTTTTTTTTTACCTACTGTTCATCTGAAAATAAATTACAGGCCAGAACAGGTGGATAACATTCTGGAATGATTTAATGATTTATTTAATCTGGATTCTCTTTCAATCTACTTAGCAGGATGAATACTTTTTTTTTCAGCCTGAATCCAAAAGCCTGTCTTTTCATCTAAAAAAGAGAAAATACCCTAAAACACTAAAACACTGCTCTGCTGCTGTCAAGGTGTACTCCCCACCACTGTTAGGAAATCACTGGTAATATCTGCCCTGCTGAAGAGACTGAGGGGAAACCTCAACAAAACCAAGCAGATTTTAATTTTTTTGTTCCTGGCCATCTTCCTAGTGCTTTAGATATTACTTCCCTTCCTGGGACAGTATTTGGGTAATAAAATAACTGATTGTAGTGTTCAATCACTACTCCTTAAATCTTAAAAAGTGAAGGTTTAAGCACTAAGATGAGCTCTCTCACTTTCCCTCTCATCAGGGCAGCTTTGTATAGCACTGATGGGGAGTGGAGCTGGAATGGACACACAGGAATCTTCTGCCGCAAACACCTATGGATCCAAAAGAGGCCAGGAGCAATTCCTTCAGGCACAGTCACACAAGGATTGTATCCAGCTCCTTGATGAACAGATCCTAACATGAGACCTTCCTTCTTGAGAAGCCATGGTTTTGATAAGGAGGAATTAGCAAAACCATTGCCCACTTACTCAGATGTGAATTTCTGGTGTTTGATTTGAGCTGGAATAAGATGTTTTATGGGGCAGATACTCTCAGGACCCACAAATGCTAAAATTCAGGTTTTTAACTGCAGTTTTTAAACAGAAATATTGCCTCCACTTGACTAGGATGATTCATTCAAGTGGATTCACTTCTGAATTTCAAATACACAACATCATCAATGTACAACATCTAAAAGATGCCCTCCACAGACATCTGCTTACTGGAACATCGTAAATTTATTGAACAGCTGAGAAACAAACAGTGACAGGAGCTCACAACCAATCCCACCGTTGGCCACTAATAGAAAAAAACAAGGATCCATGTTGCCATGCTCAGGTTTTCTCTACACAAACCACATGAGGCACACGGAATGTAATGGGTTAGGTGTACAAGGAAATGGACAAAGAGCTCTGACTCAGCAGCCTGCCAGGGATTCCTGCTACACAGTTACATCTTGTTTATCTGACCACATGCTTCACAGCTCCACAACCACCACCTGCAATTTACCCTGGGGAGCTCTGACAGCCTGGTCACCAAGCCCAGCTGGTACAAGAAGTGCTGCAGGTACTGCAGGTGGGTAACACACTGCTGGCAGCACTCAGACCTGCCTGCCAAGGCTCTCTTGCCTTTCGTGGAGCTCAGTGCTGCACGTGGAGCATTAGTCTCCCTGACAGTGCAGCTACAGAGCAGCTCCCCAGGGTGAGAAGTGGGCCATTTGTTACACCACAGGAGCACAGGAGAAACAAAGCTCTTCTCAGAAGTGTTACTGGCATGAGAGCTGAGAGCATCTTAAGAGTGGACTATTCTGCTGCAGCGTTTTATCAGCAGCCAACCGGTGTCTAGCCCACAATCCAAAACCAGCAGTGATGAGGCAGGACAGCTGATTTTCCTTTGCATAACAAGTAACCAAGAAGAAGAGAAGTAGAAACAACAGCTCCTGTGAGACGTGTGGTACCAGCCCTGGCTGGGTACCAAGGCTGACCATTACTTAATCACAACACGAGGCACACGAGGCACTCCAGGGCACTGCTTTATATTTACAAGATCTCTCCTTTGCATGGACAGAGATAACCCTGACATGGCCCACAGCCACTTGGGGAGTGAGGAGATGAATGAAGGAGTTTCTGTGAAACCCTGAAATGTGAACAGCCCACAATGGTAAAACATGAAGTATCAAAACTCTCCCCAGGCAGCAGCAGTTCTGCTGTACGGTCATTCTCTGGGCATTTATTTGCCTGTTCCCTCACAAAGAAGGCCACTCTACAGTAACCTTGCTGTCCAAGGGGCAGGAAGGTGGTTCCACCAACTCAGATATTCTTAGCTCTCTTACACTGCCATTCCTACTTTGACATCAGGAACTTCAGCATAAAGAAGTGTTTCTGTGGTGTTATTTAAAAGCAGAAGAGGGACACAGTGACCACATTGTGTCAGGCACATCAGCAGGTTCCTATCGAGCAGGTGTTTTTGCACCCAAACCCCAACACTCCATAACCTCCATGACTACACTGCAGCACACACATCCTCAGCAGCAGGTAAAACCGAGTTCTTAAAACACGTCTAATCACTGACTTCTTGAACAGATAAATGTATGCTAAGTATTTCTGTGAACCTTCAGCATTCAGAGAAATCTAGATAATGGAGATAATAGCTGCCTTAGCTGAGGGAAAGGGAGCTTCTACAGGCAGGAATTCCAATTCCCAACTTCTCACCACCTGTCAGAGCAGAGTTGCTACACCTTCTGCTTCTATTTCATCATACCCATAGTGAGTGCATCTCAGTGGAGACACTATTCAGGAGCACATCTGCCTATCAAGGATTACAATTTACCTGTACAAAAATCAATTGCCAGTAAAACTCTTGAAGTATCAGCCAGAATTCAGAAATGTAACACATATAACTCTTCTTCCTGAACTTTCCCATAAAATATCAGCTTACTCAGTATTCTGTGGCAGGAAATTAATAAAACTTGTCCTAGTTGCTCTCAATTACAGCAATAATATAACCTCATTTGCTCTTCATACACATTTAAAAATCAGGCTACAAATACAATTCAAGGTATTTCATAAATGGAAGAGATGTAATTACAGTGTGGGAGTGGAGTCTCAGGGACAATTGTACAATTCCAAAAGTTAATAACAAAGATGTTCTCTAGGTCACTTTTCACCCCAAATCCTAAGGCTGATTGTGGGCTGCACCACCTCTAGCTCCACTCAGCACAGCATTGAGATCAGTTTAACTTGCAAAGGCTCGAAAGTGACATTTTAAGGGCTGAGGAGAACCAGGAGACATCAATGACCTTGTGATCCCCACTTCTTTGCAGAAGTGCAGGCTCTCCTTGTACAAAGATGCCCCAGTCTGAATCCAAGGGCTCTCGGGAGCACAAAGCAGTGCTTGCCACTCACTGCCCCTTCACTGCTGGCCCTCAGGTCAAACCTCTTACCTCCCATAAGAGTGATTCCAAATTAGCATGCCCTAATAGTTACGGAATTCAATGCACTATAATGTTTCATGCACTATAATTTCCTAAGCTTCACTGATATGCTGTGCTTTTCCCTCCTGAGAAAACCACGATGATGTCTAGCGGGCTTTTCCTTGAGTGCTACAGGGATGTCACCAGAGCTACACTGCACAGACCTGTACTTCAGGTCTGTGTTTTTTCTTATGGCAGCCCAAACAGCCTGGTCATGAGTGCAGCAATCTGTGAAGGGATCTTGAACATCATCTGTCGCATGGTTAGTTCCCTCAGCCTCTCCCCAGAGGAAACTCTGTGCACGCTATTTGTGTTCAGAACGCACTGGGTTTTGTTCTTCAGAATAAAACTTTTGGCTTGATTTCTCATGGAAACAAAACTCCTATAATCACTGTGGAAGAACACAAACATCTGCCCACCATTGCATAATTTCTTAAATTAGGCAGCATATCCCAGCAATCCCTGGCATGAGAATTTGTGCACTCTGGCCTCCATCTCAAACAATTGGAGAAAAAAGTTTCTCTCGTCAACAACCAGAACAGTTTCAGAACTGTCTTCCTCTCTAGAGGAACCCAGAGCACCTGTGCTCTCAAGTCAGGCAATATGCTCAAGTGCCTGAGGTCCAGAGGGATAATTCCAACCTTAGGGTTGTACTTGTCCCCTGTGGTCACCCAAGCTGGTTAGGAAGGAATGTTTGTTTCTTTTTCCCCCTACAAACAATTGCTGTGAGAGATCACACAAATCACAGCAGTGATGTGCACAATTAAAAACACAACCCAAAAGACATTTTTAAACAAACTTGTGGTGGGTTAATACCAGGATAAAAGTATATTTCAGAGGACTAAAATGATTTTTCAACAAGAATTACTTGAGATTGAAGGCAGGAGGGAACAAGAAATTAAGCCCCCCAAAACCAGAAGGTATAATGAAATCTCTGCTAGAGCTCACTCATGTACTTTCAACCTTCCAGCCAGGTATGCCAGCATGTCCATAAAACTCTTCTAGTGATGGTAATTACTCCAAAGCCTGGCTCACAATTTTACTCATAAAAAGCTGAGAAAAAACCTAGATATTTCCCTCTATAAGATGTCAAGGGAAGTTAGCCCAACCTTCCAGATCCCACCGTGGCTCCCAGCAGGTTAATTGCACAGTGGCAGCTAAGGAAAGAAGAGAGGCCCTACTTAGTGCACTGCAAACAATGTGGGTTGTTTGCTCTGAGGTATGGTTTCAAGAGAGCTGCTTGGGTTTAGGAGTGATATACCTGTTTATTATATTGATAAATGACACATTTTTCCTACTTGATTTGTTGGGGACTGAGTGACCTGGCAGTAAAACTGACTTGATATTGCCACTTAACTCTTATTGATGTCTTTTCTGGTTCGCCTTTTATTTGCATAAATGAGAAACAGAAAGGAACCATGACTCTTTAACAGAACCACAGGGGATTCCCCGAGGAAGGCTGATGGATGTTGCAGGCACACATCTCCCCAGGTATCAAACCAGTAACAACTTTTGTCCTCGCCCTGGCACAGCCCCTGCTCAGTGACCCCTCGCCCAGCCCAGGCAGAGCTGACAGGCCAGCAGTGTTTGCTCAGCCACAGCTCTGACACTTTAACACGTGAAGTGTGTGGGCAGGAACAAGTGAGAGAACATTAAATTATAGTTTTTGTAATTAACCGTTAAAAAAATATGGGACCTATAAATATAGGACTACAAACCTACATATGGATCTATGCTTATAAATTGGGCATTTTTATAAATTAAAATGTGATGCTTTCTTATGTTAGAAGAGGCAAAAAATGTTTTTCTAAAAGTAAAAACAGAAAGACTGCAGGCACTCAAATATCACAGGGCTGCAGCTTGGGGTTTTGTCTCACTATTGCAAAGTTTACAACAATATTCTACAGTTGCATTTCACTTTACCATATCTTAAAATAAAATAATAGTTAAAACCAAACCAAACCTAAGGACCAATTTTTGTTGCTTAATTCCACAAAGAAAAACACCAGTGAATATATTAACATCACATTCATATAAGTGACCCTTCCACCAGGAGGGGTCTTTGACAGGGTCAAAACAAAAACTTCAGTCTGTCTCAGAAACCAAGTCAGCACCATAAAATTCTGGTCAGTGACCCTTAATACTCCAGAATTTAAATAATTTCAGATTCAGATCCCTAGTACCCACTCACATCTCTGCAAAAAGTCTTGTGGAATTAAATGGAGGATTAAGATAACAAATTAATTTCTCTTAATCATTTTGATTGATATTTTTCTATACTTTGAACTGTACAGTAGTGTTATATTTATACACTTCTGTTTATTTTTTTCAGAAAGCTCCAAAGTCTTAAAAGAAATTACAAATGTCTTTATAATTCATAATTTTTTTTTTCCCCATAAGGCATTTCTCTTCCTTTTGTTTATGTTTTGGAAGGAAACATCACTAGTACAAAGAAATGGTGCTGCACAGAAAAACCTGCCCCAAAAGAGATCCTGCAAAACAACAAAAGAAATGAACACAACCAGGAGGAGAAAGTTCTGCAAGGGGGTCCCTGGTGGAAAGAAGTGAATGGGGTTTTACACAGAAGAACTCATATTTTTTAATAACCAGAAACCTACTCTTTTACTATTTCTTCCAATTTGAGACCTCTCATCTAGAAATCCTCTTTTTGTTTTATGTCAGCATTTGAAGCAAGCTTATTGTTTCTTTGCCAGCCACTGGAGTAGGATTCAGTCCTGCACTGCTAGTCCTGTACTCCTTGTGTTCCAAAGGTCACCTGGTTTCAAAATCAGACCCAGGATTTGAAAAAAACCCCCAACTAAACAAACAAAAAAAATTAACCCCAAAGTTTGTGCATGTCTGCCAAAGAAATTAATTTTTTTCGTGACCCATTTCTCTGTGTATGTGCGTCATGGACTTATTGAACAGATGAGTAATGAGCATTGTGACCTGTAAAAATAGAAGATAGGAAGAAAAAAACCCTGCACTTACTTTCAGATTTATAAAATATTAGTATTCATGGATAAAGCAGAATGGAAGAGACTGGGCCTGTATGGAGTATTTATAGCTCCCATCTTTGAAAAGTTTGCAGTGAAGTTAAAAAGATCTAGAAGACCTGAACATCCTCCCCTTGCCAGCTCACTGTACACAAGCAGAAGCTCTCTCACAGATGGTGACAGGATAGCAAGATGACCAGATTATTTTAATATATTCCACCAATTTGCTTGGTCCTTTTTGGAGACACCTAACCCCATCACACATTGATTTACCGAAGGGAATGAAACCAGTGGACTCTTGCTGGTCCCCACTTTTTTTTTCTCCTTTTAAAAAAAGCCAGTCCCCCACAAACCACTGGCTGACACGCAATGTATTTCCCTCTCATCACAGGCAGTCTAACACACAGCTGAACCCTCACAAACTGCATATTTCTGGGGACCAAAGCCCTCTGGCCCCAGAGGTATCTCAGGACCTGCCAGTCACACAGTCTGTCCTCCATGGCAGCAGATTGTCCTGGTGACTAAACTACAGGCAACCCACTGGCTCTCAGTCTCTCCAGGCTAAAATCCCTCCTAATTAATCTTCAGCTGAGACAGAGCAGCCACCCAACAGCAGAGCACCATGACTAGGACACCAGCAGGATCCCTGGCTTCGTTTTTGGAATAAATTTTGAAAGATTAGAGAGAACCACCCTCTCCAAAGAGCCTGAGCAAAAAAGAGAGGAGGCTGTGGCTCACTTCAGTCTGCCCTGCAGCCGGGAGGCAGCATTCTGTCTAGTTTGGCTTGGTAACACCAAGAGAGATGTCACAGCAGCGACCACATAAGCCTGCCCACCACGTGCACAGCTGTATCCTGAAGCTGTCCTTTTGCTGTCTCCAGTGCCTTTGTTGCTATGTGAGCTGGATTAAAGCCAACAGAGGCACTGCACTCCACTCAGGGCCACACTGACAGCCCCTTGAAGGGCTTGATCGGTTCAGCTAAACCCAAAGGAGACAGAAGAAGCACAGAGCATCCCAGCCAGGAAGCAGAGAAAATCTGGACAGGCTGCAGGGAAGGAAAATAGGAACACAAGGAATACTAATATTGGAACAGAAGAGTAATTAAGCATTAGATCAGATGATCAAGAGATAATAAATTCTCCATTTTTTGACACCTCCAAAACAAAATAGTGTGTCTTTCCAGAGGACATATTCCAGCAGTTCCATCCAGCTACCACAGCATCATCTGGCCCACCATGTATACAGGGAGCAGAAGCAGAGAACCTGACTGTCCTTTCTTGCCTTGAAATATCCATAAACCACACCCTTTAGGAAATCAACTTTCCTTAATTCCAGGGTGCAAGTTTTTTTTACTTTTGTTTGTTTGGTTTTGGTGGGTTCTGTATCTCATTCTGGGACCTGCATGTATATTACAAAAAAGCAGCACCCCACACTCATTTGAGTTAAATAAAGACTGCTCTGGGGGCAAATATTGCAGAGCGTTTTCCACTGTAACCTGTGCATGCAGTCTGATGGACATTTTTGCAAGTATTTTAGCACAAGCAAATAAATGGCAGGAATATCTGCGGAAACAGTGGTGCTCAAGCACAAAATGAAAAACCTGAAAGAAAGCAAGTTCTGACTGCATAGTTTTGCCTATTTGCCCTGGAGTTATATTTAGCCATGCAGAGAACAAAAAAAGAGATCTAAACCAATTGTTTACTGCTCAGGCGACAGCCTATTAAAATCGCCCTTGTTACTACAGCAATAGTACATATTTACAGGGATTGGGGCTGATTTTGATCAGCCATACCAAGCCATGCCTCAACCCATTTCATACTGATTAGAGTCTGGTCATATTTTAAGTGTCTATGAAATTATGCAAATGGAATCTGTACCAGAAAATCAGATTGCCAGATAATTGACCATTAATCTTTGATAAAAGTTTAAAAAAATTAAAGCAATCAGAAATCAGCTTAGCGTACTGTCTCTTGGGCCTTATTTTGGTCTAGTAAGTCTGTACACTAAGCTGATTTCTGATTGCTTTAAGTTGTAAAAATTGCTTTTTAACCCACGGATATCAATGAGATTGCACCTGGTGTAAGTCGGGGCTGAATTTGATCCGCTGTGTGCCTTAATCACAGTATATTTTTGTTAAAACCCAGTATTTGTGTGGATCTGTAGATACTGATTTGTTCAAGCGCACGATAATCTCTCCCTAAGCCCGTCAGAATACAGCAGGTTAATAATGCCGTAAGTAGAATCCAATTTATTCATAAAACACCGGAACGCTTTAACCAAACTGTTCTTTTGTGGCGAGCCCCCTCCCGCCCGGCTGCGGCAGACAAAGGCTCCTGCCGCAGCCCTGGGAACAGGGCAGGACAACAATAGCACGGCGTCTGTCACTCCAGCGCCTGTCTGTCTGTCTGTCCGGCCATTGGGCACCCGTTCCTCTCCATCCTCTGTGCAGCACAACCAAAGGCACCTCCTTCCCCATCCCGCAGCCCCTGCTACCTGCTCTGGGGACTGACTATGGTTCCACAGCCATAGCTGTTCTTTTGATAAGTGCCCCAACATTTTTGGTGGCAGCAGGAGCGCCTAATCCTGTGACAACATTCCAGCCCATTAACATTATCTCTTAATTAGCATTTATAGCACTTGCTGGGTGTTTATCAGAATTCAATGAGCACATGCTGTAAAACTTCCTTTCCTCTGCGACCAACAAAGTAAATAAAAATCCCACATGCTTTAGCAGAAAGTTAGATTTGCTTGGTACAGACTTAAGGAAAGCTAAGTGTTTTCTATTTAAAGACTCCCTGTTCAAACTGTTCCCATGAACTTTGGAAAACTCCACCTATCTGTGATCCTCCCTTTTTCAGCATCAGGAGCCCCTGCCAGGAATCGCAGTTGTATCACATTCTATGTCACCTCAGCACAGGGCAGAGATGATCTTACAGCCAAGGGCACTCCAGTGCAAGTATGAAAAAGGAAGAGAGAGTGACAGAGGGACAGACATCAGCCCTAATAAGGAAGGAATAAAACCACAATGGCCAAAATGACAGATCCACCCAAACCACCACAAAGGGATTCAAGCAGAAGGGGGCACCCAGGTTATCTCTGATTAATTCAGAAAGAGGGTGGTTTATTATGGAACTTTGATTTTTCATTAAGCTGGATTTTAGGATATTAACTGAATGTGCATGCACAATCCTGTGCTGCTCATCTGTATGCAGAGCCAGAGGGCTGCTCACAAGCCAGGGGCACATACCACCCTTCTCCCTTTTCTTACAAGGACTGGAGGCAGCTGGAAACAGCCACAGGACAGAGGGATCGTTGCTCACTTTTTCAGGACGTTTGCTTTTGCCAAGCCCCAGGATAAGTCCTCTTTCTAGAGCTCCCTTCTGCACTCCTGCTCATGAACACAATTTCAAAGCTGTCTGTGCCTCCTTTCTCACAGGGCAGGTACTGATCTCCCTAAGTTACCCTTGCACAAGCACAGGCAGACTGCTGTGGATGGCCCTTCCATGATCCCTGGGCTGTGAAAAACCAGCCAACCTGCAACACAGGATTCATCCAAAATTTAAAGCTTTTGATAAAATTACTGGTTAAGATAATTTAAAAAGTGAACAGATGACTGGGAAGGAGGTCCATCATTTAATGTATTCTGGGATTCCTAGGAAAAAAGCCACCCAGTATGCTTTAAATCAACTGGGAGCTTGTGGGTACCACAGTGTAAACATAAACCCAAAATCTATGCCCTGCATTACACAGGGGGCTAATCTAGATGCTTGTTATGTTTTCTCCTAGGATAATAAAATTACTTTGCTGATGTGATGAAATTTTTGTAAGAAACAGAAATCTAGTGACCTTCCACTCCCAGGGACGTTGCAGTAAGGTAGATTGCAACAAGCTCATGGGGATCCAAATGTTACAGTGTTGTTACAAATCTTACACTGCTGCTAGAGCTGTACCCAAGAACTCCATCACACCTAATCAGCACAGGTAAACTGTGGGGGTGTGTCCATCCCCCCCCCACCCCCCCAGTCTCTTTTTAAAATAATTGTACAATTAGAGGCATTTTCTGGCAGCATTTTCTCATGTGCACAATGAAGACTATTAGGAAAAACTCTAAAATACTCCTGCAACCTCAACAGCTTAGGGAGGCAACTGATTTCCAGCCACTTTCTCCCTTCTTGTCAATATGGCATTTGTATCCTTCTGATGGATTTCTCCTTGCACCTTCTTTCATGAAATTGTCTGCTCAACTTCATAGCCCTTGATCCATGCACATAATAGGAAGTGACTGTCTTGCTAATGATTTTCCAGTGCTTAGGTGACCAAAAGACAATATAAACTAGTGCTAAATGAGATAATCCAATGAGAAAGAAGGCAATTGAAAACTGAGGTTGCCTTCATCCTCTGGCAGGCAGCAAGGATCTACTGGATAGCTTCTGCTGGCCACTTGAAAACTGAAGGTATAAGAATGCATGAGTGTCCCTGCACAGAGCATAAAAATCCATCTCCAAATTCTCAGACATAGCAAAAAACAACTCTCTGTGGATGGAAATGTTACCACAGCCAAGTCGAGGCTGTTTCTCCTCTGACACTTCTTGTCCCATTCCAGGTCCTGGTCTCAGCTGCCTTGACACAGTGACTTGGCCATGCTGCCCTCTGTGATCAGCCATTGTCCTCCAAGTGCTTTAATTGAGCAATTCCTGATACTGCTCTTCCAGGTACTTTATCAAGGAAAAAAAAATACAAAAAAAAAAAAAACCCGAACAAAAAAAACTCACACCTAAAACTACTCCCTACAGAAAAAGCACTGCATGACCACTGCAGTGGGGGTTAAGACATTTCAAAATGTGCTTCAAGATTGTCAGGGGACCATTCCTGGATTAGCAATGTGCGTTGATCTGAACACTTCAAACTTTAAAATTTTCACAAGACAGCTACTTCTTGCTTGGTTGTTTGCAGCAATATGCCCATCCCTGACCTTTGCCAGTGACCCAGAAGTGTTCTGGCCTGGAATTTCCCCCAACCTGCTAAGGCAGGACCATGGAAGTAGTGGAGCTGTTGGAAGAAAGCTTTGCTAGAGGAGGGGGAAAACACAAGACTATAAAGTGAAATTTTGCAGTCATAGGAAAAGGTTCTCTGGATTTAGATAAATCTACTTGGCAGTGAATATGTTAACAGTTGACTGTAACTGCTTGGAGAGAAACAAGCTGCTTGGATGCTGGCAGCAAAAATCCTGCTTTATCCAATTCCTACCGTGCCAAGCTCCTCCACCCTCTCTCAGAGCAGCACTTAGACAAATGCCAACATTTTAAAATTAAATGGCCCCATCATTATTAATTCATTTGGTATTCATTGTAATGACATTAATCATAGTAAACTGCAGCAGCTTTATTACACATGTAATGTGTACTTTCCTAGAATTTCCCTGTAAAATCTCTAACATTGCTAACAATGTAAAGACAATGAGACATTACAACCAAGCAAAACAATAATAAACACACAACTCAATAAATCATTATTCTGCCCACAAGTATGTTAAAAAAATAAACTCATTTCAAAACTAAAGGAAAAAACAACATGCAATAAGTGACATCAGTGAATTTGAGGCTTTTGGTTGCAACAAAGAAACAAAACAGCATGCTAATATGACATTTACAAATAATACCTAACCGCAGCCTAATTAACTTATTGTGTGCTTACTAAACTAGCATACATATTATATTAGAAGAAAAACACTTATTTGTTCTGTTGCTAAGAAACTTCAGACATTTGCATATTTAACAAATTGTTAGAGTGTTTTTAACCAGAACCCATCACTATTTATAAAAGACAAATTTAAAACATGAGATCAAAGACACAACATTAATTTTTCTTTTGTCAACTGTCTTTGTTCAATAGCTCAAAGAAGCAGTTTTATTGCTGGCTGATACATAATGAAACATCTGGTATTATTCTGAATTACAGCGGAACCCACTAATAGTCAAGGGCTTTTCTTTATTTCTCAGGCACCAGCCAATGTCCTATAGGGACCAATCCAGCAGCCCTTGTGGAACGTGCCTTTGAAATCCTTCAAGGTTTCTCTGAATAAGGAGTTCAGGAATACCACTAATTTTTTTTTTATTTTTTCTTTTAAAGGCTCCAGATGTCAGCCAGTTTTAATTGATCTTGTAAGTTGTGCAAGAGCAGGAAATGAAAGCACAATATTAGGGAGCAAGGCAGTGAGCAAAGCCCGAGGGTTCTTGGCTAACTGGGAGATCATGGCGGACACTGTGCCCATGAGCAATAATCCAGAGCAGCTCTGGGTCACTATTTTACACACAGCGTTGTTTGCCAGCTCACCAGGGATCAGTGCAGTGATCAGCAGAGCCTGAGCCCCCCTGTGCTGTCCAGTGAGCACACAAACACAGCAGGAGCCTGGGCCAGCACACTCCACACACCCTGAGCCAACACAGCCACATCCAAAAATGCTTCTGGCATGTCTCTACCCTGCTCTGCCACCTCCAGCGTATTCTAGGAGGAGCAAGATGAAAAAGGACAGCAAAGAAACACTGGAAGGAAATATGAACACTCAGGAAGCTGTAACAAAACCTTGGTAATCTTAAATTTGCTGCCTCTGGTCTACTTAATGTGGAAAGGATGTCACATGGAGCTAAAGCTCTCCTCAGAAAGCTACCACAGGGGTTGTCATCCCAGAGCTCTTTTTCCACCTGCCAAAGGTAGGGGACAGTCAGGTGCCTCCTTCCTGCCCTACTCTCACTGTTCTTCCTATCTTGCTAAAAATTCCAGACCAAGGAATTCCTGTGACAGAACAATATCCTGCTACACTCCAGAGCAAGCTAATAAAATTTGACCTCCTCAGTCAACTAAATACATAGATCTATGATTTGAAATGAAAAAAATTCCCAAAGAAAACATGTGACGATCAAAATTATTATTTATGAGAGAAAACACTGGAAATCATAATAATTCTACTAAATAGTAAAATTAACCAAATGAAATCAATAGTTTAGCTCAGTCACTAACAGAGGTTTCTGGAAGATTTTAGAGTTCCAAGACAATGCAAGGGAAAACAGTTTGCAACAGCTTCAGGAACAATCACATAGCAACTTTATTTCAAAGAAGCAGCAGAACAGAGCAGATTGAGCTGTGCAAGGCAGAAGACAATTTTGTCAGGAGGAGCTGGGTGCGATGGCAGCACCAGTGCTGGGTCAGGATGTGACCAGCTGCAGCTCTTCGCTGCACCCAAAGAGCTCTCACCTACCACACAGTGGGAGGCTGCTGAAGAACTCTGCATTTTTGGCAAGACTCAGCAGGTCCTGCCAGCTCTATCCTCCCCTGGGGAGGAGCAGCTTGTGCCAGCAGCTCTCCCCTGCTCCCTGCAGCATTGCACAAACTCCCCCACAGCAGGGAGGGCATTTCTCACTGGGCTCCACCACTGGGCTATGTTGCATCACACTGAGGAGTAGAGCTAGAAGAACATGTACAAGATCAATGTGCACATTTTTAAAGCCTTCATGTGTTCAAAACACACACAGGTCCAGAGCCAACAGTGACACTTGTCAGTTAAAATTTCAGGCAGAGGCTGTGTATGACATGACCTCATCTGTGACTGATAGCTGGCGAAAAGCTCCTTTTCCCATGAGAACACCCCTGCACTTCCAGCCCAGCGCCTGTGTTAGTTAAGATGAAGCACACTTTGTCCCAGAGAGCCTACTGCCCTGGAAGGTGTCCCCACAGAGCACTGATATCAGGCTGCAGCCCCGCTGGGCACATTCATGCTGGCTCTAACCCACCCTACCCTGTCGGTGGCCCATGGCTCCAACCTTCACTGCTAAGAACCTTTCTCCCTTTTCCCCATGTTGCCACATTTGCATTGCAGCAGCAGTAGGCACCTTTCATCCCCAGCAGACATCCCATGTTATGAGCACTCTTGGATTTGTTGCACAGACATATTTCAAACAGGAAAAGATTGCAATCACCAGCAAGGCAGGAGAGTGCTGCCCATAGCCCTCTAATTACCAGTAAACAACTATTGTTCATCTATATTACCAACAACTGAATTTTGGGCATGACATGAGAATGCCTTAATAGAAAGCAGTGCCAACAGCCTCTGCATACACACAATTATAAAGCTCTCACTAATAGCGCCAAGTGCTGCAGCTTCTGTTTGAGGCAGAGGATTCCAGTTGTGGCCAAACCCATTTCTTACATTCTTCTGAGATGCAAAATAGGACTGATGGAGGAAAGACTATCTAGGGGAAGTTATTCTGAAATTAATAATAATAATAACAATAAATAACAACAGCAGCAAATAGGAAAGTTAATAAAAATGTGTGTAAAGCCACTCCCAGAAGACAGTCCATAAACCACCAAAACTCTTTTGGGTGAAAGCACCACAGTTGTGCAGCCAGTTCTTTCAGGACAGACTGGAAGACAAGCAAAGTCTGATTGAACACCAAAAAAACCAAGTATTTGCCAATGCCCTAAATTCTGCCTGGTGGCAGGTAAGGAGCTGCCCACTCTGCAGGTCTCAATTGCTCTCTCTGGCAGCACAGCCCAAGAGGCACACAGGGAGTTTCAGGCAACAGCCAAATTCCAGGCATGCACTGGAACTGCAGCCAAGTTCTACCAACCACCCTTAATGGGAATTCTACCCTCTCAAAATTACTTAATCCAAGTTTTGTGTTACAAACATGCAATACCTCCCTGCTGGAGCGCTACAGCATTTCTAACCTGGCTGCATTCTTCAGAAGAATAAAGAGACTCAAAGATACATTTTGGGCTCGAGGGACAGTTGTAGGTGGTAGTGGCAACACCACCAGCATCACAGTGACCAGGAGGGAACTGAGCACCATGACAATAAATTCAAGAAGTTCCAATAATTTAATTTTGTATTTTCACGACACAACATGCAACACTCAAACGTGTTTTGAAAAAAATAAAATAGAACCTGTTGATTTAACACATTTAGATACAGCAGTAATCATCATCTCTCAGTCTTTTGGAGGGAAAGTGAAGGTTTCATTTTTCAAAGAGCTCTAATTCCTACTGACTTCTGAGAATTGGGGTCTCAGGTACAGTTCTCCACCCATCGGTACCTCACAGGAGAGGATAAATTTTCCTTTTTAAAAACTTACTGGATGCTTATTAGTACAAGAAAAACAAGTAACTACTGACTTGGAAGCAGACTATTACTTTACCTGTCAATAATTCACTTTATCAGATCCCAAGTACAGAATATACATTTCACAGAGCTCAAAAATATACATTCCCTAAAATTACCATAATGGCATCTTTATGATAGTACACTATGGATTGTGTTACCTATTTTGTCAGGACTCCAAACTTTCAGTGAGGTTCTTGGTTTTTTTTTAAATCTTTTCTAAAGCTCCCATCCAGTAACAGAAATAAAGGTATTAATGAGCTTTATGATATTTTCACTTGTTCTCCCTCCCTTAAATAATATTTCTATGATACAACTCCATCTGCATAATGGATTTGCAGCTCTTTATGGCCAACATGGTAAAAAAACTTCTTCATATAGTGAGTGTGAGTGAATGGCCTAGTGAGGAACACCAATAGAAGGGATGTGCAAATTGTCAGCCAAAGGTCTTGTCTGCAAATTATGTTCTCCAATCCTTTATATTCCCTCCCATCCTGTACTGGTTAACCCACATTGCTCTTGCAAGCTTCTAATTATTATAGATTAATTATTATAAGACTATAATTTTATATATGCTTCTAATTCTTATTAGACTTTTAGTTTTTCCACTAGTTCTTGCACCCCTTAGGTAGAACACGAGTTTGGGTATGCCACAGCAGTGGAAGAAGCTCTGAGATATGCTGTCCTAGTGACAGCAGTGCATCTTACTGCTTCTTGAGAAAGGAGTGGAATGACAATTGCATTTAATCAACTTTCAAAGAAAACCAAAAATCAATCTTTAAGATTAGTATCAAATACTTGGATCCTTTCCTCCTAGGGTAAGCAAGTGACCAAGGGAGAAAAATCTCTCAGAGAAAAACAGAAATTTTGGAGGCAAACTCAGATGATGATATTTAAATGTATTCTGTCAATTTAGTGCTTAAGCAAGGAGTGGGCTGGGTCCACAGAGGGTTTGTGGGCAGGTCAGACAGGAGCTCCTGCCAGACTCCTTCAGAGCAGCCAATTCCTTCACTGGCCTTTGCAGAAAACAGCACAGAGAAGTCTTGCTGAGACAAAAATCCATCACTGCATCAACTGATGGATCGAGAAGGAAAGCCCACATCAAAGCACAGGATCCACTTCAGATAGAACTGAGACTCCACTAAAGAGCAAAAGGAAAACTTATTAGTGATTGTGACTGTGGGCACTAGGACAGGATGACACAGATCTCAGTGTGTGCTCACCAGCATGCCCAGCCCCAGCAAAAGCCCAGCTCTCCACCAGCTGCAATTGACACTCAAATGCAAACCCTAAAGCTGTCTTGGTGGTTTTAATTTATCCTCTCAGTGCTAGTGCCTAATGCATTTTTAATGGGGGGCAGCAGTGCAGAGGCAAAGGAAAGTGGTGCCACCAGGTTTTCCTAGAACCCTCCCTCTTTCCTAGAACTCCTTCAGCTCCAGGGTAAGGGCACTAAAAGCTGTGCACGATATTACCAGAAAAATCACAAAATGCTGTTTGAACTTTCACATTTTGATGCCACGCAAAATTGGGTCACCAAAGTCCTTCTTGTGTTCAGAGGACAACACTTAGAGTGACAGAGAGAGGAGGTTTAAGGAGATGTGGACATTTTGATACTGCACACGTATGTACAAAGTGGAGTTAAAAAATCCCCCAGGAAGGTGTGGAGAGAAGTAAAGGTGAAAAGCAGTTAACATGAAATCAAGTTGGTAATTGTAGGAAAATCGCTGGGAGATTTTCCAGAGGCTCCCTTTTCCCACATTGATAGCTGTGTCAGCTATCAATGCACCTGCCCCAGGTGACGCCTAACCCTGGTGACACCTCACCCTGCAGTGCTCCTCAGCACCCCTCTCACAGCCACTTAGCACCCAGGGCAACAGCCCATCTTTCAGACTGAAGATATTTCCACAGTGCCTTGCTTCCCTCATGTAAAGATTAACCTTTTCCACACATGACCAATTCTACAGATAGTCCAGGTCTTCTGGCTGAACATTTGGGTTTAAAATCCTTCATGATGGGCTTCCTACAACTCTCCATTTGCCCAGACATGCTTGGCCAACATTAAAAATGGATATTATGTCACTTGAAGTCTCTCTCTGTCTCTCTATATATGACACACTGAGGGTTGCTGCTCATCAACCCTTATCATTTGGATACACTACACAGTATTTTTATTGTAATTGGGAAAACTCACTATTGCACAGTGCATAAAGACCTCAAGGTATTTTGTTTGTTGGAGTGTTTTGGTTTATTTGTTTACTTAATTATGAAGGGCTTCTATACATTCTTCACTCAAACTTTCTGTAAGTGCTCAAATTGGGACAATTTGATCACCTGGCTGTTTGCAGGCAGCGGACAACAGGGCAGAAACAAGACAGAGACAAGCCACTTATAATTGCTTGAATAGTTGCAACCAATGATCCCACTAATCATTTCTCTCTAATCACCCTACTGCTACCCTTCCCTATTTTTATTTATGCAGTTTATTATTTCATTCAATTTTTCTGAAGCTTTGCAGTAAAAATGAAGCAAATATAACTTTATATTAAATCAATATATTCAGTGGTTATTTGATCATTTCCTTTGGCAATATCCCACATATTTGACCCAAGAGCTACAAGAAAGGAGATGGCACTTCTTGTTTGGAAATGAAGAGCCATGTTGCACATTTTAAAAAAAAATCGTAATGAAACCTTCATTATAGAGACATATATCTCACCATCCATCATCTCCAAACGTGCTGGCTTGGAAATGAAAACCTGCCTGTGTTTAATTTGATGGGCCGAGCGTTCAGTGCTCCCATCCTGCCGGGGGGAGGGGAGCAGCACTTTCTTTATTCACATCTGAAAACAGACAGGTAAATTTTGGAGCATCATCTGACCTCAAAATCCTGGAACCACTTATTTGAAAACAACCCCAAATCACGCATCCTCGTTTCCCGTCGCACCAAGGGCTCCATTGTCTGCTCTCATTCACACGGCAGGGGCTTTGCCCTGCGCTCCCCTCCCAAGCTGTGCAGCATCTGCTGGGGGCTGATTTCCTCTTTTATTTATTTATTTCCCCGATTTTGTTTCTAATCTCTGTTTCTTTGTGGTTTCCTGGAGTCATCCTGACAAAGCCACATATTCTGTTCCTGTCCTTTATAGCACTGGAGGGCACTGCAGAACACATGAAATTTGTTTCTAATTTTACATCTGTCAAAAAACATTCCTGGGTTACAAATACACGCCAGCAAAAGTGGTAGGGCCTATCCTGCTAACACCACAAGACAAACAAGCCAAAAGGAAATAAAAAAGACTAAAATACAGCACAAATATTTTTTGCACTTCTTTTAGTTTGTAAAGCCTTTTTCCCCACCTTCGTCCACATTTCACCCAAGTTAAGTGCTTTGGTATCTGTTTATATATAGAAAAAATAACTACAACACAAGAAGATGAGCAACAACAATTCAGTTTTTCCTCTTCTGCAAGTCCCATACATAAGGAGATGGCTAGAAATACCTTCAGCCAGAGGCATGTGGAGGATAGCTCCCTCCCCAGCATGTCACTGAAACACTGACTATTTCAAGCCACTGGCCAAAATCCTGGTGTTCCAGAACCAGTTTAAACTCAAAGACTCATCACAGTGCATTGCTGCCATTTTCTTCTCATCATCACTGTTTTCTAAATAATATGCTATTGAAATTATCCTCAACTTTTTAATCATGGCAGGGCAAGTCCTGAGGTAGCCTCTAAGGATGGAAGAGCAGAATCCCAGTGCAGATGAAGCTGCCAGGTTAGCAAGGCCCTTTGGCAGGGATGGGCAGCACCACAGTCACTGCCCCCGTCATTTCTGCCACAGGCTGGAAGTTCAGGCTGTGTTTGGTGTCTCACTGTGCTCTCTGGCTGATGCTCTGCAGTTTCCCTTCCCATGAGCAGCAGCTCCCAGACTGGCTTGGACTTGACAACTGCAAATGTCAACAGACCAAGGAACACAACTCCAGGTTTATTTTCATTAGCAGCAGCACAGTGTCATTAGCAATGCTCTGCAAGTGCTAATTAAAGACCTTGCCATCAGGAGCCTGAAAGAACTTTTCAGAGCTAGATTCATCTCTGCAGCTTGGCTTTATCAGATTAAATGTAACCACACAGATATCCCAGCACTTCCTACAAACCACAGAGGGGACTCTTGCCTTTTCACACTTACAGAATTTTTCACTAGGCAGAAAGATTCAGCCCCCGATGGAGAACACCAGACCTGCTCTGGCAGTGCTCACAGGCACTGGCTGTGCAGTGGTGCTTTAGGGAGTCAGGGCAGCACCTAGAGGGATTTCCTCCAACAGTGAGAACAGGTTGGATGGTTATGGATGACAGACACAGCAGTTCTCTCTACCTGATCAACAAAACTCATATCACAAAGTTAGACTCAGTTCCTTCCATTAAAGCATGCTGGACAAAATATAGCCTGAATTACAGAAAATTCATCCGCTTGTGCACTATTCTCATTCAAAACTTCAACCATTGCCAGAAATTTTCCCTGGATATCATTAGGTGTGACCCAACATCTCCATTTAGGACCAGGTCTGAACAGTGTGCTGCTTTGCAGATTGTATTACAGATATTTTACAGTGCTGAACTGAACAAACCATTTTTTTTTTCAATTGTGTTTGGCCCTTCATGTTCTGCCTTCCCCAGTGATCACTCTTGGTGAGAAATTTCAGCCATGCAGGCTTGCTAGAGACTAATCTGACTGTGTCCACACAGGCACAGCCTATCTGCACTGTACTAACGTCTGTTCCAATATGGATTATGGACTAATAAGCTGAATGGTTCTGCAAATCTTCCTGGCCTTTACTTTTTAGCTGCTATAAGAGTCATATTTCCTAAAAGGAGAAACATATGGATTGTATCTATCCAGCACAAGACGATCACAGAGTTTGCTGTTGAAATGCACTTGGAGAAAAAGAAAGCCATCTACAGAAGAACTGTGAGAAGATTCGATTTTTTTTACCAGGGGGAGTTCTCCTGTCTGGAGTGAAAAGTATTAAAAGGAAAAAATTGAAACGAGTTTGTGTTTGAATAAGCTGACCCTACACATTCACTCTTTCTGGTTTTATATCCCTTTTAAATACTTTTATTGAACTTGTAAGATTTAGAAGTGAAAATGCTATTTCAAAATTCCTTGTTTGGAAAATACTTCAGACTTTTGGGAAAAGGAAATTTTTCGCTTGAAACAGTTCAATACATTTCTCTAAAAGCACTTCTCTTTTTTCCTTCAGCCACCACTGCATTTTCAGTTATTTTACACGGTGTTTACTGTAAATACTAGTCGAAAAACAAAAAAACAAAAAACAAAGCCACAACCAAGTCTAGCTCTAATGTCCAAAAGACAATTTCTAAAAATATGCAAATAACAAGACTTAATTTTTAACAGTAACTACCTACTATATTCAAAGGTTCACTGGTTTAAACTTTTTATCCTAACTTTGATATAAATATATGCCCTTCTGCTAACTATTCATCTCAATTTCTTATCCGTAACACAGGGATAATAATACTGGCTATACTTGCCTCAGTGGAGGGGATTAGTTGGTATCTGCATGGATCCTGCCCATATAAAGCACAATCATTATTGCCTGAATGGCAGTATCTGCTCTGCTAGCCTTGGAAAGTATCATGTGCCTTCTGGCCTCAAAATTAAAAAATACCTTCAGTATTTAAAATATTTCCATTTTTGCTACATCAGAAAGAAACTCTGCAGACAACTGGGAAGTTTGCAGAGCGGTCAGTGTGGGATGCAGCATCCTAAGGACACCGCCACTCACTAGGAGCTCAGGTACACAAGTTTCTTCATGTCTCAAGTGATCAGTGCCAGACCACCAGCACACAAAGCAGTGTGTTCACCACATTTCAGGGGCATTTGTCACAATGTCCAGTTCGGTCGGTTCAGAAAAAAATAAGAACTCCAAACAAACAAGTCACAGATTTACCCCCATACTTACTACTCCTCCTTCTTCTGCCACTGCTTCCCTAACCATTTTCTTACAAATAATATCTATTTTTTAATAACATGTAAGTTATCACAGTATCTACTTTTACATCTGCAGCTGGAGTTCCAGCCTGAATTCTGGATGCCCAGCTTTTTGTCAGTTTATTGCACGAGTGAGATGTGAAATATATATATTTTTTATTGATAAAGTTAAACATGATTTGTAAGATGAGTCAAATTAACAATCGATTACACACTAATGGGATCTAATCAATACATTAATTTAGCTAAAAGGGGGGGAACAGGAGGAAAGATGGCAGAGTAATTTAAAATAGTAGGACTGTTCTGCTGGTTAAAAAAAAAAAAAAAAGCATATAAAATAAAACTGAGCCGCCCTTTGTGGAAGAATGCAATATCCTCTCTCTCATTCTCTCACCTTGTTTCTCTGTATGATGTGGCGTGTGTTTATTAAAGAATAAAAGAGCAATTATTACATTTCCAGCAGATTGCAGGGCTGAGGCAGCAGTACAGCAGTGTCAGCCTGCTCTCTAGTGTTGCTGGAGGTGTGCAGCATCCGGCCAAGCTCCCAGCTGCACCCGCTTAGAACTCAGCCCAAACCCCGAGGAGTTTCCTTGCTGTCTTCTGGGTGGTAAGGAAATCTCAATTATGCACACAAGGGATGTGGTTAGGGGGGAAAAAAAGGAGAAAGAATGTTTAAATTGTATACGTAAACTGTTTTGTTTTACAAGCTGGAGTAAATCAGCACATTTGTAGGCCATATTTATCTGATCCACTCAATAATAATCTCTCTCAATGAACACTATTGATGTGGCATTTATGCCATTGCAGAACATAACCAATCCCTTAAATTCAAATAAAGCATTAGTGAAAAAATAAGAATTTTTGCTTCTGGGCAAGTCACTAGTGCACAAATTTCTTCCATGTTGCTGTCAGGAACTGAGGTGGGAGAATATGCCAGGAACGGAAGTAAAGGCAGAATTCCTCCTGCTCTCTCTGCCTTACAAATTCAGTCCTCATTTGCAGCCCCATACCATTCCTAGAGGTGTCATGGTCTGAAAACAAACCAACCAAATTCCTTCACAAAGGGATCAAGAAAGGAAACCAGTCCATTTAGCCCCAATTTCCTAACAGGAGGTACAACCCCACAGGGTGATGCTGACAGAGGCTCACACAGAGCCTGGTGAGATTTTGGGGCTAAAGAGGGGCCAGAGGCGCACAGGCAGCTCCATCACGTGGGTTTGCTTTGGATGACAGAGTTCAAGGCTGGGCTCAGCCCTTCTTAGCTCGTGTAACACAGGGCCTTTGTGCTCTCAAGCCTTGTTACACACACAGAGCATGAAAAGAGAGATGATCACAATTCATGCCAAGTAATTCCAAGAAAATCCAAACACAAGCAATGGAGCTGTTACAGCAGCACACCAAGGTGCCATCTCCTACAGAAACTTAGAGGGAAAAGTGTGTTACACACTATGCTTTGGTAGAGAAAGCACTTTCAAGGCACAGCTAATCTCTGAGAAAGAGACACTGAGCTCAGTTACACAATGTAAATCAGGAGAAATGCAAGTGGAGCTTCTCCTGTTTACTAAAATGTCATGTCCAAGACTTCAGCACAATCTCAATAATACACTGTACCCTCTGCAGATTAGTAAACAAGACTGGATCAGAAGAGCCCTTCAGTCTCTCTGAAATTAATTTCACTGATTCACTCTGAAATGTCTTCTTCTGAATACAGTCAATAGCAGCCTTAAAAAAATGTATCATCATGCCTCTGGAAAAAGCATTTTGTCAGCTGAAGCAAAGTTGTGGGGGTGTGTTTCAGAGGAGGCCAGAAAAGCCCACAGAGTGAGCAGGGAGTTTATCTGCTGCCTAGGATGCACCTACAGCAGGTTACCAACAAAAAGGAGAATTAGAGTGCCTGGGTGGATGTGGGGGACCAAAACAGAGGGTATGCCCATGCAGAACATCCATAACCCATGGTGCTTCTGTAAGCAGCATTTCTCAGGCCTTTCTCCTCTTGGACAATGGAGCTACCAAGTACACTCCAGCTGGTATTACAGAGGAAACAGCTACAACTACACGGGTTTCATTAGATGTAATCAAATATTCAGCTAATATCCAGTGTATACCTAAAATCAACTCAGTCTTAGGAAGCTTTCCCTGATATATGCACAGCTGCTGAAAATGGATGACTTCTTTCATTAATATTTGCTTCAGAAAATATCTAATTCACTTTGGTGGTGTTTATGTGCTTTTTACAACTGCAGCAATAAATCAGTGTGCTGGGAAGAACACTTCACAGAAAAGGCAAATCTTAGGCAGGTATTAAACAACACTCATTCAGAATGAACTCTGAACTTGTGAAATGAAAATTTGAAGATTATATGAAAAAATCTACTAATCTAGATGATGAGAACAATATGATGTTAGGACTACAGATATTGAAGATACTAGTTTTGATTAAGTGCAGCCACAAACTATACACAGGGAAATATTCACAGCCAGTTTGCTAGCCAGAATAATCTAAAATAATTTTGCTCTGCAGTAAGAACTACCCTGATATACACATATACCATTTTTATTAATCTCATAAATCATTTGTTGACAATGGGTGATCAAATACACAAATTAAAATTATCATCTGGTGGTTTAGCACAGTTAACTTCTCTTGTTAGTAAGTTTAAGTTATTATAAATGGTGCTGAAACCCACACAGACTTAAAACTGTGCAGGCAAAACAGTCTCTGCTGTCACCATGTTTACAGTAGCTCAGCCTCTGGCTGTGCTGGGAAATACCCTGCCTCACTCCAGATCTGCTCACTGGGCACATTTTACATACTTTTCATAACTAAAAATACAAGTTTTATAAGCAGAAGCCTCTTGTTTTGTTTGTTTTTCTGATAGACCTATGGAGCATTATTTTGATTTCTCTGGCACTGGATAAACTTTATTGATGTCTGTGAACTCTGAACCTATAGTTCTGACCATGTTCAAAATAATCTCTCTGTGTGGAAAGATCCAGGCTGGGATCAAGCAGGACACTGCAGCATAAACCTATGTGTTTATTGAAACCATCTCCAATTAGCAGGAGAAAACAGTTTGTTTGAAAACAGTTTACTAGTGTAAATTAAAGATAATTAACTCCTTCTTGAATACTGCTTTATTTACTAAAGTACATTTAGACTTCCAGTAAATGTATTAAGCTTTTTTTGAATTTACCCAAAGGGCAGGTCTTCACAACAGCTCAGCCCTAAGAAGCAGTTCAAGCTCTAGCAGCAGCCATGGTTTTAAGAAATCTCCCCAGGCAGTACCTGAAACCCCCCAGGTTTATTTCCAGGTAGGGAAGGCCAAATCCAGCCTTATGTATATATACTACTTTGATGGCAGTATTGGAAAGTTAAATAACCAAAAGCAATTGCTGCCTGCCCATCTTAGCTGGGTACCTAGGATATGCTGATTATTTTTCTCAAATCAATTAGCGCTGTGCAGCATTTATCATTAATTCACTTTTATCATTAATTCCTACTGGCATTTGTCTTGACTTGTATACTCTGACCAGCTCAGTGCCCTACAAGCCTTCTCTCAAGCCTGCTCAGTCTCTACCGTCTCAGGAGTATCTTTGCCTGCTGTTTATAATGAAGATTTCTCCAGTTTTATTTATTAAGCAGAGCGGGGCTAAGCTTGGGGCCAGCAGCAAAGGAGTCCAGACCTCAGAGGAGTAACAGAGCCCACGCAGGAGGCTTGAGCTAAAGCAGAGCAGCTGCTTTATTCTGCAGCTCCCTCTACTTGCTGCATCCCATCATGGCAGTGTGACAATTTGCCTCTGTAACCTCCCAATCACTCTTTCACAGGTCAGATCGTAAGATCAATACAAACAAGAAAAAAAGAGACATGTACTCATGTAAGAAAAGCCAGGAAGTTCAAAGTTAGAGCTGACAGTCTGGATTTAACTCTGACTGATCTGGGAAACAAAAGTAGAGCAGTGACATGAATGAAGGATGAAGTGTCAGGCTGCAAAGTACTTAGTTTTTATCAATTTAAGTGAAGCCCTTCCAATGACTAGCTCCAAATTTCTCATATTACACAGAAAACAAATAAAAGGGAAGAAACGGTGATTCCTAAATGTTTACACATGTGGGAGGCCCACAGCTCTCAAATCAATATCTCGGCAATTTAGCCATTTAAAAATATTAGTGCATTGCATTCTGTACACAAGGCATTTCTCTGAGTGCACAACAATTCCCAAACTGTGCTGCTTACAGTGACAGAGCAGTGCCTCCCTTCCAGTTCTGCATTACCTGCCTGCAAGTACAGCAATAACAAATAACAACAGCACACAGTGCATTTCACAAGCATAACCAAGGAGTAAGTAACAGCTGTGGAAAAGAGAAGCCCAAAACCTGCACTGTACAAGCACAAGGGCAGAGAAAGGCTGGCTCTTTAACCACTGAAATTAGCAGCAGTGACAAATGGTCTCAGCAGGCGCACACGGCTCTCCCTGGTCCTGCCACCAAGCCTGACAAACCTGCCAGCAGAAAACACTTCCCTCACTGTTGCTCTGAGAAGGGGGCAGATGATCAGCAGTTTAGGATTGAATTACTGCACTGGGATCAGGCAGAAAGCCTGGCTGAGATGGCCAAGTTTAGAGTGAGATCCTTTATTAATTGCTTGCACAAGAGCAGCAGCTCTGCATACACAGTACCACAGCTCAGCTCTGGCTCACTGCTCTCTGCAGCCATGCCATCAGAGGGGAGAGATCCCACTGTTTCCAACTCATTGTGTTCAGGTAGCCATCCCACCCAAAAACACATCCTCAGACTTTTTGAAAAGGCAGCACAAATACCTATAGCTTAATTTGTTATTTCACTTTCCAGAGGTAGCTTCTGGGCATTTAAAAATATTTGGATCATATATTAATTACTTAGCAAATTAAGTCCTTTACTATATTGATGGGAAGAGATAAAAATAATACAAATTTTTATTGCAGTTGCCTCCATTTCACATGGTTAAAGCAATCTCCTGAAAAAGACCATTGAGTTTCATAACTCAATGAATATTTATATTGTTTTAAAGGAAGAGAAAACTTGAGAGCCTTGTTTTGCAAGATTAAGCAACAAATGTCTTATATTTCAAATGAATTTCTAAGACTTAATCCTGCAATTCTTTTCTAATCCAGGCAGTCCTAAGGACTACCACGAGATCAAGGACTCCTGACAGGAGTGAGTTTGCAGGGTCAGGGCTTTCATCTGTGTAGAATGCATGCAGCCAGTCACCAGGTGAACTCATTTTGCTGAATTTCTAATCCACTTGAGTATCGTGGGTTTGAAAGTTCAGATAAAAATAAAATCTAAGAAAAAAAAATAATCAAACTTTATTGAATTTCCTTTCCACTTAGACAATGAAATAGCAATAGAGAAGATGAAAAATGTGTTCAGTGAGAATGTGATGAAATATGTAATAGGACCCAGAAATGGAGGTGCTGCTCTTGAGACTGAAACAGTACAAATTGACCCTCTTTTACATTTCCCTCTTAACCAGAACATGTGTCCCCATGTCCAGTCACACACACATGTGTGAAATGCCTTTGACCTGCACAGAACTGTCAGTAGGGTCCTTCCCTGCCATCTCACCTGCCATGGCACCAGTAATTCTCCTGCTGTCACAGCAGCCCTTCCAGAAAAGGAGCAGTGCAGTGGTGAAGGACAGAGCTGCTCTGCCCTGCACTTGGGATTCCCTTACAGGCACCAGGGTGCAAGGAAGGTGAAACAGGAAGAAACTAAGTAGTTGTGCCTATTTCTACCTTAGTTTTACAACAAACAGCAATATGCAGCATTGATTGCATGCCCTGGCCTGAGCCCACACTCAAAAGCCCTCCAAGGAGGACCAGAGCACCTCATAAGAAATTCAGTAGCACCTTTCTTCCTGCACTAAACCCCTATGGAAACAGGCACAGGATCACCTCTAGCATCAGTCACTGAGGTCCCCCCAGGCAGCAGCTTAACAAAAGGCTCTGCCACACCACCCCTGAGAGGGGCTGTCCTCATTTTCCCCCACCCAGTGGTCTCATGTGGCTTTATTCCCACAACGATGACAGAAGCAAGGCAGCACAAGCATCTCTGAGAATGGATTTGTGTAGAAACAAAGATTTGTAACAGCTCTGCAAAGCCTTACCTGGGGCAGGTGAAGGCAGGAACACCCTGCAGAGGCACCTGGGATGGCTGATGGGGATGACCCCTTGCAGCTCTGAATTGCCTCTGCTCCAGGTGTAGAACTTGATTGCAAACTCATCAGGATATTTTTTTGCCCACTTCGTGTGAAACTTGTTGCCCAACTACAATATTTTATTTTAAACCCAACATTTTTATATTCCTATCAGTTCAGCTACTTGTTCCTTGACTGAAGTAAAAGGTATGTAGAAGTCATATATGACAAAGATGCTTTTACAGATTTTAAATATTTTTAGAAAACTCAATCATTTGAAAGGTTTGCTCTGAATTTAAATATTTGCAACTCTTATGAAATCAGCAAAACTGTCATAATTTCTGAGGTTTTCGTGTTCCTTGGTCTTTTGAAATATAAGAATTCATAAGCTGCTTAGTCTGAGCACAGCACCTGAATTTGTGAGTACTGCTGCTCAGTCTGCAGGCTTACACTGAACACAGTCATGATTGCAGCTGGGTCACAGGCTAAATTCATTAATTAGAGTACCTAATAAATTGTTATTGATATTGTTCAGTTGTTTGTCACCACCCAAAATGGTCAATAATGTCAACAACAGAAAATAGAACATAGCAAAAGCCAAGCTAAGCTTCCATAAATTAACTGAGGGAAAAAGCACAGGTGAAGATTGTGGCAAGAGTGGAGTGAGTGAGGGGGAAGCAAAGAGATGGCCAGAGACTTGTGTGTCCTGAAATGCTACAGTTATCCAGTTAATGTCTCAAATGGCACCTCACAGGGTCCTGTTCTGCACTAGCAAGAGGGAACAGACACTGGTTTTCCTCCTTAGCCTCCTGCCATACCCTCAGTAGGCTACAGTCTTCTTTGCTGGAGTAAAATGAAGAACTTGGTGTAGCTGGAAGATATTTTTCCATTTGATTTTGCAGATGTGGCTGGAGGGAGTGCTCCTTTAGAACATCAAAGCCTTTCATGAATATGTGTTATTTTGGTAATGATCCTTCTGTAGTCTAACAAGTCTAAAACAACCTTTTTGTGGAGACTTCATTTTCCTTTTACGTTTCTTTACAAGTGTTTTCTATAAAATAAGAATCCATACCTTGACACTGAAATGAAGCATTGGTTTAAATGTGATCTATTCATAGGTAAAAAAACAATTTCCCCCCAAAATCCACTTCACCTTTTTTAAACCCAAGGTTTTTTCACTGTGAACCGGAACTGCACAATTCTTTAGACTGTGCTTAGCCAGACAAACCCTGTTTTCAGCCAGCAGCAGCAGCCAGTCACAATTCAGACTGTGCTGCCCTTTTCCAACATCGGCTCTGACACCTGTCTGCTTTTCTTTAAGATTTGTATCATCTTCCTCCATATCCACTGGAGGGGGAATTCTTGTACAGAGTTTGTGCCAAGCAACTCATGGTGCAAGGAAAAGCTCAACACTGCCTTCCCTTGTCGCCCTGCTCCCCCCAGTGGGGCTGAAACATGGGCTGTCCAGAGACCTGACACCCCTGCCCTGGTTCAGCTGTGAGCACCTGAAGGTTTGTTCCTTACTGCAGTATTTGAGTGTTTTCCCCTGGCAATTAAAAGTGATGGAGAAGGGAATCAGTGCTGGGATGCAGTGAGCTGGGCCAGCTGAGCTCTGAGGAAAGCTGAGGCCTGAGCAGAGCTGCTGCTGGAGGATTTTCAAAATCTGTAGGAACAGACAGTGTCCCTGCCTAATCTTATGCCATTTAAAATCACCACAACCAACATTAGGATCAAAAATTTGATTTATGCATTTTAAGTTTACCAGAAAGAGGGTTTTCATCCTTATCAGTTGAATTCCTTATAGATCGCAGAAAGAAACTATGTTTCATAAGCAGAACTGGAACAGCCTGGCATAATCACTCATACCTAATGATGGATATTTATTGCTGTCATCAGAGACTTAAGGTCTAAAAATCCTATCTTATAAAAATTATTTTTAAAAGAATGTAATGATTTCATGGATCGGTTGCTGCTAAATCTGAAGTACACGGAGAACTTGGATTAATTCACACGTTAAAATTGATAAAATATGTGGGACTGACCTCAATGGCCGCAGTGTGGAATATTTGGAATACTGGATGTATACACAAGCATGCATTTGTTCTTAACTTTTCTAATTTGCTGCCAGTTTGCTTCAGTTTGTTTTCACTGAACTGATGCAAGGTTCATAATTGTGTTAAATGGGAAAATCATTAGGCCAAATATCATGCATTATCATGGGGATAACCAGAGGGATGCCTACATCTTTTTTTCAAGCTTTAATTCACACATATATATATATATATATATATATAGACATGCATATAAAGAACAGGATTATTTTATACTCTAAAATTTCAGGATATTCTAGAAGACTTTCACACTCTTACCCTTGTCTAGGGTTATCCCTCTTTTGGGGAGTTAGGATTCAGGGAAAACAAAGGACTTTGGATCAGGGCAATAATTTACTGTACAACTCAGTGACTTTGGTGGACTTGCACTCAATGTCCAGTGATTTTGGACCCTGAAATACAGGCATAGCTCTCAACTCACTAGTCTTTAGGAGCAGAGCAATGCATGAACTCTTTTCATCCTTTTACCACATATGTCATTCCCTTTTCTTTCTAAGAAAATAGTTTCCTGTTATTTTTAGCTCAAATCACAGCTTCATTAAAAAAATATATATAACCTACACTTTTTCTTAGTAGTACCCCAAACTTAATTTCCTGGGCTGGAAAAGAAAGCTGGAAAAGGTGAAAACACCATTGACTTCTGATCTGTTTTAGTTAAGAGCATGACAGGCTTCCCAGATCCAGTCCATAGTCCTCTTTTAAGTACCTTCAGGTAAAGGATGCAAGTCACAGCTATGTCAGAACACGCTCTGCTCACCTCCTCTCCCCCCCTCTAACCATTTCTGACCCTGCTTTGGGGGACAATATTGAAAACAGTGAAAATATAACCCTGTTAAAAACATGAATCAAAAAGTCACTGCTTGTGGACATGTTTTTAAAATTGCTTAGTTGCATGGAAGTCCCTTTAGTGCTTGAAGGACTTTAATAAAATTGATTTTCTGAGTATAGCCTTTTAGCAGCTACTGTATAAGCTTGAAATATGAACCCTTCATTGTTGGAAGTGTTTCATTTTTGCCCTGTAACTAATGATCAAGGGAAAGAATGTGTTCAGAATTCTCCATGGTTGCCATTTTCATAATTAAATTGTGCTAATAATAAAGCTTTGCAGACTTTAAACAAACTGGCACTGGAGTGGAATGTGGTTTGCAGTGTTTCATTTAGAGACCTCTGCAATTAGCCCTTAATGAATAAGCATACCACAGTGATAAGTAAGACATCTCTGTGAACAGGTTATTTACCAAAGCACAAAACTGTGACATTTTCATTCCAATAACTGAAATCTATTCTCCAGATTTCTTCTAAAGGCTCTTAAGTAATTTGGGAAGTTAAAGCCCATTAATTGTCTTTAATGCCTGATGTGTAATACCAGTAATAAGGCACCACTGATTATCCTAAGTACAATGGCTCGAAAATAAGCAGCCAAGTCAGTAAGACACAATTAGCTGAATATGAGCTGCATACATAGTGCAGATCTCGTTGCTTTAGTAAACTACACACAACTTAAAATACTAGAATCACATTCACTGCAGAGCCACAGCCCCAGGTTATACTTCACATACTGCCTACTTACTTACACTAAGACTCACATTAAAAGATTCTTTCCTGTATTTGGTCATTAATAATAGGTATTTTTTTTAAAACAACCCATGCCCTACACATCTCAGGACCTTTTATGGTAGTGTAAATCTTGGAACAGTGCTGATGTACATCAGCAAGGAATCCAGGCCTTAGTGACTGAATGCACAGAATTAGGAGACTGGGGTTAGTTCACTGACTGGGCCACTTGTACAACTGTAATGCACTGCCCAGAGGAGGGAGTCATTATTTTCTGGCAAAACTCATTTCAGCATCTAATGAACCAGAGGTAGTGGACTCTCAAACTGGTGCTTTGCCTCATCTAGCACAGCAGGGTATAGGATCCTGGGATTTTTTCCATGGACTTCAGTGGGTATTGGATCAGGCCCTAGGAAGAGAAACCTGGTGACTGCTGGTAACAGGGAGTACTGAGAAAAACAGACTCGACAGACTGTCAGCAGATTGTCCCATACAGCTATCACAAAGCAATAGGAAGATAACACAGGATCTCCAAAAGTAACTGCTTCAGCCTAGGTTATCAAACCCAACTTAACAAAAGTTGCTTTTTCCTGACAGGATCACAGGCACTGCTGATCATCCAAGCGTGTTTCCTGTCTCTCAAATATCTGGGTAGGCAACTTTGTACTATCACAGTTCAATTCTGCTCAAGAACTTATTTTCTCCTTTGCACACAGTCATCTTTTCTTTTATAAAATAAGGCAAGAATAGAGGGGGAAAAACAGTTGGTACACAAAAACACTAGAGTCTCTGATATATTTCAGGCTCCCTTTCATAAGAATCTGACACAAATATTAAAAAAAAAAAATAAGACAAAGAGATGGGGGCATAAGAAATATGGAAAAGATCTAGACGTGCAATGTCCAGAACCACAATTAACAGACAACACTTTTGTACAGTTTGCAGCAATTCTTGTGGCAGGACTGGGTACAGAAACCCTGCAGACACTAACCTGGACCCTCACAGAAGTCTTCCCCACCCTGAGTGCTCCCTCAGCTCAGCTCCAGCTGCTCAGCCTGCACAGGCAGGTTCAGCACACACTGACAAGCACAGGAATGGAATTATCTGTCCAGGGACTTTCTGTTTAGAAAATGTGCCACTAGAGCATCTCCAGAGTCACTGCTGCCTTTACAAAATACTTTAGGACCTGCTTTCAAAAGCTAATCAGGCTCCATTATTCAACAAGGGATACATCATGCAATGGGAAAAAACAGGTATTGAAGAGCACAGCACAGCTGATAGTGCAGAGCCACCCCAGTGCCTCAGTACAAATGAGCTGAGGTCCAGCAGGGCTTAATTAGCTCTGGCTCTCCACTGGCAGCAGGTCAGTTATGATGAATGTCCAGCTCAGCTGGACATGACCTGGCTCTTTAGAGAGCCTGCTCACATGTCTGTGTCTCCGTAGCACCATTGAGCTGAAAGTCAGAGAGTTAACTCATAGATTACTACGTTTGAGCTGTAGTTGAACGTTTTGTTTCACCCACTGCTCTTGAAGTTCCTGAACTTCATCCCTCAGACAGGCAAAATCCAGGCTTTATGCTTAAATCTACACCTTGTTATCTTATACACATGTATTACCCTGCTAGAGTTGCCCCTTAAATGACTGTCGCTCTTTTCTCTTATGTTTATATTCCCGATATGTTTGAATACAGAAAACTTAAACCACATTTGTTAAATGCAGACCCATGCTCTGAAGCACACATTCATGTTATCCACTGCATTAAAAAACCAAAAAACTTCCTGTTAAAATTCTGGCTACTTTTATTATTGAAAATGATGTCTTACTCTCAACATTGGGGCAACAAGCCCCACAGGCTTCTTTTAGGAAAGTGTGAAAAATTACTTGCTGTTGTCTTTTTTGTTCTCAAAAGCATTGAGTATTAGACTCTCTCGCTAGAAACACATGGAAACGCTGTGCTGTAGCCCACACCAAGCAATGAATTATCTTTGTAAAACTGGCAGCCTTGCAATGGATGACCTTTACACCAAGGGCTGACAGGGGCAGTGTCCCAGCTCCCAGCATGATTTCCCAGGCATGAGAAGGTGGTGGGTGGCTGTGATGGCACATGATGTGATGCCAGGTGAGAAGCACCGTGTCAAAATCACACCTAAAATTCATTGTGAGAATCTTATCGAGTGAAAGGCAGCAGATGGATCAGAACAACTCTTTCATGGGCATCTTAGTCCTATAATCTTATTGATTCAGTGGATTGTGGGTGTTGGTAGGCTTGACATAGACTGTCTTGGGATTGGCACTTTTAATCATAGTGCAGCTATTTCCAAGACTATTACCACAAAATTGATAGAGTCATTACGCCTCTAGGTACTGCCATTTAAAAAATTTATGTAAATATAGATCTGGAAAGGTAATGAAAATTTAGAACTTGAAAATAACATCCTCCATCAAAAAACTAGAGCACAGAGAGAAACTTGTGCACACACTTCCACCAGACTTGCCAAAATCCAGCCCCTATAGCAGGCAGTGACCATGCAGCCTGCATGGGACAGAGCCTCCCCTTGAGGCTGCACTGGTGTGAGCTGTCAGGTGTCCCCTGGCAAAACTGACAGCCCTAAACTGGAGCCTCAAAAGTGAGTGAGGTGGTGTTTTGTTTATATTAACACTGTACCCTGGTACCAGGGTAGCTATTCTACTTATTTTTATTCATAGAGGAGTCCCATGAATTCCTAGAAGTATTCCTGCAAACAGCAGCTCCACGACTGACTGAGCAAAGCAGCAAGAGGCAGTAATCTCTGAAGTAACTTCATCTGTGTTAGAATGTACAGTCTCTTTTCTATTTAGACTTTATACATCAGACTAAAATATTTAGCACATAGAAATGGGACAAGCAGAAGGGCTTTTCTTAAACAGAAATCTCATACAGTTATTCATAAAGCAAATCAATTGAGGCAGGCAAAGAGAATACACCTCAGATGGGTCTGGGCGAAAAAAGGAGAAGTAATATATTGTGTTCATTAAAGCAATATCAAAATTAAATTTAATACAAAGTACCTGAGACTAAAACCCAAAACTATTAACCCCAAAGCCACTAACTATTCATTAGCCAAGTCAATTTTGCATCCCATTATGATTCACAATGTGTAAATTCCCATTGAAATTGATTTAGTAAACCAGCTCTTTGATGGGCCTGAAATTAAAAGGATAGAAGAAAAGATACAACTAATTGAAGAACATAATTTGATGCTTGTAAAGGGTGCGAATTTTACTGAGAGCAGACTTGAGCTTTAATTAAAGACAACGGGCCAAATTCACACCTGGGATAATGATTAAGGAATTTTGCTGAGGTCAGAAGAACTGCAGCCACTTGTGGCAGGGCTGAATTAAGCTTCTGGTAGTGTCCATTTCAAAAAAGAACTAAGGAAAACAGCCCTGAGGGGTGGGGGAAGAGAGAGAGAGAAATAAAGTGAGAAATATGTATTTCCCTGCCTGGAAGTTACCCTGACAGTCCTTTGCCTTGAGCAATACTGGGAATTTCTTTCTGTTTGCAGCAGATCAGGGGGACAAACTATAAGATGTGATACTTCTGCTCCCAGATTAAGAGTGATGAGAAGAGCTGAAGTTCCACAGAGCTGCCAGGAAAGAGCAGAGAAATACGTGCACATGGTTAACCAGAGCCTTTTGAATAAGGTCTTTTTGTCCTCCTATCAGAGATGTTCAGGCTGTTTGAAACAATTCCATAACTTCTGTTTTTGTCTTGTTTCACAATTGCTTTGTGGTGAACCATTCTTAGAATATTTGTACTTGGGAATCTGATATTTTATTAATTTTACATCATTTGGGTTTGTTCTATGAAAGAAAGAACAGCTAAAGAAATTATGATATTCTGCATATTTTTGTAGAAGAGTACACCAGGTCATGAAGAAATTTTATGTTATTTTTCAGGGAATTTTAACTAACAATTTGAGAATATGAAGGCTGGGATTAAAGATTTTATTTTGTTTGCTTCCTTTGTAAGATACAGAAACTTAAGCCACTTAATAATTTCAACGTATAGCTGCTTAACCTATTCATTGTAGATCTGGATGATAAAGTGCACTTATTTTTGTACTGCAGACAGACTGTATATAAAGCAACATTATCTCTTAACTTGTGTATGATTTATAATTATTTAATTAAGTCATGTACCAGCAGGAATGACTAATTATTAATCAGTGGTTGCTTGGCTGATGAATTCTCCACTGCTGTTCCCAAAAATTTGTCTGAACCTAAATGTTCTAGTGAAGAAGTTGTGACACTGCCAGCATCAGAAGGGAGAGTCTAAGGCTGACAAAGCCTTTAGTACAGTAATGCAAAATAATGACATGTTTAAAACTAAACAGAAAAGTTTAACACTTGTTATTTCCTACACTCTTCAGTGTGAAGCTGAGGAATAAGTGTCTAAAATGGCACAAGGAGAGCCAGGAGTGAAGATTTTAATTCTGTTTTATCAGCAGCAATGTTTTGTGTTGGTTCATATGCTCCCTTTTTGGCACTTAACTGATTTAACACTGAGTTTTCTCTTGCTATAAGGCTAATCACACATTTCAAAGCAGAGTCTGTCTTGCTCAACAGACTGGAATGCTTCAGTGCAGCCCTGTGGAATAATTTGCCCAAGAAGAAAGTTCATTTTTTAAATAATCACAGCTAAATAGAAGATTACAATGCATAGCCTTGAAATTTCAGGAATAGTCCACGTCTGAGATACTATCTACAGCCATGTCATGGAGATTGCTGTTAAGGGGCTGATGTATCCAAAATAATCTGAGGAGCAAGCAGATATAGCTAAAAAGCCTTCACCTGCCATGAAATTCATGCGAAATTTAGATTCTTTGTGTCCAACACTCAGACAGACAGACTGGGATGCTGCAGAGATGTGACCTAAGCCCAGCACTGCACACATCTCCTATGCAGGAATGGTATTAGCTGATTTGGATTGTTTGCCTATGTTATTTGAGGACAGAAAAATTTGTAACAGGCCTTTATCAGGTGCATGACAAACAGCAATCTGTGACCATACAAATATGATCTTTAACTGCTCTGAATAGCTTTAAAATACACAGCAAAGTCCACAGAAACAGGAGCTTAGAAGCTGGGGTCTTTGGAACAGAGCTCATTGGCCCACTGCCTTTGTGGCATAAACCTGTGCTGGCATGGATGTGTTTCTATCCTTTGGCTGCTGGTGAGGACTCTCATCCCCACAGTGAAAGGAGGTATTCTTATCCAGAAAGTATGGCCAAACTTAGGAAGGGGCTGAAAGGCAGTCAGATTTCACTACTGAGCAGTATCTGTTTGAGCTCTATCAACAACATCCACATAAAAGCTGTTGTGCAGAAGCAAATAAGAAAAGTTGAATTCTTTGCCTAGTGTAATTCACTTCATTTATTGACTTTTTTCCCCTTTCGTTTGTCAGTGGTTCTGAGATGCCTGGCATTCAGGATGATTTGTAATGTAAATTATATAATTGTACTTTCACATATTTTAACATCAAATAGAATGATTGACTACAGAATTTGAGCTGTCTACAGGTGGGGGTCAATTATCATCTGAATAATCACACTGCCACACAAGAATAGCATGGCCATGGAGTGTGACATATTTTTATCTCTATGCATTTCAATGAAGTCAGGCTGGTACATAAAAGGTTATCACCTAGGAAACATATTTTCCTAAGCACAAGTTAAACATGCAAGCAAGATCAGCATAGATATTCAATTTAGCCAGTCAACCCTAACCTATTAATATTTTAACAAAATCCAGTGAGGATAATTTTTTTCTTTGATCCCATCTCATTTGAGCAGCCTGGAAAGGGAAGAAAAATTAAAAACAAAATAGTCAAGCATACAGAATGAGGTTATGTATTAAGTGGGCTATTTAATGTTTTTGGCATATTATAGCCCTAGGGAAAGTGTGGATGGATTTAACAATCAAGATCTGTGTTCCCTGGGCCCACAAAGTTCGAGAAACATAAAATAATCTATACTTCCGAGCTGACAAATCTTACCTGACACACTGCTTCATCTCACTGGGACTCTCTAGCTCAGCATTAATCATATGTTACAGGGAGTAAAAAGAAAAGTAAATCACACTAAGCTGGAATGTGAGATGGAAGGTCTTTGGGCAAAGCTTTTAATCAATAATATGTGGGATAATAACCAGGAGCTATTGTTTGAATCTTCAGATATGAAAAGGTAGCAATGCAAAACACAAAGCAACTACAAACTGCTGCCACTTCAAAGGGGTCTGATGCAAACCAAATCAGGCTCGTTTGCCCTAAATCCCACCTTCTCCCCTTCCCAGTCCATTAGCAACATTCTGTATTCACTCTTCACCAGCATTTTGATCTAACTCCAAAACTGCAATTAAAAGTGTCTATCTGATCCTAGAGATAGATCAGTGGACACAGTAGTATCATGTGCATTAATTTTTGGGTGCCTAATCTGAGATCCTTTGCTATTCGTTGACATTCACAGAATGTTCAAAAAAAGGTCTTATTTCTCATGTCAGACAATTCCCCTCTTTCCCTTCTAGCTTCTCTTCACACAATTACTGCCAGGACACAGGACTGGTACTATTTTGCTCTGAATTCTACCTCATTTCCAAATACTACATCCACCTTCATGTCCATGTCTTCCCTTCCCTCTACTCCTCCCCATACATTAATAAAAGGAAAAAAATGTTTTAGTTATATGTCTACTAAACACTGAAGAATCCTTTCGTTTATGCATTTCTTAGCTGTTTAATTTGTGTTTTAAATTAGAATACGTGATCAGTGGATAGAAGGCAGTTTAACTAACCCTGTCTCTACGGGCTAAAGCCTCAGCCATGAAATACATGGCTGTGATTGATCTGACCTCCAGCTATTCATACAGCTCAGTTCGTGACCTCTAACTTTCCTCACCCCTTCAATAATGTGTGTAATAATATTTGGTTTGCTCGGTTATGAACAGGAGGTGGAGACGCTAGTCCTATCTCATACTTTTGTAATTATTATTATTATTTTAGGGGGTGGAGAGAGAGAACTACAGCTCAGAGTGAAACCTAACCCAAATCCAGTTCAGGCTGTCCATTAATGCAAAACAGTTTTGAAACTGTGAATGGAGCTCCAGTAATTTCTCCACTGTTGCTCAGCAGGAGCTCAGCAACAGACAGCTTGCATGACTATAGTGGAAAAAAAAGTCTCAAAACCATGAAAACATTCATGGACCATTTTCACAAGCAAGCCTATCACTGAGGCAATATTTTTTTACCGCTGAGTGTGTGGCCGCATTCTCTTCCTTTCACTTTGTTGCTTTTTTGGAATACAAATATATGTTTTTTCTCCCTTTACTTTTTTTTTTTTTGGTTGGTGTTTTTTCCCTATAACTCAAATTTAAGATACTTAATAATGCTCCTTCCCTGCAAAAACAAAAGAGATGTTTCCGCTTTAGATACAGTGATAGCTGTACAGTTAATTTTTTAACACCTCTTTTGTTGAAGGCCAAAAAATCTTTCAGTGTTATCATTTCAACACATGTTAAACTGTTCAACATTCTGACAACTTCTCCCTCAAATTAAAAAAAAAAATAACCTCATTTTTTACAGATTTTAAATTAATGACAATATTTTTGAAGGGTTAAGATGAACTACTGGAAAAAACCTGTCTCAGCTTTTAAGGAGATTTGGCTTGCTCATAGGTGACACCTTCTATCTTTATTTCAAAGCTCCCCTATCAGTTTCCTCTCAGCAAACCCGGGGAAAACAGAGACAGTCCCACTGAATTCACACGTTCTTAAAATGAAAACAGCTTAGTGGCTTAAACCTTTTTTTTTTTTTTTTTTTTTTTTTAATAGTAGTTAAAAATAACTTATAACACATTGCTTCTCTGATGGCTCTGGACCTTTTCTCTGCCCATCATAAATTTATTTGAACAAACAATCCACCTTAGCTACAGCATTGCCTGTTTTCTCATAGCAGCAGCTGCTGACTCGCTGCAAGTACCTCTCCGGAGTGTTTGTCACTCCCAGCGTGCACCTCCTTGACCGAGTGTGAGGTGACAGTGAAACAAGCCCTGAGTGGCCCTGGGCAGAACACAGGAGCGCAGAACACACACACCTCCCCTCCTGGGGGCAGCGAGGGAAAGGCGCTCCCTCTCTCTGCTCTGGGAAGTGCTGAGTGCTGCCATCCCTTGCTGTTTGGCCAGGTAGGTGAGCCATCGCTATGTATTCCCAAATGCAATATATTCCAAACTTTCTCCAGGTGGCCTTGTCACCAAGTGGCACTGACTCTTCTGCGGCTTCAGCTCCTACAGCACTAGACCAAATTTCCAATTCCCTTGCATGCAGCTGACACAGCTCTTCCTGACACCCAGGTTCAGGAAGGATTTGGTTCCTATATCTTTTCTTGTTCTTCCAATATAGGAGAATAATTTCCTATAAGTGTTTTTCTACTGATGGCAAGCAAAGAGAATTGTTATGTATCCTGAAATTGCCACATGAAACATGGATTTTGTTAATTTTGGTAAAATATAACAAGATACTATGTTAAAGATGTTGTGGCAATTCAGAAGCCTCCATTTTTCAACAGAGCTTACACAGGATCACCCACAGTAATTATTTATGTGTCTGCTCTTGCCCCAAATGGTGACCCACCTGTTTCATTTCCTGGGGCTTTAACTGCAGAATAAGTGGTGGGCAGGAGATGATGTGGGGATGCTGGGGGTTGACATCACAGCAGGCACTGCCCTGCACATGGCTCTTCCCATTTCTGGCAGGCCAGTGGACAGGCTTTGCTGGCTGCAGTCACCCTCTCTGAATGTCACTGAAGCCTCGCTGTTGCTAATAGGTTTTTTAAAGACTGTGCATAAAGGATATAGTTTTAAAAACATATAGGAAGTTCTTGGCCACTTCTGCCTCTCTTATACTTGTTCTACAGCAGTTCCTATTACAGCGTCAGCATTTGTTAACAGCACTTACAGAAATCTCCTTTAAAAAAGGAGCCATCCTTCTTGGATGCTACATTACAGTGAGAGTTAGCATTTTCATGATGACTACTATATATTCAAAACCACCATTTCTTAATTTGCTAATAGAAATCACTCCCCTGCAGCCTTGGTCTCGTTTGTAAGAGCTCTGGTCTGCAATGAACCAGTCAGGAAAGCGCATAAGAGCTGTGGATGCAGTCAGAAAACTCATCAAGGCTTTCTGCTGGTTTTTATTCTACATAAAGGAATATCTAAACCCACTAATGTCTCTGAAACCAGAATGAACTGCTTATAATAACTAGATATGAAAAAAAAAATCAGTTTCTTTACAATACAATAGGCCTTTGTACATCCTTTGAGGAAAGTGCTAGTGCTGTCTGAATTTAGACTCAGTGAAATGCTGAAACGTTAAATTTAATGGTGTTTCCTGTTCTAAGCTCTTCTGAACGGGACTTAGTAAAGACTAATGACCAACCCTTTGAACCCCCAAGTCTCCTAAGATTTAATTTGTTATTTCTTAGGAAAAAAAAAAAAAAGGCATGAATAAATAATGAGAATAAGGGACACAGTGACCAGAGACAATTCACCAGTGTCATTTACATATACAGCAGGGTTCCTAATTCCTAGAATTACTCATTATCACAATATTACAGAAAAAAATTAACCCAAATTCAGCATGACAGCGAAAATCAAGGGTTGCTCTATTCCAAAGCTGTCTTGAAGGGTCCATAATATTCTTTGACTGTATTTCAACCCTGTACCATTTGGAACATGGAGAGTTAACACAGGCTGGAGAAACCAACACAAGCATTTAAGCCTCTTGTGTGTTATGAGTCAAAATTCATTTGGTTAAAGGAAAGGAAAATAAATAGCTCAACAAAATAACCGATAGTGTTTTTCCAGAAGATATCTATTTGCAGGAAACATAACTTTTACAAGAAACTATCAGTTCTGACAATCCCTTTCACAGGAGAGTTTTCTTAGGTATTCAACTGAATTTCTTTTTTTCAAACCTAGAATGCACATGAAAATCGTAGCAGTTAGACCAGTTGTTCAAAGCGTGACAAATCTGGATTTAAGTCCTTGATTCAGACCAGGGACTTCAACCTGGATCTTTCCCATCTTACACAACTGCACCAGTAATTAGATTTTTGCTTATTCTGGGCTGGATCTATGCATTTCTTTCAGATTTTTATTATATTTTTATTATCTTTGTTTCATCCTTATAAGAAATTTTTGCTAGAACCAAATTACTTGGAAATAAAAAAACATTTTGCAGAAGGAGGGAACAGTATGGTAAATGCAATGCTAGAGCTTATTTTGCTTTTATTTAAATGCTTTGTAAAGCAGTGAAAAACCAGAAAATTACAGTCATGTTTTAGGAAAAAGGCTTTGCTCACAAAACAAATTTTCTTCCTGAAAAGCAGTTTATTGCAATGTAGAAAGCTCACTAATTGGATTTATGACAGGCAAGCAGTAATGGTAAAAAGGAATAAAGTGAACAGAGAAAAAATAAATGTGCATTAAATTTTACAGACACCTACACGTTTTCTCTGCTTTCCTGAACCAAGTACTCAGTGTTTCCAGATTTCTGTCGATTCTTAATTTACTTGGTAAAGACGGAAAGAGGTCACATGTGAGGTAAATAACCACACAGAATTAACTACAAACAGCAGAAAAGCTGAGTGCAGCTGATATGGAGATCAGCTGTGTGAAGTTCTAGAACACCCGACTGATGAGAAATGCATTGTGCTAAGGTGCTCTCTTTAGACAGTATTCAGCAAATCTGGTATTTATTTGCCTCACATACCAAGTCATCTATACTTTCTACCCTCCTTTACACACTGGCAGAACTGCATCACCTTCTAAAATTCAGCTTTTCATTTTGAGGGTTGCTGTATTTTTCCTGTTCAATGCTGGTCTGAATGCACAGCCCAGCTCGGGCAGTTCTGTGTTATCTGAGTTGCAGTGTAACCTATCTAATCTTGGCAGGCATAAATGTTTTAAAACATAGCTGAAATTCTGCAAAGAGTGCTACTCAAAGAGTGTGACTGCAAAAGTCACCTCGAAATCTTGCACTTATTTCTCACTTTCATTTGGTGTCTTAAAAGACCTCAGCATCAATCATTAACAAGCTATTAGCACACGCAGCTGATAAAAGTGTTCAAAGTCTGGTCAATAACAATGACAGAAATTCCTGGTTTATAGCTGGTTTAAGCTAAGTCTGTGGAGCCCATACCAGTTATTTGCTTGGCTAAAAAGTGCTTCTGGGTTCTTTTGCTTTCATCTCTGCCTGTGTAACATGCAGAGGCTGCCTTTTCTCATCACTGCTCTGCAAAACTTGCCCCTTCCCTCCGCTGCCTTTCCCACTCATTCCTAAAAGCAGTTTGCAAGCACACAAAGCCAGGAAATTATTCCATTCAAATGTCATATGATTTTAATGTTATTACCTGCTAGTGAAGGTGCTATCAAAGGAATGAGAAATCTCAGCTCAATCTGCAATTTGTAAACACAATAAAATAGTGCTTATTAACAATAATGAACAAACAGGCTGTAATTTAGGCAGCATCCTTCAAAGATATCTTCCTTCCAGTTTTTTAAATTGTACCAAAACTCTGCCGTGCTTCTAGAATTAATAAAGCCAGAAACAGCCTTGGCTACCTGAATAAATATATATTTAGCATTTTGTAATTCAGTTGTTTTGATCATTCATTTTGTTAAATAAAATCTCTGATGTCCTGAAACCTGAACAGCTGCTCAATTAGCTCATTACTTGTGTGTTACAAATGTCACTCGGGCTTTGGGGGGGATGCAGTGTGTTACTGATGATTTTCTCCTTGTCCCTGTGGTTAGTAACACTTGTCAATAATTGTATTTACTTGGTGATAGTTTCTTGCCCCTATGCAAAGGAATTTAAGGCTGCACTATATAGAAAATGGCATCACAAACAAAACAGGCTCAGGAAAACATGAAAACACCTAGTCTCCATCTGCTCAAGTGTGATACACTTCAGAGCTTCCATTTCACATGTAAAACAGAACATGATTTATAATTTATATCTAGTTGGTGCAATCCTTCTCAAAGAAAAAAAAATTCTTTGATGAAACACTGGCTTTATGTTATCATAAAACTATCCAGAAAATCACAAAACATTTGGCAATTTACCTCTACTACAGCATCTTTGAAGTTTGGATATTTATATTTTATGCACTTTTCAAATGAACTGTACTGCTGAACACAAACACAAAAAAGCGTGAGTGTGAGTCAGCGCTGAAATGTAATTACAGCATTAGCAGCAGCAAACCACTGCAGGTATTTACAGACCTCCAGGTAACAGTTAAGGCCCAGTTCTAAAAAGATTTAAATTTTCTGTGTAGCATGGAATTTATACATTATCCTTCATTTATTTAAAATCTATAAAACATTTTGAAAAATCAAAGAACAAAGGCAGAAGCAATGCAGCTCCCAGATTCTGCAGAACCACGACTCTTGCTTAGAGCTGTGGGGCTTTTTATTAACAAAATTAGTTTTTGAGAGCATAATTGGGAGCTGATTCTGCACCCCTCGTACCTGTGAACCACCTCAATGATTAGCACTGCTTATGCATAATAGGGTGAAACTCACTTCTGAATAAAATAACCTTTAAAAGGTTTGAATTAGACTTCTGCTGGGTCGCAGGCACAGAAATGAATTACTTATGTGAAAAGCCATTTCAAATCTACAGGATTATTTATTAACATAAAAGACACATGATCAAGAAGCAAATAGGGATGTAGGGTGTTGAAGTCTGCAAGGATCAACCTCTTGATCATACAGGAAAGCCACATGATCCTTTTCTTAAATTCTGTAATTTTCACAGCACCTGTCCTGTGATGTCTCAGTTACAATCCTGGCTGCTGTGCACCAACAGGCAGAGAAGTCAGAGTGGTTTGTCTTTGCTCTGACAGGTTCATCAGCATATTACAACCGAAACACTGCGCTCCCACTTTATTTTCAGTCCATTTACTGAAGGAATGCATCATTCTGGTGTGATACATTTCTTGCCACTGGCTAATTTCTAAGGCTGTGCTGAGCAGTAAGCAGGACTTTAAGGGGATTCTCAAGTATCTTTCCTTTTGCTTGTGACAGAACTAGTCAGAAAAGCTATTTGAAAAATGTCAAAATATTGTGGGTTGGTTGGCTTGATGAAAAATGTTTTTTTCATATAAATGGCATTTTTGAAAAGCATCAATTAAACCGCCTTTAGTGAATCAGCATATTTTTACTTATCAACTTTTAATATACTCATAGTATGAAGAGATTTGAATTTGCTTCCTTTCCTAACTGCCCAAAATAAATTATATATTTGCAGTATGGAAAAAACCACAAAATTTAAAAGGTCAAAAGCAAAATTAAAAAGGTCAAAAGCACAATTCAAAGGCTTTTTAAATGCTATTTTACAGGAATTTCATTTTTTTTAATACCCTCTTCAGATCGGGGAAAAATATTTAAAAAGTGGATCTTATGTAACTTGACTGGATTAGGCAGAGTTGCACTCCCCTCCTTGTTTATCAAGAGGCACAATTCAGTCAAAGAGGGGGTGAGGACAAGGGGCTCTCCCTTCCCCTGTGGGCTGTGCTCCCCAAGGCTGCTCAAGGCTCTGGGCTCTGTGCCATCAGCACAATCGAGCTGAAAATTATTACATTCCACTGAAATTGTAGTTTGTTCGTATTTTACAAAAACATCTCTTTATTGATACAAGGAGTCAGGGTAGTAGCATACAAATTCCTGCTACATCTGGCCCGACATGGATTTTACCATATGGATCCCAACTCTCCTGTACGGAATGAAACTTCCAAAGGGTCCTGGAGGACTCTGGCACTCAAATAGTGTTGATGCTCAGTGACCTCTGTGAACCAGGTCATGACAAGTTATCAAATTAGGGTGTCCTAAGAATTTTTTACCCTACATTTGAAAGCTGCCACCTGCTCATCTGGGAGACTGCTTTTAAGGCTCTCCTACCCCATTGCTACACGAAATAAAACACATTCACAAGTGCTTTCATTATGCTTTGAAATCTCATACACACGGCAAACTACTACAGTCCCTGTGAAATCGGTGGAACTCCTCAGAGTTGCTATAACCTGGCAGTATTGTCAGTGTGGAAAACAGGAAGGTGAATAACTCTCATAACCAAGGATTTTATACAAAACCTCTGTAAGGGTTTCAGCTTTTCCTTTGTGAGCCAGCACACTTACATAAAGATTGAAGACCACAATAGGAGCCTTGCTCTCCAGATGAGAATTCTTTGCAGCAAGGTACAGATGCAATTGATTGCCTGGTGAAATGGTGATGTTCAAAAATAAGGAAAGAAGTGCCGAATTTGTTAATTTGGGGGGCAGCATTACAACAAGAGGAAAAAGGCTGCGTATGAAAACACTGCACCTTCTTGTCCTTGTTTAAGTTTTTAAATATTAAACCCCTCACTCAGGCCCTTACAGCTGTTCCACCAAGTGTTTCAGCCTTACAGAGCAGCAACTTCTGCAGCACACTGGGGATGGCGATGGCTGCAGCACCTGTACCTGGGCAGGCCAGCAGCTCCTGCAGGGCGATGACAGCCCAGGAGGCTGATGTCTTCACGGGAGATCAAAGGAATTCTTGAGGGGTCAGGGGAGGATGACATGAGGGCTGGACAGCTGTACTGCTTGAGAGCCTTTCAGGCAGGTGATCCACTTACACTATCATTTTTGGTCTATGTCAAGCAAGCATTTCTTTCTTTACAAAGTGGCTCTGGCTCAAAAAATGCCTTCACGTTACACTGGCAGCTTCTAGCTGAGTTTTCGGTGGCTGAGTTTTTATGTAAATGGGATCTGCAAGAACTATGAACGGAGCCAATGTGCTTCCATTGGCAGCAATGGCTTCAGAAGCTTTGCAAGGGAGTGTATTTGTTTCCATGTGATTATTCCTCTATAAAGCAAGATTTTGTTGGTTGATTTAAAGAACCTGAGTGCTAGATGACTTCTCTGAAATCACTCATTTCAGTAGGAACTGCAAGGATTTTCTCAGACTCTTTATCCACTTCATACTGAAGATTAATTTCAGTGAGCAATCTCCAAGGCCTTCTTTTCTTACCCTTCTATAAAGAGACAGTCTTGGTTGAATATGACACCTCCATAAAAAAAAAAAAAATGCTGCAAATCCACTACCCTCGAATTCAAGTAAACCTTAGCCAAGTCAAGATGATGGAAACCTGTCATACAACATGAGAGTTTACTGAATGTAAAGTCTGGGCCTGTCCAGCCTCTGCTACTTCACTTCCAGAGAAGCAAGTTTGCTAATTGCTCTTAAATTAACCTGCCAGATGTATCTGAATCATGCATAAGATCTAGGGGTTTTTAGTAAGTTGTTGAAAAGCCAAACAAAACCACAATTAACTTTTAAACACTAAGATAGCATGAACAACTAAGACAACTTTTAGAGAGAACACAGTCATTATTTCAGTACTGTTTATACTTATAATTCATGAAAAATTTATTATATTAGAAATATTAGAAAAAATATAGGGTGAGAGGCAGGAGTCAGGAGTGGGCATTAAAAACCTCCTCAGAGCTTTCATGGTTTCAGCTTCCTGAGAGCTTGCCATTGCTATTCAGAAACGTGCAAAAGTTTCATAAGGAAACTCTAAACCAGGAAGAGCTCATTTAGTTCAATTTAGATGCAATTTTAATTGAACCTGGGCTGATTTATGCTTTCAAGTAGAAGTCATAAAGAACTCATCGGTTGCAACACAATTTCTTTTTGAAAATTACCATCTCCATCTTTCATCTCTCTTCCTGCTCTGTCAGCTGGTTTGTGAGGTCTTTTGAGACCTTAAAAGAGAACCAAAGTCATGGGGAAATAAAAGCAGCAGTTACTTTAGTTGAGGTTGCCAGCCCTGCTCTGAGACCCTGCCATGAATTTTAAAAAAAGCAAGGTAGCCCACTGAGCATCAGGAAGAGAGAGCTTAGAGTTATGTATCTGAACACTTTGAACTTAAAAGAGGTTTTATGCAGGAGAGGAAGAGAGCTGCAGTTCTGCCATTTACTTAATTTCAAAATAAATCTACTATTCAGGGTAAAAATGTAACTTTTCTTACACTGCTAAAAGCGAAGTGACATCTGAAAAATACTACTAGCCAAAGGCCAGATTCTTTAAATATTTTGCAAGAACTAATACCATTACGGCTACTTATGTGAGTATCCTTGTCACAAGGGTGACAGGTTTAACTTACCCAGATGTGTTTCAGGGGAACTCTCTGCCAACAGTCACACAAGACAAAAGCCAAAGCACAAGACCTGGTCTCTCACATCTCCAGCTTTCATTGATTTTCAATGGGTGCACATGTCACTGGAGACAGAATTTGCCCCTAGCTGAGGACAACTATAACCCATGCACCAGGATGCTTAAATCATTTAGGTTTTGAGCTTAAGCAGCCAGTTCTATCCACACAGGTCCATGTTATTTTATCAGCTCACTGCTGCTCATTTCAGGAGTGTAATCTCAAAGAACAGGGGTTCTCCTTTGTACCCATTCCAATGTCTCTTTTTTTTACATTGCCTTCTTTGCTTTCATTTTATCCTCCACCTATACATTCCACCTGGCAAGTCCTCTGACACAAACACCCAGCTAGCGCTGATCCAGCATGCTTGGACGGGGAAACTAAATATCACCACACACACCTACCATCCCCCCAAAAACCCTCAAAAAATCTGAGAAACATAGGGTGTGCATAAGCAAAGACAACTGATCTAAGTCAGTCTTTCTGATGCTAATCTTACTGCAAATAATATGCAGGGTACATGAGAAAATGTCAAATCCACGCTACCTCACAATTGCTGGCTTTCACTCCAGCTTGAAACTAATCCAAAGAAAAAATACAAAGGAAAGGCTGAAAGTTCGATCATTATTCCGAAAGTTTAAAAGAAATAAAAATGTAGCTTGCTTGAAACTACGTTACTACATACGTTACTACATACATTACTACATACATTTCATATGTGACCTCACAAACTGCCAAAATAGTATCAGTGTCTACGGCTATTAAAGTTTATAGGTGCAAAAAGAATGCAATTAAAACAGGTTAGATCTAAATAAAATAAATCCTTCTAATTAAAATGTAAATAAACATCCTATACAATATGGAATGTTCTGTATAATTTTTCAAAACTAGAATTTTGTGATTAATAAAATTAAACTAAACTTTCACTGAAAAAGAAACATTTCTCAAATGCATCAGACTTGCATCCAAACATCTTGTCAGAGCAAAGTGTTGGTGTTTTTAACACAATCTTATTCCATTGAAGTTAAAGTCAGGTGAGTGCCTCCATTCAAAAAAATCAGCACATAAATCACTTCCAGTTTTAGCATCAAAGATGTGTTTACTGCAAACACAGAAATGCAAGGGAAATGAAATGGTGAAAAGGGCTGCAACAGTTTTAAGGATTTATTTTTAGAAGTTTTACATTGGAGACCTACTAACCATGAAGTCTAGTGTTCCTACACAGCACACATCAGCGTTTCATCTCCTCTGCCAACTGGATGTCGCTGCATGTTTCCAATCCCCAGAAAGTTTTATGAGGGCAAAATGAACTTTAAATGACAGCTCTCCTCTGCTTTCTGTTCCTGGTCGGGTCCCATCCTGCCATCCCCCGGGGCCAGCAGCAGCTGCAGGCCAGGGGAGCGCGGTGCTGCCCACGGGAGCTCTCGGCGCCCTGTGCCGCCAGGGCAGTGCGCACAGCTCGCTAGCGGCACAGGATGAGGCCCTAATCACTAACAGCTCCTCTGGAAACTCTCGCAGAGATAAAAACTACAAAGACACTGTTGGTTCCAGTCCCCTTATTGAATTTTCATTGCTGCTTTTATTGTAACTATGAATTCAGTCCGTAATGTCACGTGTTCTTTGTTCTCCAGCCTGACATACATTTTAATACCCGGCGCAGTATCTGTGCAAAGGCTAAGTGTGTTCATGTGTAGGAGGGTTAACACTTCCCTACAAACATGGTTATAGTTATAGATTAAAAGCAACACTTTCAATGATTCTCCAGCTTAATATTTCCAACTCCCATCTCCTTCTGAAGGTTCTCCTCCCCTCCACCCACCCCCCCCCCAAAAAAAAATCTCTGCACAAGAAATGCTGAGCATACAAATTATGTCACTGACATCTGGAAAGAGACATGACTACCCAAGTAAAAAATAAACCCAACGGAGGTCATGGCTTTAACAGACTGTCGCTCTATATTTAAACTGATTGATTCATACAAAGACATAATTATAGAGAACATTGGAATCAGCAGCTCCTAGCACTCCGGACTGCAGGCACAATTGTGTTTACAGGAATTATATTTTAAAGAGTACATCTGGCATAAACTAATTGATACACTCAATATTATGATACACAATAATTTAAACTTAAATTGTGAATAATGGCTACTTATTTTCCTGCCTAGATAATAACAACTTTCTTTAAACTATACATGATCATGTATGATTTTTCAGGATATTCTTTGCATAAAATCTATTGGTTATGCAAATAAAAGGCTTTGGAGAATAATGTACAGTAACTAATTTGTATAATCAGTTTCCCTCAATTCAGCGTGATAATGATATGTAAAGCACATCACTACAGACTGTCTGTGAAATGAATTCTGTCTTAATATGCTAGTCAACTAGCCACTCGACCTTTGCACAGGCTCACTGTAAGAGGAGCAGAAAAACCCACACACATTCTTTCAATTTCTAAAGGGAAATTCGACTCTAGCCATAGAACAAAGAAAGAAGAAATAGAAGTAAAAGAAAATCAAAGAAAAAGTGATTTGGATTCAAGGGGATCAGATGTTTCATTTATTGCAGGTTGGAGACCTTCAATCAGTCAAATGAAAGACACATTTGTATTAAAATACCTACAAGGCAGAGAGAAAGCCTTGATCAGGTGTATTAGATTTAAGTTACAGCTCTCTTGCTGAGAGATGTGAACCTACCTTCCAGTCTATCTGTTCTCAATATTGAAGGTTTTCTGTGTTACAAACATTAGATGAAAGGTAGCTTGCTTGCCTTCCCACGTATCTGCTGGATATTAACTGTACATTTGAAGCATGCACTACAAGGAGAAGTGAACTTGGTGTGCTCTGCAAAGTCACTGCTAGGGAGGGACGCTGAGCCCGTGTCAGGGGTGTGACACCAAGTGCAGGGGGAGGCTTGTCCAGAGCAGAGCAGAGCGGCTGCTGCTCCATCAGCCACCAAACGCTGGTGCTTCCGAAGGGAAAGCTCCTCTTTGCTTCAGTGGAACACAAGTAATGTGTCCTGTGGCAGGGCTGTGAGCCCTGTTATCCAGGGTAGATAAAGCAACACCACAGCAAGAGCCCCTGCCCTGGTTCCTGTTGTGTGAGGGCAGCAGAGTTTTGTTTGACTTCTCATTACATATTGTGCAGGTGGTAACAAAAGCCAAGCCCCGACCTTATCCTTCACTTTTCACACCATCTCTTCCTCAGAAAAACTCCTTGAATCCACTGTTCTTGCCCAGACACACAGAAGAGCATGAAGCCTGATGGCAGAGGTCAGGTCTTCTTCCCCTGCAGACCTAGCATGACAGTTTTGCTTACATTGCCTGGAGAAAGATCACAAAATCCTTTATAAATTGATTACCTCTGCTTGTAAAATACTGAACAAACATTATTAAAAAATATTTTATCTTATTAGTGGATGCTGTCCAGAATAGTTTTTGGTTTTGATTAAACTTTATCAAAGATCAGTTTAGTCCACAGTAAATGTTCTATAGAGAGACAGAGGCTCCATTACTGCTGGCTACATCACTCATCTCGATTTGTGAAATCCACATCCAACCATTGCTCTGAGTTACCCAGAGAAAGGATTTGAACCTGGATCCCTCCTAGCAATGTCAATAATTCCAGACACTAAGGCACTGCCTCTTCCAGCAGGGAAGCATCTTCTCTCCTTTATTTTGCCACAATATAAGGAACTTACAAAGGCCACATATGATAGAAAAATTGTCCCTTCTCCTGTCATGAGCTGGCACAGACACCAACTGCCAGCACACTAGCAACTACTGCCAAAGTGGATTTGCACAGAAGTCTCAGACCCAAGTATTGATCATCTTAACCCAAGGACAAGTTCTTTCTGCCATTGTGAAGAAAATTTCAGTAATTTAATAATGAGATTAATCCCATAGGTCCTTTGGGATACGGTAGGTCCTTTGGCAAGAGGAACGCATTCAACAACTGGAATGTGTAGGTTTTAGAGAGAGGGTTCACCAGGAAGCCAGCTTCCCCACCTTGTTTCTCAGGCTTCACCCCAATGGACAACTATTGCATTCCACAAAGTAAAACACTACAAATATAGTCTTAACTCAGACCCATTTTAAATATTACCTTCTGACATCCAACTGGCTTTTTAAACAAGCCACTATAACTCTGAGTTCTGCTTTTATGTATGCATAGCTGCAGATATTGTGTAGTAGTATGAAAATTTTAAAGCTGTCCTGCTTGTTAAATAAAATCACAGAATAGTCTGAGTTGGAAGGGACCTAGAAGGATCATCAAGTCCAACTTTTAAGTGAATGGCCCATATGGGGATCGAACCCACGACCTGGGCATTATTAACACCATGCTTTACCCAACCAAGCTCTCTGTCATTGTAAAGCTTAGCTGATCGTTTCATTTATATAGCCATAAATTCTCCATCAGTCCAGCAGAGGGGTTATTTTTCTTTTGTTTCCTGATTTTTAATACTTGCTTTTGAAATAAGAGTAAATACTCCCCCAATAAAATGTGAATAATGCCACATATCAGTGCTATATAGTCACTGTGTCAGAGCTGGTCAAAGGGTGAAAAGCATAAATAGAGGACTTAAAGTTTATTTTCCTTTTATTACTTATATATTATTTTTGTTTGTCTGTTTCATTAAACAGAGGGCCAATAAGAGTACAACTTCCATGGCTGAATGGGGGAAATCTACACCAATACTTGTATCCTCCTTATGCCCCATAACACATCATACCAGCTTCACAAGTGGGTTACACAGCAGCTACATGTACACATATTTTGCTATGAAATGAGGCAGATTTCTCTAGAAGCCCATTGACCTATGTGGGGCATGTCTGAGCCCCAGTATTGTCATTACTACACAAGCACCGTCCTTAGAAATCTTTTGTGGCAGCACACGCTGTCATATTATTGGAAGCTCTTGCCATTTGCTTTCTGAACAATTCTGATCCAAGCAACAACAAAAGCAGCAAGACTGAAGCTTCATAAAACATCCCAAAGTAACCTTAATATTTCTGCAGCAGATATTAGTTTCACAAAATTTTCTGAACATCCTGATTAGCACATCTAAAAATATCTAAATGCTTTACAAAGCTGTTGTCCAAAAAACATGAGATTATCTGCCCTTCAAACACACAGTGAGGGTTTGCTGTAGGCCCAGAAAAACTATGCCCTGAGAAACAACAACAGTCTTCCCTGGCTCCTTACACAGTGGATGGCTCCATGTCTCAAATCTTAACCTTCAACCACATTTCAGCACAATACACAAATTTATACTGATGTAGGACTCATTTCATGCTGGGAACATCATGTCATACTTAAAGCACTTCAGAATCATCACAGCAAGCAAACCTGCCTTCTGTGGGGAAATCACCTAAAGATTGATAAGTGATTAGCTATCTCAACAAGTGAAAGGTCTCCTGTTGTAGTGTCTATGAAGAGCAAAACACTGTCAGAAAATACTGAAATCTGTAAGGAGGGCTTGTGAAAGCCTTACTTCTGAATTACCTGAAAGCAGCTCCTAAATAGGAGCTCAGCCAGCCCTACCTATTGAAGGCTGCAGGAACTGTGACCTTCCCTTCAAGGCAGGAGGGCAGAAAAGCAGGTAGGAAGAGTTTTCTAATGACCTTCTGTGTTTGAGCAAGGCCATTCAAAACTATGGTAGGAGATCACAGTTTTACATAGATCCAAAGTTTTTAGCAGGGACTATGAAATCCCGACTCAAGCTCCATTTTAAATGAGGGGAAAAAACCCAAGTAAGAAAAGTTTCACCTGAAAGGGAACCACAGGGTTTCACTCTACATTTGGATTTCTTTCAATTCACATTCAGTGCAGTGAAAATAAGACTGTTCTCAGAGTTTTTAGTAGCATAACCTACATTTCATATCAGTTCATTTCACACATGAGAACATCCTGCAATGAAGAGACAGGGCTGTATGGGCACTGGCAGTCACAGAGGGGACAGTATTGCTGTGCTGGCGCTGCAGGGAGGGACAGGCTTGTGCCCAGGCTGAGCTTCAGGGTTCACTGCCATCACCTCCTCCCTCCCTGGGCAAGAAAAGTGTCTCCTGGGCTCAGAAACAGCAGAATGTTTGAGAGGAAAGACTGTACATTTGGCAACTTTGCTTGATTCTCGTCTCAAGGGAGAAATCTGCTTTTACCCCACAGAGTCACTAGAAGGATGCTCTCATAGACAAAATGCTGGAGGCCATGGAATCTTCAGCCTCCCCCTTCTCCCCAGCTTCCAAATGTAATGCATGAAACAGCAGGGATGTACACTGGCAAAATATCCTCGAGTGCAAAGGAGATGTGTGAGAACATATCATGTACAGCAACATGAACCAGCAATTCTTGCTAATCTGCCCACGCTATTTCAGGTATGCAGCTAAACTTTAAGGATGGAATAATCATTTTCTAATCACAACTTGCCAAAACAGGGCAGAATGACAGCTCAAACAAAGAGACTCTACCATCTAATCTAAGATGAAACCAATTTCTTTTTTTGTTGAATATTAGAATCTTTTAGGAGACTGTAACCTGACATATGCCTCCAATTTTTGGTAATCACAGTCATTTTTGCTTTGATGTAGAATATGTGAAAAGTAAGAAATATTTTCCAATTCTAGTTTGTTAAAGTGGAAGCCAGACTTTCATCCATGGCAAATTGTTGTATCAGACCATCTCAGAAATATCTGGAACTTCTTATAATCTAAAGTCTTTACCTAGACAATGTTATTGTCTCACTTGTGGCCATTTCAAAAACAGAATAAATTGAAAATTGAATAACAGTATCAGAACCTATGACATAAGGGGTTTGAGGCCAAAGCAAATTAATTTATATCTTAAAAATAAATAAAGGCCTTACTATTGCAGAAGAATGCTGCCACCACACTGCAGAGCTGAGCTATCAGACGCTGTCCCGTCACTGTCACTTCCTCATACAATGTCACATCTCCTGTTCGTAACAGATACATTGCATAATGTTACAGATGGCACAGGTCATAACAGCCAGGATTACATTTATTAAAGTCAGATGAAATGCTTATCACTAGATTCAATGCTTTTCCATGCAAGGTGACCTGAGTTTCTTTTTTCTGAACACTACCATAAGATTTTCCTCATGTAGAAAACAGCTACAGTTAATTGTTACTGTGCATTGATGCCAGTTATTACAGACACCTGCTGTAAATTGACTTTCATAAATATTTGAGTTTACAAACAAACAGGATCCTCAGTGTTACTATTTTATTTGCTTTCACCACAATATTCCTGCAACTATTTTTGTTCACATGAGGGCTGGAGCAATGGCAGGCATTCACAAATCATTCACATAGGAACTGTTGTAAATGTGTGTCAGCAGTGCTCTTTGCTTTTGTACTATCTCCAGTTAAAATGGTTGTGGAAAGGCAAGGGAACTGAAAAAAAACCCCAAATCTGTAGCAACACCCACTTCTTCCATTAACCTGGAGCTTCACCCTCAAATAGAAAAAGCACCTGAACACCCCCCAGCCCCACGAGGTGCAGCACTGACTGCCCACCAGCACCTTTGGGTGCTCCGGAGGAGGGAACAGCCCTGGGAAGGGACTTTGTCTTGGGGAAACACAGGCTCCAGCCCAGCCTCTCCACTGCCCAGCCTGAATATTTTATATTTATTCCTCTCTCCCCTCCTTGGCGGTGGCAGTTGTAAATCTACCTTTCTCAAAATTCAATAAAAAATTAATTGAAAAGAAAAAAAAAAAAAAGAGAGAGAAAAGTCATTTCAACCCCAACAATAAAAGGCCAATTGACTTCTCAATTTTCTAGTGGGCAGGAGAAGAAATCAGGCATACGCAGGGGGAAACTCAATTCTCCAAAGCTCTCCCCTTCAGGAGTTCCAGCCCTGCCGTCTCAAGGGTGCTGTGTCCCCTAGCACTCGCTCAATTCCAGCCGGGTATTATTTTCTCAGCTCGGAGGGAAGCAAGAATTCATTGTGCATTATTGATGACTCGGCTCAGCAGCTGCGAGGTTCAGCGCTCCCCGCCGGCTGTCACTCACCGCTCCCTTCTGCGGGGCAGGCATCTCCTTCCCCAATATCCCCTTCAAACACAGCCAAAGGAAAACACCTGGAACAAAACCTGGGGCCGTGGCACAAGGACAGACCTCATCCCCATGAAAGCATCAGCCACGGGAACCTGTGCCTCAGCGGCAGCAGAGACAGCAAGGCTGCGAGGGAAGGGGCCAGGAGGGTTCACTCGATCCGTGCTTCAACTTATCCCTCTTGCTGGGAAGTTAAATGCTGAGCCCCAAATCATGGCACTGAGGCAGACTGAGCTTTCTGAATTCTTCTGAAAGAAGAGATTTGATTGCAGGTAGAGCAAACCCTGACTGAGCTCCTGTCAGGGCAGAGGTGGGACACACACTGCTCACAGGGATGCATCATCTCGTCCTGTCCTCATTCTGCTCTTTTCCTCTTGCCCATCTCTTTTGCCTTGGTTTTTTGGTGTGTTTGACTTTCCTTCCTCTACACCCTAAACAATTATTTCATTTTCCTTCAGAAATCTCAGCGCTGAGCACCCATAGTGTTGGAGGCTGTACAGTAGTAATGAAGCCTCAGTGTTTCAGGTAGCAATGCTGGAGGTACATTTCATTAATGAAAAAGCACCACAGATCTGGTACTGCCAACTAGAATTGGCACCCATAGCCAGTGAAATGCAAAGCACATGCAGTTCTGTAGAAATCAGTTCAGCCCATCAATGTAGATCTGAGTTGCAAGAGTTGTAGAGCAGTTCAAGTCCAATCCCTAAGAGACTCATGGGCTCTTAATCCACTAATTTCTCCACACTGACTTGCTGGATCAGTACTTTGATCCTGGGATGTAACTGTTTGCAAAGAACTATGCCACTTGCCTTGGTTCTAAGAAAACCAGAACTTACTGTCACAGGTTCACAACTAAAAAGCAACAATCATAATATACTTGGTTTATTCTAAATTAATTGAGAGAAACATCAAGTTGATTTTTCTGATACAAGTCTACAATGACAAGTGGTTTCTTCCATGTGCTTTTATGTAGTTCTAGGAAATTTTAGGCAGAAAACCTTTTTAAAAAGTGTAGACATTTGGCATTCAGGCAAAAGGTTAGAGCTGAAGTTCCAAAGTACCAAAGGAAGGAAGCAAAAAATTTGTATTCAGGTTCATACTTTTCTCCTTCCTAGAGCTAGAGGGCTTGAATCAGCAGCTCCCCTCTGCTTCTAATAGTGCAAGAAAAACCTTTCAAGAGTTCCATAATTATGGTTTATTTGTGTGAGTGAATATGTATCAGCTAAAATTGTCTCTGTACTATTTACAATCATGAATGCAAAATGGGAACAACAGTAGAAATTCCCCTACTTGCCCAATTTGTGGATGTTTTACATAATTGATTTCTAAATTTTTGGCAATGTCTATTCACTAAGGTTTGTATATTTTGGCTTCTCCAATACCCTCCTTGCATTGCCTGTGCAATACCTGAGCAGCTTGTGATCTTTGAATACCTCTGCCCAAACTTCCTATATTATCAGTTTTAGCCATGCCCTTCAAACTTGCCCAAAACAGGAGTTATTTGAACTACTCACTGAAAGACAGCAATTTAAATAACCTTTACAATGAAATTCTATCTTACTCCAACAGTTTCAATGATTGTGAAAAAAACACTTTAAAAAAAAAAAAAAAGAGTTCAGCAATTTCACACAGTGGAAAACAGCCCAGGGCACAAGAAAACTAAAACCAAACAGTTTGCCGTCAGTGCTGTAGACTGTGTTCTGTAAAAACAAAAGATCAAACAAGTTCTGTAATCATTATATAAAGCACATTTGCTATGGCATGTGAAGAAAACATACTTCCTTCCTAATACTAATTAACATTAGAGAGTTGTGGGCTGAAATGCGGGATAAAAATAGCTGTTTAAACTAATCACTCAGCAAGATGTAAATGTTACATATAAAGTATACCTAACGGGTTGGAATATTTATCCCAGAAGTAAAGAAAGCTTTCACTATTCATGAATTATAAAAGTTTCTCTTCCTGCCTCACTGCAACAATGTGTGGACTCTGTGCAAGTATGTGATGGCTCTTCCTAGAATGCCTAGAGTTTTCCTTATTTGTAAGTATTAAAAAATTTTGGAGTAGTCACAGTTGTGGGGAGTGAAGGAAAGTGAGAGCAGAAAACATAACACCAAACAGTTTTATAAACAGCACACAGATATTCCAACTTCCAAAGCTCCACTGTGACTGTCAGCTAATGTCCAGGCTGGAAGGTTGCAGAAACTGCAGAAAAAGCCACAGCTGACTGCAGGACTTCACCCGAGCAGCAGCTCTGCATCTCCTCAAAGAGCTTTCCTAATGCACACAAACCAGCCAGCTCTGCAGAACAGAGGGTGGCATTCCTGGATCTACCTTTGTTTCTCTGAAATTATTTCTCCTTTCAGATGTGCTCCATCCTTCCACAAATAAATCCTGGCCAATGGTATCCTTCTTGTCACCTCTAGCTATTCCTTTACCTTTCCCCATCACATGGCTTCCCCAGTGCCACCAGAACCACTGTTCAATGCCTACTCACAGGCAGGAAGGGAAGGTGTTCAGTGACCAGCACAATACCAAGCAAACCACCAAAGTATCCAAAATATTCCTGACCATAAACTTTATTATAAAGTTCAGGAAGCCAAATGTTATTGCAATAATATTTCAATAGTTTCCTAGCAACAACATTTCAGATGTTTCCCAGTAATCTCCCCCAGCAGGAATTCCAGGTAGGGTAACAACTGGGGAAAAGGTGTTGAAATGTTCAGTGCTTAAGCATTACACAGTTGAAAAGTCAACACATTTCTATCTGTTTAGAGAGTTACCATATTTCCATCCTCCAGGATTTCTAAACACCTGTTGAGCTCTTTGTCCAGTACAGGTAGCAATGAAATGTGTTCTTGAGTCACAACAGTGTTCTGCAGATCTCAGCTGAATATATCAGCAAAGCACATGAAAACATCTCTGGGATCCCTGCCCCCCTCATCCCACATTTGGCTACTTTAGGCTGGATTCAGGAGTGCTCATTTATGCAGCAGAAACTCATCACAAGATACACTTCACATTGGTTACAGCTGGGCTATATGAAGAAAAGGCTGTCCTTTGGGTGCTAGGCTAATGACAAAGAAAATGGTGGGATTTTCCTTCATCAGCTAGGGAAATAAAACATCCCTCTGAGCACCTTTTGTAATCCCAGTCAGATCCCAAACACAAGCTACCTGAAACTCCAATCTCCTGCTGCAAGCATCACAGCATTACCACTTCAGTCTGTAAAGAGCAAATAAATGAAAGCAGTCTGTAGGAGGCAGAGTACAACCCCTAACAGCTTGTTCTCTATGTCCTCTCCCAGGACTTTGCCAGCAGATGCTTTAGTCCAAGGAAGCAGATGAGCAGGAGCTCATATTCAGGAGCAGAGGCTTAACCTGATAGAAAAGGAAGACTATTGAACAGCACTGCTTTAAGATTAGTCTATACTGATGAGGTAATTCAAATAATCTGGCCATGTAAACTGAGTCACAAGGCTCCTAGGCCAGCCAAGCCCCCCTTCTCCTAAAGCAAAACCAAAATCGCTGAAATTTAAAAAGCAATTAGGCATAATGTGTCCAAAAGCTTTCCTAAGACAAATTCATTCCACTGAAAATGGAACTATTCAGGGCAACACAAACACCACCTCTGCTCTATCTTAAAACATGATTCATACCACTAAGTGCTTTGTTTCCCTCTTGCAGCATGTAATGTTTGGACTTCTTAAAAGGGTCATACTGAATTAACAGGTTGACCTTGAAACCACACAGTGGAACAAAAAGCTGTGTGGCAAACGGCACTCCAGAGGGGACCAGCTTGCAAGAATGCAATTCTCCCCTGTTCAGTAAGAAGAACAAGTGTTGTGACAACCTTTAAATGCTCAGGTCCAAACCACAGATCTTCTCCCATGTTCCTTTCAGCTTGCAGCAGAGCATCCGAAACACTCAGGCTGCATTATGAGCACCAGGCAGGAGAGCCCGCAGGGAAGGACTGGGGGAGCTGCATATCTAACCACAGACATATTGCAAGGATCAGCTATCAGAGACTGGTTATATGGCTGTCACAGCTCATTGGATTTCTTTGTCTTTATCCACTGTAAGCATTTAAAAGACAGCCCTGGTGTTCCCGTGTCTAAAAGTATTTGGTAAAGCTCATACATCTGCTAAAGGGGAGGGAGCAAGAAATAAACTCAAAATCATGACTTAACCTGAAATAATAGTAGTTTTCTTCAAAAGCATTGAGAACAGGTTGTGGAGAGAGTGACAGTGGTGGTAGCGTCTTATAAGGATTTGATTTACACATGTGACCTATTTGGTGCATTGGCTCAGTCATGTAGTGCACAGGGAGCTGGAAGTGTAACAACAGATAAAAGATACAGCTTACACTGCTGAAAAAATGTGAGCTATTTCAGCCTCTCTTGCCCTGCTCTGAATAGCTCATTCACAGAGGGAAGATTTTTCCAGCAAAAGGAACAGAATCCAGAAAGTTACTCTGAAGAGAAATTTTTTCCAAACTATAATGCAGATCATCACTTATGCAGAGTCCCTTAATAAACATTTTGTAGAAAAAAACCCTTTGGCTATATTCTAGGGATTGAGGTTAATCTAGTGAGCCTCAACAATGATTTCTGAGACCAAAACCAGGTAGGTTCTCTGCAGCTTCACACCTCACAGCAGAGAGCACCCAAGATTTCAGAGCATTTGCCATATTTCACAGAATAAATAATAAATTAGAAGCAGCATTTAGTATGGAAGCAGGCGGACTCGAAGAGGGCCTGGCCATCTAACCTGTAATGCAAGCAGATATACAGGATGATTATTTCTGGATTTGTGTGTCTACACTAGTATAAAACACATAGGTGCTTTAATGAGCATCTTCTTTCCCCAGGGTTCATCGTGGTGATGATAAACATCATGGAGACTTCAAAAGTTCCATCATGGTCCATGATTAAGAGAACAATTGGAGCAGTAAGATTTTCATCACCAGAGTCTGCTTCAAATGTTATCTTTCCATGTGCTCCAGCACTGCACATCCCACATTATCTTTGGATCATTCCAGACAGGGCTGCAGCACCTCCCTGCAGGGGGAAGGAGGCTGCCCTGCACTCCTCTGAGAGCTTTTCCAGAGCTGTCTGCTCAGAGCACAGTGAAGCATCAGCACAGCACGAACAAATGAGTTCCCACTTGAGAATCTGTAAGGGGAGGTCTCAGGTGCTGCCTTTGCTTCAGAACAAAAACATAAGGTGGGTGGTGTTTGCTTTATCCCAGCAGCTAACTCATCAGCTGTGCAAGCAGCACTATGAACATGCAGAGCAGAGCACTTGCTCCTAGGAGTTTATGATCCAAGAAAAAGACAAGCAGCAGGAAAACCAGGACACAGAAGCAAACACAGCAAAGCTGGTGAGCCCTCCTGGCACTGCTTGCAGAGCACCCCCAGCCTGACCACTCACAGTTAGGAGAGAATCGGAGCAGATTTTGATGCAGTAAGATGGGAAGGTTTAATGGAAGAGAAGACAGATTTGGAGCTTTTCAGGGAAATCCTCCTTAGTCCAGCTAGTCCTCATTCCACAACTATTCTTCCTTTTCTGTTCTTCCACCTTATATTGCCCTTAATCTCACTGTGCATTTTTCCTCCCAGCTCAAAGAGCAAACTCACAAGGGAGCCAGATGTGCTGAACGTATGGGTATAAAAAGGCAATCTGCATAACAACAAGAACCATGTGAAATAATCTCATTTTTCCCATCTTGCTTCTATTTTTTCCCCAGTGGAATGAAATAAAATATAGACCTAGTTCATGGTTTGTTCTTTTCAAAGCAGTTCCATTTTCTTTCATTCCTTCCTCCACCTTTCAGGGTTTGGATATAATATATGGCTGTACAAATACTTCCCATCCACATACATGTATGCATTACTGTTTAGCAGCTGTATTGCAAAGATCCTTTCTCTCCAAATGATATCATCTGAAGTCGAAGACAAGTGCCCCCTATGGTCAAGCAAATAATCTATTGTTCAAATTGCAATTATACTATATAAATGGAGTCCCATTAGTTTCCCTGTAAGCACAGTGTAAGCCCAAAGAACTCGGTAAGCAGCAGTTCTGAGGAGAGAGAATCATGAAGGGAGAAAAAACAAAATTATTGGTTTGTTAACTGTAAAAGAGGATGATTCTCTTTTGATCTATGTTGTTAGAAGCCCATAGGGGATGCTGAATACAGAGATAAGGCTCTTGGTCAGGGTATTTGGATACACAAATTTGAATAGTATCTTAACCTAGACTACACATTTCTCTAAAGAACTGATATCTTCTTTCATTATATAACAAATGTATTTCACTAGCTTCCTGCACTCAAAAATCCAAAACTGGAAGCAAGGGGAATCTCCACAGAGAAGTTTCGCAACAAGGGATGCCATCTTCTCAGTCATACTGGCAGTGAAGAAAGAAAAGTCGCTCAAGAAGCAGAACAAATATTAAAGCTTAGGTTCAGGTGTCCAAGTGGTCTCTGGAAAACCTTCTCTGTTCACCTATTCAGGAGACTGGATTTTGCAAGTACCTTGAACTACCACCATGGACTGTTAAGCACTGAGCACCTATAAAAATCTGGCCTCAGCTGTGGGTGCTGAAGACATAAAAATGCAGCCAAAGTAAATCTGGTCTGCTGGATCTTACCCAAAGCCGGTTGAATCAAGTTTTGGATTGGCTTTAAGAATTTTTGCTATACGATGTAAGAAACTGGATCTTGCTCTTGTGTTGTGCACCATGCAAATGTACCCTGAGACAGAGCCAGCAGCACTCTCAGCCAGAGGAGGGATGGAGAGAGCTGTGGTCACAGCATGTTGGTGGCAGGGCCATGATCAGGAGGCAATATTTATTTTAAAAGTGATTAAACATTAGAATTTAGTGCCTCTGATAATTTTGCTGTTACCAGTGTGCTGCTTCTATGTCCAGCCCACTTTGTTCATTGTTCAGAACAGACCACCATTGAACTTGTCATTTTAAAATATTCTCCACTGTGATTAAACAGCTGCTGCAGTCAAGTAGTTCTATCGTCTACCAAAGTTTGTAAATCACAGTATTTTAAAAAGATGCGAGAAGAAAATAATCTGGTATATAATAGTTATTTGATTTTTTACATATGTGTAGAAAAAATAAGCACATTAGATCTCTAGCCTTTAATTAAAAAATAGTTGGGGGGAGGGAGTAATATCTTAATAAGTAACATCTGACCAAAAAGTGTTTAGTAAATCATACCGTAAGTGTGGCCAAAACCTGTAAGATTTACTGCAAGTAAATCATTATTGCTATCTGAGTCTGAATAGCTTCCATCTGATTTCTGTATGGAAATACATCCATGGAAGCACAGCCTTGAACTTCAAAGGACGTGCAGGATGCTACTAATTTCTGTATCTGACAGTGTGATGCAATGTTTGGATTTGCATCTCTGCACTTCAAAGTGTGGCACTCTCCAGATAAGGTCTCCGTTTATTTTGACATGGATTCACAGAGGTGAACAAGAAAGCAGCACCCAAAACAGACAGTAACTTCCCCAAAAAGCTGGAAAAAAGACCCCAAACCAACACAACAGAAGACCCCCAATCCTGCTCCGTTTGCTTCTCTCTGAATTCAGTAATGCCCTGGAGACCAAGGATTACAGAGGAAGAGTACAAGTCATGGTTGCAGTACTTCGAGTAATCTCCAGTGTCCAAAACACAGTGTCAACATATGGTACTCAAATGCAGATTTGGAACATCTTTGAAGTAATATTGAATCTGACTAATGGGTAAAATGCAGACTTAGCTGCCTTTTTTTCTTTATTGTTTCATACTGAGGTTGTCAGAATTTCAAGTAGGGCAGTTAGATGTTAGTGCATCTTTCTTCTGTGAATTACACGGAATTTTATGTAAAAATATCATCAAGATGAATTCTGATAGTCCACCTTACGTTTTGCCAACCTAGAAAGATCAGGATCCTACAGGATAATGGCATAAAAGCTTTTTGTCATTTTATAATGACACTAAAAAATTCACACTCTATATGTGTACAATGTCTCACATTATAGTCTCAAAGAAATCTCTAAATGCTGGGATCTGTTCACAACTGCAGTACAAATCTTATTCATATCACCAAAATGCATAAACAAGTTTCCTGCAACTACATCTCCTAGAACTGTTCTCGCTTTCCTTGTATAAAACATCAAAGTATTTTTCAATACCAACAGCTGCTGATCAGGAGCATATATACAACTGTTATAATAATTTATTTATAATTAATTAAGCACTAATCATGTTCAGCAAAAATATTTGGGGGGAAAAAAAAATTCTTACAAATCTGACAGAACAGAGAGAGGTGTTTGGGGCCAAAAGTGGAAAAATATTTAAGCTGAAAATCCAGAAGGACATTGCTGACATTTTGAAGCCTTGTGTAATGCAGGTTCAAAACAGCTGCACCTAAAGTTACGTTATGTAAGATACCACTGTCACTAAGGTTCTTAAGTGGGGAGTAATTACCAGGTATAACATACCCTAGGTATGCACTGTCTTTATAATTTAGTTCGCATAATACACTACTACATGAAAAGGATTGTCTTTGTATTTAATCATCTTTGATTTTTTTTTAGGTTTTTTTAAAGGAAAAAAAAAAAATATCAAAGCTAACAGGACTCAGAAGATTTGTGTAATAAACATCATATGCAGATTTTTATTTCCCAGTTCAGCTGGAGATCAATGAAGTATTTTGAAGTTTGATTAAGGCAGTTAAGCCTCTCAAAAGTTCCTGCTTCAACATTAAGAATAAGTTGTGTGGTACTGTTGTATTAATTTTTTTTAAAAAGGAATAGCAAGTTTCATTTGCTCAATTAAAAGACCAAAAATCAAATAGTGTTCAAAGAAAGAATTCAAAATTAGAATGCTACTTCTTACTCGTTATGATTAGTTATCATTCAATATCAGTGCAATATTTACGCATATTCCCAAATCCCTTGGTCCTTCCTAAGGCAAAAAAGGTCAGCAGGAGTTTTGACTATATCCTTCAGGATTTGGCCCATATGGAATTAGAAACCTATATAACTCCAAGCATTTTCTCTATTATATAGAATTCTCGCATATTTAAGCAACTTCGTATTTAGAATGAATCTCAGAGCTTAATGCAACTCGCATCTGGATCATAGATTGTGCTTCATATTATACAATCTGCAGTTACTGGAAATGTTTGTATCCTTTACTGAGAAAGAATGATTCATTTCATAGAAATTTTCATCTGCTATTAATCTTCTAGGATATAGTTAGTGTTCTGATATTTTCAGATATTGTTTTATGGAGGGATTTAAAGTAGCTCTCCCTTGGCAGCCTGCAAGATTACTCAGTGATTATAAGCAACTCAATACTGTATGACAGCATTTCCATGCAAGGGACTTACAATCATGTTTCATTAATTCGGCTTGAATGAAGCCTCATTTCAGGCCTTGAGGAGCTTAAGATTTATGTGAAATTAATAACATAACAGATGTCTTCACAATTTGGTTCCTCTGAAAAAAACTGATTACTTTGAAAACTTCAATGCTTTAAAATGCAGACTGAGGGAGTTTTTACTCTAGGGTAAAGAGTTACTAGTTTATATCAACTGAATCTCGGAACTAAGTGGAATTTAAATGTCAGATTTATATTAAATAGTCATATTCACCATTATTACATGTAATAAACAAAAGCCTACTACTTTCATTAATAAGCAGTGTTGGACATTTAAACTAAAGCTTAGAGAGATAAAGTCAGCACCTTTGCTAAGCAGTAGGACTAAGTGAGACACAAGGGAGGTAAAGGAAGAATATCCAGGAAGCCCTGGGTTTTTTATCTTTGTTTCTGATAATTTAATCATCTTTTCCTCACAGGAAAACAAAATGCATCTGTGCTCACACAAAACTCCCCACTTTATAAGAGTTGAAGCTGTCTCTTGTGGATGCACATGCCTAAGGCCAAATGCCTTCTTTCTTTCACAGGACACTTTAAACGCTGGCTTCTCTTTTTTTTTTTTTTCATTTTTTCAAAAATTCAATTCTTTTATCTAGGCTTCAGCCACACTAGGTGCCTTGCAAGCTGAATTTTAACGCATGTATGAGCAAGGGGTTTATCTTTAAGGAAACTGTCTATGCGATTACTTCTCCAAGTCCAAAAAAAAAAAAATAATTGAAATAAAAATTATCTCTTAGCTTTTCTTTTTGATCCGATATGCTGAAGGGCACGGGGAACAATGCATTTTTGATTCACACACTCAAGTACAGCTGATAGGATAGTCACTGCGATGGTTCGATATGCAAATATGTTACATTAAGGGTTGAAAAATTGACACAGTGCAGGATATTACAGCTAAGACACTATCAGCAAAATCATAACAATTAGCTGTTTGATTGCTGCAGACACGGTTCATGCACCAGCCTCACATTTATAATGAGGTATCCCCGATCCCTTTCTTGTCTCGCCCCACCCTCAGCACCATGTCCACATTGATACCATGCCTCGCCAAGAGGTAAGGGCTCCGAGATAAAGACGAAATATCAAAAGCATTAGTATAAATTACAATTGTACATTATTAGCTATTTAATTACATGAGATATCAGAGTAGAGCTTGCTGATTTCATGCTTGCGTTAAAAGTTACCATGGCAGTATTTCTCCCTTGCGAGACGGCATCAGGAATTATTGCTAGCACATGCTAAAACAGACAAAGCAATGTATTCTCGCCGCATTCTCTCCCTGTCTCTCTCTAAGTTTAATACCAAGGAATTCCTTAGGCATCTAAAAAAAAAAAAAAAAAGCACATGTCTGGCATGGGGCTGTGAACCAGATCTGAATTTGGAGATAAAGTCGGCATGCTAGGCCTAAGGCGGGTGGCTGCTGTGCTACTGCGGAGGTGACTTGTTCTGCTCTCCATGAGGGACACCAGCTTCCCGTGCACAGCACCCCCTCCTCGCCCACACCCCCCCAGGGATGGCATTAGCTGTGCCTCCAAAAACAGCTGCTTATCAGCTCCTCTGGAGGGAGGAAGAAGCAGTGGGTGGCAGAAGGTTGTTGCAAGGAGTGGGGGATGGAGAGAGGAAGGGGGTGAGGGAAAGGAAGGGGACCAAAAACAGGAGACATTAATAAGGATGAAGGAAAAGGGGGGGAACTGTACTCTACCCAAACATGAATGCAGACAAAGGCCTGATCAAGCAGCACACTTATTCACATGCCACTGATTTCTCCTTATTTACAAACATGCAAGATAATGCCTAAATACACCCATCAGTGCACCAGAAAGAGAGAGAGGGAACCAAGACTGAGCAATGTTTTTTTGGGGTCTTGCCTCTTTTTGAAGGAGGGAAATCATCATTTTACAAAAATCATCTAAAAACAAATTCCACTATGATGAGATGTAACAAATACTGGAGTTACACATGGAGTTTTTCCTCCAAATTCCCCAGCTGGCACCATCCCCCGTGCCTGTGTGCCACAGCTATGCAAAGCCATCTTCAAAGGTGCTGGGATCCCCCTAATCAGGCAACAGGGAACCATGTCGGCATGGCTGCATCTGAAAGGCTCGAATTTAATGTCAGGCTTTTACTTCTTTTTGGTCTTCTGCATGAGATCTCTGTGGACTGTGTGGTTAACAAGGACAGGCACTGACAGATGTTGTCATGCACCATGGCAGAAACCTTCCTGCTCTGAGAAGATAGACTTTAAGCCAAATGAGCAATATAATTTGAATCGATTAATGAATCACAGAGAGCTATGATGGCAAAGGCTCTCTTTAGCCCCGTGCCAATGAAGTGTTCTCACCCGTGACACACAGGCCCTTTTCTGGCAGAAGTGTGCTGAAGCACACCAAAAACCTCCATCAGAAAGGAATCACTCACCACTAAGCTGCAGATAAATGGACCTGAAGGTCCAGGTCTCATTTTACCTCATCTGTTTTTCAAAGGTTCATAGACCATTAGTTTGGAAAGAGAAAGTAACATAAAACTTACCACTTATTATGTTTAACATAAGGGTGGTATGACCTCAGGTACCAGCTCCTTTCTCAGTGACAAGGGAGGGTTGAAGGGTTTGAAACTGTTGCTGGGATCAATCTGGCCCCCAAGAAGTTTGGATGATCTTTACTTAAAAGTCTTGCCCTTACAGTGTGGCTTTAACAAGTAAAAGTACAGAACATTCTAAACAAAATCCTGAAAAGGAAAGCAAAAAAATGAATGCAGCATTTTCCCCTTTTTTATCCCACTCCAATGTATTAAAAGGAAGTATAGAAAAGAAAATCCAGGCACTTTAATGCACTTTGCCTTAAAATGGCTTAATTTGAAGGTATTTTTTGACATTTTCCCATCTTTGAGCACATCCATCAGTAGCCTCAGTGACTGAGTGCTGTTCCTCTGCTCCATTCTCCTTTCCTACATCTACAGATTTCAAGTCAGCTTTGTCTGGTGATGCTGGTACCAAACATACAAATTCCTCATTTCTCTGAACAGTTTCAACCTCTTTATCAAGTTTCTCAAAATTAAAACATCATTTAGCAGAACAGAACAATAAAACAAGTGTTTCAGAAAAGCTGGCTTTCAAGGAAAAATAGAGCAGCAGAATTAGTATAATTCAGGAGCAAGTAAAAGCTTTCTGGAAGTGGCAAAAACATCTAATGTGAAAAGCTGAACAAAGAGACAATCTCAAACTCCACATTCAACTACAACACTTCATTTATGCCATGAGAACTATTTTTAAGCAATGACATATTTTTTCCTTTCTTGCCCAAAACAAAATTTCAACATTAAAACCTTGCTAGTAAAAAAGAAATCGAATACCAAAGGCCTTTTTCCTCCAAACCCCTCATCGATATTAACACCCTCCCCCCAAAGTTTTGGCTTTGCTGAATCAGCATTTTGACCAGCCGGAATGTTCCCCTTCCATTCCATGCAGCTGCTCTCACTTGTTTGGAGATGGCAATTGAGATATGGGGGATGGCTGCTTACACTGACATGCTCATGAGAATAAGATTTTGGACTTAGCCTACCAAGCAGAAACAGTCTCTTATGGGAAAAAAGTCTGGAAAGAATGACAATAAAAGTGGGTATCAATATTTAACCTGACTTTGTAACGTTTCTGCTTCTCACCCCAGCTGCTCTATGTGGCAGTGGTGACAGGACTTTCCCCCTTCCAGCTACAGGGCTCCACTGGATGCTGCACTAAGTTATAAATTTGAGCACCTTAATTTAGTTCTGGAGAGGTATCCACACTGTCTCATGGCTCTCATGAGTGAGTTTACAACTTGGTGTTACTCAAAATCTTCAAAACTCCAGAGTTAGTAAGCATCATTAAACTGCATTTGTCAGCCCTTGAACACATAGTCCTGTTCCTGAGTCCAAAATGGGACAAATAATCTCATCTCTCCTGGCTTGCTGGAGTCCCCAGATAATACTGCTAGATGCCAACTTGTCTGTTTAAAAAGAAAAATATTCACAGGCATATTAGTGGCGCAGTTAAATAGATAAGAATTCATTTAAATCAATATTATCAGGGGAACAACATCCTTTCGGCTCCAACAACTTTTATTAAAAAAAAATCCAGCAAACAACCACCTCAGATCACTGTAAATGGAGCCAAGCAATTTCTTCATATAATGCTTGTTATATTCACTTTAAGGGGAAAAGTAAATGAAGACTATAATAGGAGAAACAAAAACAGGCAGATCTAACTGTACAATAAATATGGAACGTGCCCTATTTAATCTGCTTACAGTAAAATCCACTGAGCAAAATTATAATTTGATATGGCTCAGCTTAGCCAATAGAAACTCATAAAATGTCTTAACATCATAATACATTGTACAAAAGAATCACTAAGTACCATAAAACATATGGGAATATGGGTCTGTATTCATCCATTACTCTTTGCCAGTGTAGCATATTAAAATGGTTTCTATTTAAGTGCAGAGATCCCTGAAGTATACTACAGTCTTAATTAAAATGTCAATAAAATGCAAAAGTGCATTGGGGACCTTATCTGATTTTTAAATTTTTTTTTGTTAACTCTTTCAGAGAGTTATTTCTTAATAGCTCCATTACACTGCTGAGGTTTGAAGCAATTAAAAATAAACATAACTAAGCCATTTTTAATAATTAGCTGCAGTCTGAGCATGATCTGTATCCTTCCTCTCTAGCACAATTCCCTGCAGGACTAGCTGGCAGGTTAAGTCAAGACTGGAAAAGTAGGTCCTTATTGGAGGCCAGGAAACAATGCTTTGGATATTCTCATTCCAATATTTGATTTTCTTTCAGTAGCTTTCAAAAAAAGCAAGCAAGATTGTTTTGTGACTCATTTTCTGAGCTCAGAGACCTTGGCCAGGTAAGAAGCTGTCTGGTTTTCAGTGACTCTTAGAGGGCACAGCTTTTCCTACGCAGGGCAGACGCGATGTCTCACTGAAGTTCTTGCCCTGCCTTTCCGTGGGGCATCAGACCCACCATAAATGGAAAAAAAACCCATGGAGCTGGCCAACAAGTTATCATCTTACTTTTTCTTGTCTTTCAATGAATTTAAAATTCCCATAGAAAAATTCCTTTTTGCAAAAAAAGGAAGATACATCACAATATTTTTCCAAAACTTGAAATAAAGTGCAGTTTTAAGGAGAAGATCCCATCCTTCCTTTTTGTGATACAAGAATAGAACAAGTAAGCAAGCTTTTCTCTTCCTCTTCCATTATCTTGTACCAGAAATGTTATTACGATAAATTCATTTTACCCCATACATTATTTCTCTAAAATCTGCATCCCCTTGAAGAAAGAAAGAATATCTTCAGAATGGAATTTGTCTATTTCTAGCAAGATCAAAATCTTGCTGAAAATTGTGATACTGGGAGCAACCCTGGAGTGCTGTGGGGTCCTGCGTGGCTGAGCCATAGCAGGAGGGCTCTCCTGAGAGAGGTGAGGTTGAGCCAAGGCTGATGCTGCTTTGAGACAGTGTGGAAAGTACTCTGAAGTCTGTGGAGTGTCTAGTGCAGTGTAAAAAAACCTGAGGGATCAGAGCCTCTGTTCTCTGCCCTTCTTGTACCCAGGTCGATTGAGCTGGCTGCAGACACAGGATTGGCAATGACCTTCCCAGTCCCAGGATAACACAGAAAACAAAAGACAGCACTGGTTTTGAAATCTGCACTTAGTGGCTGGATACATAACATGTCTGTATTTTTAGCAGGCTGGATAAGCAGAGAAAGGAAAAAACCAGAAGTAAATAAGAGAAGAAAAGTTTACCAGATCAACGTGCCTTTGGATTGCAGCAGGATCTGTTTCTACTTCACCCCCCCTGCATCCACTTTATGTTAAGTGACAAGCAGTTGGCAGGTTTTGCAGATATATTGACAATAGATGACATATGATACAGCTGTGAAGATTTGTCTTACCAGGGTTTCAGCTGGTTTCTACTAACCAACAGCCAACAGCCAGATTTTGGGGGTTATGACCTCTACTTATTCGAAAGAACAAGGGGGAGGAGGCAGGCAACACATTTTATGCACTACTCTGCTGTTCCTGGAATATTTTTAGAACTTACTCTCATAAAAATGACTCTGTTTAATGATTCTCTAAAAAAATATTTTTAACAAAATTTGATTGGAAAAGACCTATCTTGTGAACAGAAGAGGAAATTTAAACAGTCATGGGGCTCTATCTTGTGTGGTGCTGAGCAACAGCTTCCTGCAAAGTGCCAAATATTCTTACCTCTGAGGGATTATGTGGAAAGTGAAGGGTTTTAGCCCAGTATATTATATTCCCTTTAGTGACGATAGCCCACATTATGTTTCTCAGTCCCTCCAATACTTTTTCTTTTAAAGATAAAACAATAAAGGATTTGGACTTCTAGCAGCAGAGCAACTCTCCTGTCAACATCATACACACTACAGGGATTTCTTGCAGACATACTATTTTCCATAATCCTAAAGGTTTCATGTAACATTACAAAAGGCATCATTTCCATGTGATGTCACTGTAACAGTCTAGGAAGAAAAGGAGTAACTGCAGTTCTGGAATGGACCGGTGGCATCAGTCAAACTCTGACCCCACTTGAGCTTAAATGAATAATAAATCAAATTTTGATTGTCAAACAGATGTACAAGCTCCTACAAAGCATGTGGATATTGCATCATGATTTGACTAAGTTACTCCTGTCAAGTGTAAAGGCAATGGAAAACCTGAAAAATATAGTAACTGTCCAACAAATAACCTTGGAATACTCAACTCAACCACTGGATCAGGCTCAAAAGAGCTCACTAACCTATTTGACTCTCCTAGTTAAATGGGCAGAAATCTCCATGATGTTCGCTAAACCAGCTTCACCTTGTTTCTCATCACCACCAAGGATTTTATTATTACTAGAGAACACACAACAATTACAAATTTTTAATTTAGGAGAGTAGTCTATAGTAACATATTTATACAATTGATTTCTAATGCTGTAATTAATTATAATAATAATTTACCTGCAGCTATCACATACATATCTATATTTAAATGTCTGTTTTGTCTTATCAAGAAGTGGGTGAGCACAGACAAAATTGCTGTTATTTAATGTTTATGAATGAACCCTTAAACTAAAACCAGTGTGCAAATCTGTTCTTGCATCTTTACTCGAAATACATCGCAGTCAAAAGCATTACAGCTGGAATGTGCAAAACATTCTTCAGGAATGGCTTATGTGCAGTAAGTTTATATCCTATTTCACATCTGAATTAACGTTTACCTGTGGGAAAGTGAATTAGAGGCCTGTGTTGAAGTCTCTTAATCATAAATGTCTTCTTGTCAAATCACAAAATAAATGGGAACAGTCAAGACATAGAAGAACTGCCATTAACATCACACTGTTTGATGCTAATTCTGTGATTGAAGAACCCCATAACATACACCCTACAGTTTTTCTCTGCTGTATGAAACACTGTCAACAATTAGGTATTTCCAAAGTTATACTGCAGGGGAGACTGCAGGAAGTACTGAAAGAAAACAGCAGGAATTAGTCCCCCCTTCCCCAACTCAAAGTGCAAAGTCTTGAACTTAAGGTCACTGATTCCTCCTACTCGTTTCAACCTCACTACAAGAGAGGAACAGGCATATTTTCTTCTCCTAGCAATAATATTCCATCCTCTCTATGCAGCATAACCAGTGTTTCCTTCCAGCAGGACACACATATTTCAGCATATGCTTCCAGTTCCTACCCTCAAGGAGTGACCTCCCCACCCAACACCATCACTGGGGTACAAGAGGCTCCCTGACCTACTTTTCTTACACTGGGGCGATGCTCAAACTTGGGAAAGTAGAAACTACACTGTGTGGAATGCTAGAAAGCTATTCTGTTATCCAGTATTTTTTTCTTCTCAAGCATTGCAATGATTTCTTTCTTTGTATCTCAACAGCAGTTTGGAAATTTTGCACTGATAAATCTGGGGAAGGAATATTTGCACAGACAAACACTTGCCAAGACACACAGTACAGCTGCAGAAAAAGTTCTCACCCACTAACTGGAAAATGTGTGACATGTTTTCTGGCCATATCAGATTTTTAGTAGGCTTTGATTTGAAAGGTAGCATCTGTAAGTCAAACACTTCCATTTGTTAAGAAAAGAGATACATTTGTTTCCCTGCAAAAATAAGGAAAACATTGTCAAGTTCAGAGGCAGAAAAAAAAACACTGAGAGAATTTTGCCAGAGTGGAATTTTAACATTTTAGACTCCATCAAAAGGTATGAAGTGCCTTGATGTGCCCTTGATTTTTCTCCAATGCTCAAATAAATAATTGACAATTTCCCCAGCAGAGTATGGGATGCTCAGGAAAAATGTATGTGAATTTCAGATTAAAAACACAAATATTTCTTTATCTATCAGACCTGCTTCAGGGAGATAAGTATATTCTTTCTTAGGCATAACCTTTATAATGCCCCCAAGGATGATTCATAGCCTGGTTTCTGAGGCATGAAAGTTGAAGCCTCAAAGTCCCACTGAAGTCGAGGGGACTCAACTCTGGTATGAACTGTATCAACCTAAGTAGTCATGAGAGAGACTGTGACAACATTTTCCTGACTTGAAATAATTCATGTGTGCTGTGTTCTATTGTAGAGCAGTAAAAGTCTTTGTTTTCATCAGAATATTTAGCAAAAGATTTTCCAAGTGTTTTTGATTGTTTTGACAATCTCAGCCTTTCAAATACAAGTTTGGGTTGCATAACTCTATCTTCATAAGCCCAAAACAGTAATAAAAGATGAAGTTGTGATGTGGACAGAGAGGAAATAGGAAATGGTGTACCAGCAGTAAAAACACAGAAGAGTGCCTGTTCTCAGGAACAGAATCCTGCAAGATGCTGAATGAAGATATTGGGAATATTCACATCCTATGAAGCCAGAGTGCTCGGCTGCTTTCAGAATGAAAACAAATGGCTGGCAATTGCTCAGAGTGGTAAAAGTGAGAATTGCATTTCATTTCATGTGCCTTACTTGCAGCCCTTCAGTTTTAAAATGATGATCTTCTGTTTTTTTAAGGCAAATCACAAAGGTAACAGGAAAGAGAAAACAAACAAACAAACCAGAGCTGGGTAAGAAAATCCCTGAGCAACAGGAGCAAGTTCCAGTTAATGCTGTTTACCTTATTAGTGCAAAAGAGATACTGTAAAAGTGTTTTCTTCTTCCCATCCTAGAGGAAAGCTTGTGCTGTTCACAGAGCAGCCACAGCTCCTGGCTGAGGAGGGTACAGTCACTCTCAAAGATTTAAAGTCTTTTTTATACTCAGGCAAGTTTTCCAGCCATGTGAACATGCACATAGAATATTTTCCAATATATATGTAAAACTGTTGACATATCTTTAAATTATCTTTGTCATAGTATTCTGTACACATCAGCAGGGGGGCTCTCCAGTTTTGCAAGTGTCATTTGAAATAAATATTTGTATTTAAATTCTATTGTGTTACCATATATCCTTAAGCAGATTGGAAAATTTCAAAATATTTACATATATTTGAGACATCACCAAATGTGTGTGGGGTGGTGGATGGGGAAGGTACATCTGCAATCCATTTTCTGCAGTATGAATGCTTACATTTTTGTTGTTGAGGGGAAAAAAAAAAAAGATGGCTTCAAGAGATAGAGACAGCTCCTCATCCTCAGGCACTGCTAATGTGTATCAATTGCACAGCTCCTGGGATGTGCACAAGTTCGTTTTTCTGTACTTTCCGAAAAATGCAGTTCTTTGCGGATTTTTTCTTTTGTAAACACGTATTAAACAGCACTAAGCAGCCTATTAAGAAAATATTTCCAAGATATTTCTTATGTGAGAAAGGTCTTCTCTGTATCTTTTCAAAAGCCAAAGTAAGGTTTCCAAATTTGGAAGGGGGAAAAAAAACACAGAGGTCATAGAACAAATTTAGCATTATCCTCTACTTTATATGTCCAAGGGAAAACAAATCAAGAGGAATGTGGTTGAAAGAGTAAATGGACATGTCATTCTTCACAGAGAAGACGTGTAAGGAGAGATTTGATCCCTTTATCATATTCATGTGGTGCTAAACAAGTGAAAGCTCTGTGTCTGTAAGGCCAGAGCCCAGTGTTAGTTCACCAACATCCTCTGTTTGCACAGACTGGAATAAACAAGCACAGATATACAGATAAAATACAGAGCTGAATCCTCCCTTACCCCTGCTGATACACTCTAATTCCCAATTGTTCATACCCTCATGCGTTTTTTTAAGGTTTTCAAACACCTGATCCTGCAAGCATCACTTACATCTTATTTATTTTGTAATCCCATCCTTTCTAATAGGAGCAGCTACTCAGCAAGTTTATGACTCCACTCAGAAGAGAGCAATTCACAAGCCCTGCTGCACATGGGATGTTTAGTGCCTACACTGAACATGCTGGGGGATCTTGGTGATACAACTGTCAAATTCACCTGATGCTCTCTACTCTAGAAATAAAGCCTGGTCTTGTTCACACTTCTTATCCAAAGGCCATATTTCTCTGCCATGTATCTTCAGCTGTAAAAATTAAGAACAATATGATCAGCTGCATAATATTTCACATTCAAATATAAAACAGAGGACTTAGGTCATTAGTCATTTGTCACACTAGATTCTCTTGACTCTTGAAAATAGATCAATAAAATACATGAAATTGCGATTCTCTCATTGAAAGCCACACCAACAGCCTCCATTTGCTACAGCTGTGCCATGGATAAGGTGGACAGGCAGTTTCTGCATGTTTTCCCCATATCTGCAGACCGGGTGGGTACAATAGGCGTGAAGTTGTACATCACAATAATTGCTTTTCAGCTAATTCTGAAAGTTGCATATTAACGACTGTTTTCAGTAATGGTAACAGAATATTTTAATTACTCTATTTCAGCTTGCTAATTAACTGGACAGATTAGTGACAGATAAATATCTATTCTTTTAGATAGAACTTTCCTCATCTGAGATGTGCACAAAGTTCCAGCTAGAAGTTTCCTGAAGAAATGCAGCCACAGGTGGGCCAGCTAATCCAGGGAAAACCCACACTCAGGTATGTTTGCTGTCACTTGCCTTACAGATATTCAGCAAAAATGGCAGCCCTACACATCCCTCCCCACTTTGACAGAGTTCTGCTGAATATCTATCTCCAGCTACACTGCTGGCAAAGAAGGTTTTGACTGACATGAGACATTTTTCTTCCACACAACTCAGGATATCTTCTGTTATGGTTGCTTAGATTGGTAAAAAGTACTCTTTAGCAGTTGATCAATTATGAATAAACACTGCAGTTTTTTCAAGTAACTGGTTTTGCTTTTACTTATGCTGCACACTGAGGGTTTATCAATGCATGTCATTAATATACAAACTAAAGACTATGTAGTGAACATACAAGCAAGTGGTCCCTAAATCACCTTGATTTTTAGCCATGTAATTTTGCTTGCAGGTCATCATGAATTAATTTGGGATGCTCCATGGATCATTACATACTGTCCCTGAAATATTTATTTACTGTACTTAACTGCTTTCTATTGTCTCTCAGACTTTGAGGGAAGAGTAGCATGTGAGAAGCATGTGGGTGGTTCAGTACACAAGGCTGGATAATAGGAGACCATGGTTAGAAATTGTACAGCTAATTTGTCACGTCACTTCTCTGGGCCTTCATTCCTGCTTTTGCCTGATTTAGCTGTGGAGATAATAGATTCTTTAAAGGCGAGAACTGTCCTTCAGCTGCTGGGTGTTTCTACTCCTGCATCAAAATTTAAAAAACTTACTGATACTAGCTATATAGATAAGGAAATTGTGCAACATTATGGTCTGTCTTTAAGATTGCTGTCTTCATAAAATGCGTCACAGGAGCACCAGGTTCTCACTGATACTCCCTGTTGTCAATCCTGTTTCAGTCTTGTCACTCATTTTAAGTACAAAACCCCCCTCAAGCACTCAGGCCTAACCAGTCACCTCCTATCCCCATTCAAATCCAACTGCCTTTGTTGCTAAAGCACACCTACAATGTGATGTTTATTTCCAAGAAAAAGACCTATTTACCTCCTCTTGGACTGGTTAAATATATCTTTTCATTATTTCTCCTCAATTTACAGTTTCCAGGTTGATTTTACACTCATTCAATCCTCTCTAGCCCAGTTACTCCTCTACTACCTTCAGTTAGGGAGGATGAATCAGGCTAAAGGATGTAACCTTACACAGAAGTGTAAAATAGAATTACTGCCATCTTTCAGCCCAACACCAGTTTTTCCCTATTTTCCACTGCATATTTCATCTCTAAGTATTCAGTTTCCTATTGACTTTGGACCATCCCACCAGCTTTCCCAAGGGTAAGATGATCTGCACAGTAAAGTTCAGCTGCATGGCTTCATTTGCTCTGATGTAATTTGCTAACTATGTGTGCTGACGTAAAATGCTGGCCACATCACACTCATTAAAATGAATTCTATAAATTACAGTCTGCTTCTCTCCCAGAGCATGGCAGTGCAGTATGGGCCCTGGAGGTGTCCCAGCAGCTTACCCCACCTTGTCATCCTCATGGGTCAGGCTGGCATGTGATGGCCATTTAAAGTCTCATGATGGTGGCATTCTGAGGCAGACAGGAAGGGAAGGACTTGCAGGAGGCAGGAAACAGCAATGCTCAGCTCCTGGGCAGGTCAGAAGGGTTGGGGCTGCCTTGGGTGCTGCCTGCTGGTGAGCAAACAAATATCACTTGCACATGCACCTATCACATGTGCAGTGCTCACAGGTGGTATGTCGCTGTTGAGCAGCTAGCAGAGTAATGAAGGCACCAGTTCTCAGTGGCAAGAAGGAATGACCTTTATTGTTTTGATTTCATCACATATATAGAGTTCTCAAAAGTCACCCAGATTGGTCAGTCAGAAGCCTTCTCCCAGGCCTGATTGGCCAGGCCTGCACTGTCCAAGCTCTGGGACACTGCTCCAACAACACCCAAACTTTATCTTTATTTACAAAACACAAGAAGAGTCCCCGTGGGAAAAACCTGTGCTAGCCACAGTGGTAGAGCAGCCTGCTCAGGCCAGAGGAGAGACAACTGCTCCGAGTCCTCTGCAGAAAGGAGTTCAGGTGTCCTTGCAGCAGCAGCAAACCCTCTGGGGACAGGAGGTAGGGCTCCAAGAGGCTATTCCCAAGCCCACCAGTGATTTGGTCCTCTGATGGTCCCAGTTGCCTCATTTAGGCTACAGAAATAGATTCGTACCTTCTCTATACTTTTTACTTAAGGGCTTGGCAGAAGAAATTATTGTCAGTTTTGGTTCGCAAACCTAAAGGATTAGCTATGCTGGTCACCTACAGCTGTACTAGTGGGGGAGTGACAGAAACAGGAGCACACACTGAGGGACAAGCATCTGATGAGCATCCGTGCAGCTGCTGCTCTGGGGCAGCAGGGATCTCACCTATTGACTTTGAAAATGCAATTTTTAAAGCCTGAGCTTCTGCTTTAGTAAAATAATAGTACGGTTCTGACAATAACTGCAAGAAATACATCAGGTTCTTGGGTAACTTATTAATGCAAAACATTAAGCTGAGTAAGTGATAGACTTTAGCTTTTATTGAACCACCACCCACAAATAAATATACTTGTTCCCATGAATAGGGATTCATTCTTCACTTGAATGAGTCTATAATTTAATCCATTGTTAAACCCTAACCAGAGCCAATATTTAACATCTTTTCTAATCAAGCTCTAATTTAATATTTTTAAATTTCTTTTGAGTTAGTTGAAATCCTTTCATTTTTTTTCTTTTATGAAGGAAAGTTCTTTTTTTTGCCTAGGATTGAGTTTGATGTGGCTTTGTCAGAGCTCTCTTAAGATATACAGTATACATTTTTATTCTTCTTATCTAAATTTCCAGAACTTGATCAATAGTAGAGCATATTTTTCTATCCAAGAACTTACCAAATTTATTCAATAGATTATACATTAATTTTTACCATTAGAACATAATATGAGCAGATAATCCACAAAAATGCTTCAGATTTTTTGAAAGTGAATTTAATTATAACTAGTAATGTGCATTTGAGAATTATAATTATGAGAAGTCATGTTCTATAAATCTGAAATGACAGATTATATTTCAAAGCCTTATTGCAGAGGAATTAGAGTACCGATTTATTAGTTGTAAATGTCTGATTATTGCAGCTTTGCTAAAAAACATGATCACAGCATATTCTAGCTGGATTTAACATGTTTAATCCTTCCAACAAGAATCATATTTTGAACAGAAAGCAGGACTGTGTTAATTTGTTTATGAGACAGATTTAGACAACTAATCTTTGTCTTATGATCCCTGAACAGTAATAATTTAAAAATACTTTACATACTTGTATTTTTCAGCTGCAGACTACAGCTGATTATGAAATTTACATTCATCTATAAGCACCATGATTATCACTTGGCTTTAGGAATGGTGCTTCCCATTATTTCTGTGCTACTGAGGATCACCCTGCACACACAAAGCCTGAATCACCTCCGCTAAGGATTTACCCAGTCATGTGGAGAAAGTCATGGAGAGCAACCACAATGTTGGGCATTTCCCTTCTGCCTCTCCCCACACAAGCACTACAACTTCTCAGCAAATCCAAAAGTGCCAAACAAACTTACTGTGATTGCATTGACTGAAAACAGGAGGTGAGAAACAGATCTTGGGACCACATTTGGCATGGATTTACATATTTTACTTCCTTACTCAGTAAGACTTTTCTTCCAAATGCTCACCAAAAAACAAAGGCAATATAAGCATTACACAAGCCTACAAATAATCTGAATTCCTCTCCTTTTTGTAAAGAGAAAACACATTTCTGCTATGATGATAGCAGGCTCCTAGAGGCTTTAAACATGCCTTGTTGGTATATAGGTATAATCAGAGAAATAAAAAGGAAACAGACTTTATTCAGTAAGAACTGAAAGATTCCATTACAGCCTTGCCATTCAGTTGTCTGTCAACCTGCAGTACATGGCACATATTTGCTGCTACATAGTTTCTAAAAATAGATGAATAAATAAATAAATAAATAATCTGACGACAGCCTGAACTTCAAAAAACCCCGTCTCACTTTACATCAAGTGTAGTCTGGCAGCACTTGGCAATCATTAATTTCACTCATTTATCACAGGTGCTGCAAACTGAACTGCAAGTAGAGTGAGCTGATAGCAGGCTATAAGCAATCCAGCATGACTTTTTAAAACAATATTACAATATTTTATCAGTCAGCTGTTTCCAGTGAAAAATCAGAAGCAACAGTCTACTTGCTCAAGACCAAAACATGCCAATATTCCTGGAAGTCTTTTCTACAGCAGATTTTACAGCTTGTGTTGCTTGTCACCAGTGGGGGATCCATTTGTTACCATGCTACAGAGTTACTCGAGCTGAATTGCAATCTTTAGACCTTGCCATTAAGTACAAACCCTCCTGAAAACAATTTTCCTAGCAACTTTATAGCTCATTATAGCTAATGAACAAAATCCCATTTACAGAAAAGAATAAAATCACCTCTACAAAGGACAGGGCTGGGCAACTTGACTTCTTTAACACAGATGCTCACCACATACATTCATTTGTGCTGTAAGCCAAGAAAAGGTCTGCTCCACCCCTGAGAGAATTCACAAATGTGCTTTCAACAGACCTGTTTGTCACCCATTGTGACTGACTGTGAGGAGAAGCAGCTTGAAGGAACTTGGGCTGCAACAGTTTGCCTGAGCCCAGCAGGGCCACTCAAGGGGCAAGATGCTCACCAGGGAGGATTGCAGACTTCAATTCACACATCTGATGTGTGATGAGATGGATTTCTTTGAAAAATGTCAACTGTACCATTCACTGGAAGATTAAGATATATAATAAAAATGAGAGAAATATTTGCTGGTCTTTCACTGATTTCCTTTTTATTTTTCCATGTATATATTCAGCCAGAGTGGAATAAAAAACCTGCACTCTTCTCTTAAAGACAGCATACATCACTCTGCATTCAGCAGAGAACCTTTTCAGCTTCTCCAATACCGAATAAATCTGAGAGCCAGACTTTTTATGTTTTCTCCTGTGATTAAAGTCTTCTGATGGCCTTTAGCAGAGACAGAAGATATACACACACACCTCAGCCAGTATAAGAGAGCAAAACCTACCTGAGAAACCAAGCAAGTATGTTGTCGCATGCTGAGCTCCATGAGGTTATGGTTACACTCCTAATTTAAAGCTAGCTCTGTGTCTATATGTGTCTGTATGATCTACAGTTCTGCATGACTGTGCAGTCACATCCAAAGAAACACACTGAATTTTTTGGTAGTTGCCAATACAATTCCTGCAAATTCAAGAGGCTTGCTAGCAAAAAAAAAAAAGAAATAAAGACATTTATAAAAAGTCTTTTCTGGAAAGTTTACGGCAAGTGCTCACCTACCTTCATTCCAAATTTGACCTCCATGCTGAGTTTTTAAATAATTGGTACACTGCACAGCTAGTGAAATTATAGCAAGTTGATTTTAACAAGGACTTTATATGATACATATATTATATTCAGCATCTCTTAGAGCAAAAGATGGGATGTAAAAGCTATTACAGTTTTTCTCAGTCCATGCAATTGGGTTATTCTGCTTCTCTTCAGAGAATCCAAATGTATGCATGGTAGGCCAAATTGCTCCCTGGGGTTGTTTTATTTGCTTGAAGGGACAAACTTGGCCAGGAATATCTTAGGACAGACTCCAAGTACTCTAATTCTGCTTGCATTATGTTCCATTTTCTCATTTCTGTGTTTTCAGTATTCATTTCATCCTTCTCCAGGTCCTTTTTCCAACTCAGCAGTTCTTACACTGAGCTGCTCAGCATTTTGCCATAGTACAAATATCCATCCCCTGATATCTTTACACAAGTCAGTGACTGAAAGAAGCAGCATGATACAGTTTCATCCACCCCCCAAGGGAATGAAAACAACTAAAGCTGGTTTTGTGTGGGGAGAGATAGAGGCTAAGGTGGAAGTGATCTTCGGGGTGCCTTTTCCAGCCTTCTCCTTTTGCTAAATAAGCATCAATCTAATACCAATTCTGGATTCTTTGCTGCCTCTGTTTATTTTAGCCTTACCAGGCACACATACATCCACACCACCAGGCTGCAGAAATATTTGTTGGCAGCATTTTTACAGCTGTACTATTCTCAGTTTGTGAGCACAGTGAGTTGGAATACATTTGTTATATTATGGTTTACCTCAGATAAGACGGAGAACAGTCCTGTGGGACAGCTTTACAGCTTGAGCAAGCCATCATGATTAAACTAAAATTAGTGGCACTCTCACATTTCATACCTGGTGGGGGCCAGACACCTAACAAGTTACTGGGGAGTATTTCCTGAGAAACAGCTGTCTGCAACATTCATGCAAGTCTTAGATTTTGGAGGTTGTTTTAACGGATTCAAAGAACAGACTACAATCTAAATCCATTTGAAGATACCTCTGTCTCTTACCCAGACTGGTATGAGGAACACAATTGCTGATCTAGTAGCTGGCATGAATTTACACAGTTATCATACACTTAGTTTTCAGGCATTTAGGGAAAACCATCCATGTCCCCCATGCTTACTGTAACTACCAAAGGCAACTGAGGATCACAGAGGACTGGACAGACTGATAAAAAGAGGGAAAAACAGTCTTTTCTTGGAATTGCTTAATAATAAAATACCACATTACTGGCAATCTTGTGTATATGCCAGGGAATGTCTCCCTTCTCTCCCCAGCACTTTTCAGCAAAACCAGGCTTGTCTGTATGGCTAAGTCCATGGAATGCCTATGGACACGTTGAGCATCCTTGTCCAAAGTGGGTGTGATTACTTGCTACATAATAAATTATCCAAAAGCAACCTTTGAAGACATACAACCCCTAACACTTTAAAATTAAGACTAAATTCAATTTAGAAAAATTGTAAAACAGTTTCCCTGAAATTAATCTTAAATGAAGTTTCTTGCTTGGCCTCTCACTCGCTGCAGATAATCAATCTCGACGCGGCTGTGTGAGAAACATAGGCTACTGAAAGGGAAGTGAAATTAAAGAGAGGAGCTGGGCCAGGAAGATGAAAAAAGCTATCTAATTATCAGCATTTTATTAGAAACAATTAACGAATATTCAATTAGTTGCCATCACTGAAGCAAAGTGACAGTTAGGAAAACAGAAAACGAACCTTGACGAGGTGTTCATTTTCTAATAAATGGGAGATGAGGGGAATCATTTATTGGTGGTTTACCCCTGGTCAAAGCCTTGGGGCAACTCACCCAGCATGAGGCAATGGGACTGGCTGGTTGCCAACATTAACTGTACTTATTACATTCATCCCATGCAGAACACATCCATCTCCTGCTCTGCCTTGACATCCCATTTATTCCGAGATTCATTTGTCATGTCCCCAATCACCAAAATGAATAGAAACTTTCCAGCATGATGGATTGTGGTTCTAATTAGGACTAAAGAAAAGATCCACACTCAAGTAGAGCCCTTTTTCTTTCACTTCTTCTAATAAAATAGTATTCCTAGCCAACTTTGTGACTAATGTCCTTTCATGGTGGTTGTCCACTGTAGGTCACTCAGTCACAGAGAAACAGTAGTCTTTCCAGAATGGATTTTTCTTCCCCTAACAACTACACAAACTATTATAGAAAAAAGTCCAGACACACTGAAAATTTTGCACACACAGTTTGTTGATGTGCAGCAGACGTCTAGAATACCAAACTTTGGACCATGTTTGTCCCTTTTGTTTTTCAGAATTTCTTTTAACAAAATGCAGATAAACAGAAACAGCTGGAATGAGGAAAAAATCTGTAATAGGTCTGGCAACTATAAAAATTGCTGATAATCTAATTTTTGTTAATCAAGTTAAATTTGATGTCAGCATTTCAAAGTAATAGAACTAAACAAAGTGCCACTATTTCAAACTCTAAACTAATCCTAACATATAATTTGGTTATATATGTTATTAACATACCTCTCATCTTAATATGCATATGAGAAATAAACATATGCCCTGACACAACAGAGACTTTTTAAAAAGTACCCTCTGAGATCTTTCTCCCGTTTCTCACATAGGGGTACTGTCAATAATTGTATTTTTAATATTATAAAAATGCAATTTCTTTTATAACAATCTTCATATTTTTCTGTATGTTGGTAGGTCTCTGCTGCAGAAGAATACCAGGCCAGGATAGGACAAAGGAAAAAATACAGTGTAATGAGGGTAGCACTATTTTGTTTGAAAAACTTTTAAAGTTAGGGATAACATCTTAGCTCGTGGTAAGTGAATAAAAACAGGTAGTGCCAAAGGTGGAGTACCTTAACAAAAATAGAGATTTGCGTGAATGGAAAAATCACTCATTTAAATTTCGTTTAAAAGTCAAAAGAAGGAAGGCTGCAGTTACAAAAGAATTCAGGAATTCACGGATACATGAAGAATACTCCAAGTAATAAAAATAGCCTGATGACTATTTAAAAACACCAAGAAGGGTGTAGGTTCACTTACCACACAACAGATTGCAAGTATTAAGTACCAACAATCTGCTATTTCTCATATTTCAGAAGATGAGCATCCTGTCTGACCTACTATCTGTACTACCTTGACCTAGCAGAACATGAAGCTTCCACTAGAAACAATGGAAACAATTCACAAGGAGTCTGTCTTAATAGATACTATTTAAAGTACAAGTATTTTTGGACAAGGAAAAGAACAATTTCCTAACATTCCTAAAATAAAATATTTGTGATTATCCTGAAATTTAACTTTAGCATTCTCTGTAAAGTTTAAATAAACTAGATGTCAAAAGAAATTTCAGTTCCATAAAGCACATGAATTTCAAGACTTGATGGCAGAGCCTAAATTTACTGTGCAGCACTCACCAGGGAAGTATTATGACCTGTATTAGGTCCAACTTCTTATGGCCTTGTCCAGAAATGTGATGCCCAAAGACACCCAGCCAAACAAACACAGAGCAACCCCTACACCACCACTGCAGGCAGAGCTGGGCAACTGGGCAACTGCTATTTGCAGCTGTGGTCTTTGATTGTGCAGACCAAGGCTCTCATCCCCTGCCATTTACTGCAATCAAAACAGAGATCTCTTTTTTCTCTTGAATACTTTTACCTTTAAGCAAGTATTATTAACTTGATGTGCTGGAAATGTAGTTTTTTGGACCACAAAAGCCAAAAGAGACATTTTCTTTTCCTAGAGCTGGGAGATACATGCCAAGTGTGTACACATGCAAGAACAGCTATGGAGTTTGCTGCAGAAACTGTTCATTAGGTGGAAGGGAAACAGGTAATTACATTATTGTTTACCCTTACTTGATAGCAAAGCTGATTATGAACTTGGTTAGGTGTTTTAAAAATGCCTACTCTAAATGCACATGCTGTATAAACGCACAGAAAAGCAGGTTGTTAGGTTTTGCCAAAAGCCCACTAATTTAGGTAATACTTTCAATGACATTTGGATTCTTTTCCATGCTTGCTTGAGCCTATGCTGGTACTGAACTGTTTCCCACTGAAGTACCTTCCCAAACCAGGATTTTACCCTTTCTACTTTTTTTTATTCATGAACATGCAATGGATTTATGACAATCCATTATTCTGATCCAGCTGCTGAATCATTCTGTACAACACTGAAATACTACCAGAGACAAAAATAGAAATCTAACTTTAAACAGTCATAAAATACAAAATATAGCCAAAGAATCATTTAGGTTGCAAAAGACCCTTAAGACCATTGAGTCCAACTGTGAACATAACACTGCCAAGTCCACCACTGACCCATGCCCCAAGTGCCCCCTTACATTGAGGAAATTTGTCCAGACAGAATGGTGAAATATCTTCATAGGCTATTGGACTGATTCATCCTATGTCACAGTTGCTCCCCCATCACTGTATCCAGACATGTCACTCTCACTCATTGCACCAAGATAAAACAAAAAGAAAGTGAGCTCATATGCAGCATGCCTGCCTTCACCCCAATCCCCCCAAAAACTCAAAAACTGTCAGGTGGTTCTGGAAATAACATAAAAGTGCCTATTTGTTGCTAAAGGCACTGGGGCCTCGATGGCTCCTGTACTGGCTCTAGCAAGGTTCCAGTGATGTACCCTTCAGTATATTCTGAGAATAACACTCCTGCATAATTTAAATAAGCACTATAAATTGTCATTTAAATTGCATGAGAATCTGAGATAAGGTTGGCAGAAGACCCAGAAAGAGCCCTTGAGTGTCAGATTAACACAGCAGGCAAGAGAAAAAACCAGGCATTTTCTTTTCTTTTTTACTAAAATCTTTCAGAGAGAAAATCAAAGCTTCTCCAATTCCTGACCTTTCATTTCAGTGAAGAACATGCAATCTACAATCTTCTGCTGTAATTGATCAGTGTTTAAAATGAACAAACTGTAGATTAATATAATATACTCAGGCCAGAAAAGCAAGATTTCGCAGAGCACCCTTCGAAGCAGATCCCTCGCTTCCACAAAAATGGATAATTTAATCTTTGTCATTGGCCTGTCTCTGTCAAAGAGAACAATGGATAGTCTATTCGCAATTGATGACTATATAGAAATTAATATTAGTAAAAGGTGTCCATTTAGTGTCTCACCTTCTGTGCTAAAGGTGACATCCATGATGGATGCATCCTAAGACAATGGATTTATCTTTAAAATGGAGTAATTACACAGTGGATGCATGGGTGACATAATGACATTGTGGTTTTATATTAATGAAAGAAATATTCCTTCTGAAGAAGGAAAAAAATATGACTAACATGGTCATTTATGAGATTTTGGCAGCTACTTTGTAACTGCAAAAAGCACTGTTGAATTGTTAAGCTATAAATTACAGTCCTGCACAGTTTAAGCAGTTCATGATCAGCTTTCATGTGACAAACACTAGTTAACAAAATTTAAAGTGCTTGTGGGCTCCTAAATCTCCCACCTTTCCATGGGGGACTTCACACTGGGACAGAAGTAAGAGGCAAAGGAGACAAGATTTGGGAATAAAGGGATGTAACTTACTTCTGGGTGCACCACGAGCCCCTCAGGACCACTGGTTTTTCTGTTTGGCAAGCAAACATCAGGGTGCTCCCTGAGCTGCCCTGGGAAATCTTGCCCAGAGAAGGATTTGCAGAATTGGTGTCACTGCAGGACCTGCAGGGAACCAGTTTGGCACAGAGGCTACAAAACCTCAGATGGCCAATTCACCACCTCATTGGTACCAAACAGCATCTGCTCTCAGTGCTATTTATGGCTAATAAATAAAGCTAATGCCTGGCAGAATGACACCCTTTGGGTGAGGTGTGGTCTGTGAGGTTTTTTCCTCCCCTCTCAAAAATGCCCAAAGTTCACCCATTAGTAAGACATTTGTTATGTCCTGTACCTGGGTTTGTTTTAATGAAATATCAGACTTGGGTCAGTCCAAACTGCAAGAGTTCAAGAATGAATAGTAGTACACAAACAAAAAAATTAATTTCAGTTTTCATTGTAAGGTAGAGTAGAAAGAACACATCCTGTCCCTTATCTCATGGACCCTTACATTTTGTGCCTGCCAATCAAACTGATTGCTGCTCCTCAATAAACCACCAGTCAGTGACAAAGTTTCCCTACGTAGTACAGCAAACTTCTGAAACTCTTGTCTCTGGAGAGCTCCCATTCTCAGTTCCTAGATTCTATTAAAAAGCAGCTAAAAACATTAAACACTTTCCAACTTCTACTTTTCTATTAATCCACAGCTACAGCTGTCACAGGGATTTTATGAGTTAGGCAGTGAGATGGGAGTGGACCATGAAAAACTTCTTTAGGATGTAGTCCACAGCTTGAAGGCATGTGAAGTCTAAATTTAAGAAGAGAACAAATGCTGGGTTTGAGTTTGAATATTCAACACCATTTCTCGTTTTAATTTGAATTAATTTGCTGATCCATGCTTCATATACTTTCCTTTCAAGGCTGACTGTTAATTTAGTAAAGGACACATAAACTGCTCAAAGAGGAAACGTTTCCAGCACCAGTTCGACATTCAAGCACCTCTTCCCAGGTCATCAGGCTGGAAGCTAATGACTAAACCCGTCAATTCCAAGTTTTCTGACTTGGTAGGCAGAGGATTTTTCTTGCAGGTTTTTCCTGAAAGCTATTTCAGGAGAAAAATTATGGAACAGGGCCAACAGTAGAGATTTGGTGTTTCTCCAAACAAATTTTCACTTTCTTCATGTGGAAAAACTTCAGTAAAATTTGAAATATTATCTTAAGACTTTCAATTACTTTCAATTCATCAATGATCTTATTCATGTCAGTCATTTCAAAGCAAAGATGTGGTTCAGGTCTTTAAAGGAGACAATCAGCAATAGCAACTAGGAGGAAATTTGCAAATTCAATTCCGTAAAGATTATGAACTACAAAATACACCCAAATAAAATGGTTTGCACAGCTGTAAGCAATAACTTAAAAGACCATACCAAAGGTAAACAAGAGACCTTGAATTATTCGAAGGAATATATGAACAGTTTATAAATTCTTGTTAAAATTATGCTGCTGTTATTATGAAAATGGTGCATCATGGCCTTATGATGCAGGGAAAAACTGTGCCATTAAGTGAGAAGAACAAAGCTTTACAGTGGGGAGAAATCAAATTTTCTGAAGGATCAGCCAAGGTTGAACTAGCACAACTGCAGGAAAGCTAAGAGATGAAATCCAGACCTGGATTATTAGCATATTTTTTCTCACTCTTCAAGTCTCTCCTTGCCCAGAAAATGAAGAATTTTGCTCCCAAACCATGATCATATGTGTTTTCAGAAGCAGCCTCCTTCTCAAAGTGATCCCAGAACTGAAGGAGCTAGTGACTACACAACTGTTTCTTATCTATGAGGTTTTACATGCCAGTGTCAAAGGCAAGATTTTAAGATTTAGAAAGTGGAACCAAGGTTAATTCTAGGATTTTGAGACCTGAAGAACTTAAGTTTTAAAGTTCTATTGAAGCAAATTGATTCAGTTTAATTCAATTTAATGATAATGTTAAAAGGATCCCTTTAAATTTGTCTTAATAAACAAAACAAAATTTTGTTTTATCTGAAACCTGTTTTGTCCCCTTTAAGGCCTCTGACCAGAAGGCACCATTTCAATATCCGTCTTTCAGATATTCCTTAATTTTGCACCACACCTTGATCTGGTAACTTGACTTTGCAGCCCTCAACCATTTCACATTTATCAATATTGTTTGTTCTTCCCTCTTACAATCACCTACCAAAAATATGAAAATCACTAGGAGAAAACCAATTATTCAAAAGTTTATGGGCTGCACCCACCTGGGCTTTATGTCATACCAAATCCCTTACAGTGCACAAAGCACTGGACCAAAACAGTACTGATTTACACTCACTTTGCCTTAGCATAATCAAAAAAATGAGGTTTAATGCTATGAAAACTAAAGACTGGCTCTTTTAAAAATTCTATTTTCAGCCAAAAAGACAGCCACTGGGAAAAATTCAGTCACTGATGAAGTTCTGCAGTCTCATTTTATTCACTACCTTCAAAAGTTTTAATAAAGTTGTAGTTATCACAAACATTTGCCCCCACAGAGACTTTTCTGCTTTGAAAATCACCAAAGTGCTCCCAGGCTGACTCTTATTCTGGTATTTCATATAAACATACAAAGTGCAATCTGTGACACAGAACCAAGGGTCATTTAGAGGTCTCGTGCCATGTTGAACTAATTACAAAAAATTGGCAAGAAAGTAACACATGACAGTTTTATATATTTCAGAGGTACCTTCTGCAGAGCACTCATAAACAGTCCAAATGAACAACAAAAGAAAGACTACATAAGTCTATTAAAAAATTTGACCTTTTTAATTTTTCAAGTTTTCATAATGACTGCTTTTTCACCATTATGAACATAAACTTTTGGGTAGCTTCTGGTCTAAGCAGCATCACCTCCTTACCATGAGCAGATTGCTATTCCCACTGTACCACCAATGACAATTTTTCAAAAGTTTCAGGCACACTGGTTATAATTGGACATAATTTGCACTGACCTCACCTCAGCAAAGGCAGTAAGAAAAAGCATCATCCTTTCTCATTTCCAAGTGTATTACGTCTCCTCAAACCCCATTATTAGAAAACTCCTTGCTGTACCTAATAGCTCTGTGCTGTTAGTTCTGGCACTTCCTCCACAGCTAAATCTTTTCACACTTCACAACCATGCATGCAAATGCTTTTTGCCCAAATCCCATGTCTTACCAACTCGGTCTGGTTTTACTATCATGTAAAAGCTCTGTTTCTTTAAAGCAAGCTCCACACACAGAGCAGTGTGGTCCAGCCATGAGGGAGTGCAGGGTGTGAGTGCCCAGCTGCACACACAGTCCCTGCCCAGAGAGCTGCCTGGTGCTGGAGTTGGGCTGGGATGTCACCATCCTTCCTGGACACACAACTCTCCATCAGGAGCTCCACAGCTGCAGCTGGCCCTGTCTCAGTGCCTGACCCAAAGCACTTGGCTTTTTCCAGGAGCCTTCCCCATGCCAGAGGCCATCTACAGATATTTGGTTGCTGCTGGAGATTCAGCTTGTCACTGGAAAAGAGCTGAGTATTCAGGTAATAGCTACAGACACAGGATTTTTCTAGGTAATTGCAAACAGATTCCTTTAATGGTCTCCAACCTTCTGATTTGCAAACATCAATATATATTTTTAGTGGAAATCCCAGTCCCAGAAAAATTACGCTATGATTTTATTATTTTAGTTATTCTTTGTGAGCAGCCTCGTGGTGACCCATACAGACTGAAAAGCAACAATATGTTTGACATATGTATGTATATATACCTATGTGTATAATCTTGTGAGAAAATATTTTCAGATACTGGAAGCTTCAAATGCAAACAAACCACCAAGCCTATCTCAAAAACAGAAGAAGGAGTAATTAGTATGGCCTAAATATCAACACTTAATTACTAAGAATAAAAATATCTGTTTCTCAGTGAAAAATAAATTAATATCTCAAACTGGTTTCAGTATAAATAAGTTAAAAAAAATCAAAAGCTAAAGCACTATTTTGCTGAAAATATAGGACTCTTAAAATAGGTTTGAGCTTTTAAACACAGATATTCATGCAACTCTAAATACCCTACACCAGCTTTGCAGTTGTACAGGATGAAACCAGAAAGTGAACATTGTTTGACAGGAGGAAAAATAAGGTATTTTATATGGGACAGATGTTAAGACGTTGCTTTTTTGGCAGTCTTTCCTCCTGTGATCATGTTTGCTTTTATACCGAGCGCCAGGCAAGTCAGCCTGAGTATTGCCAAAAGCCCCTCCCTAGTCCTACTGCTACATCTGCCATCCAGAACAGTCAGCACCTCGGCAACTATCCATCTGAGTCATAAAAATTCACATATTTCACATTTTCAATCCCACCAGAGTCTACATGTTACATACAGATGGTTAGAAGAACCCAACAAATGAGACACCCAGGTCAATAAACCAGAAAGCAAACAAACCCCCAGAGAGAAATGTCTCTTTTCACCACTTTCACAGCAATTTCCCTGTCCTTGAATCTGTGTTTTAATAGATGTGATTATGTAGACAATGTGAAGCCATCAATAAGAGAACAGTTGTAGAAAGACAACACTGGGCTTGCTGATAGAGGAGAAGCAAGTCAACAGTCTTGGGGTTGCCCATTCATCTCCTGATGCTTTACACCTTTGAATGACTCAGAACACTGCTGATACACAGGTAGAGTGGATTGAACTCAGGGTGAAATGATTATGGCAGGAACTCACTGCTGATCACAGCAGTGACAACCTGTACCTTCCCTTCCCAGTCTTCTACATTTGGACCCAGATCAGTGCTTGGATACAGAGCATGAAAAGGAGTTATGTACCACTGAAATATAGATGTGATTTGCAGAAAGATCAGTGACACCACATGAATACTAATTTCTCTGACAAATAATACCAGCAGGGGCAATCCAAAAGGAATGATTGTACATACATTATGACCAAATTCACACATTTGATGGCCGAGCAATGTTTTGGCATGACATGACCAAAAGGAGTGGATGACAAAGGGAGGGAGATCACCTTCGTGCTCCAAAAAGGCTGAAAGGCTACACATTATTTTGGCTACTTGTTCGAACTACATTTTGCTGCTTTTTTGCTAATAATAAAGCAGTGCCTATGCAGGCTTTTGTCCTTACAGCTTCATGACAATGCTAGCTGTGAAAAATGCTGTCATAATTCAAATGGTCCCTACAAAGCTTATTCATGTCTACTTTCTCACTAGCTGTAAAGGGTTTTGGTTTACCCAACGGAGACCACTCAATAGAGTGTTTACATTGCTCTAAAAGGGCACATCAACCAGTACATGTACGAAACCAGTGAAAATCCTCCTAACACAGAAAGCTGAAGCAGTCAGTTGTTTTCTCAAGAAATGCAGCTCACCGTCCAATTTCACTTTTTCTAGCTGACTGTCTTAGCTTGAAAAACAGAGGCAGGGCAGTCAGAGAAAAAAGCCACGATCATGTGTGGGAATGCACAGGTACAACGAGACTGAAGGAAACATTCAGATTTGTAGCATTAGTGGAAAGTAGTTTCATTTTATCCATTCCTTTCAACTAGACTGCCTGTACAGAAACCAAATTTCAGACAAGATAAAGATCCAAGCAGTGAGAGTTTAATGGCAGCTCAGGTACAAAGGATGCTTTTCAAATATTCATTGTAAAAATCACAATGGAGAAATTAGATTTCTATTCCCAATGACCTCATAAAAATCAAAAGTTTCTCTTTTGAGCAGCAGCTGCCCATACTTAAGATTTACTTGCTAATAAAAATACTAAAGGCTTCATATAACTATCAATTGCAAGCAAACTGGTACAGTTAACTTTTCAAATATGTTTGAAACACAGCTTGAATTCTATTCCAGTCAACTCTTATGTTTCCATTTTCATTTAACTTTGATACAGAATAAAAGACATGAGCATACAAATACAGAAATGTACTATAAATTCATAAAATATTTTGCTCACTTTTGGCTGAGTAACATCATGTGCAAAGCAATAAAAATTGAATTAAGGCAAATTTGAAATGCTCTTTGTTTTTCTGTTGTTTTAATTTCCATTTGTCATGTTTTTTCCAGAGGCTGGTTTTAGCCTATTACACACAATACCTGTCTGTTTCTTGTCCTGTCAATCATCTGGCCATATATTTTACTGTTCATTGATGCTTGTAGATCTTAAGGTTTTGTAATCTGCAGCAAGCAATATGAAATATATTTGTTGATCTTAAAAAAAATAAGTCTTTCATAGACATGTGCACTAGTTTAATCAGAGATATAAGTATTAAAATTTCTGCTAGCTTTGTGCAGCAGGGTTCAGCATGGGAGTTTTTCAGACACTAATGGGAAGCTGGTGGCAAACCCTGCAACCATTACCCACAGCAGATCAAGATTTTTAAACACATCACTTCTTTTTCAGTCATTAGTGTCTTCTTAAAACAACACCACGCTTTGTTTCCTTGATCAAAGCCACAGACTTAGGAGTGTGAAAATAAATTTCACTTTGGTGTGTTCCTTTCAAAACACGTCAGTCTCATAAGCAGGCTAATCTTTGGTGATGTATTATGATGGATTGTGCTTATCCATGCAAATTGTCTATCTAGACAGTTTGCCACTCATTAAAAGGGATTATTCTCCCCCGCACACACCAGCGCCACATGTGCTCGCACTGAGTGAGACAGAGATAGGCCTAAACGTTCACATATGAGTCCTGAGGAAACACTGCTTTCCCTGGTTCAGTCCCAGGGCTTGGATCAGTGGTTTGGTGAGGCTTTGGAGACACCTATGCTTTCACAGGCATCTTACACTGGGATACCAGACATGCTGAACTGCTCTAGAATGACAGATTGCTGCTCTAAGGACCATCTTTGAAACTCATCACATCTGCATGACCATCTCATTGTTTAGAGCACCTTTACACACAGATAGTTATTCAATAGTTTACTATAGAACTTTTTCCTGCTTTTATGGCACGAATATCTCATTTCTTGACTTCAGCAGAGTTTTGTTTGAATAAAGGCATGATATTATCCTATAACTGCTTCAAGAGCTGAGGTGTTTCCCCTCAAATATAGTACAGCTCTGACTTAGTTAAAAAAACAAGACAAAACCATGGAAATATTTAAACTACCCCTATATTTGCATAGTTTAAAAACTCTTGATTTCCTGTTTGTGTCCTCTATTCTATGTTATAAAAGAGAAAGACTCTACATTATGTAAATTAGGGCATAGCTTGATATTCCAGAAAAAGGTAGAATCCTTCATCTGGGGAAGGAAGAACCTATCAGTGAAATTACTAACCACAGCTGATCTCCCGTTAAATCCCTCTGTGGTCATATTAGAACAAATACCCGATTAATTATATTCTTGTGTGCTGGGATCCAGAATACTTTATTTATCGCCTTAAACTGCATCTACAGCAAGACATCTAATGAGCAGTAGCTTTTCCCAGTAATACAGATAATCTCTTTGCAGAGAATTAGTTCTTGGAAAGTAGAAATGCACCTTTTTGCAAATTCCATTTTATACTTTCAACTCCCAGGAGAATGGGGAGTGGATCATAAGGAAGGAAGGGAAGAGGGAAAGACAGATTAAGGATGTTACAGTAATATTCTTTTGTTCAACATCTGCATGCTAGAGAGATTACACAATCTTCAGCAGATCAGCAAAAGAAGATTTGAAGTGACTACAGTTAAACCTTCTGAGCAACTGAAACATTCTGCCTTCCTCTTTACCCTCCACCCCAACCCTTCTGGGTCCACAGCTAAGAAATATTCCACATCCCACCTAGCCTCTAGGATATTCTTTCCAGCTTTTAAAACCCACTGAATGCCATGCACCTATGACCTTGGAGTAAACATGGTGTTAGCAGCACACACTCTCAAAAAGTTCCAACATCTGCAGGCAATAGACAAGGGCCCCTCTTCTCCCCCCAACAAGATCAAGCAAAATTCTAGGAAGAATTATAAAATTCCACAGAGCTTAGCTAGCCTCTCTTTTTTTGCATTGTAAAACCAGAATACTTAACAGAGAAACACAAGTCTCCATGATTCTCATCTTCAATGTCGTCCATCCAGAAAATGAAAAATATTGGAGCTTGGGAAATCACTGGAGGAGCCCCAGAGCTTCTGTTTTCCCTTCCATGTAGTGAACATGGAGAGAACAGATGTTTTATAGCACCTAAAATAGGAGAGGTACAGCTGACACAGCACAAACATTGGGGAATAACACTGACCAGTAAACATTTCTCAAGTCAAACCAAATTTTCTACCACATTGATGATGAATCAGATCAGCTGCTGCTGAAACACTAAGGACCACTACAGCTCCCATTTGCCCAACACTGCAGAGCAGAGGCCTTGGTTCACACCCCAACAGGCACGTGAATTAATATGGGGCATCCCTTCTCTCCATCACATCTGCTATTAATTTGCTTGTTTGTTTCATATTTCATGTTCACAGCAACATAACTGCTCTGGATGCCACACAGCAGCACAAGAAGCTCACAACTCATAATCCTCAAGTGACTAAAAATCCAGCAAGGAAATTTCAAAGGTGGCTGGGCTCAGGCTGGTGCAATCCCCTTTATTTCCTGGAGTGTCCTCCAAAGCCCTATTTGGAACAGCAGCCCACCCCTACAAAGGTCAATCCATCCCACAGAAAAACACCCAAACATTGCAACAGAAGGATATTTCTAGTTATATTATGTAAACAGAGCATAGATTTTTTAAATACCAGGCAATTGCTGGGATACAAAAATACAGCACAAGCTCTGTTGCTGACTATGTGGTTCATAAGATACTGCTCAGCCTGTGCAAGCTGAGCTAGAGGAACACAATGCTGCTGAGAAATAAAGAGATCATCCACTTCACCTCTTTAGTAAAGCAGAGATTAAAAAATTCTATTCCAAATGTTAAAAAAAAAAAAAACAAAACTATGATCAGGATAAACCTCTCTTTGCTTTCACAGGTGTGGACATCCCCTGACAAAACTGTTTGTGGTAGCACTGGGCACACAGAGGACTTGAGCTTACACAAAGCTCACCTGTATGCAAAGGCCATAAGGACTGCAGTGAAGGAAAGAGGATTGGGGCTTTTTAGGGGCAAAATGGAGGTTTCAGGGATGAGCTGCCACAACTCCAGACAACAGGTAATGAAGTAATACTCTGTCAGGCTGCTCTAGACCTCCAGGAATCATTTTCCCCGCTTCACAGTCAGGGTGTTGCAGCCCCAGCAGCAGGGTTGAACATTTTGTGCAGAAATCTCAGTGGATTCAGCAGCAGGGGGATGATCCCCCATTTATGCATTACTGCAGCAGGTATGGCTGTAATACACCAACAGTAATGACCCCACTTTCCATAAAGTAGACAAAGCCCTGAGCCTCCTAAAATGCACCCCAGGCATGCCCAAAAGAGAGACAAGATCAATTTTACTACTTGCCTCAAAATCCATTGATGATATTCTTAGAACATATTAATATAATTCTACCAAGAACAAATTCCCAAAGATCAACCTCACAAATAGCCCTTTTGCAAAAATTTTCTGTGACTTTATTATTTACCACCTAACATTTCACATCCGATAAGAAAAAAGTGCTACTTTGACCTGATGCATAGTAATGTGGTGTGAAGCAATGAGAGTCAATTTACTGGGCATCACCGAGACATAATGTGGAGGAACACTGTGTCGATTTGCAGAGTGAATCAAAATGCCTCAGCTTTCTCTTCTGTGATATCTGCAAATCGCTGAATAATGTGGTTCACTGACCAAGTGAATTATTTTCAAGGAGTTTGGCACATCTTTAATTACAAGATATGTAAAGATGAAATGGAAACACGCTGCGCATATTTCTTCATGGCTGCTGAACTTTTCTTATGGAAAAGCACCTGTTTTTATTAAACTGTCTCTAGAAGGCATAAAATGTACGAGGTATAGGTTGACAATATATTTCTCAATGTGTGTAAGTTACCAGCTTGGCAACCTTACAAGGCATGGATCAACCATGTGTAGATATTGTACCTGTGCACCCAAAGCTACATGTTCATAATTATACAAATATGTAGAATATAGATTTCTTCCAGTCATAAATGTCTTTAAATTTGGGCAGTATACCAACAGTATTATAATGTTTCTCTTGCAACCAAGGAAGACTCAATAAAAAAAAATTCACATCAGGCCCTCTTTACTAAACATTTATGTGCCCTTTATGCTTCAAAAAATCAGGAATTTGCATGCTGACAATGATTATGCAAATGGCCTGTTTTAAGAATCAGGTCCCAGAGGATTCCTCAGCTGAAAGTAATTCTCCTTTAAAGGTTTCATCATGGTCCAAATCAGTGGTTCCTGAGACACCATTTCCAGTAATGCAATAAATACCCTGTCAGATTCTTGCTGGTTGCTTTCCTCCCAAGTAATGAGCCATTCCTGCTTTGCAGCAGCAACCCCCAATGGGTCTCTGTTTGCTAATTTTGAAGGGCTGTGGCACATTACATAGTTTTAAACTTCCACACTGATGGTAAAATGTTGCAGTCTTGACTCAGCTGACCAAAATTCATAGCTAACCCTGCTTGGAGCAGAAGGTGAGTCTAGATGACTTCCTGCGGCCCCTTTTAACTTGAATTATTCCATGATCCTACAATCCTCAAAGAGCTGAGCCCGGTAGGCTGGTGCAAGCACACTACAGAAACACATATCCAATAACATTCTGGCCTCACCCTGATCTGCTGGACTACTGCAATCATTTAAGTCAAGGCTGCAAAGTTTTATCTGAAGTGAAGATTCCAAATGCACGTGACATCAGAAGTACTGAAATGTGCCTTAAATTTTGCAATAAATATTTTGAAGGAAGGGTGCTCTCTTACCACCTGCGCTATTAGAGGTCCTGTGCTTGGAAATGCCAAAAGCTCACCACCAAGGTTTTTATCCTAACCTAAATGCTTATAGCAGAAATAGACAGAGATTCAAGGAACTTCTGCAACATGCTCAAATGCACATTCCAAGAAACTAGTTTTATAGGGAAAAAAAGCCAATGTGGTTTGGGTTTTTTGGTTGTATACACCTGCAATCCATGTTCATGGGAATGGATAATTTAAGGGGTATGTTTCAATTATTAAAAGCATTTCCCAGCCATTTCCCTCACTTAAAAATAGGCATGTAAGTAACTTTTTTCAAAAAACCCTGAAAACCCAAACAAGCAAAACACTATTCTCCACTACTGAAACATCAAACTCTGGTTTTCAAGTGGAATAGAAAGCATAAACCAACAAATCAACCTTTATCAGCTGCTCTGTTTCATCTCCCTCCCCAAATGCCCAGTGCCACTGATGAGAACATACAGACCCCAACCAGGAACCCTAACAAACAAGTTCTCACACAAGTTCAGACAAGTTCTTTGGCACAGTCTAGGGAATGTGCACATCCAGCTCCCATCAGCACACAGAAAAGCCAGAACAGACTGTGAGGAAACAGCTCAGCATTGCCCTGTACCTGCACAGTCTGTCCCTGCTCCACACCCCAGCATGCTTTCAATGCACAGGTTCCTTCAAATCACCTAAAGACTTTTTCTATCAAGCACAATACAGGGACCAGCAGGTTCACAGCTGCCAAGACACACAGCAGCTGGCATGGATATCACTTGGGTTCAGTCACACGTGCAGCCATGCCCATAAAGAGCTCTGCATAGTTTCACTGCATGGGGATATTCACATTCTAAATTACATTGTAGTGATTTCAAAATGCAGTTAGATTAATTGCAGCTTGAATATGCCTGGAGCTGGGATGTGATGATGTCATTCACAGTGAAGGCATCACACTTTCCAGGAACACCTCAGCAGCCAAGGATGGACACCCTGCCTGGAGCACTCCTCCTGTCCTGTTGAGAAAGCCTTGGGCTTGAAAACATAAGTTGACCAACACAGCGAGGGTGTTAAGCAATAGAAAATAAATCACAGGCTTTAATTCTCAAGCATGTTACACCATCTCTGAGTAAAGGTTCCCAGCAGTAGGCACTGCAGCCAAGGACCCAGAAGTCAGAGAGCAGCAGGACAGCACAGCAACAGCAGAGTCCAAGGGCACCTAGCTCCAGAGCACAAACCAGCGTGCACCATCTCCCTGTGTGCTTTGATTTATTTTGGAAAGAAACCAAGGTGTAGAGAGGCAGGAAACCACAACAAGCTCCCAGAGGTGCTGCAGTCTGAATGGGCAGAGGCCCAAGATCGCAGGGCTTACCCCAAAGCCTGAGCTTCCCTTGCACAGGCACAACCACATGGGCCTGGTGCTATTTCAGGGAATCCTTTTATTCCACCAGCTGCTACTACTGAGGTCTGAAACTGAAACCCAGTGTGTGATCTCATGGATGAGTGCAAAGCTCACAAGCTCTCACATTTTAACAGAGGAGAAGAAAGGCTCTGTTTAGTTGTGCCAGAATAAATGAAGTGCAAAGGTAGCCAGGATGCCTCTTGAAGCTGTTTAGTGCTGGCACTCAATTTGAATCACTCTGAAGAAAAGCTTAAGATTTCCTAGGGAAAGTACTATGCCTCAATGCCTTTAAACTAGTTTTGTGCCTCTGTGATCCTGGGCTGCTGTGCACTGCAAGGATGTGGACACGCTGCCTGCTTCCCTGGGCTGTTTTCTGCACACAGCAGCAAGAGCATCTTTCCCCAAACGGATGTGGGGCTTTTCAGATGCTCTCTCTGCTTTTCCTACAGCCTGGGCAGAGTCTGTGAGGGGCAGGAGCAGGGGCTGAGGGATTTGTCCATGCTATTTTATGGCAGTTTTTCAAAGGAGTCATCTGGAAATGTCACTACAGCTGTGCTATTGCTGTTTTCAGACAGAAAAAAAGGGAAGAAGAAAAAACCAGCAGCAGCGTGGGACAGAGACAAAGTGTTCAGACAAATTTATGCTTTATAACTTAAGGAGACAGTTTTTCAAAACTTGTTGCAACATCAATCTGCTGGGAAACTAAAATATTTTGGACAAGACTAACGGCTATATTTTAAAATTCAGATTTATAACAAATAACCAAGTGCCACTAGAATGCAAGCTTGTACCTCTTAATTCAGAAATTAAACAATGTGTACATCTTTTAATTAATCTTCATAAAATCTCTGGGTTTGGATCCTACCAGCTACACGCGGGACTCAGTGAGGCAGCAGGATCATTGCTTTGAAAAAAAGCTATCAGTGAGCACTGAAATAACAAAAAAATCAGGCCCTCGCATTGCTTTGCTCCACACACACTTCACGAATTTCTGCAGATGACAAAAACATTTTCACACAGGAGAACAATACAGATCCCTCTGTGTCAGCCTCCAGGGTGAGCACCAGTAAAAATAAAAACACATCCTCTCCTCAGAAACAAATGGTGAATGATTCCTGGACAAAAATTCTTTCATCAATAATGATCCACCAGAGATGCTTCCTTCTTTCTTTCTGTAATTCATTTGTAAAATTAACAGCCCCACATACGTAGCCTCCCAGAAAAATAATTGATCCCACTGCCCTGGATAGGAGCCACTTTACTGGATGCTGGCAACGATTACCATTTCATGCACATTATTTCCGTTTGCAGAAGGCTGACGCCAATGCACACATGCAGGCTTATGTGAGACGTTCCACAGAAAAAAAGAATTAAAGAAAACAAACCAGAAAAGCCATCACACAATGTAAGACTTGTTGATTTCTTTGCCACCTTTTGTGCTACAGAAAATAAACCATCTACTTGGTCAACATGTGCTACCAATAAGTTGGTCTAATTAATGGCAGACTGCTGAGAAACCGAGAAGCTTTCCTTATCTGCATAGGAAAGAAGCCTTGAGTTAGCTTCTGATGTTGAAAGTTACTTGCAGGAAACTGCCTCGCCAGACAGAGCCACAAACCCTGCTTGTCTTTCAGAAAGAGGAGGGGGGAGAGGAAAAAAGGTAACACTGGTTTTACTTCAAAGTAGTGCCAGGACTCTTAAGATACATTAAGAGTGTTTGTGTGAAAGCAGCACGACACTTCCACTACTCTGAAGAGGATTTTTGTCACAGTGTTGATGGTTAATATGAAGTGCAAAGAAAGTCACAAAAAAAAAAACCCACAATTTTTTTTTTTAAATTTTAAAAATAATTTAAAAAATTAAAAAAGAAACCCTACAACTTTAATCGAAAGGATTTTTTAGGAGGTCGAAAATACACACATATAATATTGTAGTTAGTGTTTGGTCAGTCTGCCAGTCAGCACAAGCGCCCATTGGCTTCAAAGTTGCTTAAAACATGTGCATTTGTAGATGATGCCCAGTGACCAACAGCACCTGGTACAATAACCTTCAAGTTACACAGATCAGGTATGTACAGGTATGGCAATCCTGTCCTTATTAACTTTACAAAGCTCCTTTAAAAAAAAAAAAAAAAAAAAGGAAAAAAATCTAGGTAAGTAGTACAAGCCATTTAATTAAAATGGTTGTGTCCTATCATCCAGAATCTCAGGTTTATAAAGATTAAAATCAAATTAATGGAGTCTTATGGCTGATTTGCCTTCCCACAGTTTGTCAGCACAGCTAATAGAGATTTTCTCTCCCTGCAAGAAAATGCATTTTTCCTAATTACCATACCCAAATCTTTGGTTCAAAAAAATATGTCATCAGGACTGTACAAATTTGCGGTGAAGACATTCACTGGGGTACCAAGATGTTGCAGGACCGGTTGTTTGTTTAAATGGAGAGAAACAAGAATTTCACAAGAAAAAGTCTGTTAACATATCAACCACCATCAAATCATCAGTCATTAAAAATTCCTTTTTCCTCTGGCTTTCAATGAAAAGACATCACTAACTCTCCAGATTTGTCTTTCTCTTTCTCCTAAAACAGTACTGCTAACAAAACTGGAACTATCATCCTGGAGTACAGGGAAGTAAAGCAATATTAAAACCAGCTTTCTCTCCACAAGGTAATGCATACAACTTCTTTCAGGAGAGGATTAACTTCTTCATGTTCAAAGAAAACTAGGGCAAGCAGAAATGCAAGCATGGAAATTTAAAAATATTCCCTTAGTACACAGAAAAGTGATTCTACATGAAATTTTTGAGATTATTAGAATATCTCCAAAAGAAACTTGCACACACTGAAGACGTGGGAAGAAATATCTCTTTTAAATGGAAGTGTGGCTTGAAACCCACAGCTATATTACAGTAAAAAATAAAAATAGTTATGACAAAGTAAAACAATATTTTGAATGACCCTAGATAACTTTCCACACTCTCCACATAAGTAGACACTGTCAACCAAGGAATGCATCCAACATACTCCTGAAGCCTGGCAGACATTTTAAGCCCACAGTGGAACAAAGTGCTGGTAAACACATTTTTCCAGGGTTGAAGGAAAAGAGGGGATACAAAATGAGAGGAGACCATCTTAAAACTGAATTTTAGGTAGAGATGTAAAGACAAAGTCCAGAACATTCAAAGACTCACATCCTTATCATGCTAAACAGCGACTGGAATGAAACAAACAGAACGGATCTCTACCTTTCCGCTGACAAACAGCTTGTTTGCAAAAAACAAAGTAGTCAAGAATAAATAATGCCAGATAATGTCTCATTAGAACTAATATCTCATCCCATTAAAAACTTGCTTCACCCAGCATGTACTCTCCCAGTGGTGGACAGAGCAATGCCGCATGAAGTGTGCTGGAAATGACAGCTCTTGTTCTACAGACAGGGAGACAAGCTGTGATTCATTTGGAGCTTTATGCAACTCCAGGCTGAGTTTTGCTACAAAGGAAAACAGCTTTGTGGTTTTAATATCTGTCTAATTTCTAGTTCAGTAGTTTTCCCCTTGAAATAACTTTTCAGTAGATTCTTGGAGCAGGTGTTACCTTTCCTTCATAAACCTTGAGATAATATAACTATAATGATTTTCCAAATAAAAAGTGAAAGGCTATCAGGACAAATATCTCCATTTTGATTCCACAGAGATATTATTATGGTGATGGTAATAATTCCACAGAGGAATTACTTAGAATGCACATTCAGCTCTGACCTGACCCAGCTATAACTCAGATGATACCTTTCCTAAGTTGGAAGAATTTATTTTCATTTTCAGGTGAGTTCATCTAATCAAAATGCTTCATTGTGACAAAGAGTTCATCATTCCTGTGCAAATTGCAGCTACCACTGTTAAGAATCAGACACTGCTACAGCAAATTCTGCCAATGCACAGCCCACTTTGGCAAAAGGATTTTCAGATAAGCAAAATAAATAATACTTTATATTTTGTTACTAACAAAGCATACATTTAACACCCCCTGTTGGTAATTGCCTGTATTAATTCAACACTAATATAAGCTGTGGACATAGAATTTGAGAGTGAAACACCATCTATTCCTAAATTCTGCCTGTTGCAAACTCCTGTAAACCCAGACGGTGAAGGGACCCAAAGCCAGGTAGGTGAAGAGCAGTAATGTGTTTTATTAGGCCAGAGTTTGGGAACACAGGGGTTTTTCAAGGTCCTGACTTCACAAGATTTTACATGTCCAAAGATTTGTCTGTACCTTGGAACTACATTGAACGATTTAATGAAAGAAATTGCCCTTCCCCATAAGCACTGTCTTATTTAGGATGTTGCCATACAGGTACTCAGGAAATGAGGAATCAGTTCTGATCCCCTGCCTTGCTCTGTCAGAGTCAAGGCATTTCATACTACCTGGGCATCAATGGCCTATCAGTACAAGAAAAGATGTTTTCCCCTTGAAAATACTGCTTAAGTCAGCATCCAAATCAGTCTTAAGGCAAAAATGCATTAGATTCTTGCAATGGCAAGAACTGACATTAGAAAAAAGATGGCTACTCAGAAAAAGAGGATTATAGACTTTGCTTCTTTTTCTGCCATTAATTAGTCCTCAGATATACTAATAGACAACACAGAGCAACCTGTGCTGATAAGAACTGACCAATTTGCATCCCAGTGAACACAATGGTAGTTGTCTCTGCAATAAGGCACATACACAGCTGCTTCTGGACAACCACAGCACGATGCAGGCATACAGCAAGAGTCAAGCCTAACAGACAAGGCATGCTCTTTTTTCTGCTCAAATGGTATATGAGTCACATTTTCATAAGGCAAAAAAAATTTTTTTAGCCTCCAAGTTATGATTTGAACAAAATAGTTCATTCAACAGTACAACCATAGCTTGTTTTCAAAAGCAAAACAAAGAAACAAAACCCCAGTGGCATGTAATTATGGATTTAGAACTTGTCTTCCTTTTTCCCGTCTAGAAAATTGGGATATTTACAACTGTACCAGGATATGTACAACTTAAAATAATAATCACCAATAGCATGAAGGGGAAAAGTAGTATGTCCAAAACTGCAAAACAAGTTTAGATCAGGGAATGTGTTTTGCATTCTCTGCTGATTCAATTATTGGAATATAATTGCTAGTTGGGTAGGTCAGAGCTGCCTTGTCCTCATCCCACAGGAGACAGGAATGTTACTGAACTGAGATCATTCTGATGAGGTGATTCACTCCTCTTTCAGATGAGATCAGGCCAAGTGGACTCCTTTAGACAGGATGAATAAATTTTTAGCTCTGGTGTAACTCCATGCCCTCTCCAAACAAGGTACCATGCCAAGCAAGGTATGGAAATAGGTTTCAACTTTTCAAGTTTTTCACAGGCCATTTTATAATGGGGGAAGCACATTTTTAGCTCTTCCTGGGTATGAGGACATCAGTAAGAAATGTTCACTCTCTCACACTGGCCTGAAGAAGGGCTAGTGCTGGCCACTGGCATTATGGTACCTTCTGCCTTCAGCTCTCAGAAGCTGCAGCTTCCACCTCACTCTGCTGCTGCTCAGCCCCTACCACTGGTTATACAAAGGACTCAGAGACAAACTACATCAGAGCCTTAAGCACTGGTGGTCATTCACCAGGATTTATGTCCTTTTAATTGCTGCCTAATAAACGGACACTCTGATGAACCTGCTGGAGGCCAAAGCTATTGGTATCACCTCCTCAGCTCCTGCCAGATGGGATTTTTCACTCATCTGCCACCTGCTGCTTTGCAGCTCTGCCACCGTGCCAGGATCAGCAAGTGGTTCCAGCTTTTGGGTGATGATCCCAGGAGTACAGAATATTCTCCAGACCAAAATCATGTTCATTTTCTACCCTGTGCACCAGCAGATACATTTCTAAATGAATACTGCTGTGTTTGCTGATCGTTTTATGGTTTGTTTACTTCTTGAGCATGTAATATTGTTAGGGTAATGTTGTTTTTAATTAGTTGGAAGAACTATTGTTTCAGAAGGCTGAATGCATTTGCTAGCAAGGGGTCTTTATAAATCCAGTGAATGTTAGTGGTTATGCCCCCACAGATGGGTACTGACAGCTGCCAGCCAGCTCTGCCCATGCTCAGAGTTGGGCTGGACCCCAGCCAGTGCCATTTCAGAAGCCATATTAGTTGCATTAGCACAGTGTGGAGTCCAAAAGCCTCTTGGAAAAATCAAATATGGAAAGTGGGAGTGTTTCAGTTCTTTGAAGAAGTCTCATTTGTTATAAGTTACTCAACAAATGTGCCATAAGTTTTCACTGTTTCAACCACACAGAGTGACAAAACCCAGAAAATAACCAGGAAATAAAGAACCAATCATCAAAACCTGACCCATATCTACAGATAAACATATGCTGTAAGTAGAGACAGGAAGGGTGATCACATGAGCAAAAGAACATTATATGTTCACATCCATATGTGTTAGAGATAAGCACATACAAGTTACATGTGTACATTGAGAGTCATTTTTCATCTGTCCTTTTCTACACCTCCCTGTGGAATGGCCTTAGAGGGACAAGGGGAGTGGGACAGCTGGGCTTTGTCTGTGCCAGCAAAGGAGACAGGAAGCTTCTAGAGCTTGTCACTGCACAGGAGAGCCCTTGATGGCTAAACACCCTCAGCAAGTCAGAGGGTCAGATGGAGCTGATAGGGGAGCATTAGATCACCCCAAGAGCAATGCTGGCTGCCCAGGTCCTCTGATAGCACCAGATCACCCCCATTCTCCCTGAAGTAAAACAAGAAATTAAGATATAATTCAAATTTCCTTCCTCTCAGGCCCACGTTGCAGGTTCTGCTATGAACAGTACTTTGACCTAGTTCTTAGAGCAGTTGGTTTGAATCTCAGTGCCTGGAGTAGTTTGCAACATAAAACCAAGCAGCTGCAGACTGAACCACATGTTTTCTCCAGCTCTGAGAGGTGTAACCTCTACTTGTTTTGCTCTGGAGTGTATCTACATGAGTGTACATCATTATGAATACACAGAGACCAGAATAAACTATCCCATGCATGTGTCTACCCCATTCTCTCAGTAAGGAAATAACCCACTGCTGGAGTCCAGACCTTCCTGGCAGCTTGGAAGCCATGATAATGCAAGTTCTGTCTGAAGGCAAACATCTGGTATCCTCATTATACAGAGCTTACACTTTTCTACAAAGAACGGGGAGGCAAAAATATGTCTCCACATGGGAAAGGAACTATGAGCTCCAGCCCACTCTTTGCAGGTCACAGTGTAGATACACCATGCCAGGACTATTTCTACCAGAACGTGCTCACTGAGTAAAGGAGAGAGACAGACCAACAGGAGAGACTCTTGACTTAGGGGAAATAAAGAATGTGGGTGGAACCCCATCACTGGAAACACTATTACACAATAAAATATGCATCAGGAGAATTTATGTGGTAGGCTCAAGGTCTCCTCCTCCATTTCATTTTCTGTGCAACTATAAATTACCTTATATTTCTGAAGAGGTTGGTGTTATAAGCATAGGGTTCATGATATTTAAGTCACTTTTCCTACCCAGGAAACATTACACTATTGTGGGCTGTTGTCTGGAATGTGTTTTTCCCCTTTGTCTCCGCTAGAATGCTTATATTGTTGCTAAATTCTTGGTGCACTATTTCCTCAAATCAGAAAGCTGAGAGGAGATAACAGAAAGGAGAGTTTCACAAACACATTCTTTAAGAAAAGCAGTATCCTACAAATCCCACGACAAGCCCTTATTGGCACTTCCACTAATGTAAATAAAATCTATTTGGTTCTCGGAAAAACAATCACTTCATTCTTGTTATCAGAGGACAGAATCTGGGTCAACAGATGCGTTTTGGATATGCACCAATTCTTAAATGATTTAGTATTCTGATCTGTGGATACAAAAAGCAATTTCCTACATCAGCAGTACCTTAGCACAATGTGCACTTTCATCCTACCACCTACATTGGTATAATCATTAAATGTTATAAAACATCTCTGATAAAAGAAAAAAATTCTGATATATGACTATAATGTAAATCAGTGCTTTGGATTACAGTGTGATACTAGTTCAGTTATTTATATGTGTTTCAACTAAAAACATCCAACTGGATTTCAACTATCACAAGATTAATCTCACTAATACTTTATATATACAGATGGTCAGACAAGAAAAATTAGAAAAATATGAAAAATTAATATATTCTTCTTGTATAATATAAAATATGATTTGTCTCCTAGAAGATTATAACTGGAGCTTCTAGTACCAAGAATAACTAGACTAACCAATATGGGTCCTCTGCTTTGTTGGAAGTTTTTCATTCTGTCCCAGCTCAAAAGTTATTGTAAGACACAGGAGATCTACAAAGCATACAAATACAATACAAAACACAGGCTTGCTTTTGCCTGGATATAGCTCAGTAACTAATCAAGTTATGTGTAGCTTGAGTCTTGTTCACTTTCATTCAACAAGTTCCAAACATGCCAGCAGGACAGTTCCATGAATTACGTATTCCAGCACTGTATCTTGCCATTGAAAAGATGCTCCATGTCAACCTACCCTTGTCACCACATTTTATTAATATTATACACCAATAACACTTGCAGTGCTCAATAGCATCTCACCATTGAGCAAAGGCAGAGAACCTGAATTCAGGTTCTACATATGCCACCTATTGTCATGGTTTACAAATTAATATACATGTTTAAAAACACAGAGTGTGCGTGACAGAAACAGTTGTCTGAGACACACACTCAGGATTTTATCAAACTAAAAACCTTCATTCTCACAACCTGTAGCAAAATAGTTGATCTTCTAGAAAGAAGGAGCACAGCCAGAGCAAACATTTCTGGCAGCATGAGGATCAAAGAGGTCCCAGCCAGAAAAAACAAAGGATGCTGACATCAAAATATTGGCAGCTTGCATTGTTTCTTTTCTTTCCAAATAAAATGGGCGAAGAAAAGGACTAGCTTTCCCATCCAAGCTCAATTCTCCAGTGAGCAGCATTCTGTAGCTGTAATTATAATCTTGTATTTGTGCACACGCTAATTTCCTGGGCAAGTTACATTTCAGCTTGAACATGTTGGCATGTAAAAACCAACCTCAATAACAAAAATAGCTGCTGAGTTCAGCAACCTGCAGCTTTTTATAGTTGACCTTGCAGCTTTGCAAGATAGTGGCTCTGGGCCACTTCATTATTTCAAAGAAGGAAATGTGGTTCTGGGAGTTTCATGGGGACTAACAAGACTCAAACAATAAGTGGTTTCCTGGCTAAGTTCTTTTTGCTTGTTTTAACTTGGTCATTCTCATTTCAAAAGTATTCTGGTCCTCTTAATATTCTCCATTCTGGCTGTGATTGGTGGGGCTAATCTTGGTGACGTAGTTTCATTTACTCCATGGACTTTTCCTTAGTTTATGCAGTTTATTATGCACCTAGTTGCACTTGAATTCTCCCATGTTGCACTCTGGCCAGAGCAAGTAACCAGCAGTGCATTAATCATACTTCAGTTTGACTTCAATTCCAAAATGACTATACCAATAAAATTACATAAATATACTAAGAACAACAAATAGATGTAAACAGTTGCATGACAGTCTGATTCTGTTAGTCTATTTCCCTGCTTGATTAAGTGATTCTGTCAATTAGAATACCCAGCTGGCTGCAGATGTGCAATGAAAAAGGAATGTATACACTGTGGTTCAGCTCCTCTCATCTACACTTGAGCAGTAAGAAAATTAGAACTATCCAAACTTTCTACTAAAAGTCTGACTGCAGCAGGAGCTGGGGCTGCTACCAGCTGTTGGCTGGTCCACTGCAGCTGTCAGTGACTGACAACTTACTGCTCTCCTCTGCCTGCCTACAGCTGCAGAAGCTATAGGAAAACAACAGATTTCCAGCAGGAACAGAACCTGTTCCACACTCCTGCACTCAGTAATTCACTCATTCCCAAACCCCTTTTTCATTAAAAAAACCTTGAAGATAACATAGAAAAAGCTTTCCAGTCCTGTTGATGGCATATAAAACCACATGCTCAGCCACATAAGGAGAGATATTAGTCACTCATATAATATTCATGCTACAGTATGCTCATGTTTACAAAAATCCTTGCTTAGTCTTGGCACACCAGAAACTAAAATATTAAAGGAGCACCACCTTCAACTGCTCTTTTACTTAGTTATGATGCACTATTGTCAACACCAACACCAGGCTAATTACAGACATGCCACATAAAACACACACAGAGCTAACTTAGTTGGAAAATAATGTATCTCCATGTTCTCTTTGAGGATTACCATTATGAGAGTCCCAGCTAGAAGAGTTGTTTGTCTAGTGTGCTCTCTGCCTACAGAAGAGGGGCTTCCCAGCTAGCAGACAAGTGGAAAGGCACATTTCCATAGTAGGCATGTGGAAAAGCACATTTCCATTGTCCAAGCTCACAATGTTTCATTTGTGTAACACTGAATCCCAACTTAATTAAACAGCTCCAGAGACCAGGGAAATCTCAATATACACGGGCAAGTGGTCGAGCAGCTCCATTTACATGTGTGTCACAGCTCGCCGGGTATTGCTCCAAAAGCATCTGTCTCAACAGTCTCATCTGATTCTCACAAACAAGCCACACTTTGCATTTTTGAATTTAACAAAGATCACACAGCTGCCAACATACTATCAAAGCCTAAAGACCAAATAAACGTTTGGCTTCCCTCCAACCGTCCTTGCTGTGGTATTATTACTGACAATAGAGCCAGAGCAGGAAAAGCAATGAGATGGCAAATTTACACATGTGCCATGTTTTTATACATTGTCTACATTTGCTGCTACAAGACTGTAAGCAGAACACTGGTGAGCATCTTCTGGTTGCAAAATCTGACCTATTTTAGGGTTTTATGAAAGCTGTACAGCACTGTTAGTGTATAAAAAAACTGCAGATGGGCAAAATGATCTAAGAAAAACAATTCAAAGGTGGTGTGTTTTCCCATGTGGGTAGTAGAAATAGATCAGAACTCCGCATTCTCAGGGCTACATTTTGCATTTTTTGAAGAAACTGTGCAGTATCCATAAAATCTGGGGACCCAACAGACTATACTATACTCTACTATCTACCCATTTCACTTTAATCCACGTATTCCTTAGTCCTTGCAATGGGAGCAGCGTGCATATATCAGAGAATAGAATTTGTATTTGACCTCTGTAGAGGAGCTCTGCTACATTTTTCAGTTCAGTTAATAGCCCAACCACCCTCTCATCAAAAGCCAGTTGCATCTGCAGATAAGAAGCCCTTCGTACAGACAGTAATATAACTTTTTGATCTGTATCAGATGATTAGGGCAGTGGACAAAGACAACGTCTCCTTTAGTACCTCTCCTGTTTGGTGAATTTCTACTGTGTATGAACATCTGCAGGAAGCAAGCCGTTAAGATAACAGCCAGAGGCTGCAGGCAACTCATGGCATTACCTGCAGCACGCCCTAGGCCAGGTCTTGAAAAATGCTCTGTGCAAAAGCCTGAGCACTCACAGGACCCTTGGAATGGAGGACTGTCAAGCTTATTTCACCTTCCTGCTCTGCCCATGGTTTTGTGAACAGCTGTGCTTTGGTTCCCTTCCCTTAAATTCCTCCTTATGTAGGCAGAAGAGCAGGACAAGGCACAGGCACAGCCAAGAAGGAGCAGTGTGGTGGCATTCCCACGTGCAATCTCCTGCTGCCCACACTCAGCAGAGCAATGAACTGCATTTGCAGTGGTCAGGCTCTGGTGACACAGGCTGAGTCCCAGAGCACTGACCCTCCACCTTCTCGCTGTGCTGCCCCAGTGCTGATACAACTCCCCTTGGACAGATCCCATCCCTCTGCCTTGGGTGGAGGGGGCTGCTATTGCTCACCACTGCTCTGACCTTCAGCCCTTTTCATCCCCAGCTCTCCTCACTTTCAAGTCTCCCATTGATTCAATGCAGCTTGCCCTTGGCTAGCAAGCTGTGATTACACACACTCCCAAAAAAAAAAGAAAAGGCAGAAGCAGCAGTTTTGCCCACAAGGTTGCATGACTTCACACTTTAGGGTCACTTCACTGCATTTAGGGAGGAATAGCTCTTGGAAAGAAGGGCAAACAAAGCAAAACAGACGTGGGTGTTGCTGGAAACATTTGCTGAAGACATCCTATTGCTGCTGTACATTTTCAAGCTTGGGATTTATTCTTTCCTCCTTCAAGGCTTCTTTTAATGTATTCTTTCTTCAAAGTTTGTGCTATCTGTGTAATTTTTCAATCAGGGATTAGAGAGGATTAAGTCCTTGCTAGCCTGTGTCTCTCAGGGAGTGTTGAATGTACAGGCATACTTTACATACAATTCCAGTGCAAGTGCTCACATTCATCTCAATAGAGATGAGTAGTGACTTATTTTATATACTATAAAGTCAAGACCTGCCCAGCTGTACATTTACCTTCTCTGTGGTCTGTCCTCAAGTTCTTTACCTTCTGTGTGTTTTTGACATAAAACCCCAACCTCAAAGTAATTGCCTGTGTATAGTGCCAGTTGCCCCAGTGCAAGGATGGTTTACAAGAAACACTAAGATTCAGCTACATGATACAATGAGGTCTTTCAAGGTTCCTCACATACTGATGCCAGAAGGAAATTCCCTGTATTTCCTAGATTGGGGGATCCAAAATATCTGCTTACCCCTGTTTGATTTGAGCCATTTTCCCTGCACGTGTACATTTTTTTATAATAACGCCAATCCAACACCATCGTGTTTTACCTCTGGTTTTTTTTTCCCCTCCATTAAATTTGATAAAATTTCTCTTGATTCTGTTGCTAAGAAATATAGGAATAAGCAGCAAAGAATATTTACATGGACAAATTCAGTCTCACTTCTATTCTGTGTCACACTTCCAGATCAACACACAGCTCTGCTAGATATATTCACACCAACTTCAGCCAGCCAAAATATATAACAGTACTAGTGACAAGGCAGTCAAAATAATCTAATTCAAGCCCACCAGAGTTGCTGGAGATATCCTCTAGTCATTAGCTTACATGGAAGCCTGTCCTGATATTCCTATATTGCTCTGGTTAGCCATGATGTCTAGATTAAACCTAACGTATCCTTATCTGCAGACAGACCCACATTCTCTGTTTCCCTAAGGATATTTCATATTTCACCTCCACTGTAATCACACTCAGCAGGAGTTTATTACTTAGGTGCAATTGGTCAAATAAAATTACATTTGTGTAATATTATCTGTCCTGACCAAATAAGCATGCACCAGTTCCTCAACTTTGTTTCATATGGAAACTCACAACACCTAATTGAACAAACAAAACATTTGCTGAAAATGACCATAAATAGTATTTGAATGGCTGATATTAATTCTTTAAAGTAATCATAAAAAGATTTGCATTTATCTACAGTGACTCAAAAAGACTATCATGAAAAATAAAAATTTAAGGAGAGTAACGGCAGTAGCAAGGATTAATGATTATGTATCTCTTCCAAGATTCTTTATAAGTTAACTTAAATATTATTTCAAGAACATTATGTTTTTAAAAGTACAGGAAAAAAATAGTAGTTTAGACCATAAGTTTGGGGGGGAAGTTGCTTTGGTTATGTTGCCCAGACTTGAATTCCTTTATCATTTGAGATCCTTATTAAGTCACTTGCATGGTATAGATTACAGTTCAATCCTAAAATTCCTCTACATTTATGTTTCTTATGTTTTTTACTTTGATATCCTGCCTGTTTTAATGAAGAACAGGATGTGCAATAGCTTGTTACTTACGGCAGTACTTTGACAAGGAACCTGGATCTTAATAAAAAACAGGAAATAAAATCCTTCATATTAAATCAATTCTTTAAAAAATAAGCATGTGAATGTCATATTTAAGATTAAAGGTATTTCTCTTTCCAGGAAAGGATCATAATAAGGTGGGCATGTGGCTATTTCAAAAACTGCACACATTTGGTAAAGAGCTTATAGAAAACAGTGTCAAATCCCATATTGAACCCAGCTGCTGGTACTTACTTTTTGATGTAAGGCTTACTTCCTGCAGATATACATCAAATTAAATTCTTCACTAAGCTCACAATGGTGTTTTCCCTTTAAGCAGAAAGGCAATACTTACCTGAATGAAATATTATATCTCTTTAATGGGTTTCTACAGTGAAGCCACATTCTACATTTAAAAATGTACGGTGACAGTAGGAACAGAGAGAGACTTGCCATCTATTAAACCAGTTTATTTTCTCTAAAATAGCTTTAATGAAGCCAGTTGGGATTTGTTACACCAATGATATATCTGGTGTCCTAAGAGCAATTTTGATAGGACTGTTCCTCTAGTGGGCCAATATCCCATAGTTCATACCACTGGTGATTTTAAGAGTGCTCCTCTGAAGGGAACCATGGAGTATTGTAATGACAGATGCACCTCAAATATGAGGGTAAGAGACAAGAATAACGAGGCAGAGGAAATGGACAGATTAATACAGGTTACATAGTTTTCCAGGCTTTGTTTGGAGAGCTATAAACATTGTGTTTTTTGATTGCAGGAAAGAATTCCCACTAGATACAAACCAGAAGGATTTTGCTTCTAATTTTGATTCAGTAACATCTGCAAGTATCTGTCTGAAGTGATAATACACTGTCTGCTATCAAGAAAACAAAGGATTGAGGAATGATGGAGCAGTCAACAAAGAGGTGCAATGAGTTATATGTTAAACTTCCTTACATTCTGTCAGCCTCCTTTGCCTTTTGGATATATTTATCAGTAGATACAGGATTCTTAGTAGATGTCAAGAAAAAAAATCTTAAGACTATTCAAATGCAAGTTAAAGTACAGAGCAGAACTTGCCAATCGTTGCATCAGTTGCTACACACTCTGTGGTCTTTAATCTAGAAAACAGCTCATTTCAGGGTCCAGATATTAATCTAAAATGGCCCAGTGGTGATGTGGGAGGAAGAAGGCAAGCAGTGTAACAAGGAGCAGGAATAAGTTCAAGCACTCTAAGCTTATTTTCCAAAATTCCAAGAAGATCACTAAAGGCTAAGGGTGCAGAAGGCACTGGACAGAGGTCACTGTAACACCATTTCAAACCAGCCCTGATTTCCAGAAAAGCAGCCAGACAAAATGGAGAGGCAAAACTGAAATCACATAACTAAAACACATCACTGCAAATTTCCCTATCTCACACCCAAAGTGTCTCCATAGCATTTGAGTCGCAGTGTAACTTGAACTCTCCAAATCTCACCAAAATAACCCATCCTTCCCAGATGAGGATAGATTCAAAACCACTCTCAATTGGAGTCTACCCCAGCTGTGCTGACAGCGTTTGCTGGACCAAAACTCATGGGAGCACGAAAGCCAGCCAGGTGTTTTACATGTTAGTTAACTTTGCCATTTCTAGAACTAACTTTTCCAGTAGTGCTGGCTTCCAGTGGCAGTGAAGACAAATGCCAGCTGGGCACAGGTCTGCATATGGAGCCAGGCAGATTTACAAGGGCCTGGGGGCTTTTTGTGGATGAGTGGTTCTTAGTATAACCCAGCATCTCTCGCTCCCCTCCCGCACGAATTGCTTTGCCCAGACTGCTGTATGCAGTTGTGTTTCTATACAACACACAGCCAATGAGGAGGTTGAAATCTGGCAAAACTGAACATTGGCTTCACTGCACAATTTTCTTGGGTCGGTTTGATTGATAGAAGAGACTTCTCCCAGCCCTATGGGGGTTTGGCTGCTTTTCCTAGAGGATTTCTGATAAGACTTCTCCAGCCACTACTTATCTGCTACAGCCAGCCATTTTCCATCCTCACAGCTACTTTCTCTTGTGTATTTACCTTCAGCAGACTGTCATGATTTCTACAATGCCAAAATTCCTATATATTTTTTTAAATATTTCTCTCTCCCTGTACATATATATGGACTAATGCTAAAGCACCAGTCAGTGCCTTCTCAAGGTGGTACACACACACTCAGCTCTCCATCTTCAGCCTAACTCACACTGCTTTCCTCCTACCAAGACCCACTTGCTTGAGCTAATCCCATTTCATGTTTTCCAGATAGGCTGCTTGCCATGCACATGCCTGGGCGAAGGCAAAACTTAAGGCTTCTTGTTGCTCACAGGGGTGTAGGCAAAACTGAAGCCAGAGCCCCACAGGGCAGCATTAGGCAGAAGCACGATTAACACAATAGTGCCAAGAAAAGCAAGCCCTGCGGAGGATCTGTAGTGATATCCACCCAGAAATAAGAAAAGGAAAAAGCATTTAGAAAAGGATTGGGGAAAACTGAGCACAAAGGAAAGTGGGAGTCCTTGCTAAGCCACAGACGCAATTCAAAATACTGGAGGAGATTTAAAAATATTTTAAAGCTTGACTTTACCAGAGTAGTACTGAACAACTCTGGCAAGTCTTACTCCTGTTGCATTTGAGTCACTCATTTCAGCTCTGCACTTGCAGCTTTGGTGCCTGTGACTATTTCCTGAGCAAGAGGCTTCAAACACATTACAAAGGTCCTCAGTACAACAAGACACACCAATAGACCACACAGAAACCCAATGGCAAACACTATCTCCAGTACAAGCCACAGTGCAGCACTGGGATTGAGGAGTCCTCACACAGGAGGTTTCTTGGCAGGGACACGACAGTTACAAGCTGCTCAGATTGTTTCTCTACCACCACAGTTAAGGGTGTAGACTAAAAAACTCCATAATCAGATCAAAAATCCCTTATAGCCTACTCTCCAGTACGTATGGTTAAGTCAGTTATTTATTTCAACTGATTTCAGACACAATGCAAATGCAAGGGGAGCATTTTATCCAGAGACATGGTTTCCACAAGCCAGAAGACACAAGTAGGACTGTGTGCCCCAAACACTACCTGGTAGAGCTCCATGAGTTCACGCAGAGCCACATCCACCCACACACCAGGATTTGCTTGTGGGGCACCACATGTGAGGCTGCTCAGCTCTGGAGTAGAACCATGTGTGAGACATTGCTTGTGCATCACAGGACTTTGCAAAATTGTTTTCCTTTGGTTCCAGTGTATTCAATATGGGCTTGACATCCTGCCATTTCATGCTGAAATGAATCTAGATATCCAGAGTAGAGCCTTTAATGAAGAGCTCAGCCCAGAGTCACGCAAAGCTGGGACAGTCACATTACTTGCAGATGTAAAATACAGTGCTGGTTCTATACAACAAAGCACATAAAACAGGTATTATTTCTTCTCACCAGACAGTACTCTCTACGTGGTGGTGCTTGGGCAACTTCCAAAGACTTGGAACCACAGGAGAAATGAAGAACCAAACACCAACTTTTTGGCCAAACACTGTCACCTATGCTCATTTCAGTTTTTACCACTGAACTGCTAAAAAAACCAAAAAGATGTGGCCTTTTTGGAAAACTAGAATTTCACAAATGGTTACCTGCTCTTTATGAATTTGAGACAAATCCCATTGCTATCAAGACAAACCAAAAGAAGAAAAAAAAAAAAAAAGTCAACAGAACACAGCCAGGCCAAACCAAGGGCATTTCCAATCCATCACCTAGTGCAGCTGCTCCTGGGTATCCCAGTACCCCCATGGCCTGGGGAACCTCCTCCTTGGGCACAGCAGGAACAGCAAAACCTGAGGTTTGGCCATAACTATCTCACTCTTCTTTCCCATAAGCCCATATAAAAGTAAAACAACAAAAAGACAAGCATCCTTCCACATCCTTACTGATGATATAAAAGACATAATGGTCTTCATAAAATAGCAACAAAAAAAATGTAGGTCAGATGAACTGAACGTTCCTTTTTTAAATGTTTCAATATTTTATTATTCATTTGACTTGCTAACCCAAGTTATTGCAAAGCCATACAAGAGTTTTTAAACATCAGCTGTTCTGAAGCAAAGTTAGACTCATGCAAATCTTTACCTCCTTTTAAAAAAAGGAAATTCAATTAACAACACACTAAAGACTTCTGAGTCAGATTATCTTTTGGGGAGAACATTCCATGAAATAACTTCAAGCCAATGCTATTTAAACGACAAAAACACTACTCTCTTAACAGTCCTAAGAACCTACTGTTACATGGGAAAGAATAGATGATCTAGAGAATTTTAATCTATTTCATTAGAAAAGATCCCCCCCTTAACGGACCAAAAAATTGGATGGATCGGTAATTTAAAAGAAAAAAATACTCACACCTGTATTAATGCTTCAACACACAGTTCTTAGTGTGCTTTGCAAATGCAGCAAAAGCAAACGCTAAGCCATGAATAATTTTTCTTCTTTCATCCATTGCAAACAAACTAATAGGGGGAAAGAACAATGTTTTAAGGTCCAAGACTCTTTCCATTGCCAGGGTGCTTTACTGAAAGATAAATTTACTGAGCCAAATTTCCCTGTACCATGACTGAAACTTCTTCTCAAAATAAAGAGCATCTTCTTAGAAGCTATTTTTTCTCTTACTGCAAGAGAACTGGTAAGCTAGGCATAGCTATTGCTGATTAAAACAGCTTTTTACCTGAGGTAGGAACAGGAAAGGATCCTGACTAACTTCCAAGATGCTGCAAATAGCCAAATGGTCTGCTTTATCTGGAGAAACCTTTGAAATATATACATTTCCTTAAAAATCATCCTTCAAAGGAAAGTACTGAAAAGAATAGTGCAGAGTGTGTGAAAGAAGGACAGAAGAATTAACACACTAACTTAAATTTGGCCTCTGGTTTTCTCTAAGAGGAATAAATCCCTTTATATGATCCAGTTTCCACCATAACCATAGAATTGTAACCCAGACTGGCCCTGAGATATTCTACACTATGCTATTAGAAATACCTTGTATTCATAGCAAATACCTTGCTATCATAGCAACATACAGAGTACTTGGGCTTCTTGCAAACTGAATTAAAAATAGTAACTTACTCAGACAATTCCATATCACTGACTTCTGTTTATTTTTTAATTAAAAGGTAGATTGAATTTTCAATGCTTTATTTTACATAAATGAAGAAAAATATAGAGAGATTACAGATAAGAGAATATAGCATAATTACAACGAGTGTGGTAACTGCATTTGTAAAGCATTTGAGGATCACTAGATGGAAAGCACTTTTTATAGCAAGTTACAGCATGAAACAATGGACTCTGATGAAATGTAGACAACGTGTTTTCTGAGTCTGTTGTCCTCCCATTATCTCAATTTCCACAACTAATTTAGGTGAAAGCTATTAACTGACCTATTTTCATGAGGATTTTACATTTTTTGGCAGGTGAGCACAGATAAACATTTTTTTTCTTACAAAACCCATAGGTGATTACTAGTTCATTTTTGTGTCTACACTTCAGCAACGGTTCTCCTTAAGTATGTCTATGACATATCATGTTGCATCAAGAATCCCAGCTATCTTCATGGACAGGCAGATAATAATGTTTTTCAACTGTTACAGCTCCTGCAGAATCCCATTCAGAGGGACACTGGTGAACACACTGAAGTGCTGCTTTCTGCCTCAGACCACATCCTTCCAACAGTCATATTTTGTGGAAAAGACAATATTTGAACCTCTGCTTGCCTCTCTAAATTTCTGCAGGCACTGGCACCCAAGAGGAGCTCTGCCGAATGCACACACTCGTGAAGGGAGATGGCTTTGACAGCCTGATTCCAGGATCTGGGTGTACTTGCCCACTAGATGGTGCAATGGAATAAAAATAAGGGCTGGGAACTCCACTGCTCAGTGTCTGCTGTCCTGGAAAAATCTGTTCCAAGTATTTTTGGTTCTCATTCTACCTGATAAACATCACAAATATTGTATAACCAGGCATTTTTATACTCCAACTACTGAGTTATTTTGTAAATTCTGTCATTAAAATACATTAAATACTAATATTCCTGCAGTTTCATTCACAGTAATACATGTGAATATGTATTTGCTTTGGAAAGTATCTCAGCAGCATTTTATTGCACTGACAGTTACTACAAGAGGAAAATGGGGCTGTCAGCATCCCTGTAATGAAAGGTGGGGATGTATTTTATTTTACTGTTGTCTGACACTGCCATATATGCTTTCCCTGTGTACGCATGCATTGGCTGGAAGCACAGGACTTCCATGAGAAATCACCTTAAAGCTACACCCCTGAGCACAAGTGATTTGAAAAGGAGTAGAAATCAGAAGGGGATAAACTTGAAGCTCAGATAAGGCTCCATCATGCCATAGACAGTGAACTTGTCTCTCCCCAATCCAGCCCATTTAATTCACTGGTGTCATTTCCCAGACAAAGTACACTCATTAAACTGTCCTGAAATTCCACCTCTCTTAATTCTACACAGGTGGTGAAGCCCACTCTGTGACAGTTCAGTGCTGGCTTTCCAGAAGTGGCACCAGAGGGAAACATGCTCTGGCTTTAGGCACTGCAGTGCCAACACCACTTTGCCTTCCCCACTTTGATGTCAAAAATCACATGCAAATCAAAGTATTATCTTTCTGAACTACAGCAGAAAGTTCAGAAAACACACATTTCTGAAGTTGACAGCTGTAACTTTTACTTAAAAACATCTTCAATAACAGTCAGAACGTGGCTATGAGAAACCTTTGTACCTGTAGCTGCTTAGCATTTGCACTCTGATAGGTTCTGGTAGCACAAATTTCTTTAGGAGCTTCTTTCTAGGTTATTTCGTCGTATCCACAAACTCCTCTGGAAGAATACCTGGCAAGTATTACCCCATCCTGATTTACTTCTGCTCTCTGTCCTGCCAGAGCAGGAATTAATAAACTAGGGCAATAATGACCATTCTCAAAAGGTGACCTGGCTTTGAAGCCGGCTTTCCTTCTAGCTGGCTTTATCTCTGCTGCGGCATCCCAAATCCCATTTGTCACTAGAGGGCACTTTAAACCAAGCTGTCATTTCATATTAGCACAGTCATAAACGTGGAGGGTTATACCCAGCCTACAAAAAAGTTGCTCTGGCTCCATGCAAGTGTGCACAGCATATCTAATATAACTCTTCTTATGTTAGATAAACATGAGTTTTACAAAAAAAAAAAAAAAAAAAACCACACTTTCCTACGTTTGGAGAGTAAAACTGAGCCCAGACTCTTTCTGGCAAATCTAAACCAAAGCTGTAGGGAGAACAAAATGGCTTGTTTTGTTTAACACAATTTGCACCAAAAAAACCCCCAAACCTTTACAGTCATTGCTGCTTTCCAGATTCTGTCTTACTAAAGTAACAAGTGCTTTGTCTGTTTACTTTTAACTTCTGAATTTTGTGCAGTTTGCAACTTGAAGGCTGTTGAAAAGTGACAGCTAGAGCTGCGAGTGGAGGCAATCATTCTCACGTCAGTGATGAAGTTCAGCACTGGAAGTGAGCTCAGAGGGGCTGCAGGGGCTGCCTGCCAGGACTAATATGTGCACAAAGGGTGTGGCTTCAGCTTCATCACACGCAACTTTCACTGAAGATACTGAAACAGCACTGCACAGTCCTTCAGAGACTGGGCCAGCCTTGCAGATATCATTACAACAGTAAAAATACTTCAGGCCAACAAAAACATCATTGCACACATTTAGAACCCCAGAACACATTGGCTTCTTGGCCAAAGGCCATAAGCCAATTCTTCAGAATGGAAAAAACTGTAGTTTACAAAAATACCCAATCCAACTCCACAAAAGCAGTTGCAAATAACAGGAATTCACTTGTCTCCGTGAACACACATTTAATGAAGGTTTCTGGGAAGTGCAAGTTCCTCCCCTTATTCTCTTTACTTCTGCCATGGTATTCCCAATTCCATCCTATGACCTCAACCACTGCAATGATAGCTGACCACTGGTCACTTTCCAATTATAGGTAGGGTGATTGCAAAATTCCCTAATTTTGGTTTTCTGTAATACAGAACAAATGTGCTTCTGAAGAGCTAGTAACATACATATACACACTTATTTAAAATATATATTAGCTGCCTCCTGAGCTGCAAATTTGCTTCTGAGAGTGAGAAGAAAGCAATGCATTTGGGAAGTCTCATGCAGCTCACTTAACTGATTTTTTCTTTAGGCTGCACCTAAAGGCACAGGCTTGTCTAAACAAACACTTGGGTGAGTCTCATTCCTAGGAGATATACAGCACTGAATATATGTTTCCACATAACAGCAATAGTTTTGATGAAGACTTATAAACAACTTCTAAAATCAACCTGAAAAAAAACCCTTAAGATTATTACTATCTCATCCTTATCCTCATCCTGCCAAGAACTGGCTTTACAACAACCAAGTTTCACCATTTTTCATAACTTCAGGAAAATATTGCACTGGACATTATATAAAGAATTAACCAGACTGACTAGGTGTGCATCAAAGATTGTCAGATATCACCAATCTGGTGGTCGCTGAGCTACCTAAGGGCATAGTGAAAATTCCTGTAATTCACCTGTATTGTATTTACACTTCCTACTATTAAAGTCTTATCCATTTCTAATATTTCAGGGTCTGTGGTTATCCACAGAGTAGGGAACTTTCCTGTCTTACCACAAGAGGAGACTCATTGCAGCACGTTCTGAACAATACATGACATTCAAATCTTTCAGGTTTTGCGTTTGTATTAATACTTAAAAAGAAAAAAAACCCTAGGCACATACCACACACATCAGTCACAGATCACTGTGATTTTCCTGTAAAAGCTTTAGATCACACCCTAATCTCTGTTCAGTTCAAAGCAAGTGGTTAACCATTTCTTATTGCAACAAAAAGAGAACAAAGATGAAAAATGTAACATTTTGGTCCAAATTTGAACCAGACCTTACTTGCAGTACAAAACTGTCTAGAACACTACTGTCTTCAATTTCTGATCCCAGTTGTGGCTAAGTCTAGGAGAAAGAATATCATGACAGACTTCAGAAAATTACCAAGTTATTCTGGAAGATCAAAGAATGTGCCCACCAGCAGGGACTGTGTGTTTCAAAGAGGAATCCCAAAGGTTTGTTCCCATACCTTTGTATCTGATATTCACCTGTCAGAGAAAAAATATCCCACTAGATGAATACTTTGCAAAAGGTTAATCCTTTAAGCCAAAACCCTAAATCATACAGTGAATGGCTTTGCAGATACATTTGTGATTTCATCATGGCTATTTAAGCTGAACCTGTAAATTACCAAGTCCTTAAATTTCGGGAGGAAATCAAGGAACAATAAAAATTGATTTAGTCATATAAATGCTGGAAGTAATAAAGGGTTCATTCAATGTTTGACCTTCTGATAAACTGTGCTGCTAAATGATTCCTAGTTTCAGAGCAGTGATAGCACAGTTTGGTAACTAAGAGATTGCTTCTATAATGCTTCCATGGGTAAACTATTTCACTCACTGCAGTCCAAAGTCAAACTTTTGGGAGAGGAGGTAATAGACTCTTAGAGAGATCTCTCTCTTTAGAGATCAGTGCCACACATGCTCTTTCAAGCCTTTATCCATCCAAAGGATGCAGTGATTCCTTGTTGTGACAAAAGTATACAAACTGAAAATCCAGTTGACTTTATTCCTTTAAAATTTAACTTTGAAAAATCCCTACAGCTACCAGGGTTTTTACAACACTCCTCTCTTATAACCAGTGGTGGAGTAGAGAGGTGCTTTACAGTCTCTTGCAAGACTGGTTCCATGATCTGTCTACTACAGACTCTGCATCTTGTTGACAACATCAGAAAGACAAATGCTTGTATTTTCTTGACAGGGTGCAGGGATCAGCATAGGGGGAAAAAAAAATAATAAAACAAAGAAAAAAAACACTATCAAATACAAGTAAGGAAGCAAGAGGACAGGAGAAACTGGGAGTTCTAAAATACCTGCCCAGAAGAAACAGAGCATAGGACTTGGGGGTTCTTTCTCCTTTAGATTTATGGGAACAGTAGTTTTCATTTCACAGGAGGCCCAAAGCATTCCTTTCAAGTATAAAACAGCTCTTTTAAAAGGAAATAGTTTTAGAACAAAATGTAGTCCTACTATTGAGTGGAACACAGTGTGTGAACTCTTAAACAAGCTGAACCCAAACTAGTTCTTCCATGCCCACAAATCCTTTCATAATCCTGCTCTGGAACACAACTACTGTAAATGTACATACTGCAACCTCCAGTCAGGATGAATTTCTGGAAAGAAAATCTCCCACTAGCCAGAACAAGCAGTATTGAAGCCAAACTTCTTCCTTGTTCCCAAATTATTTTCTAATCTATTTCAGCATTTTCTGCACATAGATCCTATGCCACCACTTTCTCCAGCTGCATTTGAAAGCCAAACTCTACTGGATTTCAATAGGGACTTTCAAAAGAAGATGTATTTATTCCTGATAGAAGCAGCAGAGGGAACCTTAAAAATATCCCTTAAAGATTTCAGAGTATTTTATTCCCTTCTGAGGGTCAATAAAATAAAACTAGGGGTAATAGGTTCTTCAGCCTCTTAATACTCCTTTCTAGAACTTGACCGGATCTGCCAGTTTGATACTTTTATTTGAGGGTTTGTTAAATACTTTGAAACGTGTCATTGGTGAAAGCCCTAGAGGATGAGCAAAGAGAAAAATGAGTTAATATAGGAAAAAATGAAACCTGTACAGTTAACCTTCAATCGAACACTGAAAAAGCTCAGTTTCATGATGTTGATTGAGGGATTACAGCATTGACATGTTCACACATCAAATTTTATTCCCCAAGTTGAGTAACTAATATTGAATTTTACAAATGTTGAAGACAAAGTTATGCTATGCTTTGATGTCTCTCTTTATTATAATAAATCCTCTGAATTCATTTAGATGACCTTGATTTCTTTAATCATAAAAAAGGGGCACAGTTCCAGCCTGCCCTTGTCTTTTAGCCCTGGCACATCACAGTTTAACATGATGTCATTTCAGCTGAGAATTCTCAGAATACCAAAAAAAAAAAAAAATCTCATTTACTAATTCAAGGATGCCCTGACCAGTCACTTTTTTATAGTAGGATTCAATTAAGCAATGCTCCACAGGAAGACCAGCTTAAGAAATATTTTAAAGCAATGTTTTCTTCCCTCTTCAAGATGTCTCTCCCATGTGGACACACAATTTTGAGAACTGGCAAGAAGCCACCTCCTTTTCCCTTCCCTTTAGGATAAAGCTGACTTGCCAAACTCTAATAAAGCCTGGTAAGAAGAGAAATCCCACAAACATTTTTAAGACAAGCAAAAGTCTAAGTGTTCTTTTACACCACACCATGATGCCTGACCACCCTCATACTTGAGATCTAAAGTCTTCTCAAAACTCTGCTGCTTTTCTAGTCAGGCTGTTTACAGTTTTTGGTGAAGCCTGAAGATAAGAGTAGGAGATTGAGAGCAGGCTACTCACAGAAGGGTTTCCCTGCCCTGTTTGGGGCTGGGACTGTGCCCACCAGCAGGGACTGTTCCATTCTGCTGCCTTCCCAGCTGTTCATCGTGCAGTGTCACTGTCTCAGTGAGTCCAAATCTTACAGCCATGTACTAATTACACTAATGATCAACCACTTAAAATGAAACACCCAAATCAGAACTTAGCTCAAGATCCATGAACACTTCTACTGTCTGTACCCAGATGGCAATCTGAAAACTGGGAAAGCTGCTCCTACCCAGAGCTCATCCAGCCCCCAAAGCAATACTGCATCACAGTTATTGGCAGTTACAACTAACTGGAGCTACTATGGCACTTTAAAAACAAGCTTTTGGTTTTTCATGCTCATTCCTCCATAATGTTTGTGAAACATCACCCTGGAGTTGACTGCAGATATCTGACCTTAGGAAGGGCACTTTAGAGCATTTATGATGTGTTAAATAACACTGTACAGACCTGCCAAGCCATAGACTTTCTGTGCTGCACTAGTAGGAAACTCCACAGCAAATAGCAAAGCCCTAACACTATTTCTTCCTCTCATTCAGCACTTACCTGCCTGCCTGCATTTGGTATCAAGAGGCTTTTGGAACAGAAACCAACCACCATGACAAGAGCAAAGGAAAAACTGCTATCTTGCAGTATTTCAAGCACATTTTACTTAGATTTCATTTTTTCACTTTAAAACAAGTTCACACAAAGGCTTTTTGCTTTTAAAGAGAAGATAAATGCACAGAAAGGTCACAGGAAAATACCTCACAGAAAACAACTGAGGACTGTAAATATTTACACAAACAAGTCTGTAGCTATATGAGGTCTTTCAGCCTGGGATTTCAAAGCAGTGGCTCCCGTGGTGAGCATTGCACTCTACTGTGTTTCTTCACCAGCATCCCCTTTTGAGCTGCCCAGTTCATGCCATGAAGTACCTTAAGTTTAAAATGTCCTCATATCTACTTTAATAGTTTAATGAAACAGAGGCACACAAGCTGCATCTACTGCTGGAAGTAATAACATAACATTCAGGCACAAATTCCTCTTAATTTTTAATTCCATTATAATCACTATGACAAATATTCTCCTCTGTGTTGTAGTAAAATATTTAAAGATGGCCGGTCTTTAAAATCAGGGACAGATATAAAATAATTCTGCAGATAAACTCAATCCCTCTATCCCACACCAGTTTTACACCAGAAAAAGTCCCATCTGACTTGAATTGTCTGCTGGGCTGAAATAAATTCCAGAAGCCCAAGAACAGGTCTAAATTACCAGGTTTGGACTGGACATTAAACAGAGCCAAAGTTTAGGGTGTCCATCACAGGACCCCAAACCATCAGGCACTGACCTAAATTTAAAAGGAAAAAAAAAAAAAAAAAAGAGAGACAGAACTGTGGTTGTACTGACCAATTACTAAAAATATACAAGTGTTATAAGGCATCTCAATTCCTCTATCCCCTTCACACATGAACAGCCATGGAAATGTTCCACTTAATTTCCTTCTCACTTTTTATTTGCTGCTGTCAATAATACAAACCTTTAACACTTTCCCACTTTGCAGGGGTACCCTGCACTGCTCTGCACCTTTGGCAAGCACAGGCAGTTTATTTCACTAGACATTTGTCACACATTGCCCAAAAACTGCTTCCCACCAGGACATTCCTTCCAAATGAAATACTGTCTTACGCCTCCCACCACAAAACACAGAGCACAACTGCAGGGGAGGGATGCTGTCACCTCACAGCTGCAGCAAGGCCAGGAATCATGGCACAGGGATGGCCTGCATTAACCAGAGCCTGGAGGACATCTCCATGTTATCAGCTCCAAAGGGTTTAAACTTCTGATGAACTATTAGGGTCAGATTTAATTATGGCCTTCCCTTCCTCATATTGTATATGTGGGCAGCCATATCTAGAGCTTAGTTTCACTTGCTAAGAAATATTCAGACTTCCTTAATGGATATGGCCATTTGACAAATTAACCTTTTTTTTCCACTCCCCATTTTTCCTTTTTGAATATATAATCTTTCTTTAAAAAATAAATAAATAAATCTACAAGACCTGTCAGGCCATGCCATGGCCACTTAAACTCCTCTAACATGGAGATCAGTAATAAAACTGCAGTATAATGCACAACAGAAGAGTGATTTATGTGCAAATCTAAAAATAGATTCACATGGAAAAAGCAAAAACTGCTAAGGTACCATACAGATAATAGAAATTACAGACTATTATGTAACATCTGAATAAGCAACTATTAGTGGCTCAGTAACAGCAATAAAAGAAGATGCAAAAAAATCCCAGAGGTCATGTCATGTGCTCTGATGTATTAAAAGTGGGTTAACTTTCCCAAACTAGGAAAAGGCCACAATTAACCTTCTAAAATACATTTTTAAAAGTCTAAATAGAGAAAATAATCAGAGGATAGTTGGTTGGGGCTTTTTCTTGCTTTCTTTTTCCTGTAGAATGATTTGCAGCACTATTTCTCATGTGATTTCAGTGGACTTTTGATTGATAGCTTCAGAAAAATAATGCAGGGATACAGAATATTTATGTTTCCAAGTGTTACAGTTTTGTTCAAAGAATTGTATCCTAAGCTACTTTTGATAGGCAAAAGGACCAATATATGCCAGAGAACCTGCTCTATTTGTTAACTGAAAATAAATGTCCACACAATGAATCTGTAAATTAAACACTGGATTAAAAAAAAAAAAAAACCAAAAAAACAAACATCCCCAGCGGTTACTGAGTTTCAGATGAAGACATCTGTAACCCCTCTGTGCTGGAACACACCAGATATGCTCAGGTATAAAACAGAGGGGAATCACACAAGCTGTTTGTAGTTCTAGGCACACTTTCAGCCCTGAATGACCTTGTAGTGCAGGATGAGGGATGATTTGACAACAATAACACACAAACAACTGAAAAAGCTCATCAAACCATCATACCTACTGACTGCCTCCACAGCTACAAGACTGGATCTTTTATTGCCTCAAGATAAAAGAATTTTCTTCAGACTCAGAGAACTATTTGCAACTGTTTGTCAACTTTCAGACCTTGGAAAACTCCCATTCCTGAACTCTCTCCCTCTCCACCAACTGGGTTTCATAACTTCTGGACTGAGGCAAAACAATTTTAAATGAAAAAGCAGCACATCAGATTCTAATCCTCTTACTGTGAATTGCATCTACTACCAAACCACACAGAGAACACCCCTGAAGTCACTGACAGTTAAACTAAGCAAGCTTAGCAGAGATAAATACTCATTCACTGTAAATTGTAGATGTAATGGTAACATAATAATTTTCAATACTATTTTTAAGACAATGCCAGAAGTGCTCTCAAGATTTTCTGGTTTTCCAACTGAGCTGGCACAAAATACTCCTTTCAGCTTCACAACCATAGAGATACAGTTACTGACAGTGGTTTGAGCAAAGCTGGCATCACAAGTGAACATGTCTTCCTTGATGTGTATACAGTAAAACTGAAAATAGAGGCAGAAATTCTCTTTGTTTTGCTTACCCAGCAATATCCTGTTATTTTTTGAGAATTTAGTCCCTTTACAGTTATGGACAAATACACATTACACTAATGCTTCCCAAAATCCTGAAGTCATTTATTACCTTCTCTCACCAGAGAGCTCAGTCTGGAAAGCCAAACTGGCTCCTGAAGGCCCAACAGGCTGAAGGCAGAGGAGTCTATTTTAAGGCTTGAAATAGTTAGAAAAATAAATTTTAAGAGCCCTTTATCATAGTATCTTTTAAAATGCCCACATAAACAGCCTAGCATAGACACTCTTTATAATTAGAAGTAACCCAAATAAACCACTTAGAGGAAATGAGAAATTGTTGCTAATCAAAACACATGGGCTGCTTTGACTAAAGTCTGAACTTCTTTATGTTGAGATTACATCAATCCCCTCTACAAGATAAAACTTTTAAACAGGAATAAAATACTCTAGACATTATATTTTATTAGGAAACATTCCATCCCACACATTTGTTTTCTTTTCTTCTCAAATGTTGAGAAGGCCAGATACACTGCCTGCAGTACCTCCAGGGTCTCCTGGCAGAACTGCAGCATGCACAAATAATAATCAGCCCAGGCTCAATCATAAGTGCATTAAAAAAAACAAAATAAACAAGCAAAAAAGCAACCAAACAAAATTCTACGTTGTGTATTCTTTGAAACACACAGGAAAACATCCATAACTGAGTAAAACTTACTTTGTAGCAGATAATGCCTTAAACAAAGATGCAGATGCACTCGAGCACTCATAAAGGCTAACTTCTCCCAAGCAAAAGCAACCTTCAGGGAGAGAAGGGAAAGAAACCTTTGATCCTTTTGAAATAGATTATCACTTAGATTTTCAGCTGCTGTAAATCTAGGTAGCACAAGTGATTTCAATTCCCGTTGATTTTAAAGAGTTCATTTTGAATTACACCAGCTGAAGCCATTTTGAATTACATCAGCTGAAGACAATATGTAATGTAGAACTTTTCAGAGGGGTTTTACTCTACTTTCTTCCACTAGAAAACACAACACTCATACAAATCTCTTAGTATAAACTTTAATTTCAAATAGAAATATTCTCATTTTCTGCTTTAGATAGTTAGGCCTGTTTACTTGCATATTGAAAAAATGTTTATTTATATTTGGGAATAATTATTGTCAATATCACTTAATGAAAATTGTTATGAAAATGAAGCTACCTAACATACCTTCACTGCAATTCAAAAATTTTAATTGCACCAGCTGAAGATATATTTACTTATGGAGACCTAATGCAGCAAATCATTAAGGGGAGGATGGGCCTGTCTGAGAGGACTGCACAGCTGCAAGTCTGAAGCCTCTGAGCCACCACGAGGAAGGTCAGGAACTCAAGTCATTCGTGCAGTTCAGTTCCTGGTCACGTTTGCTTTGCACATGTCTTGCTTGCTTAAAATCAATGCGTTGTTGCATTATAAGAGAATTGTTCCATTTCTCCAGAGAACTACACAGCAAAAGAAGGCATGGAAATTTTAAGTACATCTCACTCCCTACACTGAAGGCTAAGAATGCATTGTAGACACCACAACAGAATGTTCCAGGAGAGACAAAGCCTCTGTATTGCCTCTGGGAGGTTGTCTGTCCAGTTTCATGCACCTTGCCAAAATTCATTGCTAGGAATGCAGCTGCCCTAGGCTTCCTATGATGCAAGTGACTCCAAAAGTGTTTGGTTTGCTCCATCAATGGCCCTGCTATCCCTTACTCTGAAAATAACTTTCTTGTTTTCTCAAGTGACTTCAGTGATGCTCAAAACACTGAGATGGTTTTAATCTTTACATGAAACCCTACAAATCAAACTAGCACAAAAGATGCTTTGTTACATTTCAATAAACAAAAAACATTCGAAGCTGAGCGATCCATTCTGCCTGCAATTATCCTCATGTAAATGAAGGAGTGGAGGTATTTGTATGTCATGACTAAATGTTAGCCTTGATCTGATCAGATGTAACTGAAAACAGAATTTGGCCTACAGCTACAAAGTGTTCAAGTTTAAAACCCTAGCTTTATCCTCCCAGGCAGTCTGCACTGCACAGACAAATGCAGTAACATGTAGATTTGGCAAACAATGTACTGCTGGAGAGGGAAACGTCCCAGAGCAGCCGCAATAACAAATTGTCACTGTTCAGGCTAATAAGAACAAGCACTTAACAAAGTTGACATGGAGAGCTAGACTGATCTTTACATGGTAGCAGGTGACAGCAGCGACAGAGACATTTATGGAATTTGGAACAGTACATGGAACGAGGGGACCGCTGTTCCTCCCACTGTGAGAGTGCCTTAGGCTGTACACAGAAGCATCAGGCTTTAATCTCCTCCATATTGCTCAGAACTGAGACCATAATCAGTATTAGATGAAGAGGTATTTTCATATTTATTTATATTCTGGATGGCAGAGAAACACATGCCACCATTTGAAGCCTTAGAAATTAGATGTACTGGGGGTTTTGTGCATGTGTCACCAAACATTAAAGAAAAGTATCTCTCACTAATTTGCTAAAAGCTCTGCTAGGCAGTTATAAAACAACTTTATAATCATCTGTTTGCTGTGACTGCTCCTTTTCTCTTTGATGTTGCATCCCAGATAGTACCCGACAGCACAATACCTAGTGGGATCATCATTCTCCTGCATACCTAGAGTTCATCTGCTGCTTTTCTCTCCCAAGCAGCAAGGCAAGCCTTTGTTTCAGTCATTTCTTATCCATGCTGTCCATTAATTTCGCTGACCTTACACAGCAGAATAGAAGAGTCGAAAGAACCTTTCTTACCACAGAAGACCTGAAAAGACCATTACTCCTTAACGTCTGAATGAGATGTTGAGAAAAGATAAGGATGAGAATGAGGGATGGGGGAGGAATGTTTTGTTCGTGGTTAAACAAGCACAAATGGAATGGCTAGAAGTTATAAATGTTTGCATTTTTAACAGGGTGCTTAAAGGCATTTTGAAGATAAACGCAGACATAAAACGCATGCTTTGAGTAGCTCAAAACCCAAACATTCAATTTTGGGCAACTGTTCAGGATGATGCTGGACTGTCCTCCACATTTCCCTAGAATAAAAAGATCTTTCTTAACAACCGTTAGTATGTCCAAAATTTAGAAGTGATCTCTTGTGTTGCCCCTGTGACCTGTGCTAGTGAATGCAGCAGAGCTGGATATGGATGTTGTACAACACTTTCCCACCATGTGTCTTAAGAAGCCACACAAACTGAAAATCTGAGTGCCCTCTGAAAGGCTGCCCTGTAAGCCAGCCTGAAGGGGCCTAGTTAGTGCAGAATGCTTCTCTTGCACCAATACAGCATGGGATACCTATCCTTTCAGGTCTGCTTCCAATTTACTGATTTGTACAACAGCAAATGATCTTGATCTAAAAAGACTAGTGTGCTGGGTTTCTGCTAAGTTTGAGAAACTGAATCTCTCTCCAAAGTGGTGTCATTCCCAATTACATTCTCTGGAACACACACAAAAAAAGTTCCTAAGTTCATGCCAACAGGCATTTCCTGTTTCTCAACCCTGGCACTGACATTTCTTCTTGGACCAAAAGTTAAGTTTAGAGGGTGCCTTTAGCTTAAAAACATAAGAAAGCCCATAATAGTTCAAAGAAAATTTCCCATCAATCTCTGTTGGGGCTGTCCCTGCAGCTCAGGAATGCATGTCTAGAGAAGAACATAAGAGACAATAAGACCATAACATGACTTTTCCGTGTATAAACTTTACAAGTTTCTGAGAGTCAGTGGTTCAGGGGCCACCAGAGCTGAAGGCTGCCTTTAGACTATTCTGACAGCAATGGATTGAGCTCTGAACTTGGCAAGTTTAGTATGAACTCATAAGCTTAGTACTAGAGTTAGGAACAGATCTGGCATTATTCACCATGACTGAAAGTATATCAATCGACACTAACATTTTCTGTCTAATCTGTGGGCTGTGAACACCAACTGCAAAGATTGTATTTCACTGCTTAATGCAAGTGAACAACAGATAGTCACACAGCCCACCTTGACCTTGTTATTTTGAGGTTTTTCATAATCTGTCTTGCTGAAGAGTTCACAGACCTGTAGCATAAGAGTTTTCATCACCACATGCTCTTAATGAGCAACTCAAGCCCCTGAGAAAACAGCCTGCTTGGCAGATCTAAAGAGCCATCACTCTCAGATCTTCTCATGGCTCAGTGATGTGCTATTGAGCACACTCACCATGGACACTCAAAGGAAGAACAGAGTTACCAATGTAGCATTTGGGTCACAAGAGAGTGTGCAAAACTGAGGGATAGCACAAGCTGCCCTCCAGATGTGTCTCCTTCACTATGTACAGAATCTGTATGGAATCCCAAAAGTATTTCTGCTGTCAGTTTAAGTGGAGTAAAGGTCATGTTTGTCTTAGATTAATTTTAACTTTGAAACAAGGAGAACAAATTCCAATTTCCTACTTTCATGCTATTTCCCTGTGTCACAATCCCATGCACACTTGGCAAGTCTGACAACACTTAGCACAGTTCCCTTCTCCTGACACTTCAGCAAGGAACCTTTTCAGAAGAAAACCTGACACAGATACCTCCAGAGTGGAAGCATTAATGCTGTTCACTTACACAGTGTCCGTGTGATATCTTCTGCACGAGTGCCTGAAAGTCACTCACAGATGGCTGTGGCAGGCTTTGATAGATTTAGTATTCTTTTAGACTTTTTGATGCCTTCATTAGCACTTGCTGCCTGCAGAGAGAGACTGTCTGGCACTGGTTGATACAGAAGACCAAAACAGATTACAGTGCCAAGTCTTTAGAATGTCTCTATAGCTGCCGTTAGTTTAGATGATCTCTGAGTAAATACAGGCCTGGAAAATATATGTTAACTGTAACTTCAGCAAATTTTGTTGTAAGACAACAGAGATAACCCTTTTTACTTGCCAACTTCATCCATGTGTTGAAAGTATTTAGATGAATTTAATATTCTTGAATTATTTGGGTTCCTTATTCCTATAAATATTTATACTCAGCATGAATCCAAGAGAGTGTCTCCATCTAAAAATAACATTCTGATTTGTGGCTTAGCAAACATGAGGTGGGAAGTCAGAGCATCACAAACTAAATACAGCAAGTGTGTGTAATTATCCTCATTAAAACACTTTGAGTGGAAAATTTTCGTTACCGTGGGATATGAGAGAAAGCAGGGCAGGCACCCCCTGGATCCTGGTGGCAAGACACTTTTATGAAGCCTATGTAATCCCATATTTCTAGTCATTTGCTCAGACTTTCAGGGACTTGCTTGCAGCCCTGAAGCTACAACCTGTCCATGCAGAGCTGAGGATGCACGTCCACTTCCTGAGTAAATCCCTGAAAAATTACTCCATGGGTTTCTAGGAGGCTAGTGGGGAAACTCTGGTCTGGACTTCCAAGTGTCAGAATTGAATTTGAAAAATGCTATGCTAAAGCTCTAAGCAGGACATGTAAAGCTCTAGTGTTCCAATACTTCATTGTTTTAAAAGCTATTTGCTTGACTACAAGCTGAGTATTTGTTGTTTCCACTCAATGAATTCTGCCTACAAGTGGGATCTGGAAGCAGAAGTATAAATGAAAACATCACCATCCCATAATTGCCATCTGTCTGATATTTGCAGCTGCCTGCAGGAGAATGGACATTTTGCTCTCATTCTCCTACTGTCGAGTTTAGTTTTAAAGTATAAATCCTCAGCACACATTTTCTCTCCTACCCATTTAGGCTTTTTCCTTTTCCCCTCCAAATATCTCCATAATGTTTCCCTGTGAACTCAGTATGTTTCTGCCCTACTGAATGAGAAAGACCACAATCCTTTTCACTTCTGCTCTGAATGAAAGCACAGCAGGAAGAACTCCTCTGGAAATGTTTATGCAGCTGTGAAAGTCTTCTAGAGGAAGTAGCAGAATTGCTAACACCTGAGTCATTTTATCACCATACCCACAGACTCTGTGTCCTCCACTACCAGAGTAGAGCTGATCCTGCATTGTAAAAAACTCAAAACTCATGTTCCCTTGTTTGAAGAATGTAAAACAAATTACAAATTTTTTAAAAAGAGGAAAAAAAAATTGTGCATTGATTCTTCTTACTAGGCAATAAATGCTTTGTTATGCTTCTGATTCTTGTTCTTTTCCAATCCGTGTTGCATGGAAACATCTTTCCTCTTGATAAGGTGACTGTGCAATAGATGGACACTCTGGAGTTCACATACTTAAAGAATGTCTCAGGATAATTAGGTGACTGCAATTTAACAGCTTTAATCCTCCAACACACTTCCCCTCTAAGTACTTAGTTATAAACCTAATTTTCTTGGTAAACTCTCTTCCATTTTCAGGATGTCAGACCAGTGTTTCATATTTTTACTCATTTCATTGGCTCATATCTGTATCCACAGGAAACAAGGCACACACAGTGGAAGCAATCACAGTCCTAGCACAAATGTTTACTACACTGCTTCTGCTGTCCCATAACTCTTTGGCCTCAAGCAGAAGGGGAGATAAGGAATCTAGTTCACAGGGCTCCACAATGCCCCTTGCCTAACATTTTCTCATGTTCTCAGCCATTATTCACACATGCATGGCAGTAATCCAAAGGAGGGTGCACTTACTGACTGGTCAACTTTTGAAAGTGTTACTGCTCCTGTTACAGGATTGTTAGCACTGCAGTGGCACATTTTCATGACCTATATATTAAATCCTTTTAATTCATTTCATGTTGGTGTGAATGCAGAGTTTAGATTATCTCTGGTTTTTTTTCAGTTTGAATCTTCAGAGTAAGAAACATCACCCCATTCTGCACTTGCTGAACCAATTCAGCCTCCAATTGGTTAAACTCTTACAGCAAAAAAAAAAAAAAAAAAAGGCATTTTTCCTTCTGGGCTTCCTCACTATAGTTGAAACTGAAAACAGAAGGGCCAGAATACCACAATAAAGGCTGCTCTTGCTGTATTTTTGAACTGACTGGAAGAGACAGGAAGATCAAGAAATCCTGTGAGAGATAATAAAAGACAAGCACTTCAAAACTGAATTGTGATGTGGCCACCAGAAATACCACTCTGTGAAACAAAAATAGTTGCAAGTGTTTCCCTAGAGGATGCACTGCCAAGCCCTGGCTCAGCAACTCTGCTGGTTTTTTCAAGACAGATTATGCAAGAATCTTCTGTGAGCACATGGAAGGGAAAAGCAGCAGTGGATTTTGTCAAGCATCAAGCTATCATGAAAATCTAGAAATTACCATATTAGATTAGGCTATGCCTCCTATCAAATTCCTCTTAGCAGTCATTAGCCCCAGATGCTCCAGAGCAAGCTGAGACAGCTCTAGTATATCATATTCCCCAGGAGACCTTCCAGCCCTGTTTCTCATAGTCAGTGTTTGGATAAAGCACCGAAGCATCAGGGAAGAACTGCCTCTCTGTGTGCTCCAAAGAGCTCCGAGGAAATGCACGTAACTTGGCCCCTAACTGGTTGGTCTCTGGATCTTTTCAGAGTAATTCAGGGTTAGCTCTACTCCAAAGAACATTTCATTCGTAAATGTTTTTAATAAAGCAGTGGAAGCCACCCACATCCTGCTGGGACAGCATGGGTTTGTGTTTCTGAGCTCTTGAACCATTTCAGAAAAAGATTATGCACACCAGAGCCCTTCAAAATGTCATATCAGGCAGTAAGTGATATTTAGCATGGTGAACTAATTAATTTTTCAATAAAAAGGAGTTATCCAACTAATTTTTTTTCTAAGAACACACAACAGTAGCCCCAACTCAAATGTTTATGCAAGATGAGTACACAGCCCAATTTCTTCCCTAGTACCTTTTGAGAGGCAGCAAGGCAGCCTCAGGCAGGCCTCTGTCTCCTTGGGAACATCACTGGGGAGCTGTACCACTTCAGATTCCTTCAATAGGAAAGCATTTCAAAACCAACCACACACTTTAATTACTGGCAATTAGAAATTCCTGGGTTTGTGTGTTTACAGCTGAAAAATGTTAATGTGTGCCAGTTGTGTCAGAAAGTTTGATTACGCTCTTTAAACTGAATTTGAAAAACTTAAAACACTCCAAAGACTCTGATCAGAGTATCTTGGGGGGCTTTGCAAAGTGACATGTAGAAGTCAGGACTGCTTTAATAGTCTCCTCACTGTTCCCAGTGGACCACAGCTTGCCTTACAAAGACACACACCCAACATATTTGGCAGGAGAGATTTCTATCTGGCAGTTTTACAAAGACTAAGCAGCATCTTAATCATATTTAGGATCACTATCTGAATGGCAAACTGGAGTTACAACTGAGGTTCCAATGAATATCCCTGATGTGACTGGGGTTTTGTTGGAGCAGCTACGAAATGAGATAAAGGTGAGTAAAACCCATGCATTCTTCTGTATGGGTTAGCTGCTTTTTCAGCATACAGCAGAGCAGTGTTAGTAGTTTTCTTAGAAACTTAAAGACTGCAAGAAACAGCGACAATAAGAGACCAAGTTCATAGGCAAAATACAAAGAGAACAAAGGGTACTTTTTCCTGGCCTAACAGAGATGGTATTTCAATAGACATGTAAGGCTGATGATGAATGCTTGCAACAGAGCTCTCCATGTGTCATAAAATATGAGCAATAAAATAAAGTCAAAGAATTGAAAAGACAAATGACAAGCCTCTGTGCATCATTAATGAATGATGAGGGTAGAATGGCAGAAGATAACCCTCCATGCATATAATAATGATGTCTTTGACTGGTGGTGCTTCTCTGTGCCTGCACGTTTAATAAGATGTGTTAGAATTAAAAATTTAAAAATCAAGTCCATGTGCTCCATAAAATATGAGGAAAGAAGCAACTCTAGCCTAAGTTAAGATCTTAGCATTGTACATCCTAAGAAGGAGATGTGTTGATTTATGCAAATACTCATAAATGAAGCATGACAGTATTCTAATTCTGATAACAAACCAAGTCATACAGTCAGTAATCACATGTCTCATCAAAGGAAGAATTTTGATACTTAGAAAAGAGTTGGAAGTTCACAGGAAACCATCTGTTATTGTATTAAGTGACCTTTCTTCAGCTGATTTATACCCAAAGCTGCTACAGACCTCAGCGCCAGATGATGGGACTGGACAAGAGGCACGCGATAAAACAGGCAACAGAGTAAGATCATGTAAAAACTTCTAAAAAGAAAGACCTACAAGCCATCATAATATCTCCATACCTCGACACATTTTTTCCTACAAACATCACTAATGACTCTCTTTGCTCCCCACCAACTTTGTTTGAAGTTAAAAATAAGGAAAACGTGTTTTAATGAACCATTAGTGTTTCTCAATATCTTCCAGACTAGGTCTACTCAATTTATGAAGCAAGGGATTTTCTTTTCTCCTTATTTTTTCTTTCTTTCTCTATGCTGCCAGCTGTGCAAATGCAACCTGGAATCAGAAGTCTGATGCTAAGGGCTCAAATATCATCACCAATAATAAAAATCAGTTACTTAAATTTACCTGAGCATGATGCTGTAAATGTGCCAGACAGAGCAGAAAACCAGCTCACTTTCCCACAGCTATACTGTCCCTTAATTGCTAGCAATAATAAAAGCTCAATTCTGTTAAGTAAGCAGATATGTCAGACATATGGAGAGCAGGTCTAGGGGGCAAGTGCCATTTTTCTATAGTCATTTCCCTCACTGTAATGGCATTTAAGAAGTTATTTGCAGCATGTAAACTAGAAGATGTGCATGTGGGCATTGTGTGACAGATGGAGTAGGAAAAGCTTCTGGCTTCTATACAATAGAAATATTAAACCTTAAAGCAATCAAAGATCTTTAAAGTAAGGAACCTTATGTCTTGTTCCCCAGAGAAGTGAATGACCAACATTCCAAGGTCTGCAAGAGAAAGAATCTCCCATCAAAACTTCCAGGAGTAAAACACCAGCTATTTGTTTTATTGAACTTGAAAATTTCTTGGTCAAAACACATAGGTTGTAAAGAACTCATAATTTTAAGGTTCTTGGGCAATTTTCCTTGGGATCTAGAAACTCCAGTTTGCAACATAATGAGAAGAAAATTATTTTTAGTGTTACATTCTATGCAAAAAGACCATAAATTATTCATTCTCATGACTCACAACTACCAGAGGAGACCCGCAGGGGCTGGGAGAGAGAGAAGTATCCTGAATTCTGAGATTAAAACGTTCTGCCCATACTTCAGGAGAGTACATTAGACATCTTCTAAATATACATTGCTGCATAGCTCTCCCAATGAGAAGCAAATAACAGACTTTATATCTAGTATGATATGCCTGTAGGTGGGAAACAACTTTTCCACACAGCCCTGCCTATTCTCACTTTTATTACAGCAGTCTCCTAACAGTGGACAAGGTGACTTGGTCAGTCTAAACTTTTTGTTTGGCGGAAGTGAGAAGCAGAATGAATGCAGTAAACTTTAAATCCAAGGCTTGGTGTCATGGGAGACAAAAAGGCAAACTTCTAATAAAAGGATCTTGGAGAATGGTGAGCAAGAGCTGCACTGAAATCATATTTTTAAATTATATTTATCCAGTTGAATGACAGAGCTTGTCACTTCTATGTAGTATAAATGACTGAATAGTTCATATGAGCAATAATACCATGGCAGACTGAGGCAAGCCAAGATTTGATTCTTAGCTCTGCTACCAATTCATGCAGATAAATCATTCAAAGTCTTTGTGCTTTGACTTTCCCATCTGAGAAAGGAGATATTCAGCTTAGTTCACAGAGGTGTTGAAATGTTGATCATTTTTATGCACACAGCAATGTGAACTCATTGGTGAAAGGTGCTTTGGAAGTATTAAATATTCTTCTAGCTATTATGCCTGCTTCCCTCTTCATACTGTTTATGAGTAGTGCTATTCTTTTGACTGAACTTGAGCCCATTAGAATTTGACAGTATAGAATTTACATTCTTTGCAATGATAAATGCATTTAATTTTCTTCAACCAAATACATTCCAATTCAGCATTTAAGCACAAGACTAATCTCTTTTGTTTCACACGACTATTGAGTAAAAACAAGTGCTCAAGTGCTCTGTCAAATTGAAGCCATAAGAGTATTTGCAAGAATAAGCAGCAATTGGCAGTTGAACTCTGTGATTTGAAAAAAAGTTCTTTTCCCAATCTTGGGGAAACTTAATAATTTGGTTACTATCCCACCAAAATCAACAAGGTATCTATACACACAGGTTTAAAAACTCATACAAATAAGAAAAATATATATTAATTTCCCATCATAGACTCAATTGTTCCTCTAGAAATTCAATATTCCTAGTTACATCTTGTTCCGACTTTGGAGGAGAAAGCAACACTAATTACAAGTCTAAGAAGCTTGAGGGAAGAGGAATATTCTTCCCCTTCATCACAAGAACCAGGTGTTCTTCTGCAGTTTTATCAGTTGTGGTGCATTTCCTACATCTATGATAATCTAATATACCAACAATGTCTCTGACCATTTCTGCCATCTTCCTGTTTTACACATCAGTAATAGTTATATTTCTCAAATAATCAGGAAATTGATCCAGGACTTGAGGAGGTTTGTGGAGCCTATGACCTGCAACTCACAAATTCCTCTAGAGTACATGCAGTGTATCCATGCATGTTTCATCAATTCTGATCTGAATATTCACCTTAATAACAAACAACTGCTATAAATCAGTGCTCATGCTATTTGCAATAAACCAGAATGTAACATAAACAGAGCTCACTTAGACTGGTTTTCCCGAGATGGTGCCTTAGGTCAGAGACTCACTGTGAGAGGGCTGCAGTTTGTAATCTGCAATGTTACAGATTATTAGGATTTCATCTGCCTTCAAAGGCAGAGGATTATCTTCCCTTCTGCATATGGAATCAGGAAGGCTCCTGGAATGATCTTGCCAGCTTTACAATAAAGATAGACCTGATGAACTTCAATGAAACAAATGAAAATGGAAGTTTCTGTGCAAAGGAGATAATATACCTATGAAACAGCCTGGCACATAGTAAGACTGAATTCACGATCAACATACATGCAAATATTTCTTGAAATGGTGAATTCTGAGAGGCAAATCTAGGGCTTTCCCGTCTGGAGCAGAAAAATGAAAGAGCTAATATATAAAAATCTCCAGTGGACATGCAATGCAAAACCTAATAAAGCTGAGACATGTGAAGAGCCCTCCTTCCCTCAAATTTAGGTATTATTAAAGTAAGCAAAAATTAAATTCTGCCAAGAGGAAAGGTATTGGATCAGCTCTTGTAGAAATCTAGTTAAGATTAACTTGCAGTTGGCAGCAGCAAGCGCTGAGTGTTACTATGCTCAGAAAGGGGTGCTGGAAAGGTAGGACTGGGTCTTGGACCAAGAGTGTGCAAAGGCTTCTTGTCTTAATTTATGAGATATCTGAGTTAAATAAATGATAAATCACTTATTTAATTTACCAAAGAAGGCTAAATGTCCTACCTGCCTCTTGGGAACTTAGAAAGTTGGGGGTTTTAAGGTTACAGATTTCTGCTCTGTGAATTACCCGAGAGAGATTTGTAGAATCTCTCTGCTGGTGAAAGCACCAGAGGAGGGGACAAAGGCTCAGTAAAAGCAGCATCCAGAATGAAACCACTATTCTGGGTAAAACACCATCTCAGGTAACATGTGGACTGCCATTCCCAAAGCTACTAAGGAGATCAAGCAGGAAAACATAATTAGCTACAACTGTTGAGGTTGTGAGGTTCCAAAAACTCTCAATGTGAAGAGCTGAAAGCAAGACAACTTGATGCACTTTAAAGTTTCTCTCTCCCTGGAACAGGAAGATGACTCCATCACAGATGGTAATGCTAAAAAAACAATAAAGTAAATTTAATAATACTGTACAGGTGCTGCAGCTCCACAGAAGATGGCATGTTTTCAGTAATGCCTGTTAATCCATCATTTTACACGGAAGTTACCCCTGCTTATCTTACTATCATCAGAAAAACATGTATTGATCTGCTTATGATCATAATTCCCAATTCAAATCTTTGTCTATTACATCACAGCAGACTGGGGAGGGAGAAAGGCTAGGAAGTACAGAGATAAAACCAAAATAGATCTTCATTTAAATTTCAGAGTAAAACCTTAAGCACTTTATTCTTTGGAACAGAGGAAAAAATACATGATCCAGATTTTGTGTGCAGCAGCACTCATATTTTCAATATCATCTTGAAATCAGGAATAAAAGCCAGTATAAACTTGTGCAAATGGCCCTAGAATCAGTCTGCCTGACAGGAAAATGTAGACATGCTGTATGGTCTATCAAGATGCCTCTGGAAGTAGTTTAGCCATTTATTTGCCCTGTATTAATAATGGTCAAGTATGAAAGAAATTAACAGCTCATAAAAAGCATAGGAAGAGTAATAAAAACATTGAAAGACAAAAAGTTGGAATTTAATCCCTTTACAGAAACATTCTCCCTGCCCATTAAAATGCTGCCTTTATTCAGTCATTCCCATTAACAAGTAACTCAGCCTGCTGGAGGACAGGCAGGTGGTGCCACTCCTTCGGGTTTCCAGCTAATGGAATTTCCCTTTGAACTCGACACTGCCACAAAAGCTCCGCGGGCCTCACTTCCCCCCTTTGGGATTCCCACAGAGCCCCTGGATTTTTCTCCTTTTTGGCATCTTTGAGGTTGTGATTGTGTTCCTGCGATCTCCAGGATGAGCCAATGACCTGGTATGGCTTGTTAAAGGAAAAGTTGACCTCAATACCTAATTATACCAGCAGGGAAGTCACCAACGACACTGATTCCCTGAACAGCCTTGCTCCAACAGCTCCTGCCTCATGAGCAGTGCCAGGAACAGTCTGGGCAGGCTTGGTAGAGACCCTGAGCATCCTTCTGCGTATTGGAGATGGAAAATCAGCCAGAGCTTTTCTAGTGTGATGCCACAAAATACTGCTCAACCAGAGAAGAGTCTGCAATTCTATGGAATTACCTTTGGTTTAGCATTCTGAGAGCGGAGCCTCTGCTGCCCTAATGATGGTTACATCTGCAGAAACAGCCCAGTGCTATTAAGACTCACATGCAAATATATCTGCCAGCCAAACAGCCTTAAATAATCCAATATGAGTAACAATTTGCTGCAGCAAATTGACAATAAAAACAAAAGAAAACAACTTCAAATAAAAATCCTCCATGATTGTGCCCAGGAATTCCATTTTAACAGTTCACAAATTGTAGTTTTAGCAGTTGGTTGAAGTATTAAACGAAAAGTTAGTAATATAAAACAAATGAACTTTTTGCAACATTACCAAGAGCAACCACTGAAGAAATTCTTTCCTCCTTTCCAGGGAAAGTTATTTTCTATTTATAAGAAATTAATGCTACTGTAAAGGTAAAGCTGGTAACTACAGATGGCTGAATGGTGTTCAATATTTAGCAAAGACATTTTTGAATAATATTTTCCTAGTGTTAAACCATTTCTATAGCTACTAAATAAGACATTTCTGTCTTTTTACCAGCTTGCAGTGACTAATTTATTCAAATGCAATTTTTTCCATTATTCATCTCCCTCTCATGATAATTTTTTAGAACTATCTTGACATGACTTATCGGCCAGTTTCCCTTAGTTCTATTAAACTGTAAGTTTTGTTTAATTTATTAGCTTTTGTATTTGTAGCAGATAGTTATTTTTGTTGGTTGGTTATGTTTGTTTGTTTGTTGGTTTTTCCTGGTAAGATCCTAGACTGGCCTCCATACACACAGGATAGGGAAACTTGGCAACCTCAAACAATCAGCTAACCCCACAGAAAAGAAGACCCATCCCTCAGTAGACCAGATGAGATGAACAAAAGAGATAAAATTACAACTCACAATTGTAAAATCAAAGCCACAAGTGTCTTCTAAATATTTACCCTCAGTAGGCAGAGTAACCAGCAAGACCATGAAATCCATTCAAAGGACTCTAAGGAAGTCACTGCAGTAGTGGGATAGCAGTATAAGTCTCCTAAATAAAAACCATATTTTGTAAGAAATCTGGGTGAATCAAGTTACACAGTAAAGCCAAATAAACTGAGACAAATTCAACTGTCATAAGACAAATTCAACTGTCATTAGACAAATTCAACTGTCATAAGAAAATCATGTTCCCTGGCACAACAGATTTAATCTACAGCAATAATTCTGCTGCATATTTGCTTAAGTCCAGTTATCCCAACATAGGCTAGAAGTACTTGATCAGTGAACCAAGCTGAACTCTTCAAAATTCCATTAACTTCTCCTGCACTGTCCAAGTGAAAGCACTGCCTCAGTTTCCTTTTATGTGAAAAAAGAATCCTCCTACTGCTTTGACAAGAGTCCTGGAGTGAGTACCTGAACCATGCACAGCATTTTCACACATCATCTCTGCAAATCATAAATGAGTATATAGGCATCACAAAGAAGTGTGTCCTCTTTGTTTCTCTACCAATACAGACCTTTGAAATAGATGAGGATTCTAAAGGAGGAAATGGGGGTAGGAGAGGGAATCAAATGACTGCACGCCTCTTGACCTTACCATCTTTCCAGTCTATAACAACAGGGATCTCTCTGTTTAAAAAAAAAAAAATTCTGTTCTGAATCTGCTGTGATGAAATGGAATTTGCATTCAGCATACATCACCAGTGGTCAGAGGGAATCACTGTCTCCATCAAAGATTGTGCACTGTAAATCCTTTGCTAGCTCAACTGCAATATATTTGATTTTAATTAAAGTTCTGTCATGAATTATAAAAGACCATATCTTCAAAGTCATTAATTAAGGCCCCTCGGTGTCTGAATACCAACACTATAATGACAAGTGAGGTGTACAGTGACTAGCAACAAGCGGCTGCCCAGCAGCAGCAGCAAAGCAAGCAGAACTATTATTCTGACATGTTCAGGTTTGCATTTGCCCATTGTTACAGCAAAGAGATCTCCCATGAATACCAACAGAACAGCAGTGGGGAATAGTCAGGCTTTGGTGTGGCACTATTTGTAAGTAATGTGCCTCTTCACAGAATTTGAGAAATGGGTCACTCGGTGCAGTACTCCTTAGGGTCTGTCTCTGAAATCTGAAAAGCAGAAATGCCATAGCTCTGTGCTATGGGCTTAGGAGTTGATCATGCAATCACATCAATTTAGCTCTTGCTCTGGCTGTGGGGGTAGGGGTGGCTGCCTTGCTAGCAAAGGGCTTGGTCCCATCATCTTTACTCACATATTACACTGCAAGCTGCTTTCTGGAGCTCAACAGGCCCTGGCACAACACATGGCACAAGGCAACACCAATGGGGACAGCAGGATCTGCTCCCAGTGCTACTGAGGATCATGCTGAGCTTACCAAGCCTCACCAAATGCAGCAGCATTGGGACTTCTTCTTCTGAACCACCAGTATGTGGAAGCACCAGTATGGAACCACCACACTTGAAGACAAATTGAAGACAAATTGAAGACAAATTAGTTCTGCACATTGTATCCACAAGGTCCAGTTCATTATCAAATAAAAGAAGTTCATTTCTAATTTAGTAGCAAGCTAACAAATTTTGTCCATGTGTCAATGGAACTTCATATCCTAACCTAACTTTCTAGAACAGAACGGATGAGCGAAACAAAAGGAAAAATATAATTACTACCTTAAATGCTGAGAATCACATCTGGTACCAACTGTTGACCCTTTGTACATTGTCCCACTCTCATCTCTTCGTGCACACAAACACACACACTGATTTCCAACAGTTTAAAGACTCCCTCATGTGGTGGTCAGATATGGTGAATTAGATCACTGAATCCTGAGCCAGCTGCTGAGCAGACAGAGAACACATCCAGATAATAAATTATGTGGATGTTTAAAGCTTAAGTTCTGTTAGGATCAACCCTTCAACATACAGGGCTTAGATCAGCTCACTTGCCTGCCATATAAATGAGTTCTTGCTGAAGTTATTAATCCTTTTAAACTCAGTGGGGACTGCTGTTACTAACCATTGCTTCCTGGAGACCACCTTACTAAAACAGATAACTGCTAATATCATGCCTTCCTCTGTTCCTCCAGGGGCACACATCTCCTTCAGTCAGCTGCAGGAGACACCACTATTTCTGTTACAGGCTCTGAATGGCAGGAGCTTGGAGCTTAGTGACTTGCCAGTGTCAAACCCCAGAAAGAATGAAGTCCCTTAGTCTGTCAGTACTGTTACTTGTATAGATGGTCCATTTTCAGCACAGCTACCACTAAGAAAGAGCACTGAGTAGATAAATGATTCCTATACACCTCAGGCTCAGTGGGGTCTCAGTCTGGCACCAAGCTCATGGCCTTGCTACTTTCTACCACAGTGCCCTGCAAGTCAGACATGTGGCAGAAGGCATCAAAACCCTCTTTTAGCACAGTCTAGTCCCATGCTATCTTCTCTAAGCTCTTTGGTTTCCTGGTACTTATAAACCTCTCTTCCGCAGACACAAAGAAAGAAGGTTCTGGAATGATGATCCAGGAGAAATTACAAAATGGGATCTCTGGAAACAGAATGAGTCACGAGGCAACCCTGGAAAACCAAAAAGTAGCCAAAAGTCTGGCTAAACTGGACCTTGGGATAGTTGCATTGGCACCTTTTCTGAAGTTCAGGCAAATTTTTCCATCACCTGAGCTTTGGATTTTCCTTGGAAGTTCTGACTGAAACACTCTAAGAACAGCACATTAGCTCTGACAACTGTGATCGGTTACTTCTTTTCCACAAATCCTGCTAAAATCAATGCAAGGCCATCTACATTACTCAAACTTGTTTTGCTTCCTAAACTAGAAGCTATAAACTGACAGCACATGACCTAGAAAACACATGAGAAGAGGTTACACACATGTACAGAAATAATTTACTTGCAGACACACAACCCACTGAACCCAGTTAGAACCAGCTGAGCTGGTAATCAGAGGATCAGCTGTTTTCTTCAGATCTTAATTGTTCTGATGATTATTTATTTCTTCAGCCTAGCAACAGGTTTCAATTTAAAATATGAAACCCCACCAGGAATAAATCCATCATCCTCCAATGGCCTGTGCTCACTGACAACTCCGCCTAACATACTCTTCTAGAACCATGAGGAAATCATCAGCTTTTGATAAAATTTTGGAATTAGTGACAGTAAGAATTGCTACAGTGCATTTCTGGAGGGATAACTACTCTGTGAGCAAATTACCCAGGACACCATCTGAAGTCTAATCTTGAAACTGCTGAGTGCTCCTGAATCATTTCAAAACTCATTTTCTGAAACAGAAAAAGCCTTTGATAAAAACAGCATGTTAATGCATGCTCATGTTTCTCTTATCACAGTCAGATCTACTGAGATATGTAGCTTACAGCTCAAAAGACATCCTGATTCCCTTTTTACTGTTATTATTGAAGTATGTCCTCAAAAGAGGTATTTGCCTTCTCAGATGGTGTGGTGTCTGCCATACAGTAACTATTAATGCACAAAAGTAGACATTTAAAAAGTAAATCTGGCATCACAAAGTAGATGGTTTAAAATTTTCAATATGGAGTGGTTCTAACCTGAAACAAACTCAAGAACTACAGAGGAGCTTTTTATTACTCAGGAGAGATATATCAATGTGTATATCAAATAAATACCTAATGTAAAAATTATATGCAACAGGGAAACTAATTTTTTCCACAAATTCATAAAGGCTGTAGTAGGAGGTATAACTGTTCATTTTCTGTAGCTAATCCAGAGGTAGCATCTGTTTACATAGACAATATATCTTATAGAGGTTTAAGGTAAGAGAAAGGAGATCTAGGTCATTGTTTCAGCTCTTCCATAAAGCTGGTAGATGTCCTTATGCTGTCTTCTCAGCAGGGCTTTTACTTCTTTGTTTCGTATTGCCTCTTTCCTTAATTTTTAGCTTCAATGGAATCTACCCAGAAGTCACTAATTACTGTCAGAGGTAATCTCTTCAGAGTATGGAGGGCTGAGGAATGTTTATGCACTAAACACTAACAGCAAATAACCTGTCAATCTGTCAATGTCAGAATACATCACTTCAAATGCTTCAGAGTCTGTCTCCCTGATTTTAAGATTAACTAGTCTGAGATAAGAAAACAGATCATACCATGTCTTCAAATTCAGCTAGATTAGTAGGGTGATGGGGTAATTTGGGCTGTAACCAACCTTAAAAGTCTTTTAGCCCAACCTCTGACTCAAAGCAGAGGCCAGACAGCAGCAGAATGTCCCTACTTTCAGGATCTAGCACCACTGCATTCCCAGCCTGCAAAAGCAGCACCTCTGCAGCACATTAAGAACAGGATGATGGCATAGAGCTAAAAGACAAATATAAGGAGGTAAGAAACATTTTACCCCAATTTTAATCTCAATACGATAGAACTTCTACTCTCACAAAGCGTCACCAGGATTTATTTTGCTTCACCAATCTGAAAGAAGGCAGCTCAGCCAGGCTCATAAGCTGGTACTGATGTCATGTGCTAATGGAAGAGAATGCCTTTCACTGACTGCTCAGAAACTCAACCTGTTGGTTCACCCAATACCCATAAACCCAATATTCCATTATGTATTATGTTTTCTAATTGAATATAACTTGCTTAACTGCTCACTCACTGGAGTAGTACCAGCAAAGCAATCTACCAGCAAAAATGCAAACAAAGGTGAGAAACAATGCTTCACTGCAGGTCTGCATGATTTCTGTTGCTTCACCAGGATTTTTTAGGAAGCATATTTAGAAGGTGACCTCAACCTACTCTCACTGCCAGCAAAGATAAGAGACAAAATACAGTGAGATTTTTAAACTGCACAGACCTCACAGTTCATTCAAAAATTTCCTCATCCATTTCTGATCCGACGTTCATGAGGACAGACAGAGAACAGAGCATTCATTAGTTTTCAATGAGGCTTATGAGTGCAACTGGAATGTGCCAGGACACATTTGGCTTTAAACAGCTTCACTACAGTACCCTTCTAAATGAAAGCTGCTAAGCTGTCAGAAATTGCATTAAAATTCTTATGAAAGTGACGTGGTTCTTATGCTTTAAGATTTACGTCAGCCCTTGACCTAACACAGAGCACAGAAGTAACTGGAGAATTTGCAACATGATACATAGTATTTTTACTTGCTTAATTGAGACCTAAGAGTAACTTGGCACATGTAGAGAAGGCTTCCTTGGCCTTTGTCCTCTTAGAGTGCCACATGGCCAGATACAAATATGAGCTGTCATCACAAACAAAGCTGAAGAGTCATTCCCCACAACCAAGTACCAGGCTCTGGAAAAAACTGGATCATATTTTCAGAAGTGCTGTTTATTAAGGCAACACTTTAAATGGCCATGGATTTTTGCTGATAGGGAAAAGCTAAAAAAGAATGTGTCATTTCAAAGCTGAACGATTACGGGAAAGTTGTTCACTGTAACTCAAGTCACATCAGATTCACTCCTGAAAGGATGAGTGGGGATAAATACAAAGCCACTTGCTTACAAAGACAGCTCCACTCATGCACAAAGTTCCCGTAACTCCTCTTTCTCTCCTGAGCATCATGTCGTTTCCCATGGCCGATTCACCCAGCAGCCCTGCATACAGTGGCTGTGTTGGGCTGTCAGTGGAAGTGTATGGGCAGCAAAAGCCCCTGCAAATGCTTTTATCCTTGAGCCACTCAGCCACCACTTTGAAATCCTTGCCTTTATGTAAGACTATTCTTGCCTTTATGTAAGACTATTCACTTCATGGATTTTGGGGTACAGTTAGCAAAATAGCTTGATATTAACAGAAATCAAAAACTGTCAATATCAACTAATCACAATTAAATATCAAATATCATCAGTAAACACCAAATACCTGCAAAGTATTTTCGCTTCATTAAAAGCCCTGATTTGTTAACAGGAGTCATATCTGGAAAACTTTCATTTACCATTCATTGGAAAGCTGTGACAATCTCTATGGTGGCATACAGGTCAGAGGAACTTTCATAGCTGGACTCGTGTTTCATAGAAACTGCAGACCCTTGGCTGGCCAGAACACAGTTTGCAATCATGCAGAATTGCCAACCTCCCACCTTGAAAAGTCATGAGCCAAACACCTAGACTAGGGATATTCAGCTAAAATAATATTCCACTTGTAATAGCACCTCAAAGCTGGCAATACTATGAATGACACAGTATATGGACTGTCCATGACAATGGCCATATTTACACCAAAATTTCAGATTCATGCAGCTGCACCAGGTGACCATTACAAGCAAACACTGAATTTTGCACAATTTCCCTGACATCAGTTATTGAAGCTCATTTCTATTGCTGAATCTGCCTAATTACCTTTTACCCTGTATGAGTAAGGTGATACGCTGTTTCTGTTGGTGGCAAAGCTTCAAGCTGCTTCGGAACTCAACAAGCCACAGGAACCTTACTGAGAGCTCTGCGTGTTGTGCAGGGAGCAGGGAGAGAGTGAGGCTCACACTGAGCCCTGAGCAGACCCACACTCTGTGTAGCCTCAGCAGGAGGGGGGACAAGAAGCCTCACTCAGCTGCACTGGCCTGGGCAGGGCACCTCAAAATCCATAATCAAAATGTTTGTTGTAAGGCATTGTGTGTGGGAGCACAACCACACATGACTAAAGCATATCATTATGTCTGTGACATAAAAATAGGCTAAAAAAATAGTAAAAATTCTTAGCCAAGAATATGTTTAGTAATTTCTTTCCCTCTTCTTTTTTTTTTTTTTTAAATTTTAAAATATATTTGGGACACTTTGTCTTCAAGATTAAGTCAGGTTTTGTATTTTCCCCCCCCTCTGGCATAAATAAATGCTTTCACATATACAAATGAGGAGAAAACGTGGTCTCTTTCAGCAATAATAACTATCTGCCTGTTGCTACCTTAAAATCACAGCAATCACATCTGGTAACTGCCCTTTCCTCATGTTTCCACTAGTTTTCAGACTTCCTCTTGTGGTAGCTTGAGACTGCGCATCTGGATGTTTTAAACATACAAAGGAATTGCTAGAGCAAGCAAAAGGGAAAACGGTGCTGAGAGTTAAGATGTGCAGATAAGCAACTGGTGCACTTTGCAGCTAAAGTAACGGAGAGGGAGTGGAGAAAAACTTTTTCCAAGGAGGAGAGCACAAGTTTAGGCAGAATGAAGACTCACTTTGGCTGTGGCTTCATTTTTAAAGTACTATTCATCCAAGTATATCTTTTTAACAGAACTTTACCCGCACCGTCACCAATCATTAAGTTTCCCGGAGACAGCACTCCCAAAACAGACAAAGAACTAGCAGTGGTAAGTGTTGGTTTCATCTTTGCTTTGGATTTATATTGTTGTTTCATAAGCAGATGTTTCTTTCTTGTTTCAGCTGAGGTTAAGGAATGACTGTAGCTATTCTTTCCCTAGAGTCTCTGGAAGTGCTAGCTAGCTAGCAAAGGTATCAGCTTTCAAAAGTTAAAACTGGAGCCAAGTAATGTTTCCTCTCTTAAAAGTTTTAAAGCCAGCAAAGAAAGTTGGTTTTTTGGGGTTTTTTCCTTAAGTCTCAAGATACAAAATATTTTCATTAAATCATCTCAACTGTAATCAAAAGATTGCAATGGTAAGAGGAAAGAAGGTCGAATAAGAGACACCCAATGTTGTTACTTAAATCAAGTAGAAGTGAGGGCAGTCGAGACTCCCTTAATGCATGTATCATGGCTTTCAGAAGTGTGTTTTCCAGATTGTTTACCATGTGTTGCATAAACACAACTTTAAGGGACACTGCAGTTGAAAGCTGGCTCGCATTTCAGAAGCCGTTGTGTCTAGTTTTGACTTTGGAAAACAATCTCATCAGAGGCTTAAAGAATTTTTTTTTCCCAAATCCAATCTGGAACAAAAAAAAGGAGTTTGGATTTCTGTGATATTAGCAAATTATAGCTAAAACACCACAGCATTTTATTCTAACCTATTTTTAGCCCAGTGGACCTTCATAAAAATGACATTATAGGGAAGTCCATTTAAAGGGAGATTGAGATGGATTGTCCTTATTTTACCATGTAAATTATAGACATTTCTCTTCTCCAGCAGTAAATCCATTTTAAGGAGGATTGAGATAAATTATTCTTATTTTAGGACATAAAGATTTCAAAGTTGGTCACTTTTCTTTAGGAGTTTGTGTGCATCTTGGGAAAGCTTGCCAGGTTAAAGAAGGTCTGGGGGAGGGTAGAGAGAGAATTTCCAGTTGTGAGCTGTGTTGGAAAGTTTAGGAGAAACAAACTGACCCACAAAGGGCATTCCTCAGTCTTTAACAAAACAAATTCCCCCAAGGGTTTGCCTTAGCAGCACAGTAGCCAAGGGCTGGGGGTGGGGGAAGTGCACTGGGAGAGGAGAGTGGGGTCCCACATGTCTAAGAGCAATTTAACCAATCTTAGATATCTATTTTCTTAGACACAGCCAGGCTTTTATTCAATTACAGCAATCCACACCTCCCCTTGTCTCTGTTTCTTTCAAACAACCTATTTATTATGTGTGCTCAGAGGAAAATTACAAGCTGGTTTAACACTGCAGTTCTTCTTTGTCTTTCTTGGGGTATTCTTGGGCAATGTTAACTGTCTGCCTTTCCTCACACCCTCCATCAGAGCAGCCCCAACACTCAGCATCAGAACACAAATTGCTATGTTGCAGCTGGATCCTGTTTCATTAATGGGCTGGATCAAAATTCCAGATCACCACAGCTCCCTGCTGACTCTGGAGAAACTGCATTTCACAGCCTAGGCCAAGATGTGGTTTGCACAGACATTACATTTTCTTCAAGATTCTCGCCTCATAGAACAGCTGATCATGGTCATTTCTCATCTTCAAAAAAATCTCCATTTTAGGAAAAACTGAAAGGGGTTAGCTTTTTATTTAGAATTCTAGCAAGTAAAATTCTTTACCATGCCTCAGTTTATATTTTCGGTTGTACAGCTTGCTCCCAAACCTAAAATGGCAAGAGCAGCATCCTGGTCCTTCAGTAAACTTCAGGCCTGATGTACAGTCTATATTATACCATGGTACGTCATTGGGGATGCAAGCAAAAGCATAAGAAAATCCATCAAACGACATGAAAATGAAAATTAGAATAAAAACCAAATGGGCTTGTTTGAGTATATTCTTAATGCATTTCACATAATTTCCACCAGGCCCTATTAACTGTGTGTAGACAGCAGCTCAGTGGAAGCAAAGATGAAACCACTCTGTGACCTTTATTGGCCAGTGCCAGTCTCCACTGGAGAAGTACCACGTCAGAAGTTACAAAAATCACAAGAACTAGCCATAGTCTGTACATAATCATGATGGATGGAGGACCTTCTGAAGGAAATGGTGTAACATCTTGATTAAATCCTTTTCTGAGTAAGCCCTGAACCATTTCCTATGCTGGGCAGATGAGGTTAGTCTGGACTTCGTGAGGAGAGTGGTGAAATGTAGGCTTGACCAACTGTGGTTATCAAGTATTGTCTGCTTTGTTTTGCTGATGTTGTGGTCTTATCCCCAGTCTCCTAGGTGAACTTCAGCAATTAATTAGACATATGAAACAAGGTTTCCCTTGGGAATACGTTCTGGCACAAGAACTTAAATGTGCAGTCATTTTCTCAGGCTTCTTGTAATCCACAGTTTGAAACAATACTCACTGATATTCCTTATATATTTTTGGCAAATATACCTTTACCTTATTTAGGTGTTTTCCTACCTTGGACTTGTAGTTAATGTTTGGGATAGAATACCTGAAGGGTGTTTATTCCTCAGCTACAGACAGATTTAACCAGAAAGATCAGTAACTTGCAACCTTCCTGTCTCATAGCACCTTTGGCAAGGGCATTTCTCAGCTCTGTGCAGTGCCAAGCACCCATTTGGGTGCCATTTGGGAATACCTACCATTTCACATGGCTGTAGCATTTCTTTCACAGTGGGGCATAAAATACTGTAAACCCATCCTTAAGAGAAGGAGAGGAGACTTTGGTGGGTATTATTTTAGGCAAGAGATGAAAATAATGGGATTTGTGCCATCTTTTTGGTCTCTTATGACCACACTTTTTTAATGAGAACTTTGGGAACTGCCACCATGGCTGTATCAGAAACATGTCTGGCCGTAACCTGCTGGAGCATTCAGTGGAGTTTTAAGTATACGGATATTGATTGGCTGCAGTGTCCAAGCAACTGAGATGTTACCAAATACTTTTTTCCTAAGGTTTTTGCAATGTTTGACTGAAAAGCAAACACATACAACATTCAAACAACTCTGTGTGGTTTGAATAAAGAATGGGGTTTTTCTATGCAATCAATGTGGTCTCATTTGTGGAGTTGCTTTGGTATCTTCACAAGTTTCTCAATAATCCAGATTCTTCCAATAAAACATTACACAAAATCTAAAGCTGTAAGCAGATTTATACATCACAAAGAAACAGAAAAAAAAAAGACAAGCCCATTTTTACTTTGTAGTTCTACATTAAAGGTCTATATTCTAATAACTAAAAGCAATTCATTAAGTAAAGGTGATAGCTAATAGTAGAAATGATTGTTTAATTAGCAACATCATGTGATCAAGGATGCTTTGTGTCAATTAAGGAGACTCGGCTGCTCCCTCACTTACTAGTGATAGTAATTTTGAAAAGAGAACTTGCAAATTACAGGTGGAAAGCTAACATGGAATTATAGTATTTATTTGTATGGTATGTATTTGATTACCTATTTATTTTATAAATTTTAAAGTCTTTGTTCTGTGTTTTTTTCCCAAGCAATACCTGAATAAATACTATGGGTGCCCAAAAGACAGTTGCAATTTATTTGTCCTGAAAGATACTCTGAAGAAAATGCAGAAATTTTTTGGGCTGCCTGAAACAGGAGATTTGGATCAAAATACTATTGAGACAATGAAGAAACCCCGCTGTGGTAACCCTGATGTAGCCAATTACAACTTCTTTGCAAGAAAGCCAAAATGGGAAAAGAATCATATAACATACAGGTACTGACTGCTAATGGTGGGTTCTGCTCACATGTAACCATAGCACTTCCAAGAACAAACAAGGCACTTAGAAATGCAGTAGCTGTTTAGAGGGCTAGACAAGATTCCTTGAACTAGAGTCCCCTTGTGTTTGCTGAACTACCAGGTGCTTTAACAAACACCTCCATCATTTCAAGCTGTAACATATCAGGAAGAATCATCTCAAGATCAACTTTCTGGTTCTGGCTGAAAGTAAGGAGATTTTGGGTTTACTCTTTGCTCTGCAGCAAGTATCCTAAGGGAGCTGGAGTATCTCACCTGCCCATCTCTCCAGGAGGACCACAGTACTTACTGATTGCAGAGGCCAAACTCCTCTTCATTCAGCAGTCCTAAAACAGGAGATGATAAAATAAAATTTAAAATCAAACTATTGTATTTCAGATATATACAGACATGAGTTACAACAAGCCTATTGCAATAAGTTTGGCACGTTCTAATTTGATCTTCTTCTGAAGAGTTAGGGACCAATACAGCTCTCATTGTAATAACAAAATCATTACCTTAGGTGGTCCATGCACAAACTTTTACCAGCAATGAGAAAAAACAGCAGATTTGTCTTAGTTGCTTTAGTCTGCTGCTTCCTCTCAAGTTTGGACTCAAAGCATCCCTTGGGCTGTGACTAACCTAATAAACACTGAAAAAACCTGTGGCAGCTCTCACAGCCCCTACTTGCTGATGTGCTTCCTCTGATTCTTCCTCATTCTCCTTAGGCACAAAGTAGTTTCCCTCACTATGCACAGCCCCAGCAGCAAAGAATCCGAAACTTGTCTGTATATGAAAGATAGCAGGATATAATATAAGGCACTAAGAAGTCCAATTAAAACACATGAAGAAGAAAGCAACACACTTAAGAGTTTGTCCCTTTCTCAGATCAGGCCTACAGCTTTATCTTACATGCTATTTCCTCCTATTTCCCCATATATCTTATTGCCAGTGTATCCCACACACAGGTAATGGATTAGCATTCCACAGGGATGAAATAACACACAGTTAGAGACACAGGTGAGGGAGAAGGGCTGCTTTTCTGTTCTTAATAAAGAGCAAAACAATCCACTGAAACTCTCAGAATGTTATAGAGCTCATTTTCTGGTCTCCGTATTAATGCATAACCCAGAATATTCTGTACAAGGCCCACTGCCATGCAGGCTTTACAGCCTCTGGATTTATAATTTTTTCCTTGCTGCTGCACCAATTCCAAAAGAAAATAAACAGTAAGTGCCACATCTAAACACCTCTTTGAATCAAACAAGGTGTTTAGATCTCATGTGCAGCAGTGTTACCCCTCAGCTGGTTCACTGCTGAGTCTACTCAGCATGTTGAGCAGTAAACAACTAATACAGGGAGGAGGTTTGTGTGTTACTTAACTATTTCTTTTACCTCCCAGGATTATAGGCTATACCCCAGATTTGGATCCTGAGACAGTAGATGATGCCTTTGCTCGAGCCTTTCAAGTCTGGAGTGATGTCACACCGCTGAGATTTAACCGAATACATGATGGAGAAGCAGATATTATGATTAATTTTGGCCGCTGGGGTATATTTCTCTATTTTTCTTATGGTTTTGGGTTTTTTTCCTTTCATTAATCCTCAGTATTAGAATGATCCACCCTCAATAAATAGCACCAGTGAGCCTTTCTGGCAAACTTTGTCCTAGTTCACACTTGGCTCATACAAGCTAAGCTCTAATTTCACTAAGACTTTTTTTTCTTTCTTATACATGAGAAAGCAAGAGAAGTATTTATATAATATCCTTACACTATATTTATCCTTCCAAAAGACAATTGCTAGGGGCAACATTTTATTTTTAAATTTACAAATCAGAAAGAGAACTGAGACATATTGGTAAAGATCTTCAGATGATACAAGCTGGCTTTCTGCCATGTAAGAGAATGGAATGCCATCATACCATTTATTTATAGTTTTGTATGCTGTTTTCCAGTGATAGTGGTGAGGGTTCTAACATACTGAAGCTTAAAAATGGATTTGTGGCTTCCACGTTTGACTCCATAGCTGGTTTCCATTCACTAGCATGGCAGAATGTAAGCTTTCAATGCGTTCTTCGGTCTTGAAGAATTTAAAAATATGGATCATAAACTGAACTATGCTTTGAATGCAGCTGATGATGGGTGTCTTGATTCATTTTTGTTGTGCATGCCCTCTCAATTAATTCTGGCTTTTCTTGAAAGAATATTTATGGTTTTTCTGTGTAAACCTGGGACATTTTAATTTCTTCTGGACACTCACAGAATTTTTAATACTAATGAAGATACTTGTGCAGCCAATCACTTGGGAGGTAGATTTTGGAAGTTAAGTGAATAGTTCAAAGAATAACTGAACTCTTTGTAAAAGCCTTCATTTCAAGCTGGTTTTCTTTGCTTTAGCTACTGATGAGTTGACCTCAAAAGCTGCAGAGATTTTGTACACTCAGGACTTCAGATCCTCATCCAGACTGGCTTGGTTTGCAAAAAAAAAAAAAAAAAAGTCTTATAAAAGCAGAAGTGTTTCTGCTGGTTTTAGTACTTGCTGGCTATAGCCAACTCAGAAACTGTGGGCAAAGAACTCCTTCTACATTCTGTCATTTCTATCACTTTACTGCATGCCAGATTCACAGAAGCTGAGACATCCATGAGGTCATTTTTAACCTTTCTCTTAAGCAAAAGATCCACTTGGAAATAAATGGGAGTAAAGCACCTAATATATGTCAGAATCTTCTCCCTGACAACTGACACGCTAGTGTCCTGAAGGGAATGAACTGAACTAGTATTAAGAGTGACACCAGCCTGAAATCAGTGGAACAGAGGAGAGAATCAGGCCTGTGTATTTAGGGCTTCTGTTAAATGGCAAGGCATCAGACCAAAAGACCAGAAACGATGCAAGTGGAGATGCTGGCAGGCAGCTTTGATGCACAGGTCAGTGTGGTGGGAAAGCTATGAATACCAGGGCTATGCCCGTGCCAGCCTGCCTTACCCACAAGTGGTGTACTTCCAAGAAAAGCCTCCAGTGTAATAACAGGAGATCTGCTTAACCTGCTGCTGCCCTGTGAGCTGCCTGAGTCTCGGAGTGCTTGAAGGGGAGGAGGAATAGGCTCCTTCAGGACTCAGAGCAGCAAGAGCAAGCTGGTTTTCCAGAGCTCACTGCTGAGACACCCAGCTTTGCTTTCCTGCTGGGCAGTGAGTATCCTGCACAAAGGAAAGAGCACAGCAGTCTGAGGTGTAACAGAAAAGAGCAGCCTGCAAAGTGAAATCTGCCTTTACTTTCCAATGTCTGTGTTGGAGAGTGATATGAATTACCTGAAAATATCCCTCAACTACAATATTTACTTTGCAACTCCCTATCAGCCTCCATTGAGAAATAGCACTGTGTGCAGGAATACATCTCATGTACAATACTGTACTGGTCTTCAGAATTTTTGATTCCTTTCCATGATAGTTACTAGATATAAAATAACATGCTGCGACAACTGCACTACTGACACTTAATGTTCTTTGTAAGAACTGGCCACTTGTCTTCTGGTTCAGCCTTGCCAGCACAACCCAAAGCAATAAATTCACACACTAGAGTATTCTGCTGCTGTCTTGGATGGGAAAGTACACATGATAATCATCATTCATGTAGAGACTCTGCCTGAGGTCACTGGAAACTGCTCTTTTTTGTCTGCTTGCTCCTGCAGAACACGGGGATGGCTATCCCTTTGATGGCAAAGATGGTCTCCTGGCTCATGCCTTTGCACCGGGGCCAGGAATTGGAGGAGACTCCCATTTTGATGATGATGAACTGTGGACTCTTGGAGAGGGACAAGGTACCAGACTTTTTAATGTTTCAGATCATATGGCCTGCAATTTAAAATGTTCTCTACATGTTTATGTAATTCCTAAATAAATGTTATGTAGGCTTTCCTTTTCTGTTTCTCTACTATTACCGCATGAAAAACTGAATTAACAATAGGCCTGATGCTGCATAATCTTTGTGAGCTGTGGGAAACTACAAAGCCATGGCTACAATTTTGGATGCTTCAGTTCTGAGGGATTCAAACTAGAACATCTTTAAGTTCATTTGTAAAAGGCAGACTGGTCAGTGTTTTTCTGCTGACATACCCTGTTTAAGGTGATTTAACAGCTGTGGCTCCAGCTGAATAGGATTTTATATACTCATAGTATCTTATAAACAAATGGAATATAAATCACTCATACTGATGACTGAAACAAAATTAATATCAAAGAGCAGATTAAGAGCATGTCCAAGAATCTTTCACAGGTAGTTTGCCATGCACTTAAAAGAAAATATCTAGATAATATCACCTGAACTAGACAAAAAAGGCCAAGTATTAGTAGTTTGGAATCTGTTTTTTCTCCTTGAATTTTGCTGTAATCATATAGTACTAATTAGAATTCTTGTCCTGTAAAGTAATTTGGAAAACTTAGAATAAGAATGCAAACTCATGTTTGAGTTTCATTTCAAATTCTAGCTTTCTCATCTGTCCTCCCACCCAGAAACAGAATTGAACATTAATACCAAAACAGTCATCTTCCTTCTGTTGAGCTTTCTTCCACCTTTAGAAGCACCACTAACTCTACTAACAGGACTGGATCTCTGCCTCACAGGCAGGAGGAAACTCTTTTCCCTATTAGTGAAAATGTTGCACAAGCAACCAGTTCGTTTCTGACATTAAAAGGCAGGCAATGGATAAGTGACTTATCTATGTACAACATATATTCCAGCACCAATACTCTGTTCATAAGCCTACACGTGACAAACTGCAATAAACCCCAGGATCTGGGTGTGTCTGTGTTCCCACCCTGTCCCCCTGTGCCACAGCAAATGTCACACAAGTCCCATTGGAAATACCAAAGTGTTTATGAGGCACAAGGCATGTTCAGTTCATGTTCAGCTGCTGCCTGGAACCTTTGAAACTATACTGAACATTTTAGACCATATTACTAAAGAAATTAAATTACTAAATGTATTAACAGCATGTTTTTAACTTTGCCTTGCCATAGTAACAACATATATATTTTTCTAGCCTGATTCTAACTCTTCACCATGAGTAATATCCATGTAATTCTTTTAAAATTCAGTTTGTATTTCAGCTATGATCATCTTGCCAATAGAGAGACCAGCAGCATATTGAATTTCAAAGTGGAAATTCAGATGGCATTTCCATATCAGTACCTTCCAGGAAAAGATGTTCAGGAACAGTATTTTTTGTATTAGTTGGTGCCCAATTTCACCACTGCATTTGTTCTCATTATAGTGGTCAGAGTGAAGTATGGAAATGCAGATGGTGAATACTGCAAATTTCCCTTCTGGTTCAATGGCAAGGAATACAACAGCTGCACAGATGCAGGACGCAGTGATGGATTCCTCTGGTGTTCCACAACCCAAGACTTTGATGCAGATGGAAAATATGGCTTTTGTCCCCATGAGTGTAAGTAGACCAATGTTTCTACAGCTTTTTCCTGGTAGACTGTTCCCTTCTTTGCTCATCCACTTCATCTTGTACTTTTCCCACTTCCTTTCCTTTTAGATAAAGGAATGAATGTCTTTCAGAAATCGTAAGAGTATATCAGAATCTGTACAAAATTATCAGAGGGTCTAAGAAAGCTAAGATTGTACTTTATTTCTACCGTTTCAGAATATGAACAAAACTCTGTTTCACAAGAATATTATTTCATATTTGGAAACGTTCAATTACAGATTAGACAAAGTGCATAATGCCTTCATGTAGCCAAAACCTTTTAAAATTATACACAAGATTATTATCTTTCAAATGAATTTATAACAATATCTTTCCTGTTAAAACAACAGGAACACATATTTCTGTGCTTGAAAATTTTGATGAGTCTTTACATCTTGAGGATATAACATTTCAGACGATTTATTGGTATGAATGTTAATTTCATCTCCTGTACATCACACAGCAGGAAACCTTTAGAGAAGCAATCAAGTATAATTGGCTGTAGCCTACTGAGGTAATTTATCAGCAGTGAGAAGAGTAGAGAAGAGTAGAGAAGATAAGGTGCTTTTAGCCACTTGTTCCACCTCCAGTTTTCAAGTTCCTGGCACAATATATTAACAGATATTCCCAGTACTCCAGTACCACATTCACTTATTACCCTTTGTACATAACCATTCATTTTGGGCAGCACAGAGTGTTTCATCACTCTTTTTACCTTTCATATCAAGCACTGGGTCACTAAAACTCCTGCCTACTACTCCTAGGTCATAACAAATAAGAGAGTTTTGAAAGAGACCAAACCAGAAAACAATGGTGCTATTGTCAGATTCATTCTAATCGTGCTTGAAACAAGGATTTTTCACTAAAAATTAGTATGTAGAATTAATAAGTACTAAACTAATTTATAATATGGCTACATGTAAGCAGTGAAGCACTGCCAGGGAGAGTTGGTTCTGAAAGTGAAGTTCCTGGAAATGCTCGTGTCAAGGTTTCTGAAATGGAACAGAAGGGTTTCAGCCTTTTGTTTCTGATGTATTTGTTTTGCAAGATCCATGAACAGTTATGCACAGATGTTTCTTATTAAAGGCAGAGTGGCATTGTTCACTCATTATTCCAAGGCACCATTTGCTAAACCCTAGCTAATAAATTCAGATAGGGGAGGATTTACATCAGAGTTTCTGTGTTGGGGGCAGCATTCCTGGCTGTTGGCCTTTGTTTCTCTCATGTTTAACTCACTGAAGTTAGTTCATTTCTTCTCATTCTAGAGCCACAGTGCATATAGGGAAACATCTTTAAAGCTGTGGTGCTTCACCAGGGTTTTCTAAAGCTAATCCCAGATCTCTACCCCAATTTTATAAACTGATTCAACTATAGTTTTTCAAAGAAAAAGGTAAAGCAGAAAGTTATCTACCTACTACACAAATCTTACATGGGTTTGCTGAACTTCTCCTTTGCCATATGGGATCAAGGGATCTTGACAGTTCTCTTTTCTAAACTCTACTGACACTACAGGCAGTTTAGGCTAACTTTGGTCTTCCAATATAACATTGTTATCTTCCAGTATGTAACAATCTGTTCTCTGCCTGTACCTCCCTCACACTGGTCACAGCTCTTACAGGCTGCAGCTGCCCCACTGCTCTGCCAGGCAGAACCCTCCTGAAGCTGCAGCTACCTCAACCTTGGATGTGTGCCACAGGGGTTTTAGCAGCCTTCCAGCCTGTGGTTTCCTGACATCACAACTGGTTGATTTTTCTAGGAAGAGCTAAAAGTGAAGTTCATATATTAGTAATGTCCAGTCTGAATCTGCTCTCACTTCACTGTACCTTTACCAGTTTTTAAATTGCTGAACTTACCATGATGCAGAGCAAGGCCCTTTAAGATCCCCTTACAAGTAAATTAGACTTTTGTTTTGGGGAAACTGACCCAGTCGCTGTCTGTAACTTTCATTTACATTAAAGCAATTTTATAGTTAAGGTGTGGAGGAGAGGGGATTGAAAACTTAATAAACTATTGTTGTTGCCATCACATGATGTAGCCTCAAGCAAACTGAAAAACTGTATTCTGACTGTGACTCAGAAGGGCTGCATGCAAAGCAGTAAGAGATTGACTTTCCATATGGTTTTTGCAACTTAGCCACATGTAAACCAATATAAAAAAGGCTATTAAAATGCAGAGTTTGCCAGACCTAGAGCTGGAAGCAGCTCGTGGTAAGTGAGTCATCTAAACAACTCAGTTTAACATTGCTCTCCAATTCTACCATTTATTAAAAAAATAAAGCCCTTCTCCAATCACAGTAGTCACAGTCCTAGTTAATGCACTTTTCCTAACTTCGTACAGCATCTGAGACAAAACCAAACCTTTGCAGCTTGCTTTTTTGGGGAGGCACAGTGTGAGTTGCAGGCAGGATCACTGTGTGGCTGCTCCCATGTCCAGGATGCAGAAGGATAGGATCACTCTCTCAGGCAGATGAGAAGTTCAGCAAATTTCTGTGTGTGAGCCAGGCCTGCAAAGCTCCAAGTTCTCTCATTAGTGGGACTGGAACTTCTATAGCTTACTGGTTCATGCCCCTGATGCTGTGGCCAATTACTGGTCTAAGTGTAAAAGGCAAAATGGACCATCTGTGTCACAATACCCCATTGTTAGAACCCTTTTCCAGTCACCCTCAAGCCAGAAGAGATCTAGAGGGTTTATTTAGGGCTACTCTAAAAAGAAGACACAAAAACAATGTCTCTTCCCACCGATGTATCAGACTAAGCAAAACCAAACCCCCTCAACTCCTACACAAAGACTGAGGCCTTAACGGCTGTTTAGTCATCAAAAACAACAGCAAAGTTACAACTAACCTGCCAAGCCTTCCCACATACACAGTTGGGTTTTAGCTCCAGCTTTAAACTGGATGACAGAGAGGGGAAAAGGTGCCCTTGGGCACCTCAAAAAAGGCCAAATCATGCATGCTGTAAACTGGGAATTCTAACAGATAAGTCAGTCTGCAGTGCTGTTCTTAAATCTCATGGGGAATTAGCATATCAATGCATGAAGGATTTTTTATCTCTGTTCAGTGCAAGGCCTAAAGCAGTTTGTTGCCTTCACAGTTTCCTCTCACCAGCACATGGCACAGAGGATTCCCACTGATAGAGCTGCCAGGAGACGACACAGTCAAATTCACAAGATGTCTGATACTCCAAGCCACCTGCATTTTCATGGAATTCAATTTGGACATACGTTCTTTAAATACCAGCATGTGAGACTGTGTCTTCCTCTAGATACTCCAGAAAGTTTAGTAAAATCCTAAAACTAATCCCAGAACTCAAGTTATTTTAATCTGTATCGTTTTAATCCTTCATCCACAAGAAAGATTTCTGGCTCTCAAAGTTGAGCCATGGGGACTCGTTTGTGCATATGGACAGAAAATAAACACTCTTCATAACCTCCCCTCCCCCAGAAGACCAATACCCAACCTTCAGGAACACTGACCAAGCAAAAGACAGGAGAAGCCCCCAGTGTTGAGCTTTGTTGAAGCAGTCATGTTTATCCTCTCCTGTTTATCTATTGAGTGGTTGAGCAGGGATTCTCCGAAATGAGAAGCTAACATAGAGGAGGAACCCATAAATTATTATCTGACTTTACTGTACACCAGCATTTTAGAGAAACTCTGCCCACAGTCTGCCATTCTAGCTAACATCTCTGACACAAAGTAAATGAATCAGTACAGAGCTAAGGAACGTGAGTGACCCTCTCAGAACCCTCTTTCTAAATGTTGTTTCAAGAAGGAATATCAAGTTTGTGTTATGAGTTGGTGTTAAGATCAGCCATTCCCTTCTATACACTTGTGAGACTGTACCAGCCCTGGGCTCTTTTGCCAAAGCATTTCAATGCTGGTGTAAAACAGAGATTCCAAGTGCAAAGTGCACCACAGCTGATGGGTGCCCACTGTCTGTCCTGATCCAGGCACCTTCCCACAGGCACACTGTGATTCCTTGTAGGTACTGAGCTTTGTGTATTGACATTTTGTTCTCTCCTTCTACCTACAGCACTTTTTACAATGGGTGGCAATGGTGATGGGCAGCCATGCAAATTTCCCTTCAAATTCCAAGGTCAGTCCTACGACCAGTGCACAACAGAAGGCAGGACAGATGGATACCGATGGTGTGGAACCACTGAAGACTACGACAGAGATAAGAAATACGGATTCTGTCCAGAGACTGGTATGAGGAATGTTGCTTGCATAACCGCACTCTAATTCGTCATTGTTTTAACAAGTCTTCTTTGGCACACATTCACCAGAGCACACAAAAGTTGATGTGTGCAACTTTTAGACACAACTTCAGCCAGAGGTGGCCAGGGATGTAACTGGAACAGGAGAAATCTGTATAAACAAGGTGGTGTGTCACAGCACACCAGGTTTGTCAGGAATACACAAATGGCATTGAACCTGACTGCATGGCTACAACTGCAGAATAATTACAAGCAGATTACAATTTGTTAATGGCCCTGGAAGAGAAGTCTCATGTGACAGAAGAAAGTATGAATAACATTTTAGCTTAATACTTACCATTACACTAGTAAAAAGAAATCCTGTTTAGTATGTTAAGCTTGTGTTAATAGATCTTTTCAGCAATTCAAAAGAACGAAGTGAAATGGTTTAGCCACGAAAATAGATTTCAGCTTTCTTCACACTTCTTTATACTTTTTAACTTGAGCTTTACCACATAAAGGAACAAAAATTAATTTATAGCCTTGAATAGTTTGGCAGGTGTTCATTTTCAGGATACACACTAGAGCCATAAGCATAGAGACTAAGTTAACCATGGCAGTTCTAAAATCTCTGGCTTTTAACAGAGCCAAGGGAAAGCTACATTCACACCTACATGCGTCCTGCTTTTTGATTTTTTTCATATCTTTTGCAAATGGCCTAACCATTTGCAGTACAGCTTTGATGTACCGATATTTGGCTTTCTGTTACTTTTGATAACGACATGTAACCCTTCTATTTTACATTACAGATGTCCAAAAAATAAATGAAAGAAAGGATCAAATTCATTATAACTTGCTACATGGTTAGGAAGAGAAAATTCTAAAGGATCATTCAACAAACAAAAGAACCAATATATCTAGAATCAATGCATTCAAAGTCCTAGGTAACACAGTCTCTACCACTGAAGCTAAGAAATACACTTAGTTTAAGCTTTTTTTTAATCATAAAAAGCTATTAATAAATAATAATGAATGAGAAATAAATATAAATAAATAATTAGGGACACAACCATCTTTTCCTCTGTATTGCTCTCATGTACCTTCCCAGAAGATACACCACAATTTGAAAGGAACTGTAATTGCCAGGTAGCAGTGTAAATGAATTTAAATGCACTTTATATCCTTTTTATATTCTGTTTATGATACCTACTTTAAACTGTTATTTTAAATACAGTTACATTCTTTTCCCCCTAGAAATACTTGTCCCCACACATAAAAATGTTATTTCTTATATATTACTGTCATATACTACATAGATGAGAACACAGGGGAAAATTTTTCAAGTTTTTGCAAAAATACAGGTTAAAAAAAGTTATCCCCATTTAATATATCCTTTTCTTTAGAAAATGTTTAAAATCATAGGATTTTTAACTGTACCCTGCTGTCAGGGTATATAAAGTTTATTCTTCAGTGGGGCACCCACTAGCCAGGTAGCTATTCAATAGCTCTTTAACCTTTCTGATACTTACCCTACCTTCCACATAAGCACTTTAAAACACTTTAAAATAACAGCAGGAATGAGCATTACAAGATACTTGCTGGGAAATCACCGTCCACAAAACACTGTGAAACTGTGAACAGAGTCCAGAGCTGTGAACATGAGTCCAGGGCTCCTTCTTACCCCCACCAAAACTATTGGCAAGTTCATTGCAATGGCAATATCTAGACTTTTTCCTTTTTAATTCTGTCAGACAATTTTCAAATACTACTTTTAATTTTACTTTTCATATGCCTGGAAGGATTGCAGTATTTCTGCTTCCTTTCTGTTTTTAATGTGTGGTTTACAAGATGCAAAAGGGGTCCCTATCTCATTGCATTTTCCCATCATTTTCCACAGCCATGTCAACAGTTGGTGGAAATTCCGAGGGAGCTCCTTGCGTATTCCCCTTCATCTTCCTTGGGAATAAATACGAGTCGTGCACAAGTGCAGGGCGCAACGACGGCAAGCTCTGGTGTGCTTCCACCAGCAGCTACGATGATGACCGCAAGTGGGGCTTTTGCCCAGACCAAGGTAACTCCTGTCATCAGGGCAATGCAAGGGTGACCGATGGCATCACATGGACAATGATTTCATGCTTATCGCTCCTGCTGGTTACAGCACTTCTCCCCAGCCTGAAATCTGAGCAAAATCCCTATATTGAAATGGGAGACTACAGCTAGAGAGTCACTGCCAGAGCTCATCTGTCTGAAATATTCAGATTTTCTAACGTTGTAATGATGTAGGATCCTTCCAAAATACAAAACCATGAAATAAATAAATAAATAAATAGATGTCGTTCTCCCCACCAGTTTTTTCTTCTAAGACTAAAAGGCCACAAGTAATATAGTATTTCACTAGTATGCAATAAATTATATACTGATACAAATTAGGAACAAAACTAAATGTAAAAAAATTAATACATTTCTGACCAATACTGCAGAGGATGAAAAATGTGTTTAAAAAGTGAGTGAGGCAGTATAAAGTTTATGTGATGAATATCGCTATTTAAAATTACTTTGGTTAATATTTGTCCATATTTTAACATGGGCAAAAGGTGTTTTACATATTTACAGATAAATGCTAGACTTGAGGATTTATTTTAGGAAGAAAAAATCCTGCCAAATTTCAGACCATTTGGGCATAATTGTTAAAATGTCACTCTGTGATAAAAGGGTATTTTTAACCTAACAATATTTGGCACTGATTCAGAATCTGTTTTTCAGAGACACAGATTTATGAACCTGTTTATCACTTACAAGCCATTTCATGGTGAAAAGGAAGATGTAATATGTAGATTGCGAATTTAATTCTTCTGTACCTAAAAGGGATGTCCAATGCTATTTGCTACACTTCCCTTTTTTCACAGAAGTATTAAGACTTGGTCAGAGTCACTTGCATGAGAGACAGCAGCAAACATCACCTACAAAAGAGGTTTTAGAATCCTTCCAATGAAATGTCATTACTGGCAATACGTGTGACATTCACCATTGGCTGTAAATACTGCTCATTATTATTTATTGTGAACAACCTGCACGCTACAAGTCCATTTAAATGCAAGCAGCTAATGCTGTCTTACTGTGTTATTCAGGGTACAGTCTCTTCTTGGTTGCTGCCCATGAATTTGGCCATGCTATGGGATTAGAGCACTCTGACGACCCAGGAGCTCTCATGGCTCCTATCTACACCTACACCAAGAACTTCCGACTTTCGCAGGACGACATTAAAGGAATCCAGGAGCTATATGGTAACGTCCTCCCTCATCAGCAAAAGTTATCAGAAAAGCAGGCAGCACAGGTTGAAATCTGGGACTCAGAACTTGCAATGAATTATGAACTGCACAATCCCACCAATGCCAGAAACATCCTCTGCTCCTTTCTCCCTGTTTTCTTCATATTACCAGGCCTCCTACTTCAATCAAATATCACAATTTAAGGATGACTAAATTTACTGAGTGAAAAGGAGCATCAAAATACCCCATAAACAAACCTTTAAATGAAAATTTCTAGTGCCTTTACTGGGACAATGAAATGCCATGTTTTTGTCTAGCTTGAAATACCTGATGTGGGTAGGTTTGGATGTTGCTTTCTAGGACACTCTGAATTTCCCAGATTGTGACCCCCTGCAACTGAGGAAGGACATTGTTTCCTGTGTCCCAGCTTGGAAACAGTTCACATTGCCTTCCCACAATTCAAGCTGTACCATCACAATAACATTTGCAGAAAGTGTGGGAACTGAAACTTCAAGATAAATGTATTTGGCAGTCTCCAAGAGAAAAAATGGATTTAAGTATTTTTATGTGACTATATCTTTAACCTTTGTTATTTTCTCCACAGATAGTCTTAGTAAAATGCATAAGTAATATAATAATTAAAATTCCTTTTGTGCATACATTTTCTACTTTGCAGAGGCGCAAACATACTACAGTCAATTAAGCAGTCATTCCCATACACCATTTCCCTTTCTGTGCTTTTCACTTTTCTACTGAGAGATCTTTTTAACTGTAAGTGACCATATTCTACAGTATTCAAGGCCTCCGGAATTTTAATAAGAATATACCAAAATTATCACCACAAGAGAAAAAATCTGATTTGAATCTTCATTATTCCTTGTTCTTACCTGCTCTAATTAAGAATGGGAATTGAGACATGAGCAAGATTAAATAAGTGTTCTGAGCTCACACCATGTATGTTTGATAAGAGTTCAGAACTTAACCCAGTTGCCTTAAAGCACACTTCAAGATCCAAGACAAAACTATCTTTCTTCCTCTTTTTAACTAATATAATCCTTTACAAACTACTTTCTATGAAAAACAAGTATTCATAAAAAAAACCCTTTGTTTTCTCCCATTATTATTATTATCACAAATCAGCTACACTTTTTTTTTTTCTCATACAGTAAATTAACCCAATGTCTGAGAAAAAAAGGCAAATGCCTCATATGGCAAGACAGCAGCAGCCAAATAGTAAAACCAAATAAAATAAACCAGATGGCAAAGTGCATGCTCTGAAAAGTACATTTTGATTCCTGGTGAGGGTAGAAAGATCATACAAATGGCTCAAAATGCATATTTGTAATATGCCAAATAATGGCACTTCTTTGAAAAAGAGAAATCCACTTTGACATCTTTCTCAGCAGAGCTGCGGATAATTCTGAGTACAAGGACTTTGAAATGTATTTCTCTTCTTTTTAGAAGCCAGCAAAATAAAAACTGTAATGTTAACTTCTGAACCCAGTATAGTCACTTCTAATTATCTTCAGATTAAACAGGCAGCTCAGCCCAGGCAGACACACACAAAGCACCATGTCTCAAATGAGGCCCCACAGAGGATTATGGTAGGACCGGAAGTCAAGGTTTCCTCAGCTCTACTTGACCACCCTCCTTCTGAACAGATTTTATTATCAGTTTTGCCTCCTTCAAGAACTCACTCCAAATTATTACCCTTTTAGAAATCATGGCAGCTTATGTTCTCCATGCAGCACCTCATTTCAGTGTAACAGAGTGTCTTTGTTCACCATCACAGATGTGTCACCTGAACCCGGACCAGGACCAGGCCCAGGTCCAACCCTTGGACCTGTCACTCCAGAGCTCTGCAAGCATGACATCACATTCGATGGAGTCGCACAAATTAGAGGAGAAACGTTTTTCTTCAAAGATAGGTAAGTGAAATAAATTGCTGACCAAGAGGGCCTCAAATGAAGGAATCTGTGAGACCTATTCACCAAAATCTAGAAATTTATTATCAAGCACAATATCCATCCTTTGTTTTGTGTGTTTAGCAACGGGAAAGTGTCCTAATGAACTCCTAAGGGAAATGGAAATGGTTTTTTCAGGTCAAGTCCAAAATTATTAAATAACAACATTATGTGACTCATGGCTACTGTAATAACACATCAGGGACACTGGTCATTGGGATAGGCTGCATGTGTGCAAAGCCTCCAAGACAGAAGGCACCAAAGGCATTTTTGATGCAAAAGCAGAGGCATTCCTGATAAAATGAGGTGGTTGCACAGCTGTAGCTCCCACTGCCTTTGCCAGGGCCTGTATTAGCCAGCTGCTCAGCAATGAAGAGTATCTCCTAAGGAGTATGGGAATTGGCAGCACCCTTGTGAGAAATACTAAAGCTCCTTTTTTCTGTCATAAATCAATGCTGAATTTGGAATCATTTATCCTCAGTTACCTTGAACATTCTCCCAAAACGACTGAAGATCTGGGTTCACACACATTCAATGAGTGTGCCTAAATCAAATACTGTCTCCTATCATAGAAAAATATACACAAGCATCTGAAGCTAAGGGAGATATTACAAGTAACCTGTTCATTGCTCCTTGCCAGTTGTCAGTTGAAATTTAAAAGAAAACAGGAACCAAAAAACAAGTTCTGCTCCAGAAATGGCAATTTAAAAATTATTTGTATCACCTGGTGTTATACCTGAGTCCAGCCATCTACTCCAGATTCAAATTTTCAGCTCGATATATGATATACTATGCTGTATGTTTTAATTCTACTCACTAGATTTTTTGTAACAAAAAAACCTGGTCAGTTAGGTGATTTTAAAGGGTAAATACAGTAATCCCTTCAGTGTATTTCCTTCTAGATCCAATCTGTATGATACACAGAATAACGGTGCCTTGGGTTTGAAGTCGGACTTAATCTTTATCACAGGCTTTGTGTTCTAGCAATGCAGCAATGGAATTTAAACCTTCTGATTGTAAGAACATAACATTCCCTATTTATATTACAGCTGCTTGGGGCAAAGAGGGTTCATTCAATCTTGTTTGTGGTGATACCTCTCATGCCTTTTGTAGTCTTTCTCTTGGCCCTGTCAGCAGGAAGCCAAGCTTCCAGTGATCCCTACTGGCAAGGAACAGTAGTTTCTTGGCCACCAAATGGCCCCACAGTACCAACAGATCAGCCTCACACAGAGCCACACACGGCTAGCTCCACGACCCCATTACAAATGTGTCAAAACCAGTGCCCACTTTTGCTAATTCAGGCATCAGAGAGCTGAAGTGTTCACCTGAGCTCAGCACCTTCAAAAGAAAAGCATTCTCACAGCAGGAAAACCCCTACCAAGTTCCACACTATTCTCAGCTACTGCTCCTCTTCTGCTCACTCATGGGCCTTGGTTTTCAGCCAGACCTCCACCTTGCTTCTGCTCTTGTAAACTGGGAGTCACCCAAAGGAACAATGTAAAATCTACTCCTAAACCAGCAGAGTGATCCAGTATTCTATATAATCCCAACAAAATGGAAGTATTTTGCATTTAGATAATTGATCTGAGAACTATGCAAATACCAAAACAATGTGTTCAAACTGGCTCAGCCTTTATCTAGCATGCAGCAAAAACAGACAACTGTTGAATTGTTTTGTTCTGGAATGGCTTTGCCTGTCAGTCTTGCAGCTTTCCAAGTATCAGGCAAGCAGCATTATGACTCACTTTTGGCATTCAAGAAACAACTGTCTATCATGTGTCGTGTGACTTTTATGATTCATGAAAATGACCATAGAATCCAACTGTCACAAGGCACAGGCAAAGAGAGTAAATAGCAAAAAGGAGGTCAGATATGATGAATTCTTTCCAAAAAGAAGTATTTTCCCTCCCTCCTCAAATCCAGGAAAGGAAATTACTGGGAGAAGGAAATTACTGAAGGTGCTGTTAGCCATAGAGAACAGCTGAGCTTTTCCACTGGGCACAGAATGTCAAAGAACAGCATTTCCACAGATGGTTTTGTTCCAAGAGTGAACAAAAGTTCACACTTTGGAATTTATCAGGACATGAAAAAAACCCCACTGATTTGGGTCTTTTCAATAACTGCATGTAGTAGTAGTAGTAGTAGTAGTAGTAGTAGTAGTAGTAGTACTAATAATAATAATACCTACTGTAACTAAATTATTCGATCTATTTATAAATGTAATATTAAGATTTAATATTGATGAGTTAAAACATTTTATTGTGTTCAAATTGAAATGAGAAATCCAAATAATTAATTTCACCATTTCCTCAGTAAGATGTGTAGAAATAAAAATACCTTCTACCCAATTCAAAAACAAAATAAAATTCATCTTGGACAAAGTTTCCCTTTCCAAAAGGAAACCTCACCATTTTACAAGTCCCTTGAAATGTGTGGTTTATTAAAAACCTGGTGTTAAGTCTCCGTTGGCTCTGGAAAATTTGAAATTCATGCAGATAGCAATTACTAGAGCTGATTCAGCCATAAATCAGGTCCAAATTTCACTGAGAATCCTGTAACTTGGATTTTTAAAGGAACTACTTTTATGAATGCAGTTTTATAAAGATTTTCTATATTAATTTCCATTCCATATTATATTGGAGCTGCTTTTCTGTCTAAAAAGAGATGCATGAAACAAATGGTATTACCTTTCACAGCATTTCATATGTATTTAAACACTTTCAAGAGGAGTAATTAGCCAAATGGCTTATTCTTTGCCACTTTTTTGTAAATGAAAATTTACAAAATTTATTTTGTTTCATGCTCAGAGATATTCTTGCACATGTTAAAAATACATTTATGTTTGCAAAATGAGGATATGAGAACATATTACTATCTTAAGTATTGATAAAAATACAGCAATTTGTTACATTTGTTACATTAATTTAGGACTGTGCGTCCAAATTTTAGGCAAAACAAAAATGCATTGTAAGATCCTGGGCTTCTCAAAGGTATAATTATTCTAGGCAGGAATGGGTAATGACAATTGATACTCTGCAAAAAAAAAAAATGCCAGTAGCACCTTGAGCTTCAGAAACACATTAATGGTAAAAGCATTTTGACCTCAGAATTTAACAACTATAGCTCGGTGCAAGAGCAGTTCCACCAGCCTGCTGATTTTTCATTTTATGACCATGCCAAAACTTTTGTTCTGTTAAGGAAAAAAGTTCCTCGGTCTAAGGAGGAGGAAATAGCAGTGCCATTTTTAATACCAAAAGCCCTCAGCACAAAGCTCTGCCATTTAAAGGTAATTAGAGCTTTTTAAAACTTAAATCAAATGATCATCCTACTTATACATAAAATAGCCAATAAATTACCCTTTGCATTTCTCTAATGAACGTTTTTAGTGCCAGCAGTTTCTTTTACAGCCAAACTCACTTCCAAGCAGTATGATATACTGCTATTAAATTTGAACTTTCAGTCACTACAATAGTAATTGCAAGAGCAGTTCATGGAATACAAAACTCTGCTTTTGTCAAACGCTCATCCATCTGCTCCATACACAGCAGCGTGAGGGCTCTAACAGTTTAAACGCCATGTAAATTAATTTATTTGCATACTCAAAGCACAGGATAAATTTTGCCCTGATGCAAAAAGTAGCAAGAAACCCAAAGCAATCCCTGCAGGAATTTCACCTGCAGTCCAGCATTCAGCTTATGGTGCAGCTCTTCTACACAAATGAGTTTGCTTTTCAGTCAGTGCAGACGAGTTACAAGCATGTGTTGCTGCTAATGCGTGTGTGCGCATGTGTGTGTGTGTGCATGCTCTTGTGGCCTTTGCCAGAAGTGATGAGAAACAGATGTGCTGCTGAATTAGTTCATTGTAAATCTGGTACAATTTTCTGTTCTGCTCAGATTCATGTGGAGGACTGTAAACCCCCGAGGAAAACCCACAGGTCCTCTTCTTGTTGCTACATTCTGGCCTGATCTGCCAGAGAAAATTGATGCTGTCTATGAGGCCCCTCAGGACGAGAAGGCTGTATTTTTTTCAGGTATTGGTTTTAAAGGCTGTGGTTTTTTTACAGGTGTGGGGGTTTAAGTTTCAAAATGTAAGTATGCATTTGCATACTGTTGCATTCAAGCTCACTTTCCTCTGAGTTGTATCTGGGACAGGGAACAGCCTGTCTAGAGGCAAGCAGAGCCAACATGTAGGGTGACAAATCTCCCTATTCCCACACTCAGGACTTTAGGACAAAGGGCGGATCTGAAAGACTAAACAGCATTCAGCCTCCAGTACAACCAAAGGGAAGCTATAAGCACCTAGAAAGAGACATTCAACAACAAGCAAAACCAAACAAGAATCATTATTTAAAATGCAAAGCAACAACAACAGCGGGAACTCTCTTTCCTCAGTCAGTGCTCTGTTTCTCTTCTGTTTCCTTCCATTTTAGCGTATTATCTCAGCACACGCTGCTTGAGAAAAACTACTTTTTTTTCTCCTCATGCCTTTCCTTTTCTCCTTCTCCTTTGCCAAAGACTGACTTCCACTTTGGCTTCCAAGTATCTTCCTTGGTGGCTCATCAGGCAGAGGACAGAGGAGGCCATGCAAGCTGCCTCCATGGGAGAGCAGGAAACAGGAAGATCTGCTCTGTCTGTCACACAAATGGTTCAGCTGTAGTGGCCAAAGGAGCAGAGCTGTGAGACTGTTTTCAACATGAAGAACTGAGCCAGCAAAAACGAGGCTCCAGTATCTAGTAAAAACATGACTAAACATCTCCAATCATGTAAAAACCATATGGCCAAAGCTGCTGTACATTTTCTGTACAGGAAAGAAAAAAGTAATGGTAATCTGCTCCACATGTCTCAGAGGCCATTTGCTTTAGTTTACATGGATGGGGGAAAAACATCTTAAGTTTTATGTCAGGCAAACTAGAACACTATAAATACTGCACAAATTATATGTAATACTATCACATCTAAATCTAAACCTCTCCTTTTTTAAAGTAAATTCCAGGAAAATGTAGTTAACCTGCTTTTCCAAAGAACAAACAAGAGCTATCAAAAACCAAAGATAGGTTTGAAAATAACACAACTATCTTAAGACACTAGATACACTCACCCTTTGCTCCTGAATGGTGAATCAATAACTTCCAAGGATCTCCAATGCTACACTTTACACTTTCCCCACATTAATACTTTACTTTCTTTCCCACTAGCACAGAATCAAAGAAATCTCCCTTCATGAATAAATCTTTCCATGGCTTTCAGTGAATTCAATGAGGGTATTTACTAAGCAAATTATAATTTCTTGTAAAGAACACAGAACATTACTACATGGTCCACTAGTACAAATCTGGGGAAACATTAAAAAATGTTGTGTGACAAAGGACAACAGGAACTCTGAGCAAAAACTTCCTGTTAATCACCCAATAAAACTGGTCAACAAAACAAATAAAGGGTGAACATGAGCTGCTGCATTTGATCATCAGGTGCCCCTGATGGTTTCCGACCATCTTCATCACACAAAAAATTACTTGTATAAACTATTTGTTTTAGCATAACCCCCATGTACTAAGACAGTGTCTGCCTCAGAGGTGAGTCAGCTAAGAATGAAGGACGCAAGAGAAGAGAGGTGATGTCTTTTTCTGAGGCAAGGAGCACTTCAATAGCAAAAGCAGTTTTAATCACAGTCCACTGGCATTGTAATCTTGTCCTTCACAGATGGTAAAATACTGGAAAGATAAGTGGTACAGTTAGTGCCATAAAAAAATCACACAGCAAAGCAAAAAAGAAGAAATACCATTTTGTTAGTGATTAATAAACAGTGTTTGCTCGCTTTTGTTTTCTCCCCTACTTAGGAAACGAGTACTGGGTTTATTCAGCCAGCAACTTGGACAGGGGCTACCCAAAGAAACTCACCAGCCTGGGACTGCCCCCTGATGTGCAACGTGTTGATGCAGCGTTTAACTGGGGCAGAAACAAGAGGACATACATTTTTGCTGGAGACAGATACTGGAAGTAAGATGCATTGAGTGGTGGTGGGATGCTGTTAGCCAAGCTGTGTCTCTAGGGCTGAATGCATGCTGAGCTTCAGGAGGCAGGGACCAAACACAGGGATTTGTCCTCTGGGAATACAAAACAAGGGCTGCCAGGACAGTGCTGGCAGCAGGAAACTGCTTCAGTACAGCAGTAGGAAACCAGCAAGTATTTGAAAACACTTCCTGCAATGGAAGAGGGTATCTGGGAGTGTCTGCTGGGCTGCTCTCCACTAACCCACCCCTCTGCCCCCTTGTACCAGCAACTGCCCCACATTGGTCCCAGGCTCTTAAGAGGGACAAGTTGTCCTTACTGTCAAGTCACAAATGTGGGGAGAAAACTCTGCAGGGAATTCCTTAAAAATGCACTGCTCTCCAATCACTTGAATCCAAAGACTGACCAGATTGCCTATGAAATTCTTTCACTAAGCCATCAGGTTTAGAGGCACTTGATTTAAAGGAAACAGCAGTGTGACTACCAAAGCATGCTGGGGATGACTGTAAATCCTTTCAGCAGCTGATCTACCAATCACTAACACCTTTGCTCTATTAACGTAGCTGGCACAGAGGGAATCTGAACAAACCACAAGTGTATCTGTTAGTACTTTGAGAAAAATCTTAGCTTCAATTCTTTTTGACAGTCTCTCAATCCTCTTCATATTTCCAGTGAAACTCAGGTGACCTGCTACCATGGTCTTGTCTTATCTTATTTTAGATTAAGAAGGAATGTCCTTAAAATGCCTCAAGGCTATTACTGTGGTAGAAATAAATATCCTACATTATACCTGAAGAGTCTACTAATTATATAATTGTGTTTAATAGAATATCATTATGATAATTGGCAAGAAGATCTGGCATGAAACACCATCTTAAACAGCAGAGGAGGAACTTTGTGAGTTACCTCCATGCTGACTACCAAAATGGCATCAGAACAAAACAGAGGCACTAATTCCTGCAGTCACTGTCAGAGGTCTGCTCCAGGAACAGGACTTCATTTCAGGAATGCAGACATTACACAACAAGCTGAAAGCAGACCCATTCATTAAATGACAATTTAGAGGAAAGTTAATCAGAAATAACCACCAGAAATCAAAAAGATTCTCCAATCTATAAGGTTTCCTTTTGAGAGGTGTTCTATATAAGATATCAAAGGAGGTCTCAGCATAACTGAGTCTATTTTATGTGAACATTAATTTCATGTTATGATTAAACTGAATGACTGTCTTTATTTTATCCTAATGGCTATGGATTCCTGTAAGTAAATAAAATACCCTTACATAACTGCCACTTGATCATAACTTTCAATTACTTCAAGGACAGCAATCTCTATTGTCTAGAGGAAAAAAACCCCGAAACTTAAAACCTATACAATGTTATTCATTCTTTAATGCTGCATTGTAGAGACCATTTAAGCCCTCAAAGTCATTCTAATACAGCCATTTGCAACACTTCAAACTCCTACTAAAACCTACAGACTGAGTTAGCAAAGCTGCTGGTCTCCTCTACCAACTATTGTTTTGATTAACTGTACTGCAGGGCCTCCAAGTAATTCATCACTCTCATCACAGACAGTATTTCTATCAAAGTACCTTATCAATTGAAGTCACTGCAGAATGCATGATTTATTGTTAATTTTGTTAAGGAAACAAAATAAGATTAAGTGATTTCTATCTGTGTAAAGAAGAAAGCAAGCAGTTGACAAATATTTTGGGAAAAAATGCATCTCTGTTGAACAGATGCTATAATCCTTAAGTATGTGGCTGTTACATTTTATACAAGGACTCTGTCAATGGAATCAAAATAGTTACATACCATAGTCCTTCCTGTGCCATTATCACACTTACTTTAAATGGATTTTTTGGAAGCCTTCTCTCTCCTTCATTCCAGCCACAAGCCATTTTAGTGTTATTACAACAAGACTGTTGAGCACAGCAAAATTTTGTGAGGGAGGGGAAAAGGATCTGGCTCAGATTCTACAGCTGAAGTTTTAAAGCTATGCAGCAAGGTACTAGATTTTCTTTAAATAGCCCAGAAAAAAATAGTAAGGAATTCAAATTAATAATTTAAATTGATTTTGACCAACCTACTGCTCGTTAGTACTCATGTAACTTTGGCTATAATCCAAGCAGCTCCATAGAGCAATGAGGGAAAGGTAACCTGAGATACCTACAGACATGGATAAATAGAAATTGGGAACATAAATGCTTCCCTCCCTCCAGTACTAGTCAAAGATGACCTCTCTGAAGTCTCCTGCTCCTGAAGAGGTGCTTGAGCACCTGACGGGTGATCAAGGCCTGGTTCAAACTATATCCCATGTCACTGTGTTCACAACACCTCCACGCCTCCTGCTCAGCACTGATTCCCATCCAAATTGTGTTTCTGGAAAGAATTCTCCTTAGAAAGTGTATTTTCAAGTCAGCAAGAATTGCATTGTTGAAGGAAAGATGTAAAATTTCACAGGGTTTTAAAGGAATCAGGAATAATTATAATTATATAGAAACAGTGTTACAATCTCAGTTATTATATTTCTGTTTGTTTTATATAGTCACATTTGCTGAGGACTCCCTGAAAAATTGTATTACAATTTAACATTAAATACAGATTTTTTTAATGTAGAGATATAATTTCCTTCAGGTACAATGAAGAAAAGAAGAAAATGGAGCTTGCATCCCCTAAATTCATTGCTGACTCTTGGAATGGTGTTCCAGATAACCTCGATGCTGTCCTGGGCCTTGGGGATAGTGGTAAGCAGTAATTCTGATTTAAGTCACTAACAAGCTCTCTTATTTGGTTGCTGTAAAACTCATGGGAGACTTTAATTTCTCGTGGTCCATGAGTAGGAGCCAAACGGAGCCCCTCAATGCCTGATGCACAGGATGTCCTAGCACCAGGATGCATGACCAAGCCAGTCCTTGTGGCTTGGACATTTCCCAGCTCCTTGATACTCCCCAGGTTCCTCCACACCAGCACACAGTCCCTGCACCATTTCAACACCATCCTCTAGCACAACCAGAACTCAACTATGATCATCTCCCTGAGCACAGGCATAAATGGGTTTTATGTAGTAATTTTTTTAACTTCCTCTCAACTGCCGCTGAGATCCTGGCCCGTGATTTTCAGGGGCCTTAAACTTTGCACAGATATGCATAAAAGTCTGAAAACAACACTGGTGTCACATGAGTCTGAGTCTTGACTCAGTCACATTTTCAACATCTATTTTGCCAGCAAACATTTCATCCCAGAAAATTCTGGCACACAAAATAGTAACCTTATTAAGGTTCCATTTAACAAGAGCTCTCTTCTACAGGATGGGACTTTTAATGTTTTTTTTTTCAATATATCTTTTTTATTATAGAAATAACATATAAATATTTTGGGAAATGAGTCTTCCAGTTCATTAAGCTTCAGGAAATCACAAAGTACAAAAATCTTTGACCAAGTATTATGTGCTCCATAATCTGAGCATGTTTTTTTATTTATTTTCACAGGATACACCTACTTTTTCAAAGATCAGTACTATCTACAAATGGAAGACAAGAGTTTGAAGATTGTTAAAATTGGCAAGATAAGTTCTGACTGGTTGGGTTGCTGAACCGTATGAGATATTAATAACCAAATATTTACTTTTTTGTTATATGCCTTATCTGTAATTAGAAATAGATCTGAATGCTAATTACTGGACCAGTCTGGTACTGGCACCAAAACACTAAGTACCAGTACTGTACACATCAGATAATTTAAGAGTGTTTTCCTCCTCAGTATACAAGAGATGTTTACGTATATATTCTGGTACAATTTTTCCGTTTTCATGCTAGTCATAGTAGTGCTATGAACAGAACAGCCATCATTCTTTATTCCCTTGGTGCTTAAACAAAGCATTGGAACCTTTGGAGACTGGATCATGCCCCTCTGTTATTCACATACCAGATAGGCTCAGATGAGATGTACCAGCAGTGCACTTTGATTTTTATTTTTTTAAAATACAACTCTGTTATAAATGGATGGTTTGTCTTGATGTTTTTCACCCTCTTACAAGTTTGATCATTACTTCCATTTATTTACATAATAATACAGAAAGACTGTCAAAGGCACAGGTTGCCTCAGGATCTGCTTTGTGTTGATGCATGATAGAATCATGGCAAAAAACTGTGTTAAAGTATTGTTTTAAAGTACTTTTTATTTTAATACCTTAGTTAAATTTAGCAATTTGCTTCATGCACTTTGTTACTACTATATAACTTGTTTATATGGATGGAAACGACTCAGATTTTTGAAGACAATGCGTTATACATAAAAGTCAAGTACTGTTTAACGTGTTTTATTTTTCTGTTCTTTATAATATTGGGAGTTTGGTTCAATTAGGCTTTTCGCTTATGCACTGGGCAACAGAAAATGTTCTTTTCACAATCTGATGGAATGTTTCTCATTAAAAAATAAACCAGAAAAGAATGTCCCACACATTAAGTGCCAACAATACAAATAAAATCAAATTACATTGTCAACACTACTCATGGCCAGGCCTCCTTGTATCACTTGAAATTATAAATTCACTAGCACATTTCAGTGCAATACCTGTCAAAGGAAAAAGCATTACCCCAGTATATATGTGCACAGTGGGTTTATTTAGAAACCTAGGTTATTTTCTCTGTTTGTTCTAAGATGCAACTGCAGGAATTTAATTAAAGAGATTATATTGCCCCATATCTGTGCAAAGCCTGCTACTCTGTCTGAACAGTTTACACTCCTGTCAGTCATCCACACTCTTTTATCACAGGCACCTCCCCACAGCCCAGGCAGGAAGAGGGGGTGTATGTATCCTATAGGGATGTAAGCTTGAGAAACAGAGATGCAAACCCTTGAACTGCCCATAAGATCAGACACCATCTGGCCAAGGATCTTACCCAGCTCCGTGCACATGAAACACTTCAAGAGCCTTTAGGGACTGCACCAGGTAAGTGATCAACCCAGGTGTTTCTCAAAACATCTCTCACTTTGAGTCCATGATTCACAGAGCTGACCAGTAACTAATACCTGAGCCAATGATCCACTGGTTTCTTCTCATGTCCTCTACAATTTCATGTTTGTTTACACTCGGTGCTTTCCTGTTCTAAGCATAATTTTTTTTACTATGATATTCTGAAAAGATACTTCTTCTAAAATGGCTGCATTTGCCAAATCATCTTTCGATTGCACCCTATCCAGATATAATTCCCACTTCAGGAAACCGTCAATTACTATAGACATTCCTCACCTGGATAAGCCAGCACTATTTTAACTCATGCAAAAAGAAAAGATGCCTTATCTCCTCCTCAGAATCCTCATTCTCTTCAGAAATCATTAATTGCCTTCCCAATTAGTCTTGCACCAGAGCCAACAAAATAAAGCACAAAACAAAGTAGCTGTAATTGCAAAATATTGGTGTTTCAGGTTTTTGCAAACAACTGGCAACCTTCTCACCATGGCAAGATCTGTGTCAGGGATGCATGATCTGTCCTCATCAAAAACATCTTCCTGAACTAGTGTTGAAAATATTCTCTAGCTTTAATGACTCCCTGATATTCCTTTTGAGTACTGCAATCATTTAAGCTCTGTTTTAAGAATCCTCAGTAACCATCCCCTGAAGACTTTTATGTTCTTGTGTCAATACTGCCCCAACATGCCTACTCCAGCATCTGTATTTAATAAGGAAGGGGTTTGAAACATAGATGTAGTAGAACTTTTGCAATGGGACTTCCAGCTCTGAACTTGCTAAATCACATTTCTACTGATTACTGAAATAGTTTCCTTTTCCTCTACAACTTACACATGTTTTGCAACATTGGCAAATCTACTGCGTTCTGCAGTAATAACACCATAATCCTACAAAACTCTGCCCATCTGGTGGGTTTAAGGAGTTCTGCTCAGCTTCTCCTTTTGTTCTTGCCTATGTAAACCCATTCTCCAATTAATCACTGGCAGAAAACCAGAAATAAATTTTCTATCCTCAAACTGATGCACACTTCTTTGGGTTCAGTTTCAGACTGGCGACTTCAAGATTAACACAGGTCATTTATAAACACATCTGTTTCTGTTCATCAACTGCAACATTTGCCAGGTTATCACTGACGTACGTCAGACAAGCTCGAGTATACTGACCTTCTCATTAGCTCTTCCCATCTGATCTGGGAGACACTTAGTCACAAAATGTGTCCTGAAAATGTCTTTGGGTCTAATTCCCTTTATTGATAGCCACTTCTAAAACCTCCCTCTTCTTTCCTGTTTGTAATGAGTTAACTATGAGATGGAAAGTCTTTAGCTGAGCAGCACTGCAGCTCAGTCTGTACCTGGCCATGTCCCAAGCAAATCTGTACCACTCACTTCCCTGTTTAACTCTAGATCTGTCCCGACACTAAGGACTCTTGGCTGAACCAGATTACTCTTCCCAGCCCTCTATTTTCACCTCTCTTGGGCACTTTGAGACTGTGCCTTTGTCAAGGAGGCCACTGCCCTTGCCCTTCCTGCCCTCAACACATTTCTCCCAAGACATTTTCAGAACTGAACCAGAAGTTTTTACCTGCCTTCTTTAAAGAGGAAGAAACAAAGGGGGAAAGCGTAATTTTTTATCTCAAAGCCATACAAATCCCAGCAGAAATCAAACCTTTATTGAACCTTTTCTACTTCTAAAGTTTTATTAAATTGAAGTCAGGCTCACTTAGGACTTTTTGGTGTCAGGGTAGAGTTGCACACATGCTGCACCACAGCTTGTTGCAACATGGAGAGAGGTCAGGCACTTTTGCTCCTTGGGCTGAAGGAAATCTTCTACCAGCTATGAGCAGGATGGGCTGAAGGCCCCCAGCAGGGCAACTCCAGTCTAGTAGGGCAAAGGGCAGTGTTTTAGCAACTGCTCCACCACAATACATAAAAAGCAGCCAAGGCTATAATGAAATGCCACAGCTTAAACACTCAATAGACAGAGCAGGCTGAACTGTGAATCATGCTTAATGGTTTGTGTCTCACTAACACTTTATATTTGCTAAAAATACATTTTCTTCCTGCTGCTCTTACAAAGCAGAAGTTGCCCATACATTTAATCAATTGACTGTAACTGTGGTGTTCCTAAAATCAGGAGGAGGTAGGTCCTTTGGGTCCATTTTGGACAAATTATTTCTATTTACAAATTCAGACATGCATGTTTTTAGCAGCAAAGACTAAGTGAATGAACATACTTCTGCTTTTGGAAGAGCTGAAGTCAGCAAACCAGCAGGCATTGGGCTCTGTGGAATCACAGAGATTGATTTGTGCTAGGGGAAACACTTGTTACAGACTGGTTATGTAAAACACTCACCAGTATTAAGGCATTTCCAGGTAGGGAATTGTAGTAAGAACAATAACAAAACCAGAACAACCCCTTAAAACAATAACAAAACAAACAACTATGACTTCAGATCAAGACTCCTTGCCTTTTCAGAGAATATCCTTCATCTGACATGCTATTTCTGGCGTCACTGGGGGGAAAAAAAAACCCTGGCCTGGACTACATCGGGAACGGATTAAGTCGGGAACGGATTAAGTGAACTAATATTCTCTTCTAGTCTTGACCTGCCTCAGGCTACAACATTAATTTATATAATTTAAGAAGTATATATAACAGCTTTTTCTAAATTACATATTAAATATATGCCTGCATGTGTATATGCACATGCACACACAAAGAAGTAGCTAATGGCTATGTTAGAAGATCTTATTTAACACAGATGTCAGAATAGAACATTTGGGTTTGAAGGGACCTATGACAATCATCTAGTCCAGCTGTCTGAAGGCTAATTGACCTTAACCTGTTCAGCACAGAACACCAGTTTTTCTCTTCTCCAGAAAATATGTCACAGTCTGAGCAAAGAACAACTCAGTGAGATAAAATACAAGTGTTCAGTGTGCATGAGTGTTCTTCCCTGGTAGTGTTGCAAAACTATGAATAAAAACTTTAGTAGTAGTCATGCTAAGGCTTGGAGGGATCAGTAGGCCTGAGTGTAAACACTGCTGTGTAGCGAAGTTGCCAGTAGCGATCAAAAGGATCAATAGAGCATACTGATGAGGGGAGAAAGACTTGTCTAAGGAATGTAGCTATAGAACAGTTTGTTTATTTAAGTAATCTGCTAAGTGGAGTGTGTGACTTATCTAATAGGGTGTAGTAGATTAATGATGATAAAGAATGTTCAGTTAACGAAAAACAAAGTCACAATGTAATCATAAATCAGGTTGATGTGTCTAGAAATCAAATTCGTTAAGATGAAGCAATTTGGAAAGAAAACATATATATACTCAGTGATTTGTAGCAGGTTTGGGGCTCTGACTTTGGACATTAGTCCTCAGGTCCCCAGGGCCCTCAATAAAGCACCGCATAAAATAACTTCGGTTGTTTTGTGTTTCCTCGGTTCGGGCAACAGTAGCACTACTGGAGATAACAGCCAAGAATTCCAAGATAATCAGTAGTTAATTTGTTTTATTGCTCAAACACTTTCTCCATAGCTGCAATAGCTGCATGAGAAGCCACACCAACACTTGAAAGTTGGTCAGCTTAACCAACACTGGGAAGGCTTCATCCACACTGCTGGCTTATGTCAGCACTGGATCATTCTTTCACCTCATTTTGCAAATCCCCAAACTCACAGTACACTTCTAAAGTTCAGCTTCAGCGAGATTCACCATACTCATGCTCAGAATCTTCCAGACAGCCAAAGAGCCAGACTGGAAGAGGGACATGAGAATAAAAGGCCACATGACACTAGAGTTCTTTATTTCCCTTGCAAACCTTCTGCTGCAGATGCTCTGCACAATGAGCCAGAGGGTGACAAAACAGAATCTGTTGAGCTTTCAGCTGTCTTTTACTGCCCAGTCCTTTCCTCTGGGACTTCTCAGAATCACTACCAAATGACTGACTTGCTCTGCTGTTAAGAATTTGTTAGCATTGCCAAAATAAACTAGAATTGTAAGAGGATAATTGTTTTAATTTAGATTAGCCTGGAGTTTGGCAGTCTGTCTCTGGAATTATGTGGAGGTGGTCTCCACTTTCTAAAAGACAGGAATTCACACTATTAAGCTATCCAAGTGGGCCTATTTTCCATGTCTTTTACCACTACTTCAACTTTGGACTGCTTCATAGCTTTATTCTGCCTTGCCTATGCCTATTACAGCACAATACTGCTGCCAAAAGGGCTGAAGCTCAAAAGCAGCTTCACACTCTGCAGTTGGGTGCCAGGCAAAGATGCAGACCCAGCACCTCCACTGCACAAAGTTTCTAATCACCACTAGCCAATGAATCGGGAAATTTAACCACAGGTCTCCCATCCAGAGTCACATCCTACAGTCACTTAAGCCATGGAGTCATTATTCCTACTGTGGCTGCACCTAAACAATTCTGGCCACAGCTTCTCTCCACTGCTCTCCTTTTCAACTCCCTGAATCTGACATAGTGGATCTCCCTACAGCAGAGTTCACTGCCTCAGGACAGCAGCAGAAGAGTGAATAAGGCAAACCAAGTAGAAGCTCTTTACCAGAGAGGCAAGTCCTGCATGCAAAAGGAAGACAAGGGCTCTGCTTCCTCTCTGGTCAATGCATCAACTGCTGAACTCCAGCCTCGAAAGAGAGAGAGAGAGGGATTTTTCATTTCCTGAAGACATGGCAAGACTCATTAAATTTTTTCATTTTCATGCTTTTCCATTAAGAAAATATACTTTTCAAGGCCACCGGCAATTCTATTCCTCAGCAGCTCAAAAGAATGAAGTAGGAGGACATACACTGAAAATGCTTTTTCAGTTGTTTCCTATGTTGTCAAAGGCACTTCTAAAACCCTCATTTGTAGGACTTTCATCCATTCTTACATTTTGGTGCCTTTCCATGTAGCACTGCACAGCATTGCCTCAGTCCTCAAGCTCTTGTCTGGTATCACTGGTTATGTGTGTAGAACTATGGCTTGATTCTATGCTCAAATAGGTAAATTCCAGTTCCTCTCACTTTCATGCAATACTCTTGAATCCTGAAGCTAAAAGGGAATAAGTATCCAACCCAAGAGGTAGGGTACCTGCCTTCACAGATCTTCAGCTTTCAGATTTTGGTTTGGCTTTTGCTTCAGGCAAGTCCTTTGACAAAATGCATAATATATCAAAGCACTCATGGCCTTTAAAGATTTTGTCTTGGTTTCACTCCACTTTTATCACCTCTTTACTCTTTTGTGCTTTCAGCTTTGTTTCTCACATAACAACTAGACAATTTGATCAAAACAAAAGAAATCAGCTGAGAGGAGTTAGTCATCACCTGTAAAGGCTCAGATGAAAACTTCTCCAGGAAACAAGATCACTTCCCTACCAATATTTTTTCTATAGACACTCTTCATTTTTGCATAAAAATTAAAAATAGCATCACATCAATGTTGCTAACATATACTCTGTTTCTACAGCACACCGGCAGCTTTCAGTGTTCCCAAAAAAATTTTGTCTATTTAAAGGTTATTATACATGGGTAGTAAAGCCCTGAATTCATGAGGAACTTTTCTTTAATGAAGTTGAAGTGGTCTAATGTCAGGTGAACACATCCTTTCTCACATTTTTTAACTTTATAGGTCAACACCAAGCTCAGTTCACCTTCATCATCTTTCTTGGGAATATTTCATTCCTCCTTCTTAGTATTTTAATCGCTCCTGGCAAAGGCTATGCTCTGTGAAACCTGAAGAGCTTAAGAACACACGTTATAACATCCACTTAGTTGCTCACTTTTGAAATTAACGTCAGGTTTTTTCATGTGTTGAACTCGCCCAGGTTTCTCTACTAAAAATATTAAAGATAATGATTGGCACTTTGTCTGCAATTGCACCATGAATCCTAACTACATATTTCACTATAAAAGTACAAAGATCTCTCAAAACCATAAAAGAATCCAGACTCCCAGTTCCATATGCCTTCATCAGCACAGCCCAATGGGAGAATCCAACTTCCCACATTTCCCAATCAAAATTTTATGAGAAAATAGGTCCTCTTGGGTTTCACACTCTTCATGGGAACACATCTGAGTTTTCCAAAAGTGAAAAATCACCCAAAACAGGCCAATGGATAATGCACTGTTGCTTTCAGGTATATCTGGAATGCCATGATAGCAAATTATTCAGAATTTCTATTCCATTTTCTTGCTGGGGATATATATGATAAAATTAACTGCAGCAGAGAAAACTCCTAGGAACAAAAGCACTGCTTCAATACCTGTATCTCCATATAAGATTGTTTGCCAATGTTAAAATTCTTAGGAATTATATTAAAATAATGGAGTATGATCTGAATAACTGTGACATGAGCTGAGCTGCTGTAGGTACCACATGGCACACTGAGAAAAGGCAAAAGGAGGCTCTGCAAGAATTATGATGGAAATAATACAACCAAAGTTCATGAGCCTTACTTTCTCCTAAATTTGGAATTAGGCTGCATCCTCGCTAGCCCTACATACAGTCCCAAGGTAGGCAGCTTATTCAGGAGGGCGTTTATGAAATGTGGATGTAAACTAGAACCATTCCTGAAATTCAAGGGGATGAAAGCCTCTGCAGAGCCAATAAGTGGCTTTACAATAATTGACGGCTTTAAAGCAAAGCGAGGGAGAGTTATTGCAGTTGACACAGCGTTGCTTCCAGTTTGATTTTCCTTCCAGAGTCAGCAGCCAGGCTGTCATAGACAAACATTTGGGAAGAGGAGTTATTTGGAAGTTGCTCGCTCTCGATGCGCTTTGCGCTCCCCGGGCCGGGCTCACAGCGCCCCCTGCGGGCAGCGCGGCCGTACCGCACCCACCCCGCCGGGACCGGGACCGGGACACGGCACTGCCCCGCAGCCCAAAGCCACCCGCTCCGGGACCGGGACCGGGACCGGGACCCGGCACTGCCCCGCAGCCCAAAGCCACCCGCTCCGGGACCGGGACCGGGACCGGGACCCGGCACTGCCCCGCAGCCCAAAGCCACCCGCTCCGGGACCGGGACCGGGACCGGGACACGGCACTGCCCCGCAGCCCAAAGCCACCCGCTCCGGGACCGGGACCGGGACCGGGACCCGGCACTGCCCCGCAGCCCACAGCCACCCGCTCCGGGACCGGGACACGGCACTGCCCCGCAGCCCACAGCCACCCGCTCCGGGACCGGGACACGGCACTGCCCCGCAGCCCAAAGCCACCCGCTCCGGGACCGGGACCGGGACCGGGACCGGGACCGGGACCCGGCACTGCCCCGCAGCCCACAGCCACCCGCTCCGGGACCGGGACAGGGACACGGCACTGCCCCGCAGCCCACAGCCACCCGCTCCGGGACCGGGACCGGGACCGGGACCGGGACCGGGACCGGGACCGGGACACGGCACTGCCCCGCAGCCCAAAGCCACCCGCTCCTCGCTCCCAGAACAACCCCGTGCACCAAAAGCAGCACAGAAAACAGCTGCATCCCTCGGAGTCATCGGTGCACTGTAAGAGACTGCCAAGCAGGAGGATTGAAGGATTTTGTTCTCTTTGTGCCAGTTATTTTGGGGTAGTACCAAGCTATTTAAAAATATAAAGGGTGTTTAAACATCAAAAGAAAGCATGCTTTGTTGGGAATAAGTGTGAAAATTCTTCTATGAAAGCACTTCTGTAAAGAGAGGGAGAACTGTTGTATCATGTTCCACAGCTCTCATATACACTCTGCCATATATACACTCCATACTCATTTAGGGGAAGCATTTTCCCTGTGTTTGTCTGTGTCTCTCTTCTCATGTCCCTCAGGCTCTGCATTTTAGTCATCATTCCTTCAAGCCAAAGGAGGAAAGTCATCCAAGGCCGCACAGCCTTCAGCCAGGACAGGGCGGGAAATGACTGAGCCAGGTTCAAGGAATTTCCTCATTGTAGGAGATAAGTCCCCCTCAGCAATTCCTGCCAGTCTGAAGAGCAAATGTTGTCTTTATAGCAGCAGAGTGTGCTGCCAGTAGACCTCTGGCCACGTCTCAGCACTATCTCAGCCATGCACTGTGGGTATTCCAACCTATTATCTATATTTTTTTCCAGACTTGTTAAAGGCTTTGTTCTTCAAACTGATACCACCCAAATGTAATTTTAACATGTTACCTTAGTGCAATTCTCTGCTATAATTCAACACCTGAATCCGTTTATTTAACCCTAAAATTTTCTTTATAAAATAATTTTTTTGAGATCTTGGCATATGACTAGTATGTCAACTTCCCTGCTCAGAGAATGGGCAATTAGGCAGGCCTTGCCTCGACAGATAAAAGGTATGGCACAACTACAGTGTCAGAGTGAAAATATAGCCTGAAAGATCTTGGTGTACTTGAGAACACAGGAGACAGAGCGAGAAATCTTGCTAATTAGGAGTGATGACTGCTGCACACTCACACAACTATCACACAGTTTTGGAAGAGCAACCAAGGAGGAAGGGCAGTGCCACCCAGTCTCACATTAACAGTGCAAATACAGAGCTACCAGCCAGTAACTCCACAGGATTAACAAAAATGTGAGAATGGACAGAGCAAAAGAGCAAGGGAAGTGGTAAATGAGTAGCTAAACAGCCATGTGGTTCATCTTCACAGATTATGTTTCACCCTTGGGAAGCCAGCACTGGCCTCACCTCCCTCATGCCATCCCACCTGAACATCACTCAAAACTCACTGTTGGAAGGGCAGCAACACAAACCTACACTCTGAGTCCAAAAATTATTATTCTTGACCAGACAGCTGTTACAGCTGCTACTGCTCTTAGGCAGATACTAAAACTTCAGGCATCATGGAAATATTAACAAAGTATTGACAGTATAAAATAAATATGCAAGCAGCTCAAAACTCTGAGATGAACTACCTTGTCATTAGAGGGACAAACCAGAGGTCTCCCTTCTGCTATTATTTGCAGAGGAGAAGGTGAGGGATCACCAAAAGAGAAATAATCATAAGGAAGGTAACAGATAAATTATTACTAGAGACAGAACTACTGAATTCCATTCCAGCACCTGGGCATGTTTCACACAACTATGGAGAGTTATCAGGACATAAAATCAAAACTGAAAACATAGACCATGCTCCTGGCAGGCTCTTTACTGCAGCAGATGTCTGTCAATAAACAGAAATTTAACTGTGCCTCGATGACATTTCATTATCTGGAGCTGAAGAATACTACTAAATACTTCACATTTATATAGATTAATCTATTCTCGCTGACTGTCTAATATCCATCACAATCTAATCTATATTGGCAAGACCTGTCCATTTCCCTGATGGGATGGGTGTGTACCATTAACATGAACAGGTTTTATCTGTATCACAGTACTGGTGGCTATTCATAAATACACTTTCAGTTTATCAAAATGCAAGATTATTTTATTATTATTGTTGTTGTTGCTGCTATTATTATTTGGTGGGGGGGGGAAGCATTGACCTGGAGTTAAACACAAGAACATTGCATTGTGGATAAAGGAGGAATGTTCTTTTCTTCCTTCTTACTTGCAAGGCACTGTAAAATAGCTCAGCACTCATACTGACTTTGGGGGAGGGAGGCTTAAAGTGAAGGCTCCTCCTCTCCCCTCAGACAGTAGATACTCATTTCAACATAAATGTGGTACATAAAATTCTAGTTGTGCATATGCTAAGTAGTGTTTTTGTAGCTTTTACTTTTGAAAGAACATTGCAATAATTCAGCCCTGATCTCCTTAAATGTCCCCTCAAATTTCAACCACTGATTACTACATCGATCACAGTCACTTTTACCCTTGATTTAAGGGCTATAAACAACGGAAAATTTACCACATTCAATGACTGTCTTTCTTAAGTAGTTCAGTTTCCACAATGCCATGAATGACAGCTTATTTTTCATCCAACATGAAGGATATGAGGAAACCACAGGACATGACTGGGTTCCAAATCATGCTGTTTATGAACTATGTGCAAACATACAAACCCTGGTCGCTGAGTGTCCCTCCGAAGTCCTGTATCAGACCTCCAGAGCCCAGGCATTGTGCTGCTTATGCATGTGCACGTGAATTTCATATCCAGTATAGAATATGCTTTCAATGAATTTGTCCATAACACTCTTTACTCTCCATTATTGACTGCAGCCATGTTTTTGAAAACACGCTTCACGTTAGTTCATTGATAGAAGCTTTGTTTTATAATACTCACTTACTCAAGCTAACCGTGGTACCCTAAGCAGAAGCTAGAACTACTTGTCTTCTTAGAAGCAAAGTATTTGAGGTTAAATTCACATTTTCAGAAGTTAAATTAAAATAAATAGCACACCTATAAATTAATTTTAAGTGTTTCCATGATATTACTGTGTCCATCTTTTCAGGAGACATATGTGGTCTGGATTTGTTACGTTCCAGTTAGATTCAGAGTCAAGGAAATGACTTCTCACTAGAAGAAGAAGGAAAAAAGCTCTTATTTTCGTCAACTTGCAGTGTTGCATGTGATCAACAGATAGTGGAATGCAGAACTTTAAAACAGACAGACTATAAATTACTCCATAGTAAAACATGTTCATTTCATCAGTTACATCATTTGCCCACAGCAAAAACTACTTCTAACCTGTCCAAGGCTTCTGACACAAAGCAACACAATGAATGAGAAATAGTACACCTTACATACAAATTAATTTATAATTCATTTATCTTAGAATTATTTGGGAAGGCAGCAGCATTTTCATTCCAAAGTTTCTATACCACATTTACTCTAAAAAACAACAAAAGCCATTTTCATTAACAGCTCTGTTGCATTATAGCCAAGTAACAGAGACAGACAAGGAATTTCCTGAAGAGCTGAGCACAAATACAAATACAGCCTATTGGCATGGGTTTCCTCAGTCTAAATAATTTCAATCACAGAAGCACAGTATGCAATTAAAAATAAAATCAGAATAAATCTAAATATTTTAATGTCAGGCAACTTCCATTCTATTTATTTTAAAGTATTTAAAAATTATTTGTTCTTAAAAGTCAACTGGATGGTAACAGGAAACTACAAAGAAAAAGTCACTGGAAGTCAAACAATAGAATTATTATTCTCAGGATACACATTTTTTCTAATTAAAATTCGTCTATCTCTATACCAAGAGGTTGTTCAAAAGTTTTAAGTAATAATAACAACACTTTCTACATCAAGACACATTATAAAATGAACTAATTAACCCACGGCACACTTCTGTAAGCTGAGGAGTTTGTTGTGGAGCTGGGGAGTCAGAGCTGGCACAGGAAGAGGCACCAGATCCAGAATGTGACCTTCCCTGAAGGACTGCAGAGCAACCACAGGCATCTGCTAATCCCTCCCCCTTGGAAGATTTGTATGGCAAACAACAGGCAGGGCAGAGCAGAAGAAAGTGTGACTGTACTCCTAGTTATGGAGCTTCTTAGTTTGGGTGTAATTATGGGCTGCTAGTGGTACACTCCTAGTGATAGCCCAAAAGCCAGCAGCACCAAACAATTTCACTGGGGTCTTGACTGCCTTTGTTGGAGGTGCAGGAAGAACAGAATATAGCCTCCCTTTCAGAAAGACAAGATCAGAGTACTCAGCATACAGCATTATTGATAGAAATTACACAATTATTTCTTGGACTTCTGTCCAGAACACACGACAGGAACTCCTGCGCCTGCGGCAGTATGTTCTACCCTATTACATAAGACATTCCCAAATGCATAAGTCAATCAACCCAGCATGCAACCTGCAGCCCAAAATAGCAATTAGCTTTTTCTTTATTTCAGTAAGACTTCAGCACTTGCTGCACCAAGGCTCTGCCCAGTGGCATTTGATTAGACCACCATGTCACAGGATATCAGTAATCCTTCACATTGCTTTAAGAAAGCACAACAAGCTCTAACACTGTTGCACAACAATACATGCAAAAATCCCTAGCCTTTTATCTCAAAGATCCTTAAACACATTTATTCTCCCCTCAGGTACTTTTCAACTCAGCCACAAACTTTGTGCTTATCCACACTATGACATAGCCTGTTTGTTTTAAGCTATCCAAGGATATTCAGAGGTCTTGACATCCAATTCAGCTTACTCATGCAAAGACAGAATGTTTACTTTGGGACAGAGAACAGGAAGATGAAATATTAAAAAAAACACAAAGAATTTGCCAATGTTTCCATTCTTCCTCCATTAAACTACTTTCTTCCATGACATTCTGTCCAAGGGAGGTGTGTCCTAAGTCTGTGTTAAAGCAAGCAACTTTGCTTTCATGGAGAATCATTGTAATTGCCAGTCTTAGCCACAGAGAAACAGATCTAAACCAGCCTGAGAACCAATCCAACCTCACCAAATAAACCATGAGCAGATTTAAGAATGCTGCAACTCCAGCTTTCTTCTAGTCCATGCAAAGCTAAACAACCACCACATCACTTAATGTAATACAGGTAGCAAGGCTGTTATTGTACAAGTCTCTTACAATGATCCTTTTTGGAAAAAAGGAGACAAAGTTCTGCATGACAGGTAAGAGTTGTCTTGCCTGAAAACCTACACAAAAGCTCTCCAATGATGTGGAAAAGAGTAGTACAAAAGCATAAGCAGAATATAAAACAGGAGACTCTGCCTTTCATTCTGAAAATATTCAAGTGATATTTCTGCATAGGATGGAGTCACAAACTGTTCCTGTTACAATCTATCCTTTTCACTTGCATCCTGCTTGGTTCCTAAATTGGCCCTTAAGAGATGCAAAGTAAACTTGTTGAAATGATCACCATGGAAAATCTCTTAAATTTGCAGACAACAGTTACAGATACATCTTCTAACTTCCAAGACTTTAAGCCTCATGTCTTGGGAAACTTAAAGTGGCGACTGGGAGAGTTGGTAGAGTTACTGAGGAAGACCTCAGCCAAGGACAGTGCTGGCCTGACATTTAGGAAAAGAAGTCCTTTGACACGAGGGACAGCAGCTCTGAAACACGACTGCCAGCAAAGCATTAACACCTCCAGCAGCCAACTTTAATGCATTAATGGTTACACTAACCCCTGCCAACCTCTGAGAAGCATTCTAAGTGATACCTCAGGGTAAAGTAAGTGGATAAAAATGCTATCAAGAAAGATATGAATAGAAAGCATTCTTATGGAAAAACGTAAATGCTTTCTTACTGTGGAGTGACAAGCACTCACAAATAAATCCTGTGCCATCCCATCATCTCTGTTGAGAGTGAAGCTATAAAATCTAGGGCAAGGCATAAAACAACAAAGAGGCAAAATGAGCTTATTAGCACCCTTTCATGGGTTTTGGCTTCCTCCCTTCTCTCTTATTTTCAGAACTTGAATGTACATAAAACATTGTGAAAATCGGTTCTCTCTCTAAGGCATTCTTGACCTATGGCCACAAATGGCAACCCAACAAGCACAGAGGGAAATTTCAGAGATTTTATTCCATATCTTATGGCCTAAACTGTGTTTTAGTTTGCTTGTAGGATTTACCACTGCAGTGGAATACAGTTTTTAAAGAAAAGGCAAACACTGCTATTTACACAGAAAACACATCTCTCTGCCTACTGAAGCACAAGCTCTTAAGAAAAGTGTTTATTGAAATTTAAGTATAATAAAGCAGTGGTTCAGTAGATTTCAGATATTCATGGCAGTGCATTTTCTTTCAGAGGTCCTTGGTTTTGCTTTATCATTCCTGACATTTCATATAGCACGTTATAAGCTTTTGCAGTGGAACAGCACTTTTACCAGAGCAGCAAATTGCACAGGTGGGAAAGGTTGATGCTAAACATTATTAAAAGATCTTCCTTTCCAAAACAAGAAATGAATGCAAAGGCATAAAATCAACTGGGAGTACAAATCCTTTAGAAAAACATCAGAAATAAATGAGGGATATTCTGTTTTTTATAAGAAATGCACCTGTGCATCTGGCTGTTAATTCTGCTTACTATACATGTCTTCAATGGTCAGATGAAACACTGAACTGTGATTTAACAAGACAGTATACATAGTTTAGAAAAGTTTCCAGATTTCTGTCATTTATATGTCAAAAGACTCCAGCTGACATGGCTAAATCATAGTTTTCCAAGACCAAATCCAAAGAGTTCTAAGGCCCCACAATGAAATCAAAATCAGATTTTATTTAGAATACAGACATTAATATTCACTTTTGTAGCACCACCAAGATTAACATTAATTCTAAATTCTGATAATGGCAGTTTCTGGAAATGATTTGTTGCTCTGCCTCTCCAGCCCATTTGGTGACTGCTTTGATACATAAATTGCTTGCAGATCTATACACTGAAATTCTTCGGAGAAAAAGCCATCCTTCTTGTTTAAGTTCATAACTGTCAGAGGCATGTCCCAAATATCAATACATTTTCAACTTGATTTACATTGGGGTAAATCTCCACAAGGTCTTTTTTAGTTTGTGTTTGTGGAGATTTTTTTATTTCTTTTTCTGTTGGTTTCTCCCTCTCTATTGTCACTTTTCAGTTTCCACAACGGTGGTGCACTGTGTTTATTTCTAAGTTCCTCCATGGATCATATGATCCATTTTAATGGCATCCTTTTGAATTACTGTCCTCTGTTCAATTAAAACATTTTATGTTCATTTTCTGCCGAAATGCCTAGGGTATATGAACCTTCTTCATTCTGCATGGGTTTTTTTGCAGACAGCAATGAAGCTAGCAGTTTCCTTAAAATTTCAAGTTAATAAATCCCTGAGTAATTAGTTGACATAAAGTGTCTACACTACACCATTGGACTACGAAGGTGAGGACTGGCACTGCACAATTTAGCCTTCCAAAAATCCCACACTCTTAGTTTTGGAAAGTCTTGTGTTTACTTAATGCCTCTTGATAAAGTGGCCTGATCCTCTTCCTGCTGAAATCAGTGATGGAATTGCCAGTGACCTCAATAAGAACAAGGTTCCAACACCACTACCCCAAGGCTTTATTATTTCCAATTGTCTCGGTACATATCACAGGCATTAAGAAATGTGTCTCCACCTCAAAAGTAAATCCTTTGGGTGTGCAGCAGTAGATAAAACCACTTTGCACCGAGATTGCACTTTCTGTTTCAATACATTTTACAACTGATTATGCCTTTCAATCCCTCCAGTAAGATAACCACTTCGTACTTCAGACTGGAAAACCAGCACAGAGTTGCTGTCTTTTGCCCAGTGAAGCATGGGTGAAATTCCAACACCCAGCCCCTTCGGGTCCATGCCCCTCTGCTGCTGGGCAGTAAGCTCACAAGTCTCTGTAACTAATCACCATTTCTCTTTATGAGAACTGAGCTACAGCTCCATAATCCTTTGTTAACATCCACATCTGTGAGCTGATTCCACAGAGGAAAAAGAGGTTATTTCGCTGTTCAAGGCTCAATCTCAGTGTGTTGAACCTGCCTCACATATCAGTGTCCAAAAGCTTCTCCAAGCCAGCTGGGTAGAGCTTAGGCAGTGTTTCTAATCCCACAGCACGTTTCCAGACTCAAACCTTCTTTGAAATATGGAATGAAAAGCTTGGACAAAGCACCTGTAATCAGCATCTGAAATGCTCTGGTTACACGCACACACTTCCTCAGAGCTTCCCCTGCCTTTTGGCTGGCCACAAACTTTGGCTACAGTCAGCAGAAAAAGCAGAATGTTTATTCTTCAGGCACAACTAGCAGCACATCTCTGAAAACTGCCAAGTTATAGCAAGCCTGTTTCCTAGCATTCACTCCTTTTTTGCAAAACTCATTGTTTCCATCCTTCCTGCCCTTTTCCTCTAGAAAAATATTTCTTTAAACAGGTACTCCAAAGCTCATAATAGATCTCTGCTTTGGGCTTCACTGCAAATTTCTAGGCTGGTTCGCACGTCAGATCAACAATATCTGTGAGTACCTGTGCAGAGGAGACACAACTGCAGTCTTTAAGGGTCTTGACTGCTAAAGAGCAGGAATACTTGGTCTTGCTTTAAATCACCTGGTGTCCTCACCCTCAGCAAATGAAAATGCAGTGTGGCTCAGGGCAGATTACATTAGCATTAACTGTGCTCACCTAAATTTTGCTGCTCTCCTTACAATCTTGCAGCCATACCTGCTGTATTAATAGCATTACAATGGCTTCAGGGTTAGTACTTAAAGAAGCAGAAACTGGTTTTAGCAAAGCAGATACCTGTTACCAGTACAGAAGGGACAGTCTTTGGTCATGTCCACACTTACATCAACAAATCCAGTAAAAGTGACTTCATGGTTTGGTGCAACCCATGCTGTGTATCCTGGGCTTCCTAGTGGTTTTGTTCAGTCAGGGAGACCACTGAATCTTCAGCTTGCTAAAGCAAGTTCTTGATGATTTTATTGTCCTACCCACTATGAAAGCCCATAAGCTTTAAAAAAATTATCTAAATTTGGAGAACATCTTCCTACAGTTGCTAAATAAAAAGGGTTTATTGCATGCATTCCACTCTCCCCTTAATTCTAGTTACCAAGTTCTTATTCTCATCAGATACCTCAGCTGAGTCACAGTTAGTGAACTGGTTGGAAATGCCTCATTTACTCTTTCTTGTTCACTCTCAACTCCTCTTTGTTTCTTGAAAATATATAAAAAGAATTGATCTATCTGCATACTTACTCTCCTACTACTGTGGTGTACTTAAAACTTTAAATAGTATGACAAAAATATGACTTAAGTATCTTTCTGACATACAGATAGAGTTTGGCACATTTTTGTGGTAAGAGGTTTGTTTTCCTTAGCTGGAAACACACGAGTTATACATTACTGTGAGGCAGATCATATTTACAATTGAATGTGCCCCACTAAGACTTTCATACCCCCAGACACACAGCAGAACTGGGGCTGCATCTGCCAAGGCAGTTAGGAGACGTTAATGAAGCACACAGAACTCTGCTGCTGTTCAAAGGAAAGCTGATAGTAAACCAGCAGACACAGTCACATGGGTTTGTTATATAATTTTGGTCTTCACTAAAATAGCCAAAATGCCTGGCTGTACTAAGAGAATCTCTGTGCAGGAGCCTGTGTTTACAGTGGCACTCCCAGCCTGGGAAGTACTGACTGTAAGACACCCATTAAAGCACTCTGGCATTACAGATGAGAAAAAACAGGGAAGAGGCTGTAGACCTCGTCCAGTGATTAGCAAAGGCACGAGGCAGACTCCACTTTCACTGAAACAGGGTACATTTTTCTTCCTTATGCTCCAATCCACATCTCTCCCCAGTTCTGCCTGTTTCCCAGTCCTGCTCCTGATTCCATCAGAGGTGTCAGAACACAAAACCAGTGTTACACTCAGGAACAGCTCTGCTCTTGCGCTGGTGCAGCCTCTGCAGGCACCACTGGAGGAGGGGTGGAGTTGAATTGTGAAGGTTGTTACAGGCAAGATAATATCAAAATAAATAAGCTATTGGTAGCCCTGATTTTTAACAGTTCCCTCGTACTGCAGGCCTGAGGTAATCAGTGACTGGGCAAGGGGCCAGGCAAGACTAAGTCTCTGCAACCAAAGACAGCTGAAGCTGTTGAAAGACAATATAAAGGTGGTTTTGTCTCAGCTAGCTGAGACAGCCCCTGAACTGCCCTGAGATTGCAGACGGAGCCTCAGGAGTACTGGACTTGTCTTATTATTTAAGGAAGTCACATTAGTTGAGGCCCTTATACTCAGTTGGATGCTGTACCAACACATTGAGCAAATGCCTCAGTGCATTGCTAGAGACTTTCAGCATTTATTTATTTTTCATATTAAGATACAGAGTGAAAACATTCTTCAGAGGCCATACTACACTGTAAATTATTAAGAATTTGTTCTAATACTGACAGCTTAAAAATTGCATGGGCTGGGTCATGGAGCTTTAGAGCTGGAAAAAATCCAGCTCCTTCAAACACAGGAGCTGGAATGAACGCAGATAACATCAACAGAGACATAAAATTTAGTAAACTGAACCAGTTGTTCTTTTTTCTTTCCTTTATTCCTTATTCCGTGTAAAACTCCTGAAATTATTCTTATTATGCAATGTGAAACAGAAACCATTTAAAAGAGACAATGGGTGTGAATGTGAATAAATATAAATATTGGAAATATAATAGTGTGTTGATATAGTACAAAACTCTCCACACAAAGAGAGAAATCACAGTGCTTATGGCAGCTCTCCATACTGATATTATCACCCCAAAAAGGCTTGTATTTAGATGAAACAACATTGTATTTAAAGGGTAGGTTCAAGACAAAAGATACCTTAATTCAAGAAAAAGATTAACATTGAGAAATAGAAGATTCTGATTACCAAAGGAAGTTTCACTATGAGGAAGAAATAAACATACACAACAACATTTAGGCTATGGGAAATTCTCCTGAATGGTGTGCTGAAAATTGCTTTTTTATTATGTGCTTGACATTCATCTGAATTTAATACCTGTATGTGTACCATGAAGAAAACACTTGCACTTGCAGTCTGTGGGGGTGGATATTATAAATAATTTTTCCACATCTAGTTTCTACTGACAGTAGGATCTACAGTGGGATGAAACAGAGCATAGCTTAAACTTCCCATAAACCAAAACAAAGGCATCACAATATTCTACATATATCATATACATATATATCAGTTTTCTGAAAGCAAGCTGGTCTTTATGATATTTTGCAGTGAGCACTTACTGGAGGCTGCATAAAGATGACTGGGGATTTATCGCCCTCTTGTGAATAGGGGAAAAGCTGCAATCTTTCTGAAAATTGTGTGCAGTTGTTGCTGCTGCTAAAGAATCCTGTAGTAAAAGCACATCTGTACAATTCATAAATAGAAATTCACATTACTAAAGGTAGGACCACTGGTTACTGTAACAGTCTATAATAATTTTATCAGAAAAGGATAAATTGCAAAATTAAAAATAATTCTAATTTGACTCAGACCAAACAAGATACTTTCCCATTTAAGCAGGAAGACAGTAATCTAAATTCCACCAAATCACTGCCTAAAGCGCTGATGTCAAATGCACAGACTAGCTCAAAGGTGTGCTAACCTTCCCTGATTGCAGGCTCAAAACATCCTTCAATTACAAACTGAGCAGGAGGAATCTATTTTTGCCATGCAGAAGATGTGGCCTTTTAACTGCAAAGAATAATCGTGGGTGTAAATCCAAATTTGTCTGCAGATGCCAGTGAAGCCTGCAGTCAGGAGCAGGTGTGTCTTGGTCCAGCACTCCACAGCAGCTCCAAAGGAAACAGGCTAACCCAACACTGGGAAACCATCAGACTTCTACTGAGTCATTTTTACAGAACTTCCTCTTTTTGGCACTCCTTTCTTCCCTGCTGCTCTGCACCCACTCAGGGTGTCAGTGCTCCTTTCCTTCTCCCTCTCTGTCTACTGTCTCTCCCCTTTCCCAAGAGACCACTGAAATCAAGGCAAAAGCCATAAAATGTTCAGGCAAAGTCACCACCCCTCATCTGACAAAACTCCAAGACTGAGGAGCTGTTGGACACCAGGGTTTCAATTTCACACCTTGCCCTAAGTCAGGGTAGCTGTGTCATCCCCTCCCTCTGCTTTGCCCTTCCTCATGCACTCTTCACTAACCAAATGCTCTGCAGGCAACCTTTCCAACCTAAACAACTCTGTGACTGCTCAGTCTCTCACATTTCCCTGTGTACCCCACCATGCCCTACCAGCTTCCTCTCAGGCTCAGCCTAGGACATGAGCCTGAGGCAGGCATGAGCCCCTTCTGGGTGCATGCACAGCACACCCAGTGTGTTAACACAAATGCATTCTGGTCTTCTGTCACCACACCTAATAACAAGATGGCTCTTTGCAGTGTATCTGCAACAAAGAAACCTTAACAAAACTCTCTCCTGAGATTATTATCATGGCATGATATCAAGAAGCCAAGTGTCATTTGATCATGAGTAACAGAGGAGCCTCATCCTGAGAAGCAATAATAAACTGTCTTAGAGGAATCCGAGAGCTTCTGTTTGTTTGTGCTGCCTTCCCTAATTTAAAATAAATAAAGCATAAATCCTATGCCAATGAAGGCATCACCGAGTCCTACTAGCACAACATAATAACCATTTCCCTGAAAAGCTATGTATTATTATCACTTAGCATAATAAATATTTAAAATGATACTGCAGTAAAGAATATAAATTCACCTATGCCTTTCCTCTTCTTAGTAGTGACTGTTAATAAACACAGTTTTATAGCTACTATATTTAAATGCAATTAGTTCCATATATTTCCAGCTTAATAAGAAATAATACATATTCATTTCTGCTCATTAACAGTCAGTATATAACTCTTAGCTAATGAACATTCAATTATGTTCTCTGAATACATTGTGGGATAAATTCTCTTTTTGTTGCTCATATCAGTTCACTTCAATTCAGTTGCTGCTAATTAAAATTCTTTTGCCTCATGTAGACAAACCTGGGTTTTTTGGAGTCCCTAGAGATTTTTTTAAGAGTTCTGTTTTATCTTTATGTACAGTCAGCTCCCTAATTAATGCTTTAAATAGGGTAAACTTTACTGAAGCTCCTGGGTTCAGTTCAAAGGAAAAAACCCCAACTGTTAATTTTATATCTCATTCTCACACAAATCACTGGAGTCTCTCATTTTCTTGTAAATCTACTTTTTTCTTTTGTTTTCAAGTTAATTCAATAAGCAGGGAAGGTGCCAGTTTGAGAGCACTGGGAGCTGGAGATGCCCCATCATCAGTCTAGAGCTTTCCTTACCCAGAGGAACAGAAGAGAAATTCTTGTCAAGTTGTCTAGTTCTGCAGGTATCTCAGGTGAGGAAGGAGGATTCTCCAAGGGGACATACCCAATGGACTCCCTGAGATAATACTGCCTCTATTTTCACTCAGCATCAGCAAGAGCCAGTGCTATTTTTTCCTAAGTTGTTCACAAAGCTGGCTCAGCAATCTATTTGCCTGTCTAGGACCAAAAATCTAACCAAGTCTTACCTACTCCACTGAGACTAACACCACACAAGCTAAGCATTTACTCAAGTGCCTTGCTTTGCAGAAGTCATTATCTGGTATGACTTGCTAAATGAAGTGATTAGGTTTTTGCCTCTGATTTATTTGCCTTATGTCCATTAAGCACTGCAAAGAGAAAGGAATTCAGCAGAAGAAGCTTCAAGGGACTTTCAGTGTGAAGATTTCCTCTTTGGTGCAGCACACTAGGACTATTTTACCTGCACTTATGGGCTGGCATGATTAATACACTGGGGACAGCAACTTCTCTCTGATAAAAACAGCTAGAAACAACTCTCAAATCGAATGGAGCATTTGAAAACTTAGCAAGCAAACACTTCATGTGCATCAATATAAGGGATATAACACAGCTTACCTAGGTGACATTGGAAGACTGTCCCAGGTGGAGGAAGACAAACTTCATGTGACTTGTATTACACTTTTTGGCTGCCCTGATCTCTGGAGAGAACACGCTGTCACCTGTGCCCAGATGGGCACTTAGAAGGTGTTAGTAAGCATTGCTCCAGGAGAGAGGCACAAACTGAACTGGCATTAGGGGACCATGGCCTGGAAAGAGAGAAAGAAAGAACGACAGAACAAAAAAATGAATGAACAAATGAATGAAAGAATGAAAGAATGAAAGAACGAAAGAAAGGAAGAAGCTGTAATACTGACAACAGAAACACATGGCAATCTACTGCTGTCCTCATACCCATTTCTCCCATGTAGTTCACATTTTGTACCACAGGAAGAAAGGGGAAAATCAGAATGGCCCTTTGCATGAAGAAGGTTTTTAGCAAGTCCTTGAGAGGAGCTGTTTTCCTTACAAGCACTGAACAGATGCTCCCTAACTGCTATGTGCAGCAGCGTTACACAGCTGGGCCAGGAGATGGCAGATTTTTGTCAGACACCAGCAGGGAGCAGGTCAAACCCAAGCAGGTTTTCAATTTCAGTATCAAAAATGCCTTTGTACACGTTTTATAAAGGTAAAACAACAGCCCTGATCAAAACAAATTAAACAGATAAATGTTAAAAAGGACAACTTCTTTCAGCCTCTGGTTCAGATTAGGAATTACTGATGGAGGAGTTAAAAAAAATGTTTGCAAATATTTCATATTCTGCAGTATATGCTTTTGCCTACTGAACATTTTATAAAATTGATATATACTGGAATTACTTTGAAGTCACTATAGATTCATTAAATTCTTAATGATAAAAAAGATAAGTTGGAGTATATTTTCACAAAACAGAGGAAGAGACTAAACTGTCCCAAAGGCAGCTATGATAAGGAAAATATCTTAGTTAATTCTAAACTGTATATATAAAATTTATATTAAACACTACAAAGCTGCATATACTTTTTAAAAAGCTGTATCTGTTTATAAGAGAGAAAAATTCCTGTCTTACACTATGGAAATGCAAACTGGGTTTTCATGTATTACTGATATGATTCACTTATATTTTAAACAGAAGCTACACCTGCTGTAGGGCCACTCTTCTACGGTTTTTAGGCAAAACCAAGGGTATAAGGTAAGCTCTTCAGGAAAAATATGCATTGTCCTAGTGACCTGCAGAACTAAAGCAATACATTTAACCTAGAAAAAAAAAAGGGTAGCAAGGTAATGCTGTTATTCCCTTGATGTCCATCTTTAGCACCTTGTACACCTATAGGTGAAAAAGATTCCAGGTATCAGCTTTGCAAAAGCTTGGTGGTGTTTTATGTTTGTGGTCCATTGATCAAGATTCAATTGACCATAGATTCATAGACTAAAAAGGAATTATTATTCAAAAGAGATGATGTCTCCAATTTAGCCAGAGAATAACATATGATCGCACCTTCTCACATGTTCTGAACATTAAAAGTTTTTCTGCATTGTGCTGTGTTTTGGTACTTGTGATGTTAAGCCTTTTGAATGGTGCTATGGCTAATCAGCCTGAGAAGAGTAAAAGGTTTATAATCAATATTATTGTTTTTAACAAATGTACAAGTCACCAGAAACATTAATTTACATATGAAAAGCATCATGTCTGCAAAGCCACAGTGTGAGTCATAGGATCAGGCTAGTGACAAAAAAAGCAGACGCTATTATATAGTGATATAATAATATAATTTGTCAGACACAAATTAATCCTTCCTGCCCACTCAGCTGCACTGGTCAGTCCTCCTAGCAGTAGTATTTCCAGTTTAGATACCTCAAGAAAGATGTGGACTCACTGGGGAAAAGCCAGAGGAAAGCTTTAAGAATGCTCAGATACGTAGAAACTATGACCTGAGAAGGAAAATCTGGAAACATTAGTCTGGTGAAACCTCAAAGAGAATTGTAACACTACATTGAGTGTGCAAAAACTAGCTGCAGAGAGGAAAGGCAACAGTTCTTGCATCCGTTGAGGATGGATTTTATCTGCAATGAGACAGATGCTTCTCAGATACAGAAAAAAATAATTTTAAGACATTACCAGAGAAGTGCTGGAAAGGATCAGCTAGCAAAGTCATGGGGTTTTAAAAAGTGCTTGTAAAATCATCTGCCAAGAGTGATGGAGGTGGAATTGATCTTTCTCCTCTGGAGCTCTCCCAGCCTTACTTTCTGTGATGATTGTGCTGATCTGGTTCATTCACAGCTCTCGGCTTTTTCAGAGGACAGTGCTGGTTTCAAGGACTGGCAATCACAGGGAAATCCTGGAAACCAGCCAAGGGAAATCCTACACTCATCAAGCGTCCATTATAGGCAGGCTTCAGTTAGCCCAAATAGATCATTATGACTACTGCTTAAGCACCTGCAGTTGCAAAACACAAATAATAATTTTATAATAATTAGGTTTTATGAATGCTGATGGTATCTTTGTGGAAGCAGAGACGTCATAGTGGGAACTGAACTACGAGATGTTTATAATTACTTTCATTACAGCAATATGAACAGTCCGACAACACACGGACTACTGTTGTGCCAGGAAGTACCAATATTTTCGTGTGAAGGAGAAATGGAAAAGCACCACAACAGAAGGAAGTGTTTGAACCAATGTCCCGCAGGAGGTCAGCAGCCTCAGTGCAGTGCTCTGGGCAGACAGACTGGCGGCTCAGCCCCACCACTGGAGCGGATTTCCGTGAGAACCCAAAAGCCTGTTTCCTAAATTTGGTCAGGGTAGAACTTCCTTTTGGCTCGAAACTAGCAGCAGTGGCTCTTACACCGCCAGGCTGGCCGGCAGAAGGTGCCTGAGGATGTTTCCCCGCACCGCCAGCCCTGCAGAGCTGCTCCTGGCGCATCCCTGAGGGCAGGTGTGAGGGAACGAACCCGTGGGCAACGAAAGGCTGCAGCGGACCTGTACACCTCACGTGCTCCAGCCCAGAATCTCTGCACCAGCCTTACGCAGTGGTAAAACGCACTATTCTCCTAGAAACGACCTCTGCCGTGTGCCAGGACCGCGCTCGCCCCTCTCCTCTCTGAGCTAACGGCCCGCGCTGCTGCCGCTGCTCACGAACATGGCCCTGCGCTCGCACCGAGCGAACACGGCTTAGCCGCGGTGTCTGCAGCGCGCACACGGCCCTGGCCAGCGCGGTGGGCATGGGCACGGCTGCGGGCACAGGGATCCCTGCGCCAGGCACCAGCCCGCTCGGCCACGGCTCCTCGGCAGCACGGCGGGAGCCAGCGCAGGCCCGCCCGCCCTCACCTGCCCGAGGCGGGGCTCCGCGGTGGGCAGGGCCGGCCGGAGCCGCTGGCCCCGGGCTGTGCCGCCGGCTCATGCGCAGCCGCCGGGGATGGCGGCGATGGCGGCGATGGCGCCTCGGGTGCTGCCGCTGCCCAGGCAGCACTCCTTCAACCCGCCCACCGTCCTCAACCCCTTCGTGCACCCGGGCCGCCTCAGCGCCGGCGACAAGCTGCGGGTAAGGCTGGAGCGCGGGCGGGACACCCGCCGGGGCCGGGCCGGGCCGCCCGGGGCTGGGATGCGCGCCGGAGCGCGGCGGGGCGGGCGCGGCACCCCCGGGCACGGCACAGCCCGGGCGCGCCTGGGAGCCAGCGCTCCGTGCCGCGCCCCGAGCTCCGCCGGGCTGGCAGCAGTGCGGGCTGGGGACACCGCTCGCTTTCGAACCCCCCTTGCCAGGGCAGAGCGCGGTGTGAGCGGTCCGGGTTTGAAAGTGCCGCCGGCAGCCAGGGCTGCGGGGCCCGGCCTGCCCAGCACCGCCCGTGCCCCGCGCAGAGCCCGCGGCGGAGCGGCCCCGGCTCTGTTCCGCATCTACAGCTCCTGGCTTTGCCGGGAACAGGCTTCTAGTGAGGACATTTCCTTCCCCTGTACGGCACAGTTCCGATCTAATATAGAGATAGAGGGCACATACACGCAGAAGTTATGTAAACGGTCAAAGATGCAAAAGATGACCAGCAGAAAAAAAGTCACTGTTTTTTAAAATTAAGTTCTTCAAGCCAACGCTTTTCAGAGTCCATAAGCTGCATTCTTGCTCAACGCACACACACAGGCTTGTAAACTTCAAACTTAAAACTTTTAACACAAGACTTAAGCCTTTGAAAAATATTACTGCAATCATTGCTGATAACATGTCACTCCTAGAGAAAACGAGAGTCTTGTTTCAAGAATGAAATATTGCCCATCCATCAGTCGTGTCAGATGCCTCAGCTCTTGAGTGAGGATGACAACTTCCCTCTGATACGAAAAACTAAAACAGAAGATAACTTTTTCAGTCATGCTGTTTCAGATGCTTAACTCACTTTAGGCTGATTTTAAGCTTGTGTTGGGGAGTGAATCTCTTGGTTCCATATTTTTTGCAGGGTGTACAGCCAAAAATGGTACCCTGTATTCCACTGCGTTACTGGCTGGTGTCACTGGGTGACTTGAATAAGGCCTCTGAGCTGAGAGCTGTCCCAGTTTGACTTGTAGACAAGCACACACAACACTTGCAGGGTACTCATACAACTAGAAAAGCTTTGATTTTAAGAAACATTTCTTTAAAACTTAGCTGATGAACCAAACATAAACATATGAGAGAGGACAATGAAGACATCAGTGTGCAGGTGAAATTACAGCATTTTCTGCTGATTGTTAGGAATATCTGAAGCTGATGTACAACTAAATATTTTATGTTTCGTGTAGATCTTCCTCAAGTTATAAACAATGTTTGCCCTGAAGGTGGTTGGGTAGAGGAAATGTGAGAAACCTGGAAAACAATTTCAAATCCTTTTATCCTCTGTGTTTTACTAGCAGCCTGGAACGCATTTAGAGTGCATCTGAATCAGTAGCTTTAGGCATGAACCCTGAGGAAAGCAGTTTCTTAATGAGGTTCTAGAAATGGACCGCTTTCTGTGCTGACTGTCCTTTCTGGAGGATGCACAGACTACTTTCAAAAGCTTGCATTTTTAAGTTACTATTACCATTTTTACTGTAATAAATATACCCTGCTTTTTTCCTTCAGAAGGAAAGGATGAAAAACATGTTGTGTCTTAAAACAAGATACATCTTACAGGGAGCTCCATAATGCACCTGGAAGGAAAAGCACCCTGGGTCTGGGCCTAGTGCTAGTGAGCTGAGGAGCAAAACAGCCACAGAACTGTAAAGCAGGAGAACACACAAGAGAGAGCCTTTTCATAGCATGTGTTGCTCCCTTCTGTTCCTTGCCCCCTATAATCATAAGGACTAGGATACTTCCTGCTGACTGCTTTGTACTGAAAACCCCAGCTCCTCTCTTGCTCAGCACTGCCCATCGGATCTGCTGGGAATCAAGGCCTTACCAGACAGTGTTACTATAAACTTCAGAAAAGGGAAGTCTCCCTTCTCTTTCCATTTGTGTCAAGTGTAGCGTTCCTCCATTCTTGCATGTTAAACAATAGTTTTGTTATGTCCCCCCATTCTGTACTATTCCTTTAACATATACCAATAAAACCACACAATTTCAAAACCTCTTTGGGAGTCCTCAGCAGGATTTCAGTATGTTGGTGAACTTGAATGTAAAGGCTGCCGTGTGCCTGATGAATGGAACTTGACAGTGAGACAGGGTAGCTGTTTGCATTTCATTCAGCTTCAAATATAAAAACAGTCAGACTGAAAAGTGGAATGAGAAGATTTTGCAGTGTTTTGCCATCCTTGCTAATAGCTTACAAGCTAATGAGATTTTTGTCATTCTTTGTAATGTGCAAAGCAAGGATCAGTTGTGCTGTGCTAAACATCTTCGTGTGCCAAACAAGATTTTAAAACAGCTGTCAAATACTTCTGTTTTCCATCTTCTGACTGAAGTTGGCTGCAATTCATTGTTGAGATTTTTCCTGGGGTTTAGTTTTAGTTCTTTTGTTCCTGATTGCTCACTTGCTCACTAACTTCTGAATTGCAAATGCAAAGCACAAATTCTGGTTAAGTCATTACTGGATTCCAGTTTACTCAGAAGAGATGCTCACTAACTTCTGCAATGGTGAACTGTGTAATGGCACAACTATCATGTTAAAAGCAGTATTTTTAACCCCATGCTTGGAAGCAAGCAGCTGGACTGCCTGGCAGGGCTGTGACATCCTCTGGATGCTCATGGAACATTGTCTTGCCCTGTGTGTACTGCTGTGGGGGACAGTCCATCTGATCACAGCTTCAGATGTCAAAGTATTTCAGTGCGGGTTGAGCTTCATTCTGGTCCCCAGCCTGCTCTGCTGCTGCTTCCTAGATAACCTGACAGCAGCTGAAGTTGAACAAATTTCAAGTGGAATCCTGTGGCTTTCTGATAGACCTGCTTTTCTGCTTCCCAGGTTCCTGCCATCACTGGAAGTGTAATCCCATGTATTGATCGAAGGTAGTCAGCTATGGGAGGTGGAACCTGGACTGCCAGGGCTACTGCAGTGACAGAATATGCAGTTATTGCAGACACAGTAAACAGAAAGTACATGGGTGATTCAGTATGTGGGAAAAGGTTCTTTGGATGACTCAGAATAATTCTATCTTGGTGATTAGTGTATGGAAGCTGGAATGACTCTGAACCTACTCACTAGTTACTAAATTTTGTCTTCTGTATGTTTTTCTCCTATACTTTCCTTTTTCTAGTCCATCTTGACCTTTCTCTTTTCTGTCCTTTTCTTACCCTGTTCTGCAGCTGACAGAGCAGAAACCGACTCTGCCTCATTACACAGTGACCTAGAAAGCCAATAGCTTGCATCAGTAAATCAGTACCACCTGTGCATCTGCCTAAAACAGATTAATGAATTTATTAAAGTTTTGAGGAAGGGATTGTTTTGCTTTTGCTATTGCAGCCTTTATTTTTCATTTTAGGTCAGTACATATAAATTCCTTTTTATATAAAGAAAAATGTTATTTTAAGTCAAACACGTTGTTTGGCAGTGCTTGCAGAACATAAACATCAGCACAGTGTACCTGCTTATCATGCTTACCGTAATTTACTCTGTGTATCTACTGTCATGTTTGGTCTGTTGTCATTGTGTCTGTGGTAACACAACCAAGTCCTGAAGGCCCCAAATTCATCTTAATGCTCATCAGTGTCAGAGGGTTTAGAGCCAGATGGCAGAGCCTCTCCTGAATATTGACAAGAGAATGGTAAGAGGATGTTAAATGAAGATGGAAGAGATTTGGTGTGGAGGGAAATGACTGTGTTGGTGAAAGGAGAATTAGAAACAACTGACTATATCAAAAAATTGGATAAATTATACACTAAGATGCTTATTTTCAAATATACTACACTTGAAACTGACTTACAAAAAGCCTTGCTTTTTCTGTACAGTAAGAGGCCATTGTTAAAGTGCTTACTAGAAAGGTTGATTTGAAGAGAGAAACACTGTTGTTCAGTTGTAGATTTCCTTAAAAAATAGTAAAGCATAGGAGGTAGTAAGCTCACAAGTGTAAGTTAAACTCACTTAACTCTCCTTCAGTAACTTCTCCTGTACACCTGAGCTGGTGGAGCTGTCAGTCTGTGACCAGTGACACACGCTCAGATAAGTTTTGAGGGACTTGTAGAAACAGCCCAAATAAATTTTAAAATATCACTTTTACAGTTCTTTTGGGGTGTGTTTTGTTTTGTGCATAGGTTTGCACGCAAACCGATCCTCATCAGTGAGTGGCAGCTGGGCTGGATTAGGTGCCAAAGGGAGCTGAACCCTTTACTGGTTTTCCAGGAATGCTGGGCTCTGGTTCCTGCCTGCTAATGGTGCTCACCTGCCTCCCAGCCTTGGCTTTGCTCAGGCGGCACAGTGCTTGTTGCACCATAAAGGCCACCCTTCAGGATGCAGTTTCTAACCTAGTGTGCTGGGGTAAAACAAGAATTTCTTCCTGCCCTGTCCTGTACCACAGCTGCCATGGTACAGCATTGTGCCAATACACCTGTTTCCTAGAGCTGTGTGTGAAAATATGCAAGCTAAAGATTCCTATGGAAGGGCTGGGGTTGATATTTGAGGATTACTTGCAATCAGGGCAACTAAAAACTCCATTTTGCATAAGTTCCAGCTAGGGGAAATGACATTGTGTTGTGTGTGCACAACTCCATGAAGCAGTATCGAGGATCACTTGCAGCAATATTGTGACTCAACACAAGATTTATCATTTGAAAGGGCAAGAGTACAATTAGTCATCTTAATGATCCCACTTGACTTTTAGACAGGCAGTGATAGAAATGTCTGTAGTGGAGATATGTGTCAGCTGGGCAGACTCATCTGAGCTGGTTGTATGCTGCAGACCAGGACCAAATATAAACCGGAGCCAGCAAACTGAGTTTACCCTCTGTGTCTAGCTACATCCAACTCAAAAACCTAAATACTCAGATATTCCAGTTCTACCTGAAAAAGGAACTCAAAGGTGAAAATGAAGTACCGTGACTTGCCATAAGAGCACTGGAATCATTAAAGCTTTCCTTACTAAATCATAAAGCACTATTGGTATGATTTTAAAATCCTTGTGAAGTAACTATACAGATAGCCATGCCATCTCTGTTGAGAGATCTTAAGATTTTTCACCTCATTTTTTCCAGACTGTTCTGCAGGGAATTATTTTGCTTCCCCTCCGTGCCATATGCATCATACTGATTTTACTGCTAGCTTGGCTGTTTGCATCAATTGCAACTTTTCATCAGCCTGGAAGAGGATTTCTGCCACTAAAAGGATGGAGAAGGTAAAAAAGTGACCAATATTTGTGAAAACTAAGCTTTTTTTTCCTCCTAACAACACAAAGCCAGGGTCTGAAGCTTTTTTTCCTTTTACTCCTTCTTTCAATTAAAGAGGATTCCTCAGTTACATCTTAATTTTACCCATTTAGATGAAGCAACTTTTTAATGAGTGTATTTTACAATAGGGGAGGTTTTTAAGTTGGTAGATTTTCAGTAGAAAAATATTTATAGCCTATTTGTAAGCCAGGACTTACTTCAGTAATAATACTAACAGGAATATTTGAGAAAAGAAACTCATTAAGCAAGTATTTGGTAGCACTGCATAGGCTGAGGTCCTGTGTAGCCTTTGTCATTTCTGCTATGCTATGATTCTATGACAAAATTAGCTTTGACAGCTCCTGTCTCAGCTGCATTGCCCTTGAAGTGGTATTTCACAGCTGCTTCTTTGGGTTCTGGGTTTCAGTCACTCACTTCTGACCTCAAAGTACTGTTCTAGCCATGATGCACGGCAGCTGGAGGAGGAGACACAGGAGGTGAATTCTAATGAGACCAAAAGGTTACAGAGAGTCCCATGAAAGGAACATGTCTCCTACTGTGGGAACATGTTCCAGTGAGGGAACATTGTCATTTAATCTTTCTGGTTTAAAACTGATAGTAAAAGAACAGAATCAGTTAGGTACTGTTAGGTAAATTCTTACAGAAAGGGCACTGAATCTGCTAATTACTCTCCTCACAGTGGTGTTATGCTACAATGCTGTAACACATGGCATGAGAAATAGTGTACCTGGGAGGAGCGTTTCACAAAGTGCTGTGCATTGCCTTATCTTTGATCAGGAAAAGGTGATGTCCCCTTCCCTTCTTCCCCTTTAGCCCTCCATTCTCCTGGTGTGTGCCCTGTGCAGGGCCCCAGTGCTGGTTAGAACTAGGAAATCTGTGAGGGGCTTTTCTTTTGAAGTAGAAAATAAATACTGACTGTAAGCTGGATGATATTTTTGTGTTTCTGTTTACAAGGAGGATGATCCAGACAACCCTCTCCTGCCTGACTCGTACAGGGTACTTCCTGATGGGATTCCAAGTCAAAGTGAAGGGGAAAGTAGCAAGTCTGCCAGAAGCCCCAATCTTTGTCGCAGCTCCTCATTCCAGCTTTTTTGATGCCATTATTTGTGCCCTAACTGGAATGCCATCAATAGTGTCTAGAGCAGAGAACCTGTCAACTCCAGTATTTGGCAGTAAGTATTTACTAAGAAAAAAAAGAAACGTTACAAGTCAGCAACTTGACATTAGGCCAAAAATTTTATCTCTTAAAGTGATTTAGGGGAAGACATTTAAGTCCTTAGGTTCCAAATATACTGACAAATTATTTCCAGTGAAACTCCTATGACATGTTATCTTTCTGAATTGGTAACTGTTTCTTTTCAGGTATGAAATATAATATAATTTTGAAGTTGTTTTATACTGAAAACATGTTTTGTAGCTGCTTGGGCTGGAAGCTTTCTCTTTAATTCTTCCAGTAGTAGCTCAAGAAATCCGTTCCACTGCTGTCTTTTAACAGTGTGGCCCACAAATGTGAGTGAAGGTTATTTCAAAACAGACCCAAACTACAGCAGTCTGGAAAATACCACATTTACAAGATTAAACTTGCAGGCACTGTTATGGATTTTTTTAATGGAAGCAAGACCAGGAAGAAATAAAACAGGAGTTACTCAAAAAGGAAATGCAGAGAATGGAAAAGATCAGATGAGTCATGCTTCTATTATTTCCTCCTCCTTTTGGCACAAAAAGAATCCCTGTTTGCATTATTGCTAGAATCAGCTGTAGACTTTCTGCTGGCTATACAGTAACCCAGAACTAAACTCAGTTGGCAGCATAGCAAAGTGTCTTTGTAGAAAGGAAATGAACAGATAATGTATTGATTTTAGCTTAAAAGCACAGGATTGGGACAGAGAAGATAATTCTTTGCCAAGTTTCTCATCACAAAGGTCCACACATTCTGATGAAGACTTCTGATTAAATAAGGAGGGTTTTTTTCTGTAATTTACATAGAAGCTGTACATACTTTTTAACTGAGAAGGGAAGACTAAAACTCCATTTTGGGTGCAGTCTGCATGAGTTAGACCTGAGTGTGGCCCGTGAGGAGACCCAGTCAGGTCACTCTCTTAGAATTGTGTGGAAATGCTTAGTGAAAAATAACAGCAATATTATTAGAATGTGTTGGGGTGAATTTTGCATGTCTATATCTACTGTAAAGCTCCTCAGCTGGCAGGCCGGGTATGTCTTCTGTGTCTTGCTTCCCATTTTGCAGAAAGAGGAGAATAATAACACTCTTACCAATTTAGTCTGAAAGTTGTTTGTGTGGAGTCTGTCTCCTAGTATATGAATAACAAGCTTTTGCTACAAGGAAGCCTTGAACCCATGTGTTTTCTAAGCACTAATATAAGACAATTTTTTAAAATCTGTTTGACAGCAATTTTAAGTTCCCTTCAGCCTGTAGCAGTTTCTCGTCAAGACCCTGATTCACGGAAGAACACAGTCGCCGAGATTACCAAGCGGGCATTATCAAGAGGCCAGTGGCCACAGGTAGTAAATACACTACTTTCTTCTCTTCTATCATGGATTCATATTCCCTGTTCATTGTGCATCACAGTATCGCCAGTGCCCAGCTGGATAGGATTCTTAAAAAAAGATGAAGTCAGACCTCAGGTATATGACTGGGTTAAGAGAGGAAGAGTCTGTTGCCCAAAGGAGTTGAGTTGTGACAAATGGATCAGTTAAATCCAGCCAGTACCAATTGTTGTCTTTCTTTGTAATGGTATTATTTACACATATACATTTTTACTTCATAAGTACCTTACTAAAGGTACTTAGGCTACTTTAATTTGACTCTTAAATGTGTTTTTCTAAGCTGATGTAAATGTTGTTAGAGCCTCCATTTTTTTTTATATTTTTCAATTAAACATGCACTTGCAAAAATTTTTTTAATATTGGGCTTACCAACTACACTGATGCTTATGATGTGCTAAACTGTTATGGATGAATGCCCTGGTAGACTTAATCTGTGCTGAAAGCAGCATGGGGAGGAAAGGGAAATTGGCTCCTGCACCAGTGCTGCACTTGGGATGAAACCTAGATATGTATTGTGGCATAAATAGATTATGAGTCAGTTAATCTGGGAATCTCCAAGACTGAGTCAGCAGCTGAGGATATCACTGGGTGATTCCTAGTCCTGTGCCCTGGCCACAATTTCTGATTACAGGAAGTGTAGTGGAGGACTGGCTGTAACTCACTGCGTGCAGCTGTCTTTGTCATACCCTTGAACAGTCTGTGTCCCTTGGGTGTGACCTACTGAGGCTTCTTTCACAGCTAGCCTTGACCTGTTCATTCAGACTGAAGTGGGAGCACACCCTGAACACTTGATCCAGACCAGATTTTGTGCTGGGGTGTTTTTAGAAAGCTGCTTATGATCCTGCAGTGATACGAGAAATACAAAGCTTTCTTGAATTCCACAGGGGGCTTGGATTCAGTGTGTCACATTGCAGTTTGCAGTGCACTTAATGTACTATCTGAGACACTAATTCAGAAACCTTCTAGGTGTTGGTGTGCCTGAGTCACTGAGGTTCAGAGGCTGCTGGGGTGTGTAATGCCTTCAGAGCTCTGCCTCACAGCACATGCCTTCTATGTCTTTTGCTCTGCTACACAAGCTGTGATCTCATCACAGCTGGCATCTCTCTGATAGCATCTCTGCCTGTAAATGCCCAAGTACCTCATGCACTTCCATTCAGCCCAGACTTATATTTATACATCCAGCAGCTCAATAAGGAACTGCTCTTAGAGGAGCAATTCTGTTATTACCAGCACTGAAATTTCGAGTGAAACACTTAAAGCCTTTTTTACAGTATTTCTGAACTGATAAAGGCCTTTCCCCAGAACTCCATTCTTAGAAAGCAGTGGTTTCCAAATCGGGATGGACCAGGTTAATAACATGACATCCTTCATAAATTCGTTTGTTTCCTTTTGAAACAGTAATGATATTCTTGTAATACAGTACAACAGGTCACAAAGCTTGCATAACAGCAGTTTGTGCATAACAGATGCTAAAGTATAATCCTTTTATGAAATGTATACGTGTGTATATATATATTTCTTTCTCTTTAAATCCAAGATACTGATTTTCCCAGAAGGCACCTGCACAAACCGATCTTGCCTGATCACATTTAAACAAGGTGAGAGATTTTGTCCCATTGTTGTTGGAAAATAATATGTGATATTAATTTGATAGTTGTAGTAAGGACTGTACTTGTGAAGGTACGTCATCCACAACAGCACTGTAGTAATCCCTATATTATTAAAGTTTCAGTGGTGCTAAACCCACTCTTTTATACTAGTCAGCTACTTCTCTGGTTTGTGCTATTGTGTAGGATGCAAAACATCTATGACGCATATGGTTAGTTAGTTGGGGTTTTTATCTGGGTACAGTTTTCATCTAATTTATTTACCCAGAAACCCAACTGTGATTATTAAGAGATGAATGTGTGAACTTTACTTCCGTGATGTTCTTTTATCTCAGCTAACAGTTGGGCCATCTTAGATTCCTGTAAATTTTGCCACACAAGACTTAGCAACCAAGCTACAAAATCACTTTGCGTAGTGCTTAGCAAGCCAGGACAACAGACCGTTTTTAACACAGAAATGTGTTTTTTATGGCTTTGTTAGATTGTTGTGCTGCCCTTCAATTAAGAAAGGAGAGCAACATAATTTTAACTGTTTTACAGTGTCTTGGGTAGAAAAGTTACAAAACCACTACTACATGCTCAGATCTGTATCACTTGTGATGATCAGAGCACAGAGTGATTCAGGAAATGCTTGAAAGCCTTGTGAGCATCTCATCCTTTGAAATTAATGCCTGCCAGTGGGGAGATAATGCACAGAAAATTAGTTTGAACAGCCCAGGAATCTTAGGCAGCTTTCTCCTTGAAATGGGGCTGAACCCTTTTCTGTCCTGAAATCTTGCTAGTTGTGCTGCTGATTTAAAAACAAAACAAAAAATCAACCCCAAAACAAAACAAACAAAAAAACCCAAATTACAGTATATATAAAAACCAAACTGAACAACAAATAAAAATCTGAAGAAGACCACCTGTCATTCTTGCATTTTTAAAAATATCTCCTTCAAAGTACCGTGTCTGAAATAAATAATTTAAAACTCTCAATTGTTGTATTAAGCTTAGTTGTAACAATCAGTTCTAATTTGTGGCTATAGGTGCCTTTGTTCCACGAGTCCCTGTCCAACCTGTGTTACTCCGATACCCCAACAAGCTGGTGAGCAGACCATTCTTCTTTTGCTAACTAATAATACAAAAGGCAAAATCCTGACTAAAGTGGTACTGCGATAAATAATTTGCTTTGTCCCTGAAGAATATATTGTCCTGAGCTTTAGCATTGAAGAGATCCTGGAAGCAGCCAGGCTTCCCAAGTGTCACCATGGTGTAGTTCCTGTTCTGACTGTGAAAAAATTATTGCTGGGCTTCTTAGCTAAAGAGGGGAGACAGGAAAGTATTGCGGCAGAAGTTCGAAACTTCCTGTGGTGCCACGGAGCCTGTACTTTGAAGTCTAAAATGGACACAGCTTCCCTATGAATCATCATTTTTCGGTTCAGCTCAAGATAGCCTTACTGCAAAGGGAATTGCAGAGTTTCTGAGCAGAAGCAAAGCTGGCCCTTGCAGTACATCCAGCACCCTTCCTCAGGAGGGTAGCTTTGCAGATGTTCTTTTCATGCAACATTCCTTGTGCGGCTCTGCCTTACTCCATGTGTAAGGCTGGGACCTTTTCAGCTTTTTTTTTAATTATCTGGTCATCCAACAAATCCAGAAGAGACCAAATTTTCACTCCCTAATATCTTTTTAGGATTGAAAATATGGCTGCTGTTGTTATTTGCAAAGACTCCTTTGTATAATCATTTTACAAACGAATTTCAAAAGTGAACCACTCAAGGGAATTGGTATTGCATTTCACTGATAGGATTTAAGGATCTGCCAGTACACACTGTAAAAATAATGTATAAGGAAGCAATAAACACAGAGTGAGGGAAAAAAACCCCAAAATATCAAAGAAAAAGCATGACAGATTATGCAGAAATATCCTTAAAAACTAAATGAGATATATTTATGAGAATGCCTCTCTAAAGGGACTGCTAAGGCCCACTGAAAAAGTCTTACTGATTTTTCTTTTCCCTACTTCTGCTGTTTGGATCAGACTAAATGATTTACAATATCTGACTAACTATAAATGTCATTTCCAATTGTTGATAGAAGTCTGGCGTGCTTATTTCCAAATTTTTAAGGCAAGAAATCCTATTTGCCTTAACACCTATATTTATTTTCTCTATAGGACTATAAAAACATCATCCACTTCTACTAAACTTGTGCCTGTTTTAAATTGTAACTTATCTGCTCACTAACTTTCATCTGGTTTTGTCATATATTTCTGTGTTTTATTTTTTCCTTAGGATACTGTGACCTGGACATGGCAGGGCTATTCATTGTAAGTTTCTTAAGCCTACTGAAAATTACATACAGAAAATTTTCCCCTGTTGCTAAACAGTCTGCCAAACAGATTCTACTAAGCCAAGACACATGTTCTTCTAGATCTGTTTTTATGAGGGGAAAATACCTGGGGATAATGCTGTCATGCAGTAGCTTTCATATCTGAATGACTAGAGAAAGGGTTAGCAAAGGAAAGTATTATTTCCAGCTCTGCCACTCCTTTTTTTTCCATTTTCTCCTGTTTTGCACAAAGCACTAAAGCAAAGGAAAGTATTAAAAAAACCTTCACAGCTGTACTGAAGATATGTCTGGAAAATACTTTTCACCTTATAAACATTCATTAAAATGTACATGTTCAGAATCCATATACCACATTTTCATGTGGAATATGTAGTGTATCTAAGTACAGTAGTCCTGATTTACTAATTTAACATGTTTAAGGCAACTAATTTTGAAACACATCTGGGCTAGTGGAGGAGATCATAAGTACCTTTAAAGCTATCATTATATATATACACATACACACACATATATATATATATATATAAAATCCTAACATCTGCACACTTAGACAATGGACATGATGCAAATTTCCATTTCAGTTTCCCAAAGTTTTTTGCTGTTACTACCACTGCTGTTACATTTGTCAGCATACTGAGAGTAATGAGCACTGCAGATTCAGTACATACTACAGATTTCCTCTATGGAAGATTTACGCTGGCAGATTAAAATAGAGCTATATCTTCACTTATGATAGATGGAGTAGGAATAGGCAAAGAAAGAAATTAAATCAGACATATTCCTGTGGGAGGATGGAGGCTGCTCATTCACTCAGAATGGAGAAATGCTCTAAGCTAGTGGCTGGGGAGAAATGCTCTAAGCTAGTGGCTGGATGGTGAAGGCTCAAATCAAAACCTGTGTGCAGGTAAAAGGAACTGCTTAGCAAAATCATGAGAGGATGGATGGATGGATGGATGGATGGATGGATGGAGAATCTAGAGATTATTAACAAAACTAACTGGAACCAGAAGAATATCCTCTGCACAAACATGCAGATCACAAAATGCAGAAGTGTCTCACTTTTTGTCAAACTTCCTGGATATTGCAGCCAGCAAGGGAGATTACCAGTCTCCTTCTTAGAAACCTCCTGACACAGTTTCTCCTTTCATTTACTACTTCTCTCTTACTTTTGTGCCTTACTGGGAGGAATTCCTAATGTATATGTTAGAAAATCAAGCATTAAGCGTGGACTTGTGCAGGAGATAGACGGGATCCCATAGGTTCTCTTGCCTTTTCCCTTTTCTTGTTTATTTTGTCCAAAACAAGAGCACAGAAAGACTGCTTGAAGATTTTTCTATTAAGATATACCTGATGGAAAGATCAAATGTGCATTTCTGCTTAAAAATCACAGTGAAAAGAGCAAGTCAGAAGCAGAAGTGACTGTACTTGCCCTCTTTAGCAGTTTCTTCCTCCTCCTGTCTTACCTGTTGATCCTAAAATTTGTGACTTTTGTAAAAAGCACTGATGGTCCTGACCATACTGACACTTCATTAACACATCTGTGTAAATGTTTCTATAATTTGGAAAATGACTAGGAAATACTAATAAATCAAATCCTGCATAAGGAAGTTACTGGTCTTACTTTGCAGCTTAGAGAATAACAGATAAAGTAAAGCTTTATTGATTCTTTGATTCTCAGAGTCAAAGCTCTTAAAGCTTAAAATCCAGTGTCCATGGACCCCTTTAAAGCGAGGGAGAGATTTTAGTGGACAAAGAACTGTACAGAATTGTTAATGTGCCTGAAAGAAGACAGCAGATCGCCTGCCCTGTGAGCAAGCAGCAGCTATATGTAGAAGCCCTGTAGAAAAAAATGTGAAAAGCAATGATTTGGGGACCTTCACTGCAAGGTAGTTAAAAACCTTGTCCAATATTGGCTTTGGGTTTTGTGCTTTAAAAAGTTTCATCTACTGACATGCAAATACTTATATTTTAAATAAGTAAAATTTATTTTTCTTCTTTGCTTGCAGTAAAGAGCTGTGCATAATGACACTGTGTCAGCTCTTCACAAGAGTAGAAGTTGAGGTAAGATTTGGAAATATCTTTGTGATTGGATTCAGCAACCAGGGAATTTCTGCTTTAATATAAATGCATTATTCACACTATTAGTCACTTTTAGTGAACAATAAACAACCGTCTTTGAAACAAGAGCAAGCATCACAGTGAGTAGTAGATTTAATTTGTTGTCCATATGTACATACCATTCTGTTGAGTTTCTAAAAGACAGCTGTCAAAAACGTCTTTTTTTTTTAGAGCATTATAAAGTCACTGTTAACTATCACTGCATGAATTCTATAGATGTTAAAACTAAGAATTAGAATACATTCTATTAAAGGAAACAGCTTCTTTTTTCCACCTCCCCTTTCTCTGATCTCTACAAAGTAATCTTGTATGCCTCACCATCTTACCAGACTGGACTCTCATAGATTTCTACAGCTAAGAGCTCATTCAAGTACTTGTGTTGAGCCTTGTCTAAGGAACCAGTTCCTTTGGGCATTAAAATCCATTGCACAGCACAGAGACAGATGAATGACAACTGAAACAACATCCACACTTCTTAATGTGAGCATCCACACTCTTAACTGCTCCCTGTCAAAGAGGTAACATGCAAAACACATTCCTTACCAGACCACAAAGGATTGTCAGTGTGAACTAAGTTGGTTTAGGGACCTTAGGAAGGGGAGAAAATGACACATTTTGCTGTTTATTTGCAAAACACAGAATTTAGCAAAGTTGTCCAAAGCTTTGTGAATGCAAACGGTCTTGTTGCTGCTAACGATTGGCAATGTAGTCGTGTTGTGGAACAATGAAATTCATTTTAAGGGAGCACCTTGTTACTGTGTAGTGCATGCAATAGACACATACTTGTAGAATGTGTAATGAAGAGATAATTCTCCTAATAATTTTATTCAGAAGGGCATAACTATGTGATTTATATATGTGGGAGCAAGAAACAGTTAATGTAGCCCTTCCAGTAGAAGAAAGAGCTTCATTTCCCCCTATTTCAGAGCTGAGCTCAAACTAGTTTGTTAGAAAATAAATTTTGTGTTCCAAGAGATGAAACTGAAACATGAAAAAATTTGCAGCTTTTGCAGCAGCATGTGTCCCCAGAATGAAACTAATTTCTTAGCACCAGTGCAAAAGCCTTCCAGTTTCTAAAGAGAGAAGGGACACATATTTCCTGGGGAAGGAGGGAGTCTGACTACTCCTTTTCAGAGTGGACGTTTCTGTTGCTGTGCCATCCTGTGAGCAAGTAGCCTCTCCACTCCCATCCCTCTCCACTCCCTTACACTGCCTCTATCTGCTGTGCAGGAGCAGTGGTGGTCTTGGTGGCCATACATGCATGTCCAGTCCAGCTCTGACACACTGGCATATTGAACATGTAACTGAACCTGGCAGTGAGTTTTAGGGCTGCAAAAAATACAGCATTGGGCAAATTCTGTAAGAGAGACTAGGTCAGAAGCAGATCAGAGGAGTATTTTTACTGCTGAAAGAGGTGTGAAGGATTTTTCTTACAGGACTGAATTTGACTGGGAGGGTGTACTTACCACTCTCCAGCAGATAAGCAGCTGAGGGTGTGAGATCATGCTGGCACCACAGGAGGTCAAGAAAGCAAATTCTTGCTTCCCAGCTGTTGTTTCTGGCAAACAGGTTTTGTAAATAATTGTAGGTGGGTTTTTTGAATGGGTTGAAGGTGGTGTTTAAACTGCCAGGAATTTACGTTGCTCTGTGAGCAAGACCTCAGCCTCAAGTGATGTAATGACCACTTTCAAGACCATGACCATGTTTGCATAGATAAACCTGGAGTTATGGCTTCATTTCACCCGGTGTCAACAAGAATTTTCTGTGTCTGTACTGTGTGCCTGTGCTTTCTCAGTTTAAGAGTTATGCTCTGAAGGGGAGTTGTAATAACCAGGGACCTACTTCAGACCTTGAACAAAGCTGGCAACTGCTTACAGAAGGAATGAAATCTCAAATATTCATGTAAACAGCTGGACCCCTCCTGTCCTTACAGGGGAGGCGACTTTTAATTATAAACAGAAAATTGTTATGGTTATTTGACAGATAACCAATTCCATAAACTCTGGTTTTAATCATAAAGAGAAAGCATTCCTTAAAAACAAACATTAAAAGACCATTCAGGATGAACTGTGTTTATATGGGACAGTTAACACTATAATAATGCATCACCAGCAAATGCAATGTAACTAAAGAAACATACTGACACATAATTAACAACTGTCTTCCAATGAACCATGAGCAACACCTTATTTTGGACTTGTTATATTCTAGGAATTAAGGGCAGGATGCAGAGCAGCAGAATTGAGATAAATGATAACCATAGCTGGGAAAAGGCACAGTAAACACAGCTGTGAGCAAACACTGTAGACTGAAGGAGAAAGAACAGAGTACTCCTCCACACACACTACTTTGCAAACAGATGCTTGTTCATGCCAGAATAGGTAATAATTCATCCATAGGCTATTTTAGTTAAACTTCTTACATATTAATATTGAATAAATCCTCAATGGTAAACATGTTGCCATTTAGATATCTGGGGTGTTTTCTAGGTGTGGGAAGAAAGAGGATTGTTGGGATATTTTACTCTCTGCTTGGAGTTCCAAAATTTTACAGTATTGTATTCCGTTAGTGTGCTACTTGCAACTCAGAACTATGATTCCTTAATGTTTTATCATGGAGGAAAAATGTACAGGAAATTTACCAGTCACATGCTGACAGATACAATCAACAGCTATGAGGTGGGACTGCAGTGTGTATTTAAAAACATTAAAACTCTCACATACGGTAGTTCAATATATAACATCACTTATGCAGGATCTTTAAAAGACTTATGCACTATTTCAAACTCACATTCTTCCAGTGCAGCATTTAATCTTCTAACTAAGTATGCATTTATTATACTTTACCTCTTTGGGGGGGTTGATTTTTTACATTAATGAAGCATTTCCCAGTCCTTAAGAGGTAGTTTTGCAGTAAATCTTATTTGTGTAGGGAGGGGAGAAGAGCCAGAGCAGTTTCTAAGGCAGCTGAGACCTCTAGCGCTCAGTCCGTTCATTGCATGGCTGATGTTTTTCTCCTGTTTTCCCCTACTCAAACAAAAGTAAGAAATTGGTGGTGTTCCTAATGCAGTGGTAACTATTGAATTGATTGGATAACTCATCTCTTTCAGTTTCTGCCTGTTCATGTTCCTACTGAGGAAGAAAAGAATGATCCAATTCTTTTTGCCAACAGAGTCCGACAAACCATGGCAAAGTAAGTAATCAATCATCAATAAAACTGTTGAGAACTGTTCTTTTACATCCAAAGATATAATCTATTGAATATATAATATTATATATTCTATTAATTCCACATATAGCCTATAAATTGTACTATAAAGTACAATTTATTCAAGTCCAGGAGCTACATATAGGAATTGCTCTAGATTTGCTCTAAGAGGTGTCAGATTTCTATACTAGATTACCCTGATTGTTTTTACATGGAGTTTAAAGAAGGTTGTCTTACATTGGAACATAGTATGTTCAATTCATAGAAAACTGGAATAAACTGATCTCTTTTTGCTTGGCTAGAATAAGTGGGTGGTTTGTTCTCCAACATTACTGGGCTGCATTTACAAGACTGTAAATCTTAAAACCTCATGATGCTGCCAAAATGTAGTTTCACAGTGTGGTTTCACAGTTCCACGAAATGGTGTGTATTGCTTTGTCCTACTTGCAGCAGTGCAAGAATGAATTAGCATTTGTTTCACATATCAGAGAAGGGAAACAGTCGACAAGAAGTAATTTTCATATAAGAAATTGATTTTTCTTTTTCCTTAATTTTATTTCAGTGCTTTGAATGTGCCAATCACTGATCACACTTTTGAAGATTGCAGACTGATGATTTCAGCAGGACAATTGACTTTACCCATGGAAGCTGGACTGGTGGAATTCACCAAAATTAGCAAGAAGCTCAAGTAAGGGAAGCTTATCTGTTGGTAGCATAATTACTGAAGTGCTGCAGGTATTGATGGCCATCTGCCAAAGATTAAATTACCAGACAACAGACTTGGCTATGTGTAATATTAATGCATACAATTTACATACATAAATTATAAGGAAATCAGAGATGAGAAGAATCCCACTAAGGACTAATCCCTAGTAATTTTTGTGGCCAGCATTGCAAGAGGAAAGGTTGTTCTAGTTTTTTATGAATTTATCTCACCAAAGGGTGAGAAAAGTAGAGCAGTACCTATTTTAAGCACTTGATGGTAATCTTGGTGCAAATTTAAATTGCTTTAGTGGTAAGGCATTGGCAGCTTGTAGCAGGAAGTAAAAAGCCTTTTTTCCAGCCTGAAACTTTAGCCAGTGGCTTACTGTTCTTAGTTTCATTGTGCAGCCATGTGTTGCTAGTGGTGTCAGCTTTTTCTGTCTGGAATTTGAGGATTGAACCATGTAACCATACAGTAACTCCATCAAATAACCTAGCATGACTGTGGTGAAATCTGAATGTGTGGTAAATCTTGACTTATTATTTATGTGCTATATATTCTTTTATAGAACTCCATCTGGAATAGTTACATGGCAACCCTGATTATTCTTACTGAGGTCCAGTGGTTTATTTCTGCAGAGATCTGATACTTCTGAGGCTGTAGCAGTATTGGTGTTTGGATAGAGACTTTGCTAATAGAGCTGAGATCTGCTCCCTCTGTCAAGGAAATACTTGCCCTAGAGCACGATGCAGCAAAATATTGCTACACCTGAATTTATGGTAATAAACAGTTCTCTGCTGGAGTAGCCTAGTAACTGGACAGACAATTCTAGGTTTGGGAAGTTACTCTGTGGAAGTCTGACATACCCAAGCATAAAACTGCCTGCTTTTAATATTAATAAACAGGGAAGCAGTCCTTAATTGCTGATTTAAAGTAAAATGTCTGGTCTGTAGTACAGCATTAGAAATGCTGTACACACTTGTGCTGTTTGGCAGTTTTTCATCTCTGAACACTGTAATAACTCCTACTAAAATTCCATCTGTCCGAGAACGGCTGTATAGAAATATCTCCTCTCCCTCATGTTTCCATAGCCTAAAATGGAATTATGTCAGAGAGCAGTTGGATACTTTTGCTGCTATTGCAAGTGCTTCCAAAGGGGGAAGAATTGGAATTGAGGAGTTTGCCGAGTACTTGAAGCTGCCTATTTCAGATGTCCTCAAAGAGCTGTTTCTACTTTTTGACAGGGTGAGTAGTTGGTTAACTGACTTGTTGACAGTATTTTGTTAGAAATGACATCCCAAAAGGATATTTATTATAATACATTATGCCCAGCTAAAGAAATGCTTCATGGTTAGCAGTTTCTGTAAGCAAGGTAGGTGACTCTTACAGTTTTGTTCATAAATTTCCATGGAAAAACATTCATCAGTTTCTGTCTTGTGAGATGACAGCCATTCCTTAGACCAAGTTGCTGCACCAGTATCAGACAATAATCTTCATGCTGGTAATAGCTGAATATTTCCTTTTGCCTACCCCATTTTGACTTTATGTACATTTTAATAGCTTAATTAACTGTTGTAATTAAATAAATAATTTAAGGCAGAGTGATGCTAACTAGAGTGTTATCTTCCAACACTGGAGTGTTCCTGCTATGTTTCTGAAGGGTGTTGTTAGACTTTACAGGGGCTCCTCTTCCTTCTCTTCAGCTGTAAAGGGGGCTGTGCATTAGTATGTTCATTTAGGCTTTCCCCACTAGTCTTTCCACTTATCCCCACTAAATCTTTCCAATTTTCTACTTCTCTCTGGAGATGAAATTGCACTGTGGCTGCCCTTCTGACTATACCAGCAGCATCAATGACTAAAGCAGAGATAGAATTTGTCTTACTTCTAGGCCTCCAGCATGTGCTGCAGTGTACACAGCCTGTCGTCCTGCACGTGCCTGTGGACTGCAGGTTTTCTCTTACCATAACAGCTTTCCCAATTCAGCATCACTCTTCCTAATCAGTTAGCCCTATCAGTACACTTGTCCTTGGGAGTCATTGAAATGTATATGCTGATTAAACTGGTTTAGGATTTTTCTAGATAAAAAAGCTTTTACAAGCTCTAAAACAGGGAAAGAGTCAAATGTATTTCCTGAACTGCTGAATGCCTTGAAGCTCCAGCAGAGCTAGGTACTCATCCTTTTGTCATTCCTGCCTCCCCACCATGGACCATTGGCTCCTGTGGCAGATAGTCTGAATCCTGAAGCACAGTACATACATCAGAAATGCGCTGTGGCAACCAGACCTATTAAGGGCAACCAAGAGTCCTTTCACTTTCTTTATCTGGCACGACATCAGTGACTGGAACTAGCAAAGTAATGCTCAATTGACTAAAAATTTGAGGGAATAAAAGATTATAAAACCAACAAGTGCAACGTTGCATTCACCTTTAAGGAGATCAGCACACCTGAGGAACAGTCACACTTATGTAACAGGGCTCTTTGTAAATTGCTTCAGGTATGGGCACAGGCATTTTGAGACTTCTGCTGTGTGGCTTTAAACCTCATTATTTGTTTCTCTAAAATGATTCCTCAAATCACATAAACATAACTACGCAAAGAAGAAAAGAAATAGAGGAGTATCAACACCTGACAGAAACTAGTAAAACTTGAATGTCAGCCAGAGACATGCCCAGACGTGGTAAAGTCTAAGCATGCAGATAAGCTGTGTTTTGCCCACACCCTAGTCAGACACAAAACAGCTTCAGAGAGCTACAGAAGCACTGGATCTCTGAGTAACTCCCTTCAAAAAATCTTCACGATGTTCCTTGCCAAAGCTTTGCTGAGTGGAGGAAGTGGTAGTGGTAGTGGTCGTGGAGGGAGCCTTGCACGTGGCCTTGGAGGTCTCCTATCAGGAGGTGGAGGCGGAGGGAATATTGGAGGACTCGTTGGAAATCTTGTCAACCTGATAAGTGAAGCAGCAGCTCAGTATAATCCAGAGCCACCTCCACCTCCTCGCAGTCATTTTACAAATGTGGAAGCTCAGGAGAGTGACGAGATCAGACAATTTCGTCGCCTGTTTGCCCATCTGGCTGGAGATGATATGGAAGTGTGTGCCACAGAGCTAAGGGACATCCTGAACAAGGTCCTTTCCAGGCACCAAGACTTGAAGACGGATGGCTTCAGTTTAGACACCTGCCGTAGCATGGTGGCCGTCATGGACTGTGATACAAACGGCAAACTGGGCTTTGAAGAGTTCAAGTATCTGTGGAACAACATCAAGAAGTGGCAGTGTGTGTACAAGCAGTATGATACTGATCAGTCAGGCACTCTTGGGAGAGCTCAGCTGCCGAACGCTTTGAAGGCTGCAGGGTTCCACCTGAACGAGCAGCTCTGCCGGGTGATCGTGCGCAGATACGCCGCTGAAGATGGCAGCATGGATTTCAACAGCTTCATTAGCTGCCTGGTCCGGCTGGACAGCATGTTCCGGACCTTCAAGTCCCTGGACCAAGATGGAAGTGGGCACATCAAAGTGACCATAGAAGACTGGCTGCAGCTGACCATGTATTCGTGAAGGCATGGCAAAGAAGCCTCATCTGGAAGATGCACATGGAAGACTACAATCCTGTGCTATGGAACTGTAGTCCTTTCCTTGTTCTAAGGCAGATGTAGCTGGTGGTAGATGGCTCAGCTTCAAGTGTAGTGATTCCTCTTGTGGATGCACTAGTCTGCTTTTCTTAAGGGTTTGTGTTGGTTCTTGATTGGGCAGTTGCATAAGTCTGTCACAGAAAACTAGACTCAAAGGTTAGGGTATGTATTGGAAAGATCAAAGCTTAGTTATTTTTTTCATGTAAAGTGGCTTGTATATGAGTATAACTATTATATATAAAGCTCCTAAGTTTAGTGTTGATTTTGCTGTTCTGATTTGTCAGCAGTCACTAAGCTAGAATAAAAGGCTGTTTGCCTGAAGGCAATCAATGGTAAAGAGTCTTGTGCAGTTATTTCTAACAAGGGGAAAAACATTAGAGTTGTAATAACTGTAATGATTACTGAATTTTCATAATCATTTAATTTCCTACTTCTGCTTTTTCATGCTTGGCTGCTGAAGCAACACCTGAGCGGTACTGTCAGTTCTATCTGCTGGCCAGGACAAAATGGAAGACTTACACGAGGCTACTTTTGCAATGATCTTCCCCTTCCTACAGTTCTATGAACTAGTCTTTTCTCTCTTTCCTTCAAGCCTAAGTTTAGTTATAATGCAAGCAACTTAAAATACTGCATTTATATTTAGAGAAACTTGAAATAATTACTCAGTCACATAGCAGACAGACAGCCAAAATCAACCTCTGACTATCCGAGTTAAATTAATCAGAATGCAGCATCCCACTCAAGCTAGTTATGCAGTTCTGGCTAAAATGTCAACTTCTGAGTAAAAAAAAGGGAATAACATGAACTGTCAAAGGTACATTTTTTTAATTAAGGATTACATTGTTGATCAAAACAGCTCTTGCACAAGGCAGATTTCTTGGCAAGGCTCTGCTGCTTTAAAAGAAAATTGTCCCGGGTGTGTGTGAGCTGGCTGGAACGTGAAAAGATGAGTTAAATAGGCAGCCTGGCACTAAAGGCAGTTTCCAGATGTGAGAGTTCACATGCCCCTGCCCTTCCCCAGGGACACAGCAGTGACTCATTGAGAAATACCACACAATACCTGCAGGCAATCTGCATGTTAATGGGGTGCTCTGCTTTGGTTTGGTCTGTAAATTTCCATAGCTTTGATTTCTAGGCCTTGCACTTACACTTGGCAAATAGTATTTTCCAATTTGATGAGATATCCTCCCTGATATCCTTGCAAAAACTTTTTACTTGAAACTTGCAGTTTTTGCCCAGACTTTTTGCCTCCTGCACTATGTTTAGTATCAAGTTGGGTAACAAAAGTATTCGTATTGTCCCAGATGGAAAAGGTCAGTTTCTTCCTTATGGCATTCAGCCTTCTCCCAGTTCTTCAGTGGAAGAGCACACAGTTATCCATAGTGCCCCATAGTGCCATTTGCACAGGAGATAAAGTGTGATACCTCCTCAAAAGTATCAATGCAGTAGTACTTTATACTGCCTCTGGCTTGCAGTCCCTGTGCAAATCTGAATGGAGAATGCTTATGACAATGCAACTTTCTTGTTTTCCAAAGTCTAAGATTTACTGTATTATATAAAAAAACCCAGTTACTACAGCATGCTAGAGTGAAAATAGTAGCAGAAAGCTGACTTCCTTAAAGAAAACAAGAATTGTTAAGGTTACACTATGTTTTAATTGTTTTGTGTAGCATAACTACAAATACCTTTTTGATGTTCTACTTTGCCATTTAGAGAAATGGAGCTCAGCTCACACATTGCTTCCTTAAAATATTATTGGGTACATAGGCTGCAAACACAGATGTGTGTAAAGACAGTTGCAAGTGCTTTTGCTGTTTTTATGCAAGCTCTGAAGGTTTTCCTGCATTTTCAGTTTAACTCCCATCTCTTTTTCCAGGCGGCAATCCCATCATTTCTCCTTAACCAAAATGCTGGAGCATTTGGAAGTTAGCCAGCGTCCTAGAGTTTAGTAGAACTAGTCAGAACATGATCTTGTAAGCGCAGTAACTTTATTTCCTACTAAAATGGCTGGAGTTCTGTCTATCAGACTGCACTCAGCTTTGATTACTGAGATTTAGCACTTTATTGAAAGTAATACAACCCTTATTTTGTCTTTTTTCTTGTCATATTTCCATGTGCAGCCACAGCTGTGTTAACTTCTTTCAGAAGTTGTTTTTAATTAGATTATTTTAAAGTTTACTTCCCAATTCATTTCCTGTGATACATATTCTTAACTTTAAAAATAAATTTTAAAAAATATTCTAAGCACATCAAACAGTGCTTTGCTAAGAATACAGTCTACAAAACTGTCCAAAAATAATATTCCATGGAACTTTGAACAGTTATTATCTACACTCTTGCTTCAGTTGTTTTAAGATTTTATGTTTGTAATATTATACTTTAAAGTTAGATCTGTTATCTCTGAGAACTACAATGTAGACAAAATACTTAAAGTCAAACTCTCCACCACAATGAGAGCACAGATTTGTAAGTAAAATGACATCTTGGGACAACAGTGTCCTTTTCTAATGATTAAAAACTATCAAAAGTTATAACCCTTAGACACACATCAAAGTAACTTAAAAGTTCATCGCTTACTCATATCTTTGCTCAAAAGTTTCCCTGAAATTTACAGGTTTATGAAGTACAAGGTGTTCAAGGGTTGCATGTCTTCGAAAAAGATTGGTTAGACAATCAATATAAAGAAAACAGCAGTTGTCTATGCAAAAGATTCCTGTGTTGGTTTTGAAGGTTAAATACAATTGTATCTTAGAAATTTTAAATCTTGTCAAATGTATAGCTTGGTGATGACACGTTAGTAATACTGATTTTACTTCATTATTGCACAAATTTTGTTAATCAAGAACTATCTCAAAACCTAAATTCAATAACTAAAATCCCTGTTTCATAACACCCAAAATTTTCAAAGCACTCTACAGAGCAGCGTTAGTATTCTCCCCTGGCATATTGCACTGTTCAGCAGCAGAAAACCAAGAGCAGAAAGGTTAAGGTTGGTATGCTCAAGTGAGCATTAGAAGTTGGTAGGAGAAACAGAAATAGAATCCTGGTCTGGCTCTTTGCTGCAGATGTACCCAGGAGACCACCCCTCTCTCGTTCGGCTGGAAAAGTTTTGTGCTGTTCTCAGATATAGGGACTCCACTTTTTAAGAAAATGTTTTTCTTCTTGAAATGCACAACACCTTATCCACAAAGGGAACTCTGCTTTACACTTTAGTTTGCTTTTAAAACATTTTTGATGAATGCCCTTATTGTGAATATTAAAAACAATTAATTATTCGTCATCTCTATTACGCTGTCATTAACTGCTCTGTGTCCCACCACCTAAGACTTGCAGATGGCTTTTGTCCAGACAGTTGTTTCCCAAACACTCAAGAAACTTTCAGTGAGGTGACAGAAACACTACTGACATAAGCACAGATTTCAGCAGTCATCTGCCATTCTCCCTATCTGCAAATATAATGCAGCTTACACGGAATTAATCACAAATCCCATCAAAGAAAGCTTCAAATGTTTTGTTGATGTAGCTTTGTAGTTAACACATTGAAATGTTTGTTCAAATCAAAACTGGAATTATTAAAAAGGCTGTTCAGTGAATTCCTTGCCTTTCTGGCTTAAAAGGTAGGACAGTGCATTGGCTTCCAAATACCATGTAGGGCAGTGCATTGGCTTCAAATGAAGCTTAAGATAAACGAAGTAGATTTGGTTGTCCTTTTACTGACATACATGTTACTGCTGAAGGTTCAAACTCAAAGCAATAGCCTTACTCTTGGCCTATTTATTCTGGGCTGTTGCATTGGCTTCTGAACTTCAGCAAGTGCCAGTGCTGCATGCACTCCTAAACTTGCCTCAAACACGTGGATTCCAGTTATTCTTAGAGCCTTCCTGAAGGCCATGTACTAAAGAAAAGCTTTTAAGTTGTTTTAAATCTTTTTTGTTTGTGCTTTGTTTGTTTATAAAATAGAAATAGATACTCGCTTTGTAGCTACTGAAAATATGTATATTGCTACTCCAGCCTTAGTATTACATATTTGGTGAGCTGTTAGGGTTTTTTCCAGGAAGAACAAAAACCTGTAATAGTGTAAACTGTCTTAGTGCATGTTGTGTGTTTGATTTACAGAATAGCTCTTAAAGTGATTTGTAGTATTAACTATAACTCCTGCCATGCATGTTTGGGTTACAGAATGGAGATGGCACCATCGACTTCAGAGAGTATGTAATTGGTTTGTCTATTCTTTGTAACCCAGCCAACACAGAGGAGACTATTCAGATGGCATTTAAGGTAAGTTCAATTTAGTGTAAATCTACAAACCTGACAAATCAAGACTGACTGTAAGTCTGTTAGCTTTCAAATCACAAGTTTATAGCTTCAATCTGTTATGCAAATGTGGGTAATTCTCTTAAACCAATTGACATTTAAAGTGTGAAAGGGAGGGGAAGAATTGCAAGCATCATAGAAAAGGGTTTCAAAAGCCATCTGAAGGCACTAATGAATATGTAACTTGGCAGGAAAACTCCAAAAATGATTCAGCAGCACTTGTAGGTTTTTTTTGCCTGAGGTTTTTTTCTGCTGTGATTCTTCAATGTCACAATAGATGGAGTAATATCCTCTTGTGGGTCAAGCCTCACAAGAGTCATTGTTCTTAACAAAGAGAGGGAAAAAAAATCAAGGGCTATTCAGGACTGGCACATTCAAAACTGGGCTTCATCTAAGAACTGCTGGCTTGTACTGTGGTGTTCTAAGTAGTTCTTTTCCCATCGCAGGTACAAGAAGGCAATACATGACCAGGGATGCCCATGTTGTGAATCCTTGGGTCTTTTTTTAGTAGCTCTTTGACACAGATCCAGTTGTTTTACCCAATAATGTGATCTTACGAACTCTATTGAATGATATATTGAGATGCAGCTCATGTTCATTGTAAACTGGGTGCTCCTTAGTACTTATGCATTATTGGGAAGGACCAGAGATTTTTTGGCAATCCATTATATCCACTGGCTTCTTTTCAGATAAGCACTACAGCTGTTCAAGGTAATTTGTGCTTTTTTAGGAATGTTTTATCAGTACAGATTCCTATGAAGAAGCAAGCCTACCAGCTATTGTTGCTGTTCATTGTGTTGTTTCCTCAACTATGCTCTTCATTGTCTTAACAGGTGTGCTGATTAGAAAATCAGTAATTTGTTTTCATTTCCAATTTTAGCATGAAACAACTGGTTCAGCTGGTAAAAGCCTGTTTCAGTCTGAAATGGATCTATGCATTTCCTTTTGCTACTTGTTTTCTTTGCCACTAAATGTCTTTTCCTTCACAATGGCGAAGTTTGCCTGTAGCAAGTACTTAAGAATTACAGCCATCCATCCCTTGTATTTCTCCAGGGGTGATTCATAGCAGATGGTTACTATCACTGCACTGGGAAGGATGGGATGATCCAGCATATATCAACTGTCTGCATTCCAGGAGCCAAAATTCCTTGTTAATTACAATAATTCCTTAGTGAGTGACCAATCACATACACTAAAATTTAGGTATTTTATGTCAGAGCATAAACTATGATAGCAAATTTAATCTGATAGCATATATGCCATAACCTAATGAAAATGGAGACTAAAAACTAAGATATTCCAGTATAGACTGGCTGAATCCAGCAGACCCTTAGCATAGCTCATGGTGACAAGAAATATAAATGTTTGTTTATATTTTATCAGTTTTGTAATATTTTTATCACTGAACTAACACTGTGATGTTTGTTTATTTTGGCAGAATGTTCTATCCCAACTATAGCATGGATATTGCTCTGCTGTCTGCTTAGTCATATTCCAGGGAAAATACATAAAAACTTTTGCAAGAGAAAGTAGCTGAGATGCAGCCAGGCTCTTCAAATGCCAGGCATTGTTTACAGACCTCCTGAATGCTGGAAAGCCACTATGAGTGGCTTTCATAGGCAAAATTTCTACTCATTCTGTGTTTTCCAGCTCTTTGACATGGATGAGGATGGCACTATAACGGAAGATGAGTTTGCTTCTGTCATTCAATCAGCACTGGGGCTGCCTGAGCTTGATGTTTCTGTGCTCTTTAAAGAAATAGATGCAGATGAGACTGGGAAGCTCTCCTATGGTAAGTTATGTCTTTTTGTTAGAAAGAGTACTCTGATAGCCATATTGACAGGGAGTTTCCATTTTTAATTCCCTGAAATTACCTGATAGTTCTCATACCTTGTTTCTGGGGAGAACTGTTGAAGCATGGCCCTGGATACTTTGTGGGATACTCCTGAGATTTTTTAGAGGGAACTAACTGGAGATCAGCTTCAGTGAAAGAAGCAGGCATTGAAATTCTCTTTGATTCTGTTGCTGCACTGTAGTATCTGTGGTTTTTAATGTTTTTCAGAGGAGTTCAAGAACTTTTCACTCAAGCATCCAGAGTATTGTACGTTGTTTACTACATACCTAGATCTACAGAGACATCAGTCAGATATGTTGGAGGAGGAGGACACTGAGCTACCCAAAGTCAAACACAGCCCAGTGAGGTGCACAGACCCAGTCTCAGAAATAACACCACTTGCAAGAAATAAAGTCTGTCCTGAAGGCAATGAAGAGGATAGCTCAAGTACCTCTGACAAAAAGGATGACTGAGAAGAGTTAAATAATTCAGCTCTTGAATTCTACAGGGTTTTTTACCTAGCTGTTCATCTGTTCATAAGCACAACTGGTGTAAAATAGAGATGGAAGTTGCAATTTGAAAAAAAGTTCCTTTTTTTTTTTTTCTTTTTTTTGCTTTCATATCAGGAGGAGTTATTCCTGTTTGATTGTAAGGAAAAACCCTGTTTGACTGTAAGGGAAAAACCACTGTTCAGTTCTTAATATCACAGTACTGAAAATGTTGTTCAGTGTCTTCCAAGGTCATGCTTCCACAAAACTAACAAGTGTGCTAAGAAGGGTAGGAGGCTCCAGCACTGCAGTGACCTCTCAGAATGGAGTCCACTTGTCTAAAATGAAGTGGAATTTTTGGTGCTGCTCAATTCCTCTATATCCCCAACATGACTTAAGGGGAAAAAATTATGCCAGAGTGTTCTATTTTGCAATATCACTTTGCCACTCTCAAGTTTCTCAGACACACAAATGAGTTACAGGAAGCTGAGAGTTGAAGATGGTGGGTTTTGGCAGTCCTTAGATTTTCCTTAACTACTTATGAACCAGAAAGCCTAAGCTTCTGAACAAGACATGCTGGTTCACTGATGTTAACAGAAACTACTTTAGGCCTAAAGACTGGTGACAGATGGAAATGGCTGCACTTCTAACAACAAAAAACTAATTGGAATTCCAAGATAGCAGCTTACAGTCTAGAGGAAAATGCAGAGAGTAAGACCCAAGAATTAATGAACTATTTCAAAATAAATACAATGTTGTTTACAGTAACAACTGTTCAAGATCACATTAGGAGGAGCATTTCAAACTTCAGCATATTTTTTATTTTCGCAGTTATCAACACAGGAATGTGACCTTGCTCTGCAAAGCTCAAAAGGCAAATACGCTGTCAAGCCATGGTTCTAGTACTTAGTGTCTACTCTAAAGTTGTCTCCTAGAAACCATGTTTGCATTACTGTGCCATTACTCAGTGTGTTCTTGGGGTTTGGTTCAAAACCAAGCTCTTTCTAGTCAATTATTTGAATATGTTTTGCCTCAGTCCTCTCTAGTGCACTGGAAATTGGGCCTTCACCTTTTTCCATCCTTCACCTGAATGCACTTTATGCAGTATTTAAAATATATAGGTTCTTAGGCAAATACTTCTAAATAAAAATGTAGAAGGGATGAAATGAGAATATATTTTCAAGTTAAAACTGAGATGAGCAGAGCCTAGAGTGTCTAGTACCAATAATAACCAACTTTCAGCAGGTTTTCGTATGATAACCTCTGCCTCTAAGTTATTGCTTGTATTGTCTGGCCACAAGCTCATTGCCATGTTTAATCTTTCTCTGTTTATAATTGTGTCTCTCCTGATGTTTCATGTGCTTAAAATAAATCTATATTTTTTAAAATACATTACTTGAACAGCTGAGTTTTTTTAGTACCATGGCAAGGGTAGTTTGTCTACCATAAGGGGCTGGGGGAGATGGTTCCAGGAAATCATGCTTAAGATGTCTTACCTTGGTAAACTCAGTGTAACCTGAAGTTGGCATTTTCAATTCTTTGTATGATGGCACTTTGTTTCATGATAGGGCTGGAAAAGTAGGACAGGACCAATGCTCTTCCAAAGAGTTACTTCTGGTGACTGCCTCAGCAAGAGGGGATATGATATAAAGATGTGCAAATATGTGGAGAGAGACCTCCATTTTTTGATGGAAAATAAGGCATCACCATTTACATGTAAAATGAGTGACCTCAGCCACAGTTGAGGTGTAATAATAATGGATTTGTGTATTGTGAACATTAGGAGAGTATTTTCTCCCAGTAAGAAAAGGAGAAACAGGAGTTACTGTACAGTTAACTGCAATACAAGTCAACTCTTAGCAAGGATGCTTTTACCTAGCATGTTAACCAAAGTCTCAGCTTTTCATCCAGCAGTAATCTGTTCAAAGATGACTTCTTTTCCAACCAGTAAGAAAAAGATGGGTGGGGAAAGATGACAAAACCACTTCAAGATCTCAGGATGCAAAGGCTGCCTTACACATACTCCTGCTGTATACAGCCACATTCAGCATCAGGAGTTGTGCTGCCCAATAGCACAGCATGTTTAGTGATTTTATACAAATCTGCAAGTCACACAAGCCCTTTGCAGTTAAAGCTAAAAATATTATGTATATAAATCTGTCTCTCCCAATAGAGGAAAGGCCACAAATGGGTTTGGTATGTAGCACTGATTCAACTATGCTCTGAAGAGAAATTAGCTAAACGCAAGAGACACTAACTCAATATACACACATCTGCTGGACATGCGGGAAGGGAATACATTAATTTCTAGGCATCATCGTGCCTCAGGGAGCTTTTAAAAGGACCAAACTAAAAGCAGTCTGCAATAAACAGGCATTACATTAAGTGGCAGAGCAGGAACTAAGCAGAAGGGGAAGGTTAAAAATACCAAACAGAAAATGGCTCTCAATCGGGCATTGAGGGATGACACCTTTCTGCTTAAGACTTTCTGAGGTGTGAGTTTGTAAGTCTGTGGGCTGCTTAAGGAGTCCTGCACAGCAGAAAGATATATTTGGTCCCATGTTACCCTAGGAAACATCATTTATTTAATCAGCACTTCTCTGTCTTGCTTTGACACAGATTTGATGATAAATCCTTTATGGATACAAAAATAAGACTCTTTAAAAAAGTATGCAGAAACTCCAACAGTCTAATTAAAGGTGAGAATCAGACAAGGGCAAGTCTATGATAAGAAGAAAACACAACTTATTCACAAGAATACAGGCCCATTGGGATGCTGTTATTCATGGGGTTTGATAACTATATACACTACAAATAAATCCCTTTTACATTTAAAACTGAGCTCCTGTTTCTGAACGGAGGAAAGGCAATGTTGGATCACCTAGGAAAGTGAATTTCCTTTCTTCACCCTGGAACAAGGAAGACACACATACTGTAAATCCTGATCAGTTTAAGGAAGGTGAATCAACAGGGTCAACTGGCCATACCAGATGTTGATTTCTAAGACTAACATCTTTCAATCCAAGAAAATTAAACCTATTTGTACTTCCTTTGCTGTATCAGTGTCACTGCCTAAATAAGTGGAAACAGAGATGACACATCCAATTTTGATGTCAGGTTATACTTCTATAAGATCTGGTCCTAAACTGCCAAAATCAGGTAATTCCTGGCTGGTTGCTGTTCATCAGTAGAACCATGAGGGGCAGTAACACTTTGATAGAAAGCATCTGACAGTGGCTCTCCTCACAGTCAAGAGCTGTGCAGTACCAGAGGCACCAAAGCATGCAGTGGCTACTGCTCCTGAACTCTTGTGCACATCTGCATCAGAACAAATGAGGTGCCAAATCATATTCCCACAATGTTCCTGTGAGTGTAACATCCTCTTCCTCATCACTTGCTCCATGGGGGATGCAGGGCAGGCAAAGTTCAGTGATTCCTAAATGGTTTGCAGGGGAAATTTTGCACGACAGTTGTGTGCGCTGCCTGCTCATCCCTTTTCAAGAACCCAGCAGGATTAAGAGCTCCAGGAGTCCAACCAAGGATTTTGTTGTGTCACAGGTCTAATGACCACCATAATGACCAGAAAAGCTGCACGGGGTAAGGGCTGCTGGGCAACATCTGCCATCTCCCTTGTAATTCCCATCTAAAACAAAGTATTCCCTGGGCATCAAAAGTCTGAGAAACATTTGCTGAGACCTTTTTCCTGTGGTGGTCAGCCCACCAGGGCCCTATTCCTGGTTAATTCCTCAGGCACTATGCCAGAGCAAATAAATACACCATTCTGCCTGAGCAGGCTTCTGGTGGTGTTTGCATAGGTGCCAAGAGATACTCAGAGCCCATGGATGTGGAAAATCAGGGCCTGAAGCTTAGAAACTAAATGTAAAAAATGTCCCTATATATACAAACACACCCACACTCTGGACAGTGCTGTGAACTGTTTGACCACAGCCTTCAACAGGGAATACAGCCTGAGATTTCATGCTGAGAATTACATAGCTCTCACTTTGAGAATGCCACAGGAGAAATTTTAACTAAAGTCTTGGGAGGTTGGTAGCTACATCCTGTATGATTTGCTGGAAGATAGGACTCTGGTCAGTGCCCTTTGGCTTACCTTTTACCCTTTGGTTTTGTATCTCTTGAAACAACCTACCTTTCTCCCTCCACATTTCCACCTGAAACAGAGCTACTACCTTCACAAGTTGCATTCCACAATGATTAAAGCTAAATTGTAAGATTAAAACATAAAAATTACCAAATTGAGTGGGATTCAAGGGCACATGCAGTATTCTGGTAACTACTTTTACTGGCCTGCAGTAAGAGCAAACTTGTCAAAGGTTGCAAGGGATTTTAATGACATTGAATTAATTAATTTTAAATCTTTACTCAATGAAATAACATTTATTAGACTGACTAGCAGTAGGGAGACGTTTGTCAGCAGTGCTTAAGTTGGCAGACTCTCTGTTACTATACATAGCCAGAGAGGCAGAAAGTAAACATCTTATAGGATTAGCAGCTATGTTCATAGCTGAGATGAAATTTGAACATTTCATTAGTATAAGATTGATTCTGACATTTCATAAAGCCAAAATGCAAACAATAAAATGTGTCTGATATAAATACAGTATGCAGCACTTACTCAGATAAAGTTCAAGAAGAGCAGCAGGTTTAGTGCCATGACAAAGGAGATACAGAAGGGTCATTTAAGGACCCAACTTCTGCTAAGCACTTCAGTGTATGCTTAATCCTGTAGGTATCAACCAGATACTTTGTACTTATTAAAAGCAGAAAACAGTACTAATAATCAGAAAACAGGAAAAATTTCCATGGCTAGTTGTTGCAAGGGTGGTAAGAACTGCACCACCATCATCAAGGAACACAATATCACAACAGATTAAATTTTATTTATTGTGCCATCCTCTCAGTTTAAGATATTCTGTAACAACCACAGCTTGACTGGTGAGACTTCAGAGACACATGGCAATGTTATAATAGAAAACACTTCATTACCTTATCTAGGCACTACTCTTTAAGACCCTTCCTGCTGCAAAAGGTTGATAGTAAATATATGCCCCTCCTCTATTTTCACACTATGATTGTTCTAGGTTTTCATGCTATTGCATGCTTTACCATGCTGATAATAAATCAATATTAACTTTTTTCATCTGTTAACTTTTATGAGAAGTTTTATTCCAGAAAATAATCTGTTGAAAATCTTCTTTTGTATGTTAAAATGAGGTTCAAGCAAGGCTCATCTCTAAAGCTACAGCTGCATGTGCATTGCTTTGGTCTATACTAAGCATAGGTAAGAGCATTCATTTGAAGGAGTTGAGAATTCACTAGATTAAACCTGCCAATAAAGATGTCCACAAAGGAACACTGCACACCCTTGCCCATCTAATCCATTGCTTAATAATTTCTGCTGTTAGAAAAATTTTTCTTCTGATACAGCCTGAATACTTTTGCAGTGGAAGTGTTGTGTTCACCTTGCTCAAGGAGGATTGAATAATTTCTATTTCTCTTCTGGGTAACTATCTATATCTGCACATACCTATATCCAGAGCTTATCACCATGCCTGTTTCACTCTTGCATCTCCCAGCCTGCCTTTCTTATGTCAAAAAGCAAAACCTCTTTCTTTTGTTCTTCACATGTTGCAGTCTGTAGACTACTGATTATTTTCATTTAGGTTCTCCAAAGAGAGCAGCTGTCAGCTCCAGCTCCAGACTTACCATTCCTCAGTAGACTAGAAGACTTTCTTTATGTAGTTTGCAGTTGATCCTTCTGCTCATACACAGTTAGTGTAAAGCTTGGCTTTTTTAAAACAAGACAGCATTGCCCACTATACAGCTATCTCCAATCTAAAGAACTACTCCCCCCTTTCACTCTTCTTACAGCTGCTCATTCCTGCCTACTGCAGTATCTTAGTTTTAGCCTTACTGAATTTAAAAGACCAGTTTGTCAATAACATTTTGATCAGTTCAAATTATTGTTTATAAAAATTTACTTCTCTTTTATTAAGGGTACTGTCTTCCTACAACTTCACTAAGCATCTGACAGTGCACTAGAAGCAAAGCACTACAGATTAGAGAGACATGATGAAAGCTTGGAGGCTATAATTGTTCAAAAAGAATAATTTCCTTTTCAAAGGTAAACATCAGCCTTGCAGACAAAGATAAGGCCAAGTGCACAATTAGATAGGCAAGTCTGTGTTTCTGCTCATATCTCCTGATATCAAAGATTGCAGGAAAACTCAAAGTGTTTTCTTTGAACGTAAAAAAGAAATGAACAGGAAAAAGTGTAGGAGACTAGAAGGAGTCATACCAGAACTGCCAGCAGCTTTTAGAAGAGCTGTTTTCCTCAATGCCGGAAGTCTTTGAAACAGGAGATAACCAGCCATGAACTACAGCAGCCATTCAAAGCAGAAATCAGTTTAAATGTTTACATTTTGTCCACTGGCCTTTCAAATGAAAGCAAGTCAAACTCCATAATGTTATTTAATCACGTCTTTAACAGCCCATCTCTTATAAGTAGAAAAATTATTGTCTGTATACACAGTGGGGATAGAAACAGCGTCATTTGCACCTATATGGTTTGAGTTCAGGTTTGAACTATTATTAATTCAAAGCTGCACTAAACCTCAAACAACCTTTGAAATAAATACAAGCAGGAGCCATTCTTTCTACCTGTGCTATTAACAAATTTAAGGTAAAAGTCTGCGCTTTATATAGTGGAAATTCCTCTTTTAGCAGCAAAGATACTTTGTGAACCAAAGAGAATCAGCCCTTTGGGCAATGACAAGTACTAGGAGACACCTTTGACAAAACTCTCCATTATTATTCATTTCATTAAAATGGACTTTGCATCTTTAGCAGAAGAAACAGCTATTGAAGTAAGTATTGTATACAGCACATAAAAAGAGTTTCTACCTTTCCTGGATAAATATTTATAAACAGGGCAAAAGGAAAGCAACTGCCTTGCCAAAAGTTACATGGGAGGGCACTGGTATAGCAGACATAGAAACACAAGAGTTCTGACTCCTGAATTACCCATGGGTGCTCATGGTGTTCCAAACCCTGTAGTCAAAATTTACATTTTTTGCTGTATCACTCCCACCAATTAATTTCTCAGGTGCAAGAAGGTGGACTCAGCATGAGACCATGAAAATTACAGATTAACAGATTTGACTGTTCATGGCAACATGATGCATTTAGACTCTTTTTGTATCTTTTTCCCTATCAAAATACTTGTACCTCTTACCTGCAGCTATCTCTGACTTGCTTGCTGTCACTAGGCATTTTCACGATACCAAGCCTGATTCTTTGCACCATGACTCAGTGCATGCCAAGCTGCAAGAGAAAGAGATCTCAGTTCTCTATACACTTACAGGGGTACATAGCAAGCTCTCGCCCAGCAGACAGGTCAGTGTCTGACCTTCTGGTGGAGCCAGTCAGTCTCCATTTACTCTTCTTCCAGCCTAATGTGAACAGTTTCACAGTAGACAAAAAACCTCTTCCCTCCACCTAATCTCTTCTTATTTTCCCTAGTGGAGTCCATCTAGCTTACATCAAAGAACTGGTCTCGTTAAGCCATTGTTTTATAAATCTGCTAATATTTTTCCTATCTATAATACAGAAGACACTGCTGATAGAAATATGTCAACAGGAAAACGAACAGGCAGCATTTGACATGCTATTAGTCTAAGTCTGGGTGGATAAATAAATCATAGATCACATATTCATAAAGGGGAAAGCACTGTTTATTTCCACTGGATTTATTACGCACACATCTCCCATACAGCACGGTGATAAAACACACCCCACAAAAAGGGATGTCACAATGTACCCAAGAAAGGACTGGTTGATGCAACCAGGACAATGTATTCTCTCCTCAGAAAGGGCTTCAGTCCCTTGGGAATATATCACACTGGTCATACAAAACAAAGCCAGCTGGAAGTGTCATTTAGCTATATCACTGTATACGGCAGGGTAATTCATCAAGACTGAATCATTCCTAAAGACTGGATGTTTCTCTGAAAGTAATTTGTTGTATAAGTGCAATAAATATCAAGTATTTCACCCCTTTCCTTAAAATATTGAAAATTCCCACACTGTTTTTAGATGAAAACTATATCCTAATCCTAGTTTGATTCTGAATCAGGCCTACCCATCAGTGTATCCCACCATCTCCTAACTGAGAAAATGTAAAATTACTTATAATAACGATGTTGTTAGCCATCTACATATATTTCGGTTCACCATGCTCTCCATAATAAATGATACTGATACAGCAAAACTGAACCCAATTTATTTTGGTGACACTTCCTAATTAAGAACAGCACTAAAGAAACCACCTTGGCAATTGTTTCAGATGCAACCTTAACTAAAAAAAGCCAGGATGCTTAAAAAGGGCACTTTGCAATCAGGTCACCCAAACTCTAAGGAATAAAACACATACAGATGTGGAGCCTTCAGTTAAAAGAACTTCATAGCTGGAGTCTTTACTGGTGTAATGGACCATCAAAAGAGAATACTTTGGGTTAGAAGTTTGTCATTACACAGATGCCTGTAACCCACTGGTGCCATCCACTTTCAGACAGTGGGGAACGATTAAAAAAAAATCAAGAGCTATTTTTTATTTTTTCAGAAGAAGCTACTTCAGAGGAAGTGTCTCAGATAGGTAAAACTTTACCTTGATCTCTAGATAAATGCTGTGGGGAAGTATTCAGAGACAGAAGGTCATTTTGTTTAAAGGGCAAAGGTGCCTCTGTGCCTAATGTACCACGTTCCAAAAGCGACCTACAGCTCAGAGGACCAAGTATCAATAAAATATATTTTCAGTCTGTTTCTTCAGAAAACACAGCCCAGCTAAGCACAGGGCACAAAGATGTTGTGATAGAAGAGGAGAAAATCCCTATTAAATCCATTTTAATTGTGAAAATAAGCTCTCTGGAGTACCTAAGCACAGGACTGGTAGGAAAGCACAAACCTCTCTTCGTCCACTGCTTTCCTAGAGCAAACAAAGACTGATGAAAAGCCAAGCATCCTTCACAATCCTGGCGGAAGAACAACTTTTGTCCTGGTAATTAGGCAACTACAGCCAGAGGCACAGACAGCAGAGCAGCACGGCACAGTCTCATTTGCTCACAGGAGAAAGCCAAGTCATTTCCAGTCAGCACTGCTATGGGGATAAGGAAAGGGGTTTGCCAGCCAGTGCAGCGAATCCCAAGCATTTTCTGTGCAGAGCCTCACTTATGTACAAGGAAGCTCATCTGGTTTCTATGGCACAGTCCCACACTGAGCTGGGTATTGCTACCGAGGCTCGCTGCTGGCTCACCAGGCAGCTCTGGGTGTGTTGGCTTTTTTCCAAAAACGGCAACTTGTGTTCAGCTCTTTCATTATTCAAGGCTGGGTGAGGGAGCACTGCCATGGTGCCATATTTTGCTCTGACCTCCTCTTGCTTACAGGCTGCTGCTGTAACTAGTCAGTGTTCATCACCATACTCATTACAACTTTGGGTTCTCATTAATTGATAAATGGTTCAAAAGCCAGGGCTGCTGATCTCCGAATCCACTCATCACAAGAGTGTATCTAATGAATAACTTTTATGAACTCATCCAGCCCTGGTTTACACCACAGACTGTCTTCCACAGCTTCAGCCTTACTTACCCGTTTTGCCACATAGCTGCAATCACATATTCAGTCAAGCCAACCTTGACTGAATAAATTATTTTAAAAGATCCCACACCACCCCCCTCCAAAAAAAAAAGAAAAGGAAATATAAACCACTAACCTGAACCACAGCCTTCTAGGAAATTTTAATGCTCTTCCAGGAATATTAATGCTAAAATCAATGTAACTTTAGTTGCATAATTATGTCACTCAATGTCTGACCATTAGTAAACTGATGCTTTCTCAGAAGCAGATTAAATGAGACCTTCTCACTTTGGGAAAAGGTATCCCTCATTTGTTTGTTTTGGATATCATTAAACAACCCCGAAACTAAACTTCATCCCTCTAGGGAAAAGTTAAAGGTGATTTTTTATATCTATTACAAGCAAATGCTCACCATTACAAATGAATGTGTGGGTTTTTCCTAAGAAACTCTAGATAAAATAATACATTATGTTATCAGTATCATTCCCTTACTGCAATTCAGTAAAGCCTGCATTCCCAACACAAGATAACATAGCAAATTTTAACAAATTCAGCAAACTTCAAGGAAGATTCAAAGAATGGCTGCTTCATTCCTGCAAAAGGAACCAATTAAAGACCCAGCACAAAAAGAATTTTGAATGTATTGCTCTTGAATGAAACAATGTTTGAAGAAGGAAATGAATTTGTTTATGAGATGCATTGTTGGCTTTGCTGAGTTTTACTGCCACAGTTTTCCTCCAAGAGGAAATACATTATTAAACAAGAAAGAAAAAAGCCTCTATCAATCTCAGTAAAGCAGCCTAGTGTTAATGTCAGCAATGACATGACAAGGCTTCTACCAAAGTTTAATTTGGTATTTTTAATTATAAATTCTCCAGAGTTTCCAAGACCCAATTTATATCCAAATTCCTTCCAAAAGTTGGGATTTTGATGTAAGCTTATTGCATATACTTACCTGATTATTTTTTTTAAACTTGAATTCTTTAGGGTTTGGATTGGCCTTTATTTTGGGTATTTTACAGAGCCTAAAACAACAGAGGCCAAACCTCACAAAAATAAAAATAATAATCTATTTGGTGCCAAAATGTGACCTTTTCATGTACATTTTTGGAAGCTGCATTATCAGGCAGATCTGCCAAGAAACAGAACCCAGAAAATAGGACCTACAAACTGTATACCAGAATCAGATAATTACATTGTATGATAATGAACTAGCACAGTTAAGGAAGCATCAGTACTGCCTTAGTGGTTGCTAAAAGTAAAAAACTGAATTACTGTGCCATCAGAGCTGTGCTATTATACCACAGAAACACAGCACAAAGCTTCCAGCACTTCTCTGTTCCTGGCCTCAGACTCGTTCCAGTAAGAAGACTGTGCCCTGCTGCTGCCTCTGTAGCTCTGACCCATTTTCTCCTTCTCCCTGTAGGGTCTGGAACAAAGTTTTGCTGAGATCAACTCAGAAAAGAGAAGAAAGAATGAAGATAAGAGAAAATAGGGAAAAGTATAAGATAAATAATATGGGAGCCATCAGTGGTCAATGTTAATTATTAATTGATTGAGAAACAGAATGCTGAAGTGCTGTTGCTGCATTAAACCCTGCTTATGCCTCCTTACAGACATAAATCAAGAGCTGTGGGGGATGAAGCCCATAGGAAAGGGGGTGTTGGAGACAACTGCAGCAATTCTGTACCAAGAAAAAGCAGACAAACTATTCACTGACCTAGATGTTGTAAAATATGGATAGTTCTGCTTTCAGAAGCCCTCTCCCTGATGAAATTATTGACCATACCAACTTCATTTGATTCTATCTTATTTTTTCTCTTCTTGATAAGTCAGCATGTACTGGCATAACTGTGTACACAATATTCCTTCAACGTAGAGTTCACCTTACAATTTTGACTTAGGGTATCCTAGAGCACAGCACCGATGAAGAAAAAAACTATGTAGGAAGAAGCCTCCCACTCTCAAACAACTCATCCTCCCATCCTCAAACTCTGCCACAATTTCCTCCCTACTTTTTAATTTCTTCAAAGGGCTCCTGTGCTAACTGGAGATCAGAGCCCAGCATATACACAGTATCATGTCTAACATGCTGCTTAATGTTCTGATATCACTACTATTCCAGTACAAAAACAAAAACTTAAGGTTTGTCTGGCCAAAGCAACATCATATCTTTTAATTACATAATTTTATGTTTAGACATTTCTATGGTTATATTTTCTGAGATGCAAGAAAAATACTTTGATTAAGAGCAGCTTGAAAACTAAATAATCACAGCAAGGAAGGATAACTGCATGTTTACCTGCTGCTTTATTACATCTCAGCTCATTTATTTGAAATTAAGTAAGAAACAACTGATTCTTCAAATCTATGTCTAGCTTCAAAATCAGAATATTCATTCCCCTTTGTTTTACATCAAAGATTCCTACCTGCTGAGGAGAAGACATAACCAGGCAAAATTTGGTGATAGCTTCAGCAGATCTGAAATAGTATGGCAATAGTAGGTCAGGAAAGTTTCAGTTCCTGGAGGTGGCAATGATGCCTGATGGGTTTTTTGTCCTTTTTCTTTATACTTTTTATACCCTTTTATATATTTTACACCCTTTCCCATTCCCTGTACCTATTATTCCCTATATCTCAGCCCTACATGTTTATAACCCTTGCACTCTGATCTTTAGCCCACTTCGGGGTTCTCCAGGGAAGATAAAACATCCCTGCTATCTCAAAACATGAAGCTCCAAACTGTCGGATGGAGCATCCTCTCTGGAACATGTTTTTGTAAACTAGATTGTAGTCTCAGTTGGGGAGGGGCGGTAATTAGAATAGGGGGACAATTACTTCATTTGTTAAGTTTCTTATTGGGGGAATTTTAGATATGCTAATTTGTGAGGTCCATAAAATTGTATATGTGTTGTACCCGGGGGGCTTCATTGGTGTGGTTCCACCTTTGACGAGGGAGCACCTGGGATCCTACCAAACCAAGGGAATACCCTTTTTCCCTATACTTTAGTGTCTGCTTCTTATTTTTACCAGCTTTTAAGGCATCAGCAGAGACAGATGTCTGGTGTGCAAGGGGCTGTGAGGGGAATGTCAGAGCTCAGAGATTTAATATCAGCTTTTCTATTCGTTTGTGCCACAGCAAGATCTTGACTAAAACATTATCCTAACAACATTTCCTAAACTTTGACTGCTTGACTTTGCATTCAGGACTGACCCTTAGCATTGCTATTCCCAGGTCTCAAATATATGCTTTGCTGCACCATTAAGGAAGCTTGGATCTTCCTCATTTTCCAAGCAGGTGTCTTTAATTTATGTAGAAAGTTCCTGAGCTCTTTTGTAGTCTTTTTTTGGAGTCTTTTTGGAGGCCTACAGCATTAGACTGGAAGGAGAGCCCAGGCCCGGCCCGGCCCGGCTCCCCTCACGGCTGTCCCGCACCCAGCGCGGCCCGAGCGCTCCGCTCGCCGCCCAGGCTCGGGAAGGATATCCAGCAGATGGAGCTTTAGGGCAATCCAAAGGCCTCTCTCCTTCCCTGCCGCACACCCATGGAAAGCTGCTCTCGCTCATCCCCTCAGACAGACAGCCGGGCAAGGCTTCCTGCCCGGAGCGCAGAGCGCTCAGCGCCGGGCAGTTCTCTCCCTGGACAGCGCAGCAAAGCCAGGCTGGGCACACACAGCTCCCGGGGCTCCTGTCCTGCGGGACACGGTGACACACCCTGCTGCAGCAGCCCCGGCGGGGCAGAGCTGCTCTGCCGCCCCGTGTGCCACCTGCCCGGGCTCCAGGGCTGTGCAAGAACATCTCCATTTAATACATTCACACCCAAAGCGTAAGAGTCGTGCAAGTTTCCGTTCACTTTCCTAGAGGTGCACTCAAAGCAATAATTCAATTTTTTTTTTAATATATCTTGTAATTCTTTGCAAAACAAGGTTAATTCCTAATGAAACCACTTGTGCTTAGCCCGGAAACTGAGAAATGGAATTAGGAGTTAAGTGAGTAACAACAGGGAAATCCTGTCTTCTACTACCCTTTAGTATTTCCAGCTACATTAAATACATCCACAATTTTATTTGAAGTTGCTCTCACCCGGTAAAGTTTGCCTCTGACTTTTCAAAGAACACATTTAACTAGAAAATTATGTTGTTCTTCATTTTACAGCCTCCTGCTCCAGTACCTCTGCATTTGCTAGTGTTCAGGTACTGGGTGTCTCCAGAAGGTGTTTCCTGTCCCCTACATTACTGGCCAACATCTTGGGCTTACCTGCTTCTTTTAACACACATGCACACACACACTGTAGTCCAAAAGCCTCATCTGCTCTGTGTAATGTGGTTGCTGTGATGCAGCCTTCCCTCTGAATCCTTGCTCTGAACAGCAGTGACACATACAGGTACATGTGAGTGAGCCCTGTGGGTCACCTGTGGTTTCCAGTGATGGATGACTGTAGTTGCATAAATTAACACAGAGGTGGCTAACTGTAATTTTCTGTTTCTCACATAGAAAATGCAACCCCTCCTTCACCTCCCCCAACACTCCCCAGGGTTTTGCTGATTTGGAAATTCATAGCCACTGTACTTAGAGAAAGAAAGTGTCCATAGTCCCTACCATATTTAGGACCTAAAAGTTAACTTGTTTCACCCAGAGTTGCTTTTTTCCAAGTCCACCTTCCTTCAATTCAGCTTCTTGCTTCTAACCTTTCAGCTTATCAGCATTGATTTATTTAATATAAAGTAGTGAGGTTACCTTAGATCAATTATACCTTTTTTTCTGTGCAATTTCCAATGCTTAATACATCTGTTACTGCTCAGCCGCAGGGACAACTTGTCCAGCTGGATCCTAAATTATTTCAATCCTTAATTCAATTGTATTTTTGCCACAGCCCAGCCAATGAGCATAATTCTTTTATGGCTAAGAAGCCTCTTTAGAAATAATCCAATAGCCCATATTAAAATATAGGTCATTGTGAAAACTGCCAAGTGCCTGACTTGTCATAACTTTGAAGACAGGCTCTGAGTCTCCTTTGGCATTGCTGATTCTTTCAGTGCTTGGAGGCTTAATTTTAAAACAATCAGCTCAACAAAAACAATTTACTTAGAACTGTCCAAACTACTCAATGTTAGCTGGGAAGCTAATTTGCTACTTGGTGCTGCACTTGGATAAATGCTACAACTAAGGGCAACTGGAGGTTTCCAAGTACTAAATCAGTTCACAACTTGATGTGCCTGTTGCTATAGAATTGCAAAGGTTTTGGACAGTAAAAGCAAGTAAAACCCATTCAAACCTACACACAAGGTGAAGACACCTGTAAGATGAATGTGTAAACTTTCATGAGGTAACATACAAAAAGTTCTTAAACTTTGAGGAGAAACTATTTTTCAGTCTGCAACTAATACCCATTATGTGACTTGAATCCTTTCAAAAGTTTGTATTTTTAGAGATTCACTTTCTCCTTAAAAGAAAGCTCAGATCGGCTTTGAATGTTCAACGATCAGTATAGCATACAACAGACTCAAGATCAGTAACCTGTATTAAGGTACCCTAATTAAGCAAGATATCAGGCTCCTTCTCAGTCTTTTTTCACAGCCTGCACAATTGGACATATTTTACTTGCTGTACAAGCAGAGATATCAGCAAGAGACTGGCACCAAGAGAAAGGACAGGTCCTCCCAGCAAGCAAGAACAGATTGCTTCTGGCTTTTTTGTTTAATCTTTTCAACAGAAGGAAAATAATACCCAGCACCTTGCCATCAGCAGTGCAGTAAAAAAAAATCATTTTAGGATTATATGAAATTCAGTGAATTTTTTTATTATTAGATATTTTGGGTCATCTCTCAGTCTAGCTTTGGAAATCATGCAAAGTGTCTTTTTTAGGGTCTGCAGATGACAGAAATGATGAAGTATCTTACAAAAACCTTTATTTAGGCAGATGCAAGTAATGCTATGACCACACAGAGTTCCCAAGTTAAAACAGTTTTCATTAATTCTATCCTGAGGTGTATAAGCACAGAAAACTCCTACATGCTAAAGGAGCTTCCCAAAGGAAGACAGATTAATCTGGTACCTTGTTCTCATAACTGCCTTTTATAAAAGCAAGGAAAATGAGGTAGATATTAATCTATCACGACGTTACAAAAGTAACTGTTACAATGACATTTGTAATTGTTAGTCTGAGCAGAAGACATGGAGATAAATAGAACTGTTAAGACAGGAAAGGAACTGACTAAAGAGAATATAATACTATGTTGTGCTATAAGGATAATTACAGGCTTGGAGTGAAATTACCCATCTTGAAAGATCTGTTAGTAGGAATGATCTTATTAAATATTTGCATTAATAATATGCTCCCAAAAGTTTGTGTTTGCTAATGAAATTTGAAGGTAATGAAGTTAGCAAGCAACATTTAATCAGTGAAGAACGGGACTCAAGATAAAAAAGGAAACCTAGCATAACAGAAATGGGATGGAAGCAAACAATAAAATTATAAACCTGGTCTTTAAGAATTGTGTGAGAAGTGAAAGAGCAGAATGACTTAGGCATTTATAACCTGTCTGTGGACAACATTTAGGACAGGTGTGAAAAAGGCAAGTGAGATCCCCTTCTCAATAAAGTCTTGGCTAGTAGCCCTGGGAATTACTACTATTTTACTTCATCTAAAATCTGGGCCATTTTTGCTCAAGAAAGGTTTATTCCAAGAAGAAAAGAGAACGTTTACACGGACAAATGACCTGGTGAACCCAGAGGAAGGACTACAGCACACCCAAGTACACTGGTCCTCCTACTGTTCAAAGTAGAGACAAGGTCAGTGTGTGCCCTTGCTCCCTTTTGGACCTTTTAGACCTTTGCAAGCTTTGGACTATGCACCAACTTCTCTCTTGCACAAGCCAGGGTGAAGGGAGGAAGATGGAGTACACCTCATGCACAGTCTGACTGAAATTGGGAATGCTCCCACTTCCACCCCACTTATGTGCAACTTTGTAAATTGCTCTCATACAACTGTCTCTGAGAAAGAACAAGCCTGATATTAAAGCAACAGCAGGAGCTAGTGATCCAAAACAGGTGGCAAGAAAAAATCTATTGAGGCTGAAACTTAACTACTGTGTGAAGCGTTCCAAAGGAGATTTAAATCTTTAAAAGACACTAAGTGCTAGTAAACTGGAAAGAGGCCAAAGGGAGGTGAAGAGGCTGTGCCTACAGAGAAGGGGCAATGGTGAAAATTGCGAGGGATAAAACTCCTAAACTTCAGCATCATCCTCTCCACACATGCATATTCTATACATTATAAAATTATAAAAATGCCCTGGGATAGCTTGCTTGGGTGACACTCATGGTTCTAATGAAGAAGGTCATCTGATGCCAAAGGTAGCAGATACCAGGTAGAATGAGCTTTGAAGGTGTGTTTTTGTGACAAACTCAAGCAATTTGATAAGGAAGTTACAAAAGCTGCTGTCATGAGAAACAGGGAGAGGCCTTGTCTTCCCCTAGAACTTGGCATTCTTGCATAAACAGAATACTAAACTGTGAAGTGTTTCTGTAATATTTATTTTCAGTCTGAACACAGTTTGTAACGTGACAGACACTGTCAAAATGCAGTGTTGGACCAACCCAAACAGGCCCTTCTCAGTGAAAGAGATGCATTTTTTTAGCTGTAGGGAAGAGATACTCCGAAAACAGCCTGCTAACAACACAATACAGAACTTTTAAATACTAAGTAAACACTACATTTGGAATGGCATTGTGATTTTAGAGACACTATGAAGCAAACCTGCCCAGCCCACTCGTAAAAATCAAGGGAGCTGGGGCTGATATATCTGCTGTCATTGAAAGATGTCCAATACAGTCTATGGCATGGCATCCTTTACCTGCTAACCTAGAAAGATGGGCACCCCAGCCAAAGCCATGTTCCTATCACTGTGAAATCCTTTTAACATTGATTTAGTCAGGAGGCTTTGTTCCCAGTTCCCGCAGCAACTGGCTATTCCCCAAGTTTGTTTTGTCACAGAATAACCAAACCTAACTTCATTCAGCTTATGCACTTTGTTTGAAAAATGTTTAGCCTTTCAGTGCTGGTGAGCCTCAAGGCCAGAATGAGTTTCTGTGGATGTACCAAGACATGAAATTAAATACTTGGTGTATATATCCATTGCCCCTTTTTTTCTCTTTTCTTTGTATCTTGGATTATAATAAGAAACTGATGTCCCAAGTCTTCAAGTCTGAAACAACTTTGTCATACAAACCTACTTATAAAAAAAAATCTGAAACCCCAGGTCTTTAGTTCCCTCTGCATTCACTGCTTTGCTAGTTAGAACTTTTCATTTTCCCACTAAATTTGTCGTGATTCCTTTGGTTTAAATTGTGGTGGGTTTTTCTCTCAGTGACATTTACCTCAATTTACTTATAAAGCAATCATATCCCCTCTCAGTCACTGTTTTGTTTGGCTCAACTGCCAAGCCCTTGCACCACATGTATCAGACACTTCATGAAGCAAGACTCTTTCAGATGCACCAACAGTAAAGTGCAAGTTCTATCAGTATTTGAACACTGATATCACCCTTCTCAGAAGATGTTCACAGGTTCATAGGAAGGATAGTAGGCAGCACCTGTAGTTCTGTGGTATCAGTGGAAGAGGGCTGTGCTGCCAGCACTGGAGAATTCAAACCCTGCCAACAAGCACAGTGAGCCTTCACACCACCAGCAAATGGAGCTCTGAAAGCACACACAGAATTATTGTTCATTGGGTTGTTTTTTTCCTAGACACTAATGTGTGACAGCCTCAGTTTACTGTTACAGCACACGGTATATTCCCCTATACATTGCAAAGAATGACAGACAAGAATTTGAATAATTATGACTAACCTAGCAATACCTGACTATTTTCTGAAGTAAATTACAGCCTATTTCCCAGCCAACAGTGGTATATCACTAACACCCTGCCATCTTGCCTGGCCCCACTGAGATTTTTAAATACAATATTCCCTTCCCTGACTTCAACTCTACCCACTGTCAGGCTCCATTAGGCATAACAAGATCCAGACAGATTCAAGATTAAGCAACTTTTTTATAAAATCCAATTGAGGACTTTCTTACCTTGAGGGTGCAGCAGATATTACATTAACCAGATTGTGCACACTTTCCATGCAAGAACTAAAGGCATATATATATATATGCAGAGTGACTTAATTCTCTTAAGAAATAAGCGGGGGCTTTCTAGATTCCTCCCACCATAGACATCATGATCAAGCTCAGCTAATTGAGACCTTGTGAGGAAAAGGGTGTTCCTTAGCAAGGCCTTATTTTTCCAGAAGCAATATGGGAGTGCCGCTGTCTAGCGTAGGAAGTCTGTGCAGATCATTAAGGCAGTAATAGTCACGTGGAGAGAGGGGAACCAGGTTTAAAAAGCTCTTTACTGGCTAGGCTACATCTTCAGCTCCCAGAGAGACTGCAGCCCCTGAGTGGTGGAACCAAGAAGAAGAAATCCCCCTTCAGTCATCTTCCCCCTCCCCATTGGTACCAGGGAATGGGACAGAGACACCCCCAGTGCTTTCTGGTGAGTTTGTCAACAAGATGCCTTCAGGGCTCTGCAGCTGAGAGCAGAGGCTGCCTTTATGTCTGAAACAGACCGTGTCCTTTATTTGCTGTGGGAGAATGGAGGTGCAGACTCACTGAAACGCAGGAGCACCGGGTGTATTTGGGGGCACTGCGTGGTACACGGTTGGTATTTGGTGTATTTGGTGCATGTGGTGGAGTGACTGATGGGTGGGACGAGGAGGAGGTAGCAGTGCAGCTGCGCACCAGCATGATCCCGTGGGCTGCACTGCACAGCAAAACAGCAACTGCTCTTAGGGCACTGTGGTATGACTAAAGACTTAGAGCACGTATGGCATGGAGTGTCAAAAAGAAGAGAAAAAGGTCTTATGTGGTGTATTTGAAAGAGATGAGGACAGGAAATCACAGAGCGACCAAAAGAGATCATATGAGCTGTGTGGTCTAAGCACTCAAGTGCTCTGGAACAGTATAGCCACTGCTCAAATACTTCACCCAGATGAGGGCTTTAGTATCCAAGTTACAGCTTGGATGTTGGAGCTTGAACCAAGAGTTTTTTTGTGAAGGCATAAAATCTATAAATTTTCAACAGCTGTCTTACTAACATCTTTTTAGTCTTTGGCCTAAACAGAGGAGGGGAGGATGCCAATATGTGAACTTTAACTCTGAGGTGGTATTCTTTTTCACTTTCCAAGTTTGCAGAGAAATCTGTTATTCTTTATGAACTCTGACTTGCACCTCTTTATATATTACAATATATGTAATATCGTTTTATCAGCCCTAGCAGAATGAACAAGAATGGTAGGCTTTAGCACCTTCGAGAATCCTCTCTGGCTTGCCCTGGCTCTTACCAATGCCAGGCAGAAGGGAAGCTATCTAGTGCCGGGGAGGGAGAGCTGGTTTCTGCCTCTGTGGTCAAATTTTGTTCCCTTAACTGACACTGAATGTAGAGTTACTGTTCACAGCTGTAATAAGAAGAGTCCCTGAAAATCCTATTCTGCAGCTGTATTTAGCCAGCTTCTGGCACCAATCACTGTTCTGCCTGATAATTCTTTGCCCATTTTACATGTTAAATACTCAGGTTCCGTTTGGAATAGCAGCAAATAGTTAGTGTCCCACAAACATCTCAACCTGACAACTGAATTCTACCAGCCTCACTCTTGCCATGAAAGAAAAAGCTGGGCATCCATCAGTCCTGGCGTAGGAGCATTAGCAGTGTCCAGCTCTGTCTGCCATCCAGCCTGCATCCCACCGGGCTCTGATGTCAAGAGCCAAATTCTGCTGTCTAACTAAAGCCACACTAGCGGACAGGGGAGATCAGCCGAGAAAGAAGGGAAGTGGGCAATCCAAGCAGGCTCTACCTGTTGCCTGCTAACGGCACTTTCAGCTGGCCGGAGCCGGGATGCGTGCTCTGCCTGGCAGGAAGGAGCCGCTCCGAGCGCGCCGTAGTCTGCGGCAGGACGGAGCCGACCTGTGCAACTCGGCGGGGAGCCGGGGGCGGTGCGGGGCTCGGGGCTGTGCGGACTCCGGGCGCTCCGGGGCTCGGGGCTGTGCGGTTCCCGGCAGCGCGCACTCCGGGCGGGCGAGGTTCGGGGCTGTGCGGGGCTCCCGGCGGTGCGGGGCGCGGGTCGGAGCTGGCGGGGCCGGGGCGGCGGCCCCAGGTGCGGCCGCTCCCCGCGGAGGAAGGCGCGGGCAGCCCCGCTCCCCGGGGGCGCCTCGGCGGGCGCGGGCGCCGCGGTCCCCCCTCTCCCGCCTCATTTGCATGGCTCTTATTACGGCCGTGCCTCGCTCCCGCCGCGCTGACACCGCCGGGCTGAGCGCGGAGTCGCCTCCAGCGGGAAGCGCACTTCCGTTATCTGTGCGCCCGCGCCCCCTCCTCAGCTCGCTCTCTCTGGATGTTTAAGGCGAGGATGAACAAACAGATCCAGCCCGAGCGCAAAGTGTCGGTGGTGGCCCCCTTGCCGGACCGCGCGGGGCCGCCGCCACCGCCGAAGAAGGACGTGGAGCTGATCCTGGTGAAGGAGCACAACGGGGTGCAGTACACCAGCAGCAGCCTCCTGCCCGCCGCCCCCGCGCCGCGCTACGGCACCCAGGACAGGGAGACCTGGGGCAAGAAGATCGACTTCCTCCTCTCCGTCATCGGCTTCGCCGTGGACCTGGCCAACGTCTGGCGATTTCCATACCTCTGCTACAAAAATGGAGGGGGTAAGAGCACCGCTTGCGAGGTCTTTTTCCCCGGCCCCACAGCCCTAAGCCGCACCGCCGCGAGGGCGGCATCCTCCTCTGGTTAGCGGAGTTTCTGGGGAGAAGCCGAGAGCCGGGGCTCAGCCCGCGGTGCCCGGGCGCGGTGCCGGATGGCGAAGGGAGGAGCGGCGGCACCGCCGCGCTGCCCCAGCGCTCCCCGCTGCTCCCTTCGCCTCCCGGGCAGCGGGAACTCGCCGCAGCCCCACGGCACCGGGGACACCGCTCAGCCCCTTCCCGGGAACGATTGCTCGCACACCCCTCGAAGTTTAACTTAGTTTTTGAGTACAGGCGTATTTGCCTTCTGCTGCCACTCCAGGCTGCTTAACGCTTTTTTTCGTTCGCAAAAAATAGCACCAAAAGAGGGGAATAAGAAAAAAAAAGCCCAAACCAGAAACACTCGAGCAGAAAAACAGCATCTAGAAGAGCTAGCGCCAGATTCCTGAAAGGTTTCGTGGGGGCAGCTTTAATGTGGGATCGGGATTTCTGCCCTCTCTTTTGCAGTGTGGGGGTTCTCCCCTCCTCCAAAGTAGGTAGGAGACTTGTTACAAACAAAACCTCACCTCCTGCACAGTTTGGCAATGACAGCAACAAAAAATTACACACAGTAACTATATTTGGCTCAGATTGTCTGGCATGTCTTCAGTAAGACCTTAACTCCATCATCGTCTTTCATCTCCCTGAAGTACGCTGTGTTGTCAGTGATGACTCCAGACTGTGATGGAGTAACACCATCTGCAAGCCGGGCAGGTGCCTGGGGTGCTTTCAAATCACACATAGAAAGAACAGACCCTGCCTGGCAGATGGAGAACTGTGTGTGAACGGTGAACCACACAGATAGAACTGATAGATAGAAAGCACACTCTGTAAGATATGGATGTATACAGTGATAGTGTGGTTGCCTGGTGATAAAGGGTAATGGTTCACACTTGTAGCATAAAATAATTGCTTCCTGTGAAAACAGGAATGCAGGATGGATGGGAAAATCCCTATCAAATAATACGGAATTATACCTGTCCTTGGAACTTAATAGGAGACTGGTGCTAATGAAACAGTAGGTCGAGTTCGGTACCTACAAAACTTCTGACAAGAGTCAGAAAACTTCTCTGCTCACCACCCAGACAGGCTGAAGAAAGTAGTTAGTACTGAAAAATAAATTCCATCTTTATTTCGTTATGTCCAAAAATAGTTCTAGCCATTCACACTACAGCAGCACAATGCATCATGAACCCAGCAGGCTCTCACCATGTCAGGTGCAGGTGTGGCAGCAGCATCATTCATACCACTCAGAACATATGCACCATTGCCACATCTCCAGCTCATCTGGCAATTTTTAGGAAAAGAGATATATTCCCCTATCTCACATTGCACAAGGTGACACCCAGAGTGCCTGAACTCTTTTCTATTGTAATTTGGGTCACTTCATTTCCTAACCTGCTTCCTTTATAATTTATTGCCAGCTCAGGCGGTAACAGTCTGCAACTCTCTTACATTTTGTTTAGCCACCATGTATTATCTCATGTCAGTTCAGCTAGAGAAACCTGGGTCTTCATTAGCATCTTCTGATTCAAATACTTCCAAATGGCAGTGAAGAGAAAGCCAACACAGCTACAAGAGGCACCTTTCAGTGAAAAGTTTGCAGTAATTCTTTGATGTCATCAAAGTAAAATCAGACCTTTACAAGAAAAGGTGGAGAGGCCCTATGATACCAAAAACTACGGAATGACTGAGAACTGTTTACTGGTACAGAGATCAAACACTCTGGTGTCTTAAAAATTTTCTATCCATTGCCTCTCATGTTGGACATACATATCAATTTTATTCAGTAGAAACTCTTGTAAGAGATTCAGGCTCTAAAAGAACTTTACGAAGTTTCAAGCCAACTCAGTCCTTTCTTTCTTTCAAACTGTGTTCGGGAGTTTTGTTTGCTTTTTGAGTAAATTTTCCTACAAGACCAAAAAACATAAGTCAGTGGGCAGAGCTGTGGGATATCATTGGATTTCATTGATATCTTTCCTGTCATAAACCATAGATATTCTTAAATAACTTTTTTTTCCCCCACACTGCTATTGCATGAGGGAAGCTTTCTAGCACTAATTTAACTTTTGCTGCCTCAAAAGGATAACACAATGGGTTTCTTATAATTGCTGTGTATCCCCATGCAGAAGTTGGTACATGGATATCGACATGGGAAACACCTAATTTCACTATCTTAGTAGTTTTTCTGGATTACTGAGCAAATTAAAGGGTTGAAATCAAAAGCTGTTTTTATACTTGTATAGCATGTTCAGACTTACCCTATTAAAAAATTATAGGATGGTCATAATAGGATTACATTTTTGCTTTTTGATATTTACAAGGAACTACTAGGTAAAGAAAAAGCCAACACAACAGATTAAACTTGAATTGGATGGTATGTATAAAGTAAAGCACTGGAAGGTAAAATGTTGCCTTTCCTCTTCCTCCCGCAGTTTCTCTTTATTCTGAAAGCCTCAGCAATTACTCAGCCTCAGTGACTTAACTAGAGCTGACTTTAGACAGTCAGATGTGTGGGTTATGAACATGTATTTCTTCAACAGATTGATACAAAATACTCAGTGAAATGGAAGCACATTGCAATGCCCTAAGTCCTGGGTCAGCATAGCTTGCGCTACATAGCAAAAAGAAATTCTGCTATCCTACCAAAAGCTACACACACAGAGGTTCTACAAACGTTCTTACAAGTTGAACAACAATGTCAAGGACATGGAAGTGGTAGGAAATGGCATCTCCCTTTACACTGGAAAAAGGTTAGGTGGTTGACATATGGACTATGTCCTAAAGCTAACTATGATTAATTCAAGATGCCTGCAGACACACTAAGGGCCATTCCATATCTGTAATAGGAGGTGGCTCTCAAGAAAGCATGGAAATTCACCAGAACTCAGAAGGAAACTATAAATACAGACTGTATTCCCCTATTCAAAGTTGAATTTTACACGGTCAGGGATGTATATACATCCCCTTCTTTTTACTAGCCAAGTTCCTTGAGTTTCTTTATTTGATAAACTCTAGGGAAGTTTTCTAGCAAAAACAGACCTAGAAGCTCTGCGGTTAGAAATGGAAGTTCCATTTATACAAAACTCTGATAGCTTACTTTAGTGAGTTTTCCTTCCACAAGGCATACACCACCCAGTGGCAGCTATACAGACATTTTCTTGTTAGATTACTTCGGAGAAAGCACTGGTGATAACAAAAAGAAACATTTATATTTTAACAAGCTCCCAGTAACAAAAACCCAGAGAGTAGGAAGCCTCCAGCAGAACTAAAACACTGAATGAATAGCCAGAAACATCTGTGTTTTGGGAGTAGCCTGCTGAGAGACCCCAATGGGACTTCTGCACAAAGATAGATGGCAGAATGTAACCCTTCTCTAAACAACTGTAATTTTTGGAATCATTCTCCTGCTATTAAAAAAATCCCCGGTCTTTAGTAAGATCTAAAAATCCAGAGTATTTATTTTTCTATATCAGTTACCTACTTTCATAGGACTTGCCTGCCTTACAAGGGCAGAGACAGATCCAGTGGCTGTATGGTAATATGAAACGGGCCACAGAAAGCTTACAGGACAGTTTAGTATGAACTGACTGGGTGAGTTCTTACCCTCACTGACTTCTTGGAAGCAGGATATATCCACTGAGTGCTCTAAAGTATTTATCAGGTGATAGGTTAGGCTCTGTACAGCTCGGAAAAATCTGCAGGCTCCCATTAAGCAGATAAGGCAATACTCCAAAAGGGGGAATTCTCAAACATCACCTTGTCAGTCCAGTTGATCAAAAAACCCCCACAACTTTCATGTATTTGACTTTGCTCACAGCACAAAGGAAAAGCACTGTTTGCAGCAAATGGAATACTTTTTGTGCAGTACATTTGTGAGAGTTGCAAGGAGCAGGGCTTGTCACTGGAGAAATCATCAACTGTGGTCATTTCTACTAGCTAATCTTACAAGAGCTATATCCTCATTATAACTTACTTCTGGCAAGAGTGCTTTTTTTCCTTTTTTTTTTCTTTTTTTTTTCCTTTAAAAAAAAAGATTGCCTAGCTGTATAACTCTCTCTATAAGTGGTCAACATCAATATACTCCAAAGAATTTTTATAACCCAGCCAACCTTCTAATTGTTCCCCAGCTCTACAAAAGAATATGGTGAATTGAAGAAGAAGACTACTATTAAAATTATACACTCATCAACTTAGGGAAAGATTGACCCTGCTATTTAGATTACATCTAAAATTTTACTGATGCCAAATGAAGTTGAGTAATGCCTACGATGATTAACTGATGTGCTCACAGTGGGGGAGGATGATGCTTAGTCTTAGTTAAGCTATTGTAGTTTTTGTACAGGACACTTTTAGTATTAATATTCATTTTTGTTTCCGGTTCCTGCATATTCATAGGCAGAATTAATACTTCCCCCTTAAATCTGGGGAAAAAGAATTTACCAACATAAAGTACGTTTTGTGAGCCAAAGTATTTGCAAGGTCAGTCATGTTCAGACTACTCATTAGGAAGCATATAATTGTCAGATTAGTCACTGGAGACTTACTGTATCATAAGAATCAGATTAAGTTTTTAATGAATTTAAGAACAGCGGCAGATAAATATTTTAACAGTACTGTAGCTATCATAATACACACTTTTAATCTCCCCTGCAGCATTATTTTTAAGTATTTTTAGACCACAGTATTTCCCAAAGAAGTTGTTTGCTTCAACAGATTGCCAGCAATCAATACACTTCAGAAATATCTTACAATTTGTCCTAATGCTCCCTGTCCTGTTCATACTTCCATCAGCTGTAATGCAGGACTGAGCAATCCACAGCACAGGTACCAAAGACAGCATAAACCAGATCCAAATATCCCTGAACTGGCCCAGCACGAAGTCAGGAGCCAAGAGTTGTCACACATCGAAAATGACACTATGGAGCTGTCACCTCCCACAGAGCTGGGAGCCTGGCCACTGCACCACTTCACTGAGAGCAAACCGTGGTGCTGACAGCACCACCTCATCTTTCTAGTACACCCTGCCTCCTCAGTTTTGCAACATGTCTGCCACCAAATTCAATCACTTATTTTGGAGAAGAATATAACCTGGCACTTTACAGTTCAAAGGTGGATGACCTTTGCCTTACAATGTCAGAGTTTATATTTCAAAATAGCATTGATGATGATAATAATAAATCAACTTTGAAGTAATCTCACTGCAAAGCCTACGCCAAGAGTTTGACTCATCAGTCAATCAAAGCTCAGATGCAAATCTAGTGATTTTGGTTTCCTAAAAAGGGGTTTTCAATTCCCATTAGCACATCAAACCACTGACCTCAGATAGGTTAACCTGTTATGCTCATCTCCTTGCTATGGCCATGAGCTCTGGGTTCTCAGCCATAGTGTGACACTGGGGACAATGTTCAGCTGTGTGGTGTGGCAGCACCTCCTTTCCCAGGGCCAGAGTCAGTGTCCAGCTCTCAGCTGCTCACTTCCCTTTCCCACTTCATCTATTTTCTTTCCCTTCCTTGATCAGCCACTAATCACCTGGTGCATGCAGGCCATGGGGTCAGCCAGGCTCTTCAGCACTGAAGCTCACATGCCAGTTGCCATCTGCTTCTCTGAAATTCCCTATCCTGCTCTACACGTCTTGTTGGCTCCACAAAATAAATCTTCAGAACAGGAACGTCTGCAGGGTTATAAGCTACTGCATCATACACCTACTACCTGTGATGCATTGAGAACAGCTGAGAGGGAAGAACTAAATCTCTCACCCAAATCTTTAATCAATTCTGAAGTTCTTGTTTCTGACTCTGATGTATGATACCATGAAATAGTGTATAAGTGGCACACTGTATAGACTGTCAGCTAAATACCTGCCTGTGCAGAGAAGTTATTTGTCTCTGAACAATTCTAGCAAATCTTAGCTTCACAATTTTACAAAGGTCTAAAGATACACCAGGATAGAAAGGTTCTAGACAGGATCCATAGCATTTAGCTTGCTCTTACACCTTAAGAGGACCATGCTGTGGCTGATGCAGGGCAAGTATTCAGAACTGATCTGAAGGATGCTCCAATCAATCACCAAAACTGATTTTCCAGCATTATTGACAACAAGAGAGGTGGTGTGAACAAGCTGACAAAAGCAAAGATACCTCTTTCTAAGTACAGTGGATGCATATTTTGATTACCACTTGAAGCACTTCCTAAACTAAGAGGCAGAAAAGACATCAAGTACTAAACTTAGTTCTGTTTTTGGAAATTTAAAATCTCTGCTTAAGGTGCTCCCATCCCCTGCCTCCTCCCCCAGCCCCTCTTCATTCCTGTACACCCTTCTCAATTCTGCCAAGGAATGGAAGTACTGAAATATCCCTAGAAAGCCATTCCTGCACAAGTAAATTCTGCAAGTCACATTAGGGAGACTTCAAAGCTCATATTAAGTCCTATTGAAACAAATACAGGACTTTCTTACAGTTTGACTAGGGGTCCTGGGTTTGGATACCCATTCAAGCTGAAATAGTGTCTGCTTTCTCACTCACATTGTCTTAAGCTCTGGGAGCAGTGGAAAATAGAAAGGCCACGTTAGGAGTGTATCAGCCAACAGCCCTTCTTTACTGAAGAAACCAAAATATCTCTAAAGAGATTGAGGCATGGTCTACATGGTTTGGGGGCAGAATTTCCCTTTCATCTTTAGGCCAAATACCACAAACCTGTCTGTTCAGTGAATATGTGAGTACAGCTCCAGCAGTTTCAAGGTATTATTTCCACACAGATACTTCCTCCCCATACTTAGATCAGTATGAAACAGAATGTTAATACAACTACTTAGACAGAAGATCAGGGGGAACATAGGTTTAGTGAGTCTTTAGATATGCTATGAGGGCAATGATGGATTAAAATCAGTCCATAAATTACTGAACTTCTTGCTGTGCATTAAAATGGAAATGAATAGTTTAAAGAAATTTGAGCAGTTCTGAGAAGCAACATCAAATAGCCCATGTCTTCATTTTTGCTATGTCTAATGGTAAGCACATCAGCAACTCCCAGCTGAAGAGCCTTTGTCCCAGTTTAACCAATTGATCAAATATTTAAGAACTGTAGTGTGGTTCTCTGGCATCAGTCTGCACTGAAATGTCCACAGCATTTACATACATTGCAGTTCTTTCATGTAGTTACTAAATGATGTTGTACCTAACTGCTCTCAACATTATTACAAAATAGAAAACCATAACCAGCATATAATTATACTAATATATTGGAGATACAGTTATACTAAAATATTGTAATTCAGAAGTCAAGAGACAAATTTAAATGATGTGTCTTTGTAAAACAGTTCTTTCACTACTACCTCACTCTTAGTACTTTCCATTTTCTTTGTAAAGATAGAATCATTTATTTATTTGGGTTGGGAGGGACCTTAGGGATTGTCCCACCCCCTTGGAATCTTGCAACTGACTCTCAACTTCTTGACTTGAAATGTGACAACAAGAAAAAAATCATTATTGTTGTTGTTACTATTATTATTATCATCATCATCATCATTAAAATTGAAATAAATTGTATTCAGGACAAATCCACTGTCCCAATCCATTTTCAATGAAGAGTATTTAAGGAATCCAGGAATATCACACTGGTTATAAACCCTGAGTTTTCCTTCCTCAGACTTTTGGAGACAAAGGATTCATGTTAGCAGCCCATTACCCATGTCTTGACAACCTGTAATTGCCTCCTCCAACTACAATTCCTTCATCTTCCACTTTCCTTCTCCCTAACTCTGTATTAAGCCTTGAACCTTTGATGGAAAGATTCCATCCCAGTTGTGCAGATCTTATATACTGCTGCAAAGTCACAATACTTTCAAATGAAAGGCTTTATCGACATTCAATACTTGACTTCCTCATTTGACTTGACTTCAGATGGATATCTGAGTCCTTCAGGAAATCAGCACCAAAAATGCCTAAATTCCCAGTACTGCTGAATAATTCTTGTTCTCATGGAAATTCTGGATAAATGTAGTATAATTCAGCATTTTAGCTTCTATATAGATTCAACATACTTAATTTTAGCTACAGAGGTTTTGAAACCTTTAATCCATAAAGAAGGAGACAGGAGGTGGGAGAAATGGAAGGCAAACAGTTAATTTCCTTGCCTTGTGACATATTCTTCAAGAAAACCATAGGCGAGAACCTCTAAACCACTTATCAAAACTATCCTTTGTTTTATTTTCATTCTTCCTTCTCCTTTCCCCTATTCTCTATTCAAACAAGTTTTGCAATCTGTCCTGAAGCATGACAAAGGTGACAGCACAGAGTCTACCATTCAGAAGCAGAAACTGCCAGCATGGAGGTCTGGCTGCATCAGCCACATACTTCTCTGCACTCATATTCATCCAAAGCACAGTACCAACTTTCCAGTGAACAGAATTCTGTGATTACACATTACTAAGCAAAACCCAGGCAGGATTGGGCAGGCAGTTGTCTGTTGCCAGTCCATAAATGTTTTTTACGACGAGCGTTCCGACTGCTGGTATGTAGTAAGACAAGCTGCCCGTGTTATACAATAAGTCTTTTTATAGAAGATGGTAATTTTTCCAGTGCTCCTACTCCTTAAGGCTTTATCAACACAACCACTCACTTCCAAAAGCACAAGTGATTGCAGAAGCTGTGCTTTTAATGTAGGTATTAACTGGTTGCTACAGTTTGGCTATTATAATTGCCTAAGATTATATACTAAGTGTCCAAAATAAGGTCCAACACTCCCAGACTGGTGGTGTTAGACTACAAAAACAGAAAGACTTTTTAAGAATGCTTTGTTATAAATTGCTTTCCTAGAACAAACCCAGCATCAGAAGAGCAGTGCTGGTTTTATCCCACCCCACTGAGGTACATAGGAATTTTGATTTCAACAGCAGAAGACTATTACTCCTTTGCAGTCTTCATTTCAGAGCTGGAGAAAGTTACTGCATGATTTCCAAGCACTTGGGTGTCCTGTCTTGCTACAACATTCTTGCTAGTTTGAGAAGCAGCTTTGTGGCATTGATGTAGAGGAAGGATTGTGGCTGGGCAATTGCACAGCATTCATCTTTACTGAGGACTGCAGGACTGTGGGAATGAGCTGATTTTCCAGCCCATCAGCAGCATGGAAGAATGCACCCTCTGCAATTGCTTCACTGACCAACCAAACAAGTGTTTCCTTGAGCCCAGTGTATGTACAGAACTAAGTGGCTGAGTATTGTGCATCTTCTTTTTTGCTAGCTATTTTTAATTTATTCTGCACCTCCTGAACTATGTGGGTATTTGTGTACAGCACTCTTCACTGGTATTTTAATTTCTATTTTTCTCTTGTGTAATGAAAGACCTCTTGCAATGTCTATCCTGAAGCAAGTCAAAGGTGACAGCACGTTACTTGCCCTTAAGATCCATATCTCAAGGGAAAGTATACTGATTCCAGTCAAATTCCAATTAAATATAAAAGGGGGAAGAGGCTGGACGTTTTTCTGGCACAGCACTCTACAGAATAGAATAACGGGAAGCGTTTTTCAGACCACAAGGTGGAGCAGTAGATCCTCACAGGTCTTGGGAGATGGCAACCTGATAATTAATGTCACAACATTTATGGAAAAAAAAGAATTTCAGGGTGGCTCACTACTTTTATATACAGAGATGCCCAGTACTAACAAAGATTGTTCCAAGCAGACAATTCTTGGATTTCCCAATTTATTTTATTTATTAGTTTGTTATTTAGTGGTGCTAATTTACGTATAGAACCTCACTTGTCAGCATGGCCACAATAACAGCAAGAGACAATCAATTGATAACAAGAGGTTACCCCTGAACGCACCCTTTTTTAATAGAGTGCAACATTAAAATGGAGATACAGTCTCTTCCCCCCAAGGATTGATACAGCAGGAAATAATTTCTCAAATCCTAAATTTAGAAGGTTGTGCTCCAAATACCCTCAAAAGACTTGCCTTTGGAAAAGAAAAACAAGCTCCACACAGACTTTCATGGTTACATTCTACAGCTGAAAGATTTCTTTTTTCTTCTTCAATGTTAATGTAACCCACGTTTCAGGAGGTCTCAACACCTTTCCTTCTTGGCTGAGGAATTTCACAACACAGTAATTTCACAATTAAGTGTATTGGACTTACTATGATATTAGAATAAGTTCAAGGTCAAATGTTACCAAAACATCAAATTCACAGCTTAGAAGCCTCTCAAGAGTATGTTTGCCAAATGACCCGTCATCAGCGTGCAGGGCTGTATCTGCCTGCTGACGAACACCAAGACTGATGCTTGAAGAAAGCTCACAAGTTCACACCCTCAAACTGAGGGGTGATCAGAGCTGTACACAGACATCTGACTTCTACAGTTCATCACAAAACTAAGCACAAAAACACAGTTTGTGCTCTGCAGTGCTTTGTCTCCTTTCGGAAGAGAAATTCAGATGTGTAAATGGGATTATGAGACAGGTGGTGGTGAGATCAAAAACAGTCCAGGACTTTGTTTTGGGGAAGAGTTTGATCATTTGCTCCTTTTCTGAAGTTTGTTTCTCATGTATGTATGGCTCTACAGCCTTAGTTAAAACCAATAGATTCATAAACCACATGGGAGAAATCCTGACCCAGCTGAAGTCAATGGGTGATTTTTTTCCATTGACGTCACCAGAGCCAGGATTTAAACCCAAATAACAGACATCTCTCTCTTAAGGACTCCTAAGTAGACAGAATTTCCAGACTAAGAATTATGTGAGAAGAAAAACAGAGTAAAGTAATAAAAAAATGTTCAGACTAAACTAATATAGAAGACTTCCACTGAGTAGTAACTGATCCTCACTCAGTACAATAGCTCAGTACTTTACCTAATAAGCAAACTGTCAGGATTACATAGATGAAGGTCATTATTGCACAAAATACATTTATTCTGTGAGAGTTATACTATGACCTCAGCATTCTCCTATGTCAGGCTCAAGCAGTGAAAAAAAGTACTATTTTAAGAAGTGCCTTTTACTCTTACAGTTTCATAGGGAGAAATGATTCGGCAAAAGAATATCTTTCTAGCTTTCAAGGCTAAAGAGAAAAGCTGGGAAAGCACAAAGTAAATTCAAAATTAAAAGCCAGTAGGCAAATAAAATTATTGTAGTAGAAGATCATGCATTTTAAAGTATTCTGGGGCCTGCTCCATGGTTTTTGAACTTTTGAAATTGGTGGTTGTAAGGGTACAGCTGGCATCAGTTACTCTCTTGACTCTACCCTAAAAGAAAGAGACAGAAAACAGTTACCAGGCTCTTCCTAAACAGCCAGTTAATCCTCCATTCACTCATACAGAAGCTGATGACACAACCTCTGTCTCTAACCCTAAATTAAGAGATATTGCAATCTTCAACATCACCTACATTTTTCTTTCTAAATACTGTTTTACAGTCATGATGTAGTATGTGTTTAAAACTGTTTAGAAATACAAAAAAACCCCTGCTGTGTGAGAAGCTGAAAACACCAAACCCAGCCGCACTGATTTATCATAAGGTCTGAGTAATCAGTGACCAAAAATGCCCCACAATCTGCCCAAGCAAAAGTTTGCACTGTGATGAAACAAGAAGGATTTTGCTTCAAACTGTTAATAGGCCTCTACTTCATCTTGGCAGGGAGCTATGATGGGCCCTGGGGTAATTTTCACATTCTTCCATGGCATTTCAAGCTAGGAGGCCCTGTGCAGAATGGCAGTGACAAAGTATGTACTGGACAGCTTGGACTGAGGGGAAGATTATATTGCTTGAAGCCTATTAGGCAAACAATCCACTAAGAACAAACATAAGGCTCAAGTTGCAAACTTAAATAAAAACTTCTGTCTTATTAATTCCCACAGAAGGAGATGAGTAGTTGGAGAACAGAAAATGAAAGAAGGGTGTTGCTAGCCAGTACAGGTAGATTTGTGCAGTACTGTTGTGATTTCATAGTGGTCTAAATGAGACTCAGTTTACCCTTTCAAGAAAATTATGTCAAGAGAAGTAGTTCTCACAGTCCTCCTGCTGCAGGAGGGATTATACTGAGAAGTTTCACTTTGTGCTCACAATGCCCAGATCCTCAGAGACCCCACCTAATGGCTGGCACACAAAATATTACCAGCATTACCCTATGGCAAATACAGATTTTTTTTCCAAAAGGAAAACTTTTCGATTAAGAACCCTGTGACAGTTTTTGTGAAATTCCTGTGCTCGGTGCTAACAGAAAGGTACAAAATAAAGAAACCACATCCATTTGGAAATTACCCTTGCTCAGACCTTCCAAAATATTAGCACAATCCAATAGTAACTATAATCTTTGATAAGAGTACAGGATTTTCAATTTTTCTAGGCAATTATGCAAATAGTAGCCATGACTGTAATGGTAAATTTGCCAAAACCATTGTTAATAGCACCATGCACAGCCATTAAAACTTACAAATAAATTAAATTGATGCAACATTTGTCTTCAATATACAAAAATATTCTTTATAGCTAGATAGCATACTATTAATTTCAAATATGTGTGAAATCTGTACTTTGTAGTTTATAAAGCATGTCTAAGAAATACCAGAAAAGTGGACAGAAAGAGTACTTCCCGGTACTACTGACAGAAACCACAGATGGGTTTTACTAAAACATGGAGAATGGCTTTATAGGATGTGTAACTTTTTGCCTTCTGCTTTAAAGCCCTGTTGAACCTGCATTATATGTAGTTTACAGTACAGTTACTGTGCTGCCTTTAGTGGTGTCAGAAAGAACATTCATCTGGAAGGCTTCATGTATAATGACTGAAAGTAAAGGTTAGATTTACTAGAATTCTTATAGATAGGAACAATGACTGTCTCACGCTTCTGTCATAGAAATAACCCTTATTGAGAGGAGGAACTTTGGGAGTCTGTTGGGCAAGAGTTTGTCAAGACTAAGATAGTAAGAAAGTATCACACTATTAAAAATAAATCTCTAATAAAGACTGGAAAGAAAAGGAATGTTTTGCTTTAGTCATTGAGTCCAAAAATCGAAGTTACAAGTTAGAACTGGATTAATCACTAAACGGTAAGGCAAGTTTTAAGAGGACCTCAGATTGTTGTACTTGTTTCTTCTCTAGCAGAATTTCAAGGCATTTACCTCCTATTGGTTTGGACATTAATCCTCTTGAAAGCTGCTTGGCACTTGCCTGGAGCTGATTTAATATGTCTTGGGCACTTTGTTTTACCCTGGCACAGTTATGAATCTCATGCTGCCTAAAATGGGTACTGCATCCTCCCCAGAGGGTGCTTAACTTGGAGGCTAGAGGCTGGTTTTTATTTTGACAGCGTGCAAAAGAAAAGCAGTTCTTAAGAGAAACACCCTCCATCCAAAGTCGTTGAGAACCAGGAATTGCCCTGTTACATGTGCAGAACAAAGCAAGGACTGCCTAAATGAGGGGCTGAACTCCAGAGGATTCATCCTGGGCTCTTTTAATTAAGGTGGAAAAATGTTTCAGGGATATAAACTTGGCATTCCTGAAGTATCAAATGTGCAGCTCAGAAATTGGGTATCGTAACTTAATGTAGGTAGCAAAAGTGTCTACATAGCTCCTCAGCCTGCCAATCTATGAACATGCTGCACCAAGAAATACCTGTAGGGTGGCAATTTCAGCAATTTCAGATAGAAAAGCAGGTATCACTTTTGCACTGTAATTAATTAGTTTAGGTCACTCAGTGTCTAAAGATTATAAAAAGAAGGCTGAAACAATTGATTCAAAAACAAAACACAAAAAAGCCAAACCAAACAGCAACAACAAAAACCACAAAACAAAACAAAACCAACCAAAAAGCAAAGCATCTGCCTAGTACCTTCTGAACAGGTTTGTAGGTTTTTCTCTCTGAAACTCTGATTTATGTTAAACAGCAAGTTAGATCAAAGTATCTAACAAGCCATTCTGGCATCAAAGTCAGATTAATCCATGAATTTTGAAAACATTCATTTTTGTTTACAGCTGACTGAGGAAAAAAAGCCCCAACTCAAATGAACATACAAGTTCTCTGAGAAGGGAAAACAATGACTAACAGTCTGTGTCTGAACCAAAGTAAAACTGTAGTTGCCAAAATCTCCCTGGCACCAAGTCTCCCTACATTTAAGAGACTGCTAAGCTGATAAAGTAGTATTTCCTTTTGTGTACATGATGATATTCTGTGTATCACAGAAAATACCTTTTCAGCACTTAACAATTCAAGGCAAACTTATCACATGAGGCTATCCTATTATGGATCTAGTGCTGGAATCCAGGAAAACTTGATTATCTTGATCCACAAGCTCACAGAAAATAACCTTCTAATGTCTTCATTCAAAAATATTTTTAGCCATGGATGTTCTGCCACCAATAAATCAGGGTACATTTTGACAGGCACCTTGCTCTTGTACATCTGAAGTACAGCCTACACCTTACATGGGTGGTTTTGTTGATATGCAATTGCAGGTGAATATATCCTTGTGTCACCCCCAATAATTGTAAGGCTGGGGGGAAAAACCACGAATAGAACATTCGTGTTAATAAAATGCTAGAATAGTATTTTTTCCTGTTGATTTATTATCTTTTTAGCTTCCAGTCATGTCTGTTGTGAAGCAACAGTGTTCTCCAGGGAGGCATCTGCATGCTGACCAGCAGTCCAGTACTACACATCTCCCCTGACTAGAACCTTCTGAAGAGTTTGTGAACTAGAAAATTTGCTGGTTTGTTCCCAACAGTGTTATCTGTCCAGGAAAGGATACTACTACTCCTACAACCCCTGTCCTATTGAACATTAGCAACAGGGACATCGTAAATAACAGAACAATCTACAAACTGGCTCCACAGTCCAGCTCACTTACTCTCTCTTTTCTTGTTTAAACCAGCCAGGTAGTTAAAAAAGAAGAAGGCACAAAATCAAGATGGTGGATTTGGGCAGGAATGTATGTAGCTAGGCTTTCATATTGTTACAAACTCCAAGTATTTATTTATTTAACTATAGGTAAAACTCGCCTTGTTGCATTGATTTAGAAACAAAAGCTCCAATTCCAATAGTACCTCTGCTATAGAGTCACAATGTTAAAAGCTATCATTGCAACTTGTAAAGCAGATTTTTGGACTTTCTATGGTCACAGTCATGGCAAATTATGGGAATTCTTTTCCTAAGCCAGACACAGCAAGTGTTCTGAAGGTCAGCAGCAGGAAGCCCCTGCAAAATTCCAGAGCTCCCACTGCCACACTGTCCATCTTAGATCAACCTGATTTATATTCACTCAAACCCACCATGTTTTTTCATTTATTCTTTAATTTCCTATCCAATAACACAGGCCAGAGTCCTGTTCTTGTATGTGCCTGCAATTATCTTTAAACTACACATTGTTGTAAATGTGATCGTTTCATTAATTTATGTAAATAGGACCTTGGCCAATGACTTGGCTGTTATTTATGAATGAATCATGCTGCTCTGAGTGGCTGGATATATTTAACTCTCATTAATTTGTTCAAAATAGCTACTAATGGGTTTCTTTAGCTCATGACTCTCGAAACAAAAGGCAAGAGGATGATTGGATTCGCATGGGGAGGGCCTAGGTAACCCTTTCTGTTACTATCCAGTGACCAGATTATAAACACACTGCTCTTCAAGTTACTTCAAGTGATTTTAAGGCAGTAGCAGGTTAACAGCTCAAATGCAGGCTTCAGCTGGCCTCAGCCAACAGCACTGAACCATTTCTGGAAACTATTTGTTTTCACTTTCTTTTGAGTGAAAGGAATGCTGTTAAAATTGCAATTCTGAAAAAACTGAAGGCTCTGAGCCCAAATTGAGAGTAGTAATATAAATAGGTTCAAATCTAGCAACGGTTTGTTAGAGGGAGTAGCTAAATATAAAGGCTTCAAGAGAAACATGCCACTCACCATGGTATAGATCCACTGGTTTTATGATTCAGAAATACTTTCCATGAAAAAGGTTGCATACTTGGAAGATTTTATTGTATACTTAGAGAATTTTATATGTGTAAAGTGCTGCTGACGTTTTTATAGTATGCCATGCAATCTGTTTTGCAGAAAAATGTTATTTTTGACAACTGTAACCTCTTGCTAGCTTTGCTCAACATCATCATACAGCTGCTGTTATCATCATCTTGTCTTTGACCTGAGGTTACATCACGCTCCTTTGTCTCTCTGACTTCTCTTTGCTGTACCCCACAGACCCTTATTGCTTTTAATCTCAGGTCAGTGAGGTCTTAGTGTTTCATGCCCAGGCATCAGCATCAGGCTCAGCTCCCCTCCTTCCTTGGTGGCTGTGCAAGCTTGGTGGCCTTTCTGCTGAAGAGCCAGATAACATCCATGTACTAGATACACCTGCCTTTCCAAGTACCTAGTTTTCTACCCAAGACGGTCTTGTACAATGTAGATTTCAAGATCTCTGCATCAGTGACTTCATTTTTCATTCACAAGAGTGTGCACACATTAGATTTTCCACCCATTTTCCTTGTTGCCCAAGCAAATGTACTACATTCTAGCATCTGTTCATTGATATTGTTTGGGGTATTATTTATTCTGTATGAAAAAAAAGGCAGTGTTGATAGAGATATTACCTTGTATTTCAATTCACCAGTTGGGAGATCTCTGCTTTAAACTTCTCCTGCAAAAATACTGGAAACACTCCTATTGGAAAATATACTGCAATATTTGCTCAAAGTTTGTTGTTTTAGCAGACACCCCTGCCAGTATAACATTTTGACTAGAAATAACCATGGTAACAAATGCAGAAGGCTAACAAGCACAAAGAGTTCAAAATTGTTTCAACTAGCCCTATTCTGGCCTACTTCTTGCATGTGCATAAAAAAATCCTTTTAGGATAACCACAGCTGTTTAAATTATCTTTTTTCAGTCATTAGTAAATTAATGCTTCTTTCTGTCTGGGATTTAAAAGTGAGATGAAACCTCCTGGTAGGATTGTGAGGAATATTTAGAGCTTTTGCTTCCCACCCCTTAGGATGTTGGAAATGCTGATAAAGAGAGGAAACCCCCCATGTGGATTCTGGTATACCAAAATCAAGAAGTTGTTTTGGCACTGAACACAGGAATGTGAAGTGTGTCTTGTATTTTGTCCTTAATTAATGAAATGTAGTAGTTTTTAAAAATACTTCTATGTAAGTTTCCACTTGAAGTTTCACACAGATGGTTCTTGTAGAAGCTGAGGGTTTGACCTAACCTAGTTTTGCATAAGACATAAGGCTGTCTTAACCCCATGTTTGCACTGGTACCCTAAAGGGACATGTATGGATCTTGTGAAATCTGTCAGGAGGGAGATGTAGCAGTTCACAACAGTCTAAGGCCAAGCTGTGGCTTCCGAGCTGCATGTGACTTCTACTGAGTCAAATATGGCTCTTGTGCCAGAGCTGTATTACAGATGTTAATTGCTTCAGATTTCTAGCTGCAGAGGGAAATTAGGAACCATTATGGGTTGCTGAAGCTAGTGTTGCCTTGTGGGATGCAGCTGTGTGCTCACACCGTGGGGGAGTGGAATCCCCTCGAGTGCTATCAGCGTGTTACTGCCAAAGCAGCGATTGCACAGATTGTGTTCCCTCAGCTCGCTGAGGTAGGTAGATCTTGGCAAGCTCGTCTGAAGCGTTAGCCAAGCTCTGCTTCCCAAGAGTTCAGCTGTCTGGCTACAGGAATCTGACACTGGATTCATGCAGTTACAGCACTGCAGTTTCTGTGGCCAGTGGCATGGGCAGGAGTGACAGGGCTGACATCGTGCCACCCTTCCTCGCACACTCTAAATCCCTAGACAGGGCAGGAATTAACAGCCAGTGCTCCTGCAGAGGAGTCTGGTCTGATGCTCCAATTCACACCAGTGGATCTAAAGCAAGAGGCCCACCAGGACTGCTTTGCCTCTTCCCTGGCCAACAGGATCTTCACACATACAAGACTGTAAGAAGTCTTCCAAACAACACCTCTTGCTCACAGGATGCTGTTCCAAAGCAGCCCTTGATGGAGCCCCCGTGCAATCCCAGAGTGACACTGGTTAGCTCTCACACACATGCTGTTTACAAGCATTTGCAGACCATTCTAATCTGTATCTACTTCATGCGGAAATTTGAATGATACTTTGACCATCATGTATTTTTCTTTGAAGTAGTCTTGATCCCAGAAAGTGTTGAGTGAACACCATGAAAATTGATGCTGGATATTGGCGAGGAATATAAGAGCAAATATAAAGATACTTACAAATTACCTGACTTTTTGTTATTTTTTACCTAATCAGAAGCTGCTAAACAAGAAGTTTCCAGAAGACTCCAAAACATTTAGTCAAACTAATATGACTAAGCACCCTTACTTTGGTATTTATCTCAATTTCAAAATACTTCAATCATTTAGCACCTGAAAAGTAACCCAGCTATGAAACCCTGCCATACTGTGTAACTGCTCTTTGATGAAAATTACACCACACCTTATTAATCCCTTGCGGGGGCAGGGCGGGGGAAGAAAAAAAAGAAAGAAACCTCCTTTAACTAAAGCCTGGAATGACTCGCAGCCAAATAGATGACACTTAAGCAAGTATGCCTAAGTACCATACACTTCACAGTTCATCTTGGTATTAGTCATACTTAAAAACTGCGTATTTTAAACGAGCATTTAATACGTATGTCCACTACACATCTCCAGGATTAATCTGCTCACATACAAATTTCCCTGAAGAGGCATCATATTTTCCACAGTCTCATGACATTAATCAAACATCACTCTGTGCAAACTCCATACCTCCCAAATGCAAGCCAGGTTTGTGAGTCAGCTCCACACACTGTAATACTATCAAAGGAAGACAAGTATGGCACTTCAAAAGCTCATTTGCAGGAAATCTGACAGTAAAACCACCTAAAATATTTTTTGCAGATACTAGATATAGCAAAAGCAGTATGTAGTATCCCAGATTGATTTTGCTGAGTATGTTTCAACATTGAACAGAGCTCAGAATTGCAGGGTATCAAATATCTGTTGAATACAAATATTTTTTTCTGTACAGTATTCAAACATAAAACAGTTCAACATGACAATCATAGAAAACAAATTACAAACAGTACTAAAATATTACCAAAACATGTATCACTGATACTGTAGTAGCTTATGCAAATGCAGGTTGCATTTACATTACACTCCATCGTGTAGAAAATTCTTGCCCCCATACTGATACAACCAATATATTTGAGTTTTTAGTATGCATTCTCAAAGGTTTAAGCTGTTCTTTCTTTCTGTTGATATACCTTGTCTCTGTTTCATTGCAAGGTTTCAATTTTCAAATGACTAAACTTATGACTGAATGCTGAATACATTGTCCTTACCATTATGTTACAGCACGTTACTTTTAGAAGTAGATTGGTGGTATGACTAAGAGAGCAGAGTTTGTTTTTCCATTCTTATTCTCCAGTATAGAGTCAAAATTCGCTTTCTGAGCAGTCATTCTAGGCAGCTTACACCAGTAATAGCTGTGAAAAGCAAGCACAAAAGGTAAAGGAACAACTATATGGACTTAAAGCACAACAGTAGTTTCACACATACTTTTTAAATATGCAATTCAGTCTGCTTACTGGTATGTTTTAGAAAGCTACCTTCATGCTTTCAGCTTTTTACCTTCTGTAAGTTTATAAATTTAGAAGCAATACAAACTTACTTCCTTTTGCAAAGGAAGTTTTCAAATTACTAAACCAGAACAGATTTTAAAGGTTTGCAAAAGTTCATACTACTTGCTATTGGGAGAAATAGACAAGCTGCTGTTGTTTTTCCTTTGGCTGAAAAATTGAACCAGGATATTCACAATCTAGTTTCCTTTCATATGTAATTCCTAAGGACAGCAGTCAGTTACTCGGGATGTGTAATTACTGTCAGCTCTCTAGTTATTAAAGCAATCTAATAATGTTTTTAATACAGGCACATTTCATATTAATTGAACTGTTCTTGACCAAGCAAGCTACACAATATAATAAAAGTTACCCTTTGCATGTACCACAAAGCAGAGAACTGACAGAGCACACAGTTATTAAACATGACACCAGCAAGAATTGCTTTATAGTAACACATGTAGTCATGCACTGGGGGAATCTTCTTTCTGTGACCTGGATCATATAAAATAGCTACAAAATTTTCAGATAGTTTCTACGTTAGATGATCATTTTGCATTTCAGTTGGCAATACTTTTTCTGCTACAGTAGCTGTCACACCAGGATTTTTCCCTCAGCACCAGTTTCTCAGTGACAGTACAAACTCACAGGAGATCCTCAGCCTTGTGAAGTGCTGTGTTCCAGGAAGGTGCAGCACTGTCCTGCTGCCATATCAAGATGCTGTACTGGGGCCAAGCAGGGACTGCACATCCTCCACAGCAAGGGCCAGGTTGGAAAGTGCTGTGTTTAACCCATTCCATAAGAATAAGGGAATTTATTATAGCAAAGCCCAAAACACGTCATGGAAGCCCAAATTCTGTGTAAATTAACCAGTAGTAATTAATGTTCATGCCAGAGGTTCCTGCAGACACTTCACACAGTATGGTTTAAGCTGCACTTACAGGATCTCACATTTTTGTCCTCTGTTGCTGGCTCCATGCTTCCTTCTGAACATACTACAGTAAAAAAAACAATAAAATTTTTCATAGTCCCTTTCCCTTTCCGCTGTGCAAGTGTGTTCAGCATCTTTTCTTCTTCAGTTAGGAATAAATTTTCAGGGACACATTTTTCCCTTCAAAGCTAAAAAGCAGAGGAGAAGCATTAGGGGGAAATAGGAGTTACAGCCTACAGCTTTCCTTTAGACAGGAAAAGGATGAGAAAACAAGGGGTTTTCCTTCCTGATGTTTCCTTTCTACTTCCCAAAAGCAGTGGTTTTGTCTTTAGCCAGTAAAAGTAAGCAACAAAGAAAAATGCAACTAATACAAAGACTACAATGTCTACTTACTGTCTTTCCAGGTGCTTTTCTTATTCCCTACATCCTCTTCTTAATCATTGCTGGAATGCCCCTCTTCTATATGGAATTAGCCCTGGGACAATATAACCGAGAAGGGGCTGCCACTGTGTGGAAAATCTGTCCAGTTTTCAAAGGTAAGTGTCCCTCTGCTCTCTTGAACAGCACCTGAGGGTGCCACATGTGTGTGATCACAAACAACACAAAGATCTCTCATCTTTGACTGACAACATGGTATTTGGTGACCTTTCCCCAGCCCTTGAAGTCAGAAGTCTTTTTATTATCACAGGCGAAGCAAAAATTGGGAAAAGTCACAGAAATAATCTTCAGGGTGATTTCTGGGTGAGAGTAACAGAGGGGAATGAGCAGGAGCAGTTCAGCCCTTGCCCTCCCTTTCCCCTGAGTACTAGGGAGTGGGAGGATCTGGGTATCTCTAGGTGGAGGGAGGAGTTTGCCAACTCCAATCCAAACATTGCTAACCAAATCCCATCCAGGTCAGTTCAGCCCTGTCTTCCCCATTGACTAAAATAACCTCTGCACCATTCAGGATGTGGAGCTTCCTCTGCAGAAGTCAGCATACCACAGTGGCTGCAGCACTAAAAAGGAGTTCTAAAGACTGTAGGTTCAGCCACTAGACTTGTAACATCACAGAAGTTTTCTGTGGTGTCTCTGTACCTCAGTTTTCCTGCCTATGAAGTGGAAGCAATGATTCTGCTAGTCTTTGTAAAGTGGTTTTCAGATTTAGCAACGAAAAACACTTATTAAAATCTGAACATTATTATTATTGAGTGTTTTCCACTACGATTAACTCTCCAGCAGCACTGAACAAAAGGCTGTGGAGTGTTGTTTGTGCACTGAGCTACAAGCATTCTTCAGCAAGGAAAAAATAGGTTAGGTGTTTCAGGGTGTTTGGCTTTGATCAGGAAGTGATCAATGTGTGAAAGAAACCATGTGTTCTGCACGTGAAACAAGTATTGGTTAAGGAACCTCAAGAATCTTTCTAAGCACTGCTTGCCAGCAAAAAATGTGAGATCCTTTGTATCTATACCAGATTGTATCTAAAATCTTATGCAAAAGCCTTTTCAACCCAGAGATGTCTGAAATTAAACCAGGCAAGCTCAGCTGACCTTAGAACCTTAAAATTCAGATCATGTTCATCCTGGGACTGACAAAAGCTGAGGAGCTTAACAGTAGCAATCCAAACTTGATGGATCCGCTGCTTGGATATAGGTTACACTGAGTAAATGTTAGTCTTCTTTCTCAAAATACAGCTTTCCTCTTCAAGCAGTCTAGTGCCACACAATAAGAATAGTGAAGGGGGTTTTTCTTACCAGTCAAACCCAAAACTCGCATCAAAATCAGAGATATGACAAAAAATAAATAAGCAAGCTAATAAAATAATGTGCCTCAAAATTTTAAAATCAATTCATATAGCTTTACCTAGCCCTTCTATAATCCTGTCATGGGAGACAAAATTCATCCCAGCACCCAGGAACCTGAATACCCTTGCTCAACCAAATTTCCTGTTGATATTATCTATATACATTTGTATGACAATGAGGATTTTGAAAACCTAAATGGAAAAATTAGACCTTCAGGATCTCAAAGCATTTGAGCCAAATACCACTGTGCTCAGACATACTCTGTGTTGACTTCAGGATTGAAAAGATTATGAGAAAGGAAAATAGAACTTATTTCATGTATATTCTTGTTGACATTCCTGCTGTGTTTCTAAGCTGACATTTTCAAGGTGGACTAAACATACATTACTGTTGGTTTTTAAGGTCTCTTATTACAAGGATATAGTATAGCATAAGTTATTTGATTCTCAAAAAGTAATAAGCATTGAGACGTATTTGCACCTTAGTATAAACACAGAACTTTTAAAGTTTTGACTAAAACTTCTGATGACATGCAAAGACATTTTACTGCTAGTGCTTTGGAGTTGTTTCTGGGACAACTCAAATCTCTCACTCAGAGGAGAGGTACACAGTCTACACAAATTTATAACAGCTTCTCTAAATGAACAGCACTATAGTACTAATTTTAGCTATGAATATTATTGCCATGAACTCTAAGCACTCTACTTCTAATGAGATGCTATCATAACACATGCAATTACAAATATACCCTGTAACCTTTGTAACACAGTCTGTTTTCATCTCTGCATTTTTTTCCAGAGCCTATTTTAGACTGTGGGTGGTGCAGCATTACTTATAAGAAAACCTAGAAACACAAAAGCAAATTCATTCCTGAATATTCTTAAGATTTCAGAGAAGAGACATTTAAAACACATTTGATCCCCTTTTTTTTTTTTTTTAATCTTGATATTCAACATCTGTCATTGTCCTCCTGAATTGGAGGGATTTCAGGAAGAGTTTTTTTAAACAGCAATTTTAGCACTACATATATTATCCATGCTTAGTATTTTAACATTCACCCTAATACTTAAGAATTATCCCTTTGGGGGATTCCTCCCACCACTCCATTTTATTGATCACAGTGTATCACTAGAATTTGAGTGTTCATGTACTAGATTCATTTAAGCACCAAGGATTTGAAAATAAAGTTTCATCTTTACTTTCACAATAATTTCCCCTTTGTTAGGGATGAGCAGACTGGTCTATGGATTAAAAGCCTCCTGCAGAGCAAAGAGTAACTTTTGTACATGCAGCAGTCTTTGAACTGCCAACTCCTTCAGGGTCAGCATCTGTTCCTTATGCAAATTTTAAACCAAGGATTAATACTCTCACTGTTCGCTATTTCTTTTCTTTATAAAGAAATAAGAAAGCCTAATAATCTCCAACTGCTAGGCCTCCAATACAAAAAACAAAGAAAATTAGAAGTAAAGGTCTGTACTAAGTGCTGTGACAGTACAGACATGACATTCATAAAATAGCTGTAGTCTCTACCTGTTATATGCAGTACATACAACTTTGAGGGAGGATTCAGAGAATAAAGCTGCACACACAGTAAAGGAAGAATGATTGAAGTCAAGGCAAAGCAAGCTTCCTGAACAATTCTGCCCACCAGCTTTTGTTGGGTTCTAACATCAGTACCAAACCTTCCTCCCAAACCATTGGAAAATGTCCATTTTCATGAGGAGAACATGCCCTTTCTGGGGCCCTCATGCTAAAGAGACCCTCCATCCACACTTCACAAGATGCAAAAATACAAAGCAAATGTTCAAAGTCAAAAGAGAAAGCTTACACTGGGAATTCTGTGATCCTGGAGAGACGGTAAAAAGGGTTGAATGTCACACACAGTTCAGGCCCAACCTGATATTCACCAAGATTTACTGGCATGCCCAAAAACCACCTGGAAAGCCCCAGTGGAGCAGCACAGACTGTTTCATGCATGATTTGGACCCATTTGCTTGCTGATGAAAGCCAATCTAGGGAGTAGTGATGGGAAAGAAGCAAGAGAGGGTTCAGTGTCTGTTCCAAACTCGTTCAGGGTGGGAACGTGAGGCATAGGGAAACTTCATTTAAGTGCCGAGCTTTACTTTTCCAAGAGAAGTTGCCAAGGTCTCTGACATCATGAAGATGAAGTGAGTTTCGCTCCTAACATGGGCTTGCAGTCTTCTGCATTGGAAGCAAATCAGCAATGGAATTGTACAAGGACAAATTTTGACATTGCACTGCTTAATTTCTTTTTCTGACAAACTACTGGATTTGATAAAAGCCAGTCATTTTCCAAACCATTTCTGTGATTTTGTGTTTAGAGGTCAGGGACATTGTGTCTACATGTGTGTATGCAAATGTCAAAAATTCCTTTTATTGGTGTGAAGACCTAAAATGAATTCGCAATCATGTATGGGCTGAGTTTAACTCCAGTGTTTGTGTATACTGTTCAAGTCAAATGCAATGTATAATCTAGTTTTCCTTTGTCTTTAGGTGTAGGCTATGCAGTGATACTCATAGCTCTTTACGTGGGTTTCTACTACAACGTTATCATAGCTTGGTCTCTGTATTATCTATTTTCATCATTCACATTTGAGCTTCCCTGGACAAACTGCCACAACAGCTGGAACAGCCCAAACTGTACAGATCCCAAACTCTTCAATGCATCAGTGCTTGGCAATGGTACTAAATACTCGAAGTACAAGCTCACGCCTGCAGCTGAATTTTATGAGTAAGTGTTGACTTGCCTTTGCTATTTATTCAAAATTCTATGTCTAAGCGAGTTTCCTCTTGTAGGTAAAATAGTTTGTATCCAGCCTTTAGAATGACCATGAGGTTAAGGTTAAAATGAAATTGTAATGTTGGTCTGTATTCTGAAGTAACTAAAACTTTTGCCTCTGTGAGCTTTGGTTTCTCCTGTACCTAATGCAGTACTTGCTACTGAGCTGAACAGAATTGGACAAGACATAAATCTCCTCTCATGTGCCACTTTTGCTTGCACCAGTTTTGCCAGGGCATGGAAACACAGCAATATTCTGACAGAGATGACTACATGCCAAACTGAGCTGAGTTTAAGGTTTTAAAATAACCATTTGTTCAACAGATTTGGACTGTTTCTCTACTTGCAGAATATTTCAGAGCAGGCAGCAGAGCTCTGTTTGCTCCACTGCTTCAACAGTTCAATGAAGTGAGACGAAACACGGAGCAGGAGGAAAGAGCCAGGTTATAGAAAGACAGGCTTTTACCGATTCCTAAGCAAAAGAGTGTTCTCTGACATGGGCCAAGACAGGCAAAGGTACACTCAAATCAAACAGCTAGAATCAAACCCAAAAAGGTATATGAATTAACAACTGAACTATAAAACAAAGATTTCAATCTCCATTTAAATATTTTCGTTATGGACTTCTAGGGGAAGATGGGATTTGATTAGGAGGAGAAAGAAAGGGCAGTGAGCATCAGACTATTGAATCAGCTGTTGAATTAATCTGAATAATCAATTAATTAATATTTCTGTGTTGGGAATAGAAGGATATCAGGGCACATACCTGCTGAGCAGTTAGTCCAACCCTGTAGAAACAAAGGGAAAACACTGTTACCATAATTAACCTAGTGTGTGTTACACGATGCCTGGCTACAGTAGGGATCTTGGGGTCTCTGTTTATAGCTCTTTAACATTTGTGGCCACCTTTTCTTCTTGGGAGACAGCACAGTGAAAAATCAGCAGTGATACACAAACTGCTGGCAGGGGTTTGGGTAAACTAAACTCAGTGCTCTGAAAACAAGATGGGGGGTTGAGTTCAAAGGAGCTCACTAAAATGGCAAATAATGACAGCTGTGAGATCCACTGCCCTTACAACCTATTATATGTTCACAGCACAAATGCAAAGACAGATCATTCATAGCAAAAGGTTATATATGGATTTAGTCAACGAACCTGATTTTGAAGTGAACTAGAAGAAATTATTCATTCAGCATTTTAAGGCAAAGAACTGCATTTTTACAGAACTTTTATTTGAACAGCATTGTTAAAAGGGTTTCTTTAATTTTCTTGTGCTTAAACCTTAGTAAAGTAACATGCAATTCCTGTAATCTTGCTTTGCCTGTCTATGATTTAAAATGGTTCTGTCTAAATTCTTCCATCACACCACACTTGGGGAATGATTTTGACTTTGTAGTGGGTGAGGTTGTGGTAGAATCAATTCATGGTGTTTTGGTTTAGTTCCACTGATCTGGGGAACAGGTCAATTAATGATTGTCTGTACACTGAAACTTGAAATATGGTTCTTTCCTCACCTTGAAGTAGATTCAAAGTGCAGTGTAGAGAAGGTAAGAATAAAAAGGGAATTTGACATTTCATTATACTTTGATCCCTGAATTTTGGGGCAGTAATTAAGTCACTCGGCTTTGTACTTATTAGTGTCTAGATTACATTGCAAAACTGAGAAGAGTAACCACTTAAGTAAAACAGTCTACAACATCTGTTTTCCCAGCTGTAAAAACAGGGAATCACAAGGGGCATTATGTTCACTTATCCAGTATTTGGATGAGCTCATCAGGTCCAGCTGTACAGCTCAGGTGTGAACCCAAACTTGTACAAAGTCCTAGTGTATTTAGATCCAACCTAATAAACCAAATCAGAAAACAGTTTCTTTTCTTATATCAAATAACCTAGTCCATGCCCATGGTCTTCTTACAACAAGGGAGAGTTGAATCTTCTGATTCTAAAGTTTCATATTTTGTGCCTAGGTGGGAAATGGGAAGTGATACAGCTTAACCTTGGTTCTCGAGGTGGTGTAGTTCCATCAGAACACTCACACACAAACCTTTGGCCTCTGGTGGGCAGGCTGAGGGGGAAGCAGCGAGACCAGAAACACCAAACATTTATTTTGCATTTGGAAAAGTGACTGAAAAGAGGTACTTCCAAGACAGGCCTCAAGCAGAGAGCTGGTGTGATTACCCTGAAAAGAAACAGACACTTCTCTTTGGCACATGATTCCTTCACACTAAGCTGGCCTGACCATGAATTTAGAGTTGATTACTTCCTAAAGCCCTGTAGCTGCCAGAGCTGACTGCCTCAATCTCCACCAGCACAGGAATAAACTGTAGGAGGAAGTGGGAGTACTGTGATGTGACAGTTCATCAAATACTACAAGAAAGGTACCTCAAATCCAGCAGAAATACGCTGGTTGTCACTACTTACATTGAGTGAGAAAAGGGAAAACTTGCAGTCTAGGCCAGACCTATCAGCTGTCCGGTATCTGACCAGGAGGAAAAGCAGAGAAACCTCTAAGCCTCAGACTTAGGAGAAATCATCCCAAGTTACAAATTTCATGCCGAGGAAATGACAGGAGAACTTTGAAAAACATATCTGGCTTTTGTTTTCAAACCTCAAGAGCTGGGCAGAGCTTAAGGTTGAAGTGCTTCTACACTGAAGCCTTCTAGAGAGTTTCACTTTACTGGGTCTGGTTTCAGTTGTTGAGGCTTAATTCAGGCCAAGGTGCCACTGATGTCATGGGCACAGCTTCTTAAACAGCAAGGAGCATGACTTCTACAATCCTTTATTAGAGATGGTTAAAATCAACCATAAAGTATTTGTACACTGTGAACGTAGAAAACCAAGCTAAAATGTAATAACAACTGGTGCCTTTCTGCTAGCAATAGCAAGACATAAGAGAAATCTAGTTAGGAATAAAATGCCAATTCTGCATTTTTTTAAAGACACATATTAATTCTTTCCCTCTTCAGTGGTTTGGAATTAAATACACAAAATCCAAAGAAGCTTTTATCATTTCCACACATGTTAAAATACTTCAATAGAAACCCTTTTCTAGAAGAACAGAAGTACGTCACTGCAAATAAAGTTCCCCTATCTACTCTATATTGCTCCTATTTAAATACTTTATCTGAACACAGGCTTTATATCTGAACAAATACTTTATATTTGTTCTCTCCATTCTTGTGTCTAGGAAAAGTCTGTTACCATCTTGTTTTCATTTATGCTGACAGTGAAAAAAATACCAGTTTGGAGGAACAAAAGCACTATTCTTCTCACAAGGTACTTGCCTGCAAAAAATCACAATCTGTTGTAGGAACAAATCTTGGCAATTTTTTTGACAAAACAGTGAAATTGTCAACAAACATGTTGGGCTACAGCTATTTCCCCCTGACAGTACTTTTTCTCAGGGCTATAATCCATTCTTTCCTCATGAGAAATTTTACAGGGAAATTTTCATGCCAGATTCAGTAAAGGAAATTCACAGAATTCAAAAGTCTGCCCAGCTATGAGCAATTGCAAAAACCTACCTAAGAACAAGGAATAAAACCAAGATTCAGTCATGGCAGTCTACATTTATCATATACATGAATATCATATTTATGAAATTTATGAGGAGTGTGTGAACCAAGAATGTCCTGAAAAAACCCCTCACCCTATACAACAAAAGTCACTTTATAGACCAATAGGTTTGTGCTTTGGGGTACAAGTTTTCACTGAAGTGCCACCCCAGGCAAAGGGTCCACATAGTTCAATATCATGTCAAATGGAGTGATCAATGCTGTGTGCTCCAAAGATGCAGGAACCTGTCCCCATTAAACAATTGTGAAGCAACTTCTCCCAAAAGAGAAAACACCAATTCAAAATCAGCATAAGCAATTCTGCCTATAAATGCTTATAAAAACTGAATCAGGCAACAAGAACTAATGAGAGTGGATAGCCCTATACTCTGCTAATCACATCTGGTCTTTCTATGAAGCTCTTATGAAAAAGTCCAGTTTGGAGAGCCGTGAATGTGCTGAAGTGGGGCACAGCCTGGAGAGGAGGACACTGAGGGGAGACCTCATTGAAGTTACAACTTCCTTGTGAAGGGAAGAGGAGGGGCAGACACTGATCATTTCTCTGTAGTGACTCAAGAAGTGTTGGGACAATGCTCTCAGGCATGGGAGATGTGGACATCTCTTGGAGACGTTCTGTGCAGATGTAACAGTTGGACTCAACAATCCTTCCAGCTCAGTAAATTCTGTGATTCTGTGATCAAGCAGAAATAATAACTTATGTGCCATTTAGGGTGCCACTGGTGAATTATGTGATTTCCAAAATCTGTCTTGCAGTCCATTACACAGCTCCATTCTCCAACACAAGAGGGAGCTGAAATATCTAGAGAAAAAACCAGATTTTTCTGCATCCCCCTGGCATCCACTTGGATTGTACCCAGCACTCCAGGGTGAGGCACCTCAGATGAGTTGTACATATCTCCATGGCATAGGGAAGTGGGACAATCCTGGAACTTGTGTAGGAAACCTAAAATCAGGAATGAATGTTGGCCATGTTGCATTATTCTGCTCTAATATCAAAGAATGAAAATTCAGGTGTTTTCACCTCAGAGCTTCCTGAGCAGAGAATCTTGTAGTATCTCTTACTTCCCATTTTCCTCTTTGCAGCCAATATAAGGGAAGCAACTGAGTAAAATCTACAAGACCCAGTCAGGGATTTGTCACACAACCTGCCTTAACATAGACAGGCTAAAACAGCCTCTGCTGTTCCTGAAATAAGCAATCCTTGATGTGAAATAACTGTAGCATCATTGATGTATGCTAACTTGGAAAAAGACAATGAATGCAAAGTTCTCTTCAAATTTGCAAAGTTCTCAGAAAAAATACTGTTTTTCCAAGAACATTACAGAGCTGTACTCTTTAAGTCAAGAAAGCTTAGTCTATCTTACACTTTGGCCGCTGCTTCTTTCCTGCAGATGTCAGCACATTTTAACCTAAATCACACTCTAGCACTAGATCTTTGATACTTGGTGCTGCTGGAACAGAAATGTAAGTTCTAGCAGGTAAACATTCATGAGCTATTTACCAGCAATCCTCTAAAAGGGCATCTTTTGGAAAGCTTTTATAGCTTATCTTCAGAGGTCACAAAAACAAAGAAGAAAAAATCTGAAAAAGGAAAAGGTAGGAAAATTAGAGCTTCAAAACAGCAGCTGTCTGTAAAGATTTCCTTGTTTATCTGCCCTGTTACACAGCTGTTTTGACTGGCTAAAAGTATTTTTCTCTTCCTATTTTATGATCTCTTACTCTGATTAAGAGAGCAGAAGTCTTCACATGGAGATTCTCCTGAAAATCCTGGGAATCCCACATTTGAAAGGCAGCTCTGACAAGTGTTCCAAACAGTAAGACACATTGCTAGCTGCTTCTTGGAAAGCAAGCACACAAGGAAGCAGCTTCTTTACAAATCCGGAAAAAAAGGGCAAGAAGAATAATATGTTAAATGGGCAGAAAGAATGCAAGTTCAGATTCTGGTTTTCTGAGTAGATTCATCATACTCCAAAGGACTTGGTTTACAATGCCAAGCTCTGATGGCATTCGCAGTGTAACTGTGATAGCACAGATTGCCAAAACCCTCCCAAGATCCTGGCCAGATGTTCTAATCAGACACTTTCCTGGCTGTACTTATCACTGCCCGAGAGGATAAGTTTAGGATGGAATCAAGAATTCCTGCCCAGGATCCATTAATATGTGTGGATTCCCTGTTAATTATACTTTTTAGCAGAAATTCAAGTAGCTTTTTTTCACACTCTAAGCAAAAATTGAGTGCAACTTATCCTTTTTTTTTGCATTTAATTAAAGATAATAGGTTTTTAGATTAAATATCAATAAGTCTGCCTCTATGTTTTACTGCTTCCATGGGTAACAGCTATATTGTTAAATAGCTGTGTTGTTGTATGATAAGAGTTAAACTCACCTCATCTTTTCTATATAGGATCATTCTTAAATACATGTCACAAACACATGGTCACTATCCTGTTAATGCCTCACTTGTTGTTAGCCTCACAAAACAACAGAAACAGATCAGCTGCTTAATTTAGGAGGATGCTTCCTACAAATATCTTTTATCCAACCAGGAATTAGTCACAGAAACAGTTCAAAAATACAGCATTTCCTATTAAATATGAGAAACTACAGAAGCAGGAAGTCAACTGTTTGCTGATCTAGAATCACAAAATAATATCAGTTGAAAGACATCTCTCCAGGTCATCTAATACAACTCCTTAACCAAAATCAAGGCTATCTTAAAAAGCAAATCAGTCTGCTTGAGGCCTTTACTGGCCAGGTTTTAAGATCTCTAAGGACAGAGATCCTTCAGTCCCTCTGGACATCTGCTCAGTGCTCAAGTAAGAATCAAGCAATGGTATTTCCGAACTCCCCAAACACTTCAGGTGAAGGAAAGGGAGTTGTCATGATGGCACTGTGGTGTAAACAGATAGCAATGGGCCTGTGAGACCACCCAGGGAGAGAAGCACCACACAAGGATTCACAAAACCCCTTCACTGCCTGCCAGGGATGCCACAGGGCAGCTATTGCTGCAGTGCAGCACCCCTTCCTGCTGCCCCCAGCATGAGAAGTGCAAAAGCCTTTTTCCCCCAGTGACTTTGCTCTGTTTCTGTGTATCTGGTGTGTAGGCGAGGAGTTCTGCACCTGCACGAAAGCCGTGGGATCCATGACCTTGGCTTGCCTCGCTGGCAACTTTCCCTCTGCCTCTTGGTGGTGGTAATCATTCTTTTCTTTAGTCTGTGGAAAGGCGTGAAGACTTCAGGAAAGGTAGAGCTAATATTGTCCTTCTCTCTCGACTACATTCTTTGCCTACTTTAAGAAGTCTCCTAATTTTAGAAAGCAAGAAGATAAATCACTGATTCTGAGGGATTTTCAGGGACCAAACTATGTGAGAGGCTTTCACATATGTACAATGGAAATACACAGTTCATCCTTTATTTTATTTACAAGTTTTGCTTGTGTGATATTGCAACTGGAAATGTTGTTAATGTAATATTTTCAATTCAATGTTAGTGGTTTTATCCAGAAAATACTTTTAAATAACCAAAATTGTCTTAAATGTGCATCCTATTCTTAGCCAAATGTACTAATGTTTCAATGGTATAAGAGGCTATGGGATTATTGTGTAAACTGCCATGTCATGAGAAATATCTGATGAAAGTAATTTGAAATTATTCTTTGACATCCCTCAGAAAATGCCTCAATAGAAATTCTAGAGTTGGATACATCTGGGATACATCATGAAAGTATCACCTAACATCAGGCAATGACTGCAATTTTTAGTAAACATAGAGATTAAGAGCTAATCAACAGTCTAATCACACTGACAATGTTGTCTGTTTGTCAAAACTGTCTCTGACTGATATCTGTAAACTTATATATTAAAAGATTCATGATACATAACAGCATTTTCTCCCATGTCCTAAAAAGAGCTTCTCCATCAAACTGAATGGACTAAACCAAGAAAATGCCAGCTGTACTTATTACATATTCTTAAATCTTCTGTAACAGCTGATTAACCCTTGGGATCTCTGTTGTCTGCAGGTTGTTTGGATAACAGCCACTTTGCCTTATGTTGTATTATTTGTCTTATTAATACATGGAATAACCCTGCCAGGTGCATACAATGGAATAAATGCATACCTGCACATAGATTTCAGAAGATTAAAAGAAGCCACAGTAAGTGTACTCTTCTGTTCTCATTCCCTAATTATTAAACCTGTTGGCCTTGTTGCTGAAACTGAAAATATTACAGCTAACTTCTGAAATTAAATAGCCACACTTCTCCTTCTGCCTAAGCACTAGTCCACTGTCTCTGACAGTCTAACTTTCCAATACTCTCCAAAACAGGACTATCTGACACTGAACCCGAACAATTCAGATTACAAAACACCTGTGTGAAGGCACTTACAGGGGTGGCAGACCCTTAAAAATCGTCCATGCTTTGTATGTGGACCCAGCAAACTGCAATATCCTTTATACAGGAAAGTGGAGTCATGCAAAAATTTAGTTCTCAAAAGGCTAAGAATTCCCTCAAGAAGAAAATCTTGCTTTCTGAATTGTTAGCTTAAATATTAACCTAGTAAACAAAAATCCTGGCCTATGCAAACCTTGCTAAACATATAAAGTCAGGATTAGCTCACCTAATCAAACCATAGTCCTTCATACAAATAAGATTTTCACTAGTATGGTGTCCTTATCTTACTGCTGAAAGTAATGCACATTTCACTGTATCATTGAACAATATTAACAACATTAAGTATATCCAAACCAACCCAATTTGTGGAGTAACTTGGAACTAAGACTTATTTCATACATCGTAAAGCAAGTATAGTCACTCATACATGAAATTAGCAGCATTTCAGACCTACAAAGAACAAAACCTACAGAGATATTTTACCCCTCTACTATTCTAAGAGTAGCATAAATCATTTTTAAGACAGTAGTATCTCTATGGATGGGACACAAGGCTATTCAAATGGTTATAAATCTGAAAAGAGACAACATCATTTTACTAGAAGGAAATGTATCATCTTGAAAAATTACAGCTTTCAGAAATGTCTGCAGTCTGTCCATAGTTGCACTGTACCTTTCCTATGAATCCTGTCTTGATTTTTCCTGAATGATTAAAAAATACCTCAAGTGTTAGAATACAGACATATTTTTAATATTCTTAACGAAAAATAAATACTTACCTGGCTTTTTAATGCTAAATTTGAAAACGGGCATGTCTTCAAAAAGAGACCCAGACCCCATGTCTATTTTGAAATAGTCAAATCAAGCTTCAGATATGGGATTTTCATCCACCTTTGTCACAAGGCACTATCCACCCTAGTAATTCACATTTATGCATACACATAAATACACAGATGCAAAGATGAACAGAGCAGGTGCTTATATTTTTCTTATATATTTTAAGTGCTGTTTGGAAATAAACATCACAGTTCAAACTAGATGTCTATGGAGCTTGCAATAGCTCAGGATCCAGGCCTCCATAATCGTATCTGCCTTGTGCTTCTCAAAGGATATTCTCTTTGCTGCTCTTTCTTGGCTTAATATTTCTGCAGCTGCTATTTAGATGACCCTAAAGTTATTTGTTTCTAAGAATAAATTTTTCAGACAACAACAACAACAACAAAATTTACTCTAGAATAATAAAAGACTAAAGATCACTTATGCTGAGAAGGGTCACTGACTGCTTTGTCATGTTAGCATTTCCCTTCTTGGAGACTGGGATCCCTGCTGCTGCAATAGCCTTGTGTGTTTAATCTTTGGCCTCAGGCTCCAAAGAATAGAACCTGCTTCATTTCTATCTCAGTGCCCCCCTGGATGTGATTTATGTTTTTTTTGTTTCTTCCAAATGAAGAATCTAACAAAGAAACCTCCTCAGTCACAAACAGTAATGACCCACAGAGGGCTCTACCAATGCTCTTCTAAAAGCCTTTAGAGCACCCTGACCACTGTCAAGGTGGAGCCACAAACTGCTCTGCACTCAATATGCACAAAAGGTAAAATGGTATAAACCCTGAAGAAAGCTGGAAAGACTGGTGACTACCTACTGGAAAATGTTTCTATTTGTTTCATTTTTAATACATATAAAACCAACATCCTATCATAAAATGTATTAGACTTTGCATCAATCAGAAGCTGTGAAAATGAGAAACACAAGTATGAACAGCAGAATGAGCCCTGCTGTCTTACACCCTGCTTGGTTAGAACAAAGGGAATGTTTTGTATTTAATCTTAGTTGTAAAGGAATTTCTGATTTCTGCTCTTCTTTGCCTTCACCTTGATCTTCTTGATTTGTTTCCTAATCAGATGCTATGAGGTTCTTACTCAACAGATACTTCAGCATGTGCTTAAAATCTTTGGCAAATGCTAATCTCTTACTTGAGTCAACAGGACTTAAGCACATGCTTTAGGGTGCTTGAATAGTGAGAAAGGGTGAGTACAACTGCACTGGCAAGATACAAAAGAGACACAGAACCACTAAAAACAAGTGTCTTATGGTGGCAGTATGCAGATCTAGTTAGAGTTTAAATGAAGCTGATGTTAAAAATTTGCAGGAATGTTGTTAACAACAAAAGTTATCTGAATATTTTTAAGAACAAGAACAAATATAAGAGGCTTTGCATCCCTCTTTCTGTATTCTTATCCACATAAATGCTTTTCAGAGAGTTCAACCCTATTTGGTCTCAATCTTTGTGTGAAAATAGAATATTGAGATACTGGTATATATAAGGAATGAGCAAGGAATTAAGGTCATCAGGATTGTTTTGTTATTCATTGAAAGAAATCCATGATACCTAAGAACACCGTATGAACTACAATTTGAGAAAATCATATCCTCCTATCCACTGGTTTGAATAAACACTTCACAGAGTGCTTTTCATATTATCTTTCAAGTAATCAACTCTCCACATAAAATTAAGTTTTTCTAGAAACCCAGAGTACCATAAGTGGTTCACAGTTTCCAGCAGGCAGCAGTTGAAAGCATCTATCATCTATGTAGAGAAAAAAAGTGATCAGCAGTCTAAGTGCTTTCTTTTATCATGTCAGCATGGAATAAGACACCCTCTTCCTTTCCACTAGGCCACATATGAAAGTTTAGTACTAAAATCCCCATGCAGATACGGTTCATAAGCTGCTTAGATCTGCTAACAGATACATTAGATTCACTGCTGAATAGATACGTTAGATCTAATTTTGTAGAGATGGATGAATGATGAAAACCAGTGCTTTTCATAGTTGTTTCACAGATTTTCACAGTTCTTGGCAGATTTAATCAAACACTGCAGATCTCATTTTGAGAAATGTTGAGTATCATTCACACCACTGACTTTACTACCTCTGATGAAGATATTTGTTTAAATATCTCTGTGTAACTTAACAGAAAAGGGGAAACCCTTCTTAACCAAGATAGGCTATTTTCAGGTTTCTGGTTCAGGGAACCAGGACTGTGGCATTGTTCCTGGCTGCTGTCTACCAATCTTGAATGGATGTATGGTATGGAGGGACACTTTAGAAAATGTTATAGCTTTAAAAGCATATTTTCCCTAGTGGACAGTCCTTAAAACTATCAAGCTGCATCTAAACTGAAATTTAATGACTATCACAGAAATAACTCTTTCTCCAAGTGAGTGAGAAAGCTGAGAGATAACCTGCATGGTTCTGTTCACAGCACATCAGTCATGCTTCAGCTCCTGAATCAAGAACGCATCGTATGAAGTGCACTAATAGTCACACAGAGGAGGGTCTCTTATGGGAAAGAAAATGTCCTATAACTCTTGACCCATTAAATATTTTTAGTTTTCTGGTTTTACATTCCAAACTAACTTTGAACAAGAACTATTGGAAGTGTACTTCTGTCAACCAGGAGAAAAACCCTGCAATCCTTTCAGCACTGGCTAAAATCTCAGAAGTGCATGTGCAGCTGCACAGCCCACCAGGGCAGCAGTGTGTGTGCACTGAGGAGCTGCCCACTGCTCCAGCCTCACCACCTCAGGCTAAGCCATCCCAGACCAGGGCCATGCTCCAGGTGACACAGTCCCATTAGCATGAATGCCAATTGTTTTCCAAAACCCAGTTGTCTTGCTTTTCTGCTGCGTATCCTTGTGGACTGAACTGACACTGGCAATGTTGGTGTCATTCTGCAGGTATGGATTGATGCAGCTACTCAGATATTTTACTCCTTAGGAGCTGGGTTTGGAGTTTTAATTGCATTTGCCAGTTACAATAAGTTTGACAACAACTGCTACAGGTAAGAGCCTCTTCTTCCATTACTGCTGCAGAATTTTGCTATTTTACTCTGACCACCTGAAATAAGTATTAAGCTGTTTTTTTATCTTCCATCATATATTAATGATGGTGAGTGTAGACATAGTAACCAACCCAAATCTTGAAACACTGTCTTCCTTACCGAAATTTTAGTAACAGGAACTTGCCAAGATATCTGCTGCACTGCAAAGCAGAACAGGATTAGGTTTGGACTTTAGACAGCTGTGTAAACTGTGCTGATGTTTGCCTTTCAAAAGTACCATTAAGCGCAACAGTGAGCACAGGATGAAATCTCATTGGTCCAGGAACTAAAAGCAGAAAGATTCCAGCTTCCAGAAGGGTTTCTGTGCTTTGGGATTACATTTCTGATATTTTATATTGCACTCCATTTTAGGAATGCACTTTAAATCAAGTCAGTTTGTAAGTGTTTTGCTGAATCACCACCGTGGAAATTCACCCAGAATCACTCTGCGCCTTCTGAGAAATTCCAACATTTAGATGTTTTTGTTAACATTCCATTTTGGAATGAAAACAAGCATCACTTTTCCCATGAAATATAGATTCAGAAAGTAGATGTATTATAAATGCATTGTGAACTGAAGGATGGGGGAGGGGGAAAGTTAAGTGTTAAAGACAATTCCCGTCTAGTTCTTAAAGTTTTTTCTCACTGGCCTGTTCTTCTCTCCATGCTTAGGGATGCTTTGCTGACTAGCACCATTAACTGTGTCACAAGCTTCATCTCTGGATTTGCAATTTTCTCCATATTGGGCTACATGGCTCATGAGCACAAAGTTAAAATTGAGGATGTAGCTACTGAAGGTAGGAAGTTAATTTTATATTAATTTTGCTCCTTTTTGTCCATCATTTCTTTGCAAATATGTTGATGTTTGTTTCCAACAAGTGTGAATGTGTGAAAATCTCTTGGAAGTGAACTGAATTAACTTACTTGGAGCTAGAACTCTGTGTTTGAATGCCTGGTAGAGATGTGAACTCTAAATGGTATTGATTCACCTCATCTCTACTGAATTGAGGTTCCCCAACATCCTCTCCCCACAGCTTTTGCCCATTCAACAAACAGATATTTACCACTGGATTATAAATACCAACCTTACAAAAGTATTGCTGTTCAGTGGCACAGGTGACTGGTTTTGGTGGCTCAGCTCTATAGTCCTTTCTCTGGGAACACCCATGGTCTCAGCTCTGTACCTCTCATCACATCCAAGAGTTCTCTTGCCAAACAGTGGAGTCCACATCTACATAATTCCTTCTCCACTACATAGCTGACAAATCACTAGTAAGATTGCAAATCCCATAAAAGTCTATTTGAAGTGGAAAGAATGAGATAGGGATTTTTTAATACCAAACTATCATGAGTAAATAATTAAAGTATTTTAGATATAATTTGGTATAATGCAAACTTTGTTTTAATAAATACTCAGAGTGTGACAAGGACTGAAGTACAAGTCAACTTAGTCATAATTTATCTTATTAAAATGAACATTTTTGTGAAGATAAGAAACATCATTTGTGACACCTTTTTTCCTCCCTTTCTATTTCAGGAGCTGGTTTAGTTTTCATCCTATACCCAGAGGCAATTTCAACTCTTTCAGGATCTACATTTTGGGCTGTGGTGTTCTTCATCATGCTCCTTACTCTTGGCATCGACAGTTCTGTGAGTATTTTTTCCTTATAGCCTTGACATTGTTCTTTTACTGTTATATTTTGTAACCAGAGAGGCATCAGCCTTAAGCAGGGGGTTACATTTCAAATAAACATTCTGTATATTCCTTAAATCTGTTTTCACAGTCATAGACAACATAGCAATAGTATTACTCCATGTATTAGAAAGAATCTCAATCATTAAGAGGTTTAGAAAAAGATTAAATTTTTTTACAAACCAGTAAATATTTACTCTCTGATACTTTTTCATGACCTTACAGAGGGGCTGTTCATCAACAGCTAATACTATTTAAAGGTAGGACCCAGCAACAGTACTATTAACTATTACCACTATGAACCTTTCTGGAGCCCTGCTGGCAAAAGACAAGACATTGAGTAGAGTAGTTTCTAGAAGGGATTATTATATGTGCTGAAATCCACTAACCTGTTCAGGACAGACAATGTCTGAGGGTAGTCCCATTGTTTTTCTACAAGTCCTGGTACAGAATTTCCTGCAAATTAAATCACAATTTTTAAATCACACCAGAATATTTCCACAGTGATTTCCTTTTGTTATAATCTTACTGTAAAATGTCTAACAAGTGTATTTGCTCTTTCCATGATGTGATAAGCTTTACCACACCATGATATTCAGGATCACAGAAACCATCTCAGAAAATATTCCAAGTCCCCAAAGAATTTTGTACTGCTTTGTCTTCCAAAGAGGCCTCAAGACATTCTGTTATATTTAACTTAAAGGGTGATTCATTTCTGGGAAACCAAATAGAGCCTATAAGGGATAGTGAACCATGGACAAACTTTCATACTCTTTTGTAGGGTAGGGGTTTCTTACTATTCCAAAGCACAGGAGTCTCTTCTGAAGTTCAGAATGTACAAAGTTGATCTAGGAATTTCTTGCTGGAAATGGTAAAATACAGTGTTTCCATTACTTACAACTTCAGGAAAATTCATTCCTTTTCAAGAACAAGAAAGTGAAAGAATGAATTGACATGGAGAAGAGCAAAACTATTAAAAAAATGGGGTTGCAGCAGGAAGCTTGAAAAACCATTGGCAAATAGCTGAATGAGATCTTGTGGAGTGACAGATGAGATGTAAAGGTCAGATTCAGGTCTAAATATTTCTGAAGTGTTTGGATTTTTGGATTCCACCTGAGGTTTAATGAAGTTTGTCTTTATAGACTAAGATCTGGATCCTTAGATAAAAGTTTGAGGGAAGATTATATCTGGGATTGTAGCTTGGCCATTTTTCAACTGTAAGCAAATATGAGGGTTTGAAATGAAAGGTTTAGCACAGTGAAAGATCATGAGTGACCAGTAGGAAAAGGGCAGAATGAAGAAGACAATTCATTCTCAGAAGTGTCTAGATCCAAAACAGTTACCTTTGCAATGACAGTAAATGTAAGGCAATGTAAAGAAACAAGAGTGACAAAGACATGAGGCTTTAGGTTGAATAACACACTTTTCCTACAAGTGAAGAAAAGTCTTTCTTCTGGAGCTAATTAAAATACTGTGAACTAGTGAACTGTGGCCAAGTTTAGTTCTTCCCTTCTAAAAGGGGAAGGATTTACTGGTTCAAGGTTTGCCATAATTTCCCAAAGAAAACTCAGGTCATGAGTACTTTTTATGGTGATCTCAACTCTCCCCCCACATCTGACTGAGGGGAAAATGAAAACTTTTAAAGCTAAAAGTCAAGTGACCCCAGAGCTGGAGAGGAATAATTGTATATGGCTACATTTATTCATGCACATAAGTCTGCACTGGCACAGAAGTACAGATGTCTGTATAAAAATGAAACTGTCACAATGTTTAAGGAAAGGAAAAATCTGACCATACAAGTTTAAGCAAGCAACAATGAAAAGGACAGAAAATGGAACAGAAGTTTGCAAACATTTTTTGGAGTAGATTTCTAGCTTGGTATAGGGAATTAACAAGGGGAATAAATCATGATACATTAAGAAGTGGTCCTTTGCAAAAATAATCCAAGCTGTCTCTGTCCATTTTCAATTTCCCCCAAGTGCCAGCACAGTACCATCTTCTGAGAAAATCAGATATTAACCCATCCTAACTGCAGGGCACTCAGTGAGACCACCCAGACATTAGGATATACAAGTCTACACTGGGTTTTTGGGACATTTTACTTGTAAACATTAGGTACCTTTAAAGAAAAACTAGGTCCACTACCCCCAGCTATATGGCTCTAAACAGGAATAATTCAAATTCTAGACAGATAATTCTATGTTACTGGTTTCAACCAGAAATATTTTAATCAAATGCTTATAGAAAAGGAACAGGCTATGTCAGCACCTGCTAACAAGCTATTGTATTGCACCAAGCACTCCAGATCTTGCCTTGGTCTTTTAGCATCACAAAAAGCATAGAACCAAGCCTGTCCAAAATATTAAATAAATTTATTTACTATGACAAAAGATTGAAATTTATTTTCATAGTTTTTTGTTGGAATGGGGGCAGAATGTTTTCATTAATGGAAAGAAATTAAAATTCATAACCACCTACATAATCCAGAAATTCAAATGAAAACTTGGAAAGTACTTTTCCTGTATTGCAAAACAATGGCTAATGTTGAGCATTAACTTCTTGAAAGCAAGGTAAAATTATTTCATGTTTTCAACAAAAGAAAATTATATCAAACTTCCTTTGTAGTAATTCTTCCAGATCTGTAAAAATTTCTTTCAAACTGGATTTCATTAATTAATGGGTAAAGTGAATCTTTCTTCAGTACATTTCTTTAGATGATTACTGTGCCTGTCTTTATTTAAGAAATATCTTAAGGAGCTTAGTTACTTAAGCTACCTGCCTTTTCCCCAAAGTATATTAAAAATGTATATTATTTTCCTCAAAGTACTGTCTACTTATTGTTCTATTGAGTTGGCAAAGAGTCCTCAGAGGATGTGGCCATAGAGGCAACAACCATCCCTCTAGATGTCCAGTTCCCTGAGTCAGTCCTTTACCACAAAAAAGCCTCATTTCACCAGTGATTTACAGCTGAAATGTCAGAAATCACAGAGTGGTTGGGTATTAATTCCACAAACTGCTTTGCATTCTTCAGTCTGTGTTTCCTCCAGTCAGCAGTGTTTAACCAGAGCTCTTGCCTTGCCTTGCTCAGATGGGTGGGATGGAGGCTGTCATCACCGGCCTGGCAGATGATTTCCACCTTCTGAAGCAGCACAGAAAGCTCTTCACCTTTGGTGTTTCTTTTGGCACTTTCCTACTTGCCCTTTTTTGCATCACCAATGTAAGTACAACTGAAGTTTCCATCAAAATGTTGCCTTAAAAATGCCATTAACCTTTCCAGGGGAAATATTAATGGGTTCAGATTACTATTTTTGTGACAAATTTTAGTTCTTAAACAACTTCTGTTCAGAACATAACTTTTAATCTTATATACATTAAGTTTCTCTGATTTTTGGCACAAGGTCATTAGCTATCAACCAAGCCTACAAGGCTTTGTTCCAAAGAACTGTATTTGCTACTGCTGGGTCTGTTTGGTTCTGTGTGCTTTCTTTTGTGGCTTTTTTTGTTTGGTTTGGTTTTGGAGTTTTTAATCACATTGAATGGAACTGTGTAGAGTGCTTATTCCTCTGTGAGGAACTAAGAATTTCAAGTGACCAGACCCTTAGTCATCTGGCTGTTCTCTTCTTCAAGAATGTAAGAGACTTCTTGTGAAAGAGTGTGGAATAATGATCTCCTCTCCCCACCTTGTTTCTTAATGTTCCATTGTGTACCTAAGTACACAGAAAACTTACCCTGAACATCTAGTAACCTGTATTTATCACTACCATCAGGCTGAGTGTTTTGCCTCATCTGGCTTTTGATAAATACTTAACGAATGAGAATCCCAGTATTCTAGGCTGGAGAGAACTTTCTGTTTTGGTTTTTTTTTTACCATAAAGAAAGCAAAAAGACCAGTTAGTAAAGATGCCAAAACTGTCAGAAAACAACTGAAATTTGAGGTAGCCACAACAAAAGCATATGTGCTGAACCTCTCTGCATCCCTAGAAATGGTTTCCAAATTTATTATTAAGATGATTGAAATGGCATAAGTTTATAAATAGCTAGGTTCTTTTTACATTAAAAGAATACCCCAATATTTTCATTCCAGCTTCCTCCAACTGAGAAACATTTCAGACTCTAAAAATAGCTATATAATTTAAAATACATATTTCTGTGATAACTAAAATTGAACATGCTGTTGTGTGTTTAAGGTTTCAACTGGAAAAAATTTCCTGAACTACAATATCAGAAGAAATTTAGTGTTAAGAAACTGAACAGGTGCCAGTGGGTGCAATTCCACTGCCTCCAAGTGAGCTAAAGCTGCTCTAGATAATGACCTAACTCTAGCTTTTAAATAGTGGCACCTCTTTAGACTTAAGTTCACCCCTCCAGCTGGAATTCACAAAACTGTCCAGACGTGTCCAAATATATTGGTTCACATAACTAAAGAATAATATTTCTAATGTGTAAAAAATATTTTTTTTAAAAAACCTTGTGAAAGCATCACATGAAATTAATATTTGATTTTGCCCTCTGAATTTTTAAGGCTGTATTTTCAAAAGTAGCTGTTTCTGAAACAAATGTGTTTCTTACAAAATCATAACAATAATTCACTTTGCTAAGTTTGTTTGCAATGGCATTCATTTGGAGCAGGTGTAGAGCAAAAACAAGAGGTCAAACTCAAATGTCATTCAATAAGCAACATTTTCTAGCACAACAACCAAAGTTCATTCCATTTCCGGACAAGTCCCTACAGAATTAAAAACCTAGACATGGCCTAAGTACGGCTCTCCCTATTTTTGTAAATATGTGCAGCTGTTTCAGAAAAACATCTTTAAGAAAAAAAAAAAGCAACTCATTACAGAGACTAAAATCACCTACAGATCTAAACAGTACAAGTGATATTTATGCCATTGGAGGTAAAAACACAGAAGATAATTCCTTTGTTCCTCCCCTTCTGAGCAGGCATAACTAGATTAAGTTTGGTTGTGAAAAGATATTTTAACAAAAATATACTGCAACTGCAATCATTTCAGTTGTTTACATGTGACAGAGTTTCCTGAAACACTATCTGGGTTCATTTAGAAACAAATCTGTATCCAATGGTCATCCATTCCTCTTTAGCCCACTCAGTAACATAACCAGTAATTTACACAAATACACACCACATTGTAAAACAAGGCAAAAAGCAGTCAAATTGAAACTAAAAATCTATCAGTGAAGCGAGACTTTAGTAAATGTATTTCCAGTTCTCAGTCATGAACAACTGAAGCACAAAATGTGCTGTTGTGAAGGAAGATGATCTGGTTTGCTCTCTCCACGGAGCAAAGGTTTGCAAATACCTCAGTCCAGAGACTCAACAGGGCACAGCAGCCTCTTGCTGTGCTGGGGACAGACTTAGCATCATCTTCTGCCTTTGGAGGAGCAATGGGCGAGAGAGATGCAGGCAGGCAGGAGAAAGGGGATATCAGAGCAGCACTGCAGCTTCACTGGCCTACAGAGCAAGTGGCCTTAGGAACAAACAGACTGATAATGGCCTGTGGAAATTCTTGGAGTGTTCCATTCCTTGCCATTAATTTAGGAAGTCCTTCATTCACTGCTGTACTCAGGCCCTGCCCTACAAGCTGCTGATCATTTCCCCAAACTTCCACTGAACAGGAGTGTGGAGAGAACTCATTAATCTAAGCTGAGGCTTCTGTGACCCAGTCAAGTGAGGACATGGGTGAAAAGAAGTCTCTTTAGAAGAGTTGCAAGTCTGATTCCACTATTTTGTATGCAAATACAAACTTGTGTTTGCAGCATCTGATCCACATTAAAATACTTGGGTTAAGATAATGCTTCAAGTGAAGCAGATTTCTGTAAAGTAGATACTAAACTACTGAGATGATTCTATTTGTAATTTTGCTTTGTTGCATCTTTTAACTCCCCATTGCAGGGTGGAATTTATGTGCTCACACTTCTGGACACATTTGCAGCTGGGACTTCAATATTGTTTGCTGTTCTCATGGAGGCAATTGGAGTTTCCTGGTTTTATGGTAAGCACTTCCCTTTGCATGTGCAAAAGCTTTTCTGAAATTCCAAGTGTTCTTGACAGTCTTACACATTGTTTTAAGGGAAAACAGCATAGCCTTGTACACATAAAACTATGACAAGCCAGGTTTCATAGAGTGATTTTCACCTGATTTATGAGCAGTGAGAGGAATGCAGACATTCAGTGGGCCAAGCTTTGAAACCCTGCACAAAGCCAAAGCAAACAGCCTTGTGAAAGGGACTGTCATGCGATGAAAAAGTTACTACTTTTCCCAGTATTTTACAACTCTTAATATTGCTGATGACTTGCAGTAGCATGTTTAGACCTGATACTTTCAAAGCAAGTAGATTAGCCTAAATATCACCTGTTCTCCCTTTTCTTTATTCCCCCAGGGACCAATCTCAAGCACTCCTCATACAATACAAATAAAGGCAGTGTTTAGAGAGTTATAATAATTCCTACATTAGTCCCTTTTGTTTGAGAAAATATTCTACTTAACTGTAAAACACTAGTGGTTTATTTATCTTATTTCATAGTATGGCATGAAATGCCCAACATACTAGATACCAGAAATTCTATTAGTACCATTTGATACTAATTTATTCCACAAAAAGGGAGTAATGATTTACTTTATCCCAAATATGGCAAACTTTAGGAGTATTCAGTTGATCTCTGTCACTAGGCTGGAATCACTGTGTGCCAACCAGAGTGCAGTGGTGTGCTACCCTCACCTAAAAAAATACAACCTCTTCTTTTCCTTCCTAATCTCTTCTTTATTCTCATGCTATGCTTCCTGATTGATCACAACTCCTTTCACTATTACCAGGTTTCAATGTCATAGCAGTCTGCAAATCTTGTTCCCTTTAAGTCTGTATTGAATTAGTTGCCCCACTTCCCAATAAGATTGTTCTTCACCTGAAAGCCACCTTCATTTTTATTCAGACATGGTGTTTATAGCTAATATGTGATTCAGAGGCTTCTTAGACATTATGATTCTCATTGCTATTTAGCTCACTCAGTCACATTTATCCATCCATCCTGCCTTACCATGTTCTTCCAATCAAACAAACTTTATTTTGCAGTTAAAAACTGTTGAAGAGTGAATGAAGTGAAAGAATGACATTCATGCATAAAGCTGTTCAGTCTACTAAAGGAATAGTTTCTTGCCTTAATGCACTAATTCTGTCACCCAACATCAGCATGGTGCAAGCAGAACATGCTATTGTCTCTCAAAATACTGGAGGCACTTTGTTTCACAGACAACTGTCTTTAATCCCTGTAAAAGAGCTGAATATGGATGGGTGATCACAGCTTAGCTTGGAAGCAGAGGCTTTTTCAGTTACTAAGGGCAAGTTATCTTCTGCTACTATTAAAACAGGATTTACTGCACTTTACAATAGCTAAGCTTTGTGTGTGATTCACAAACCACAGGCCAAAGTTAGTCAAGTTTTATTTTACACCCGCTGTTCTTGATGATCTTTTCCTTTCTTCATTCTACCTCTCCATAAGCAGGAAAATAACTATTCATTTTTCTTAAGCACCTGACAGATGTTTCTACTGACACAGTATGACCTGTTGCTTTATAAAGAACTTATTACAGCCCCAGGTGCTATTTAAACTTATTAAATGTGGCATGATCTTGTCTGCCTCTTTTTTCTGATAGACCCCAGTTGCCTTAATGACCCAGCTGAATATTAAGCCAGCCTAAAGGCAAGCAGTGACATTTTGGCACAGACTAAAACCATGGAAATTTAGTTCAAATTATACCTATGACTGTTTACTGTGAAGTTTCTTCTTGCAAAGGCTAACTGTATATGTAAGAGAAGGGAGAGCTAGTTTGCTTTACCATGCATACTTTAGTTATGACTGCTAACTTGTTACCAATTTTCCTCATGTGCAACCCTCATATAATCTTTCTGATGAATAGTCTAAAAAAAGTCAGACACCTCTGCCACTGGCACGAAACTGGTCTTTGGTTTCACTTGCAGGAAAATCTCTGTTCAGTCAGATTTTACTGTGAACATCTCCCTGAATGAACAAAGCATGAGCAACTAGAACAACCTCAGTATGAGCTTAGAATTATATTCACCCATACCTGCAATCTTATTGCTTTCATTTATTTAAATAATTTTTTTAAAATCCCCTTAGACTGAAATTTCAGGCCAAAAGCAGAATTTATTTGGGAAAAAACCCAAAACAGCCAAAACCCAAAGAAACCCCAAACAACAAACAAACCAACCACCCCAACCAAAGATCAGCAGCTTGATTTTGCAGAAGGGAAAGAACTTAACCAAGCACTGACTGCTGTTACTCATCTTTGCTCACAGAGGTGTTTATGTGGATGTGTGCCTGGCCTGAGAGAGGATGAATGCTCACATTTCCACAGAATGGAAATACAAATGGGGCAAACCAGCTTAGAGAGCTTATTGCACTGCCATGCTGGGGAAATGTTTTCTACAGTCCTGATTGCTTTCTCACTAGCAGAATGACTTACAAAGCTCCAGCAGGCAGCACATTCAGGACTTAGCAGTGACATGTAGACTTCCATTCTGTCTGAACTCTCATCTCTGCATCAGATGAAAGATAGTTGTCCCAATGTGAGGAGGCTAACTTGTATTTACAGCTAAATCTATTTTTATTTTCTTCCTAATCTGTTCTTTTCTGCATATTGATTTACTTCCCTTGACAAGACATTATGTACAAATTTTCTGTGCCATTTAATAGAACATTACATGATGCAATGGTGACATTCTCAGGCAGTTGCAGTGTTTATTGGTTCAGAAATTACAGTGAAAATCTTTTTGGGTATTTAACTAGGATTTGATAAAAAATTTGAAGCATCTCTCAAACCAACCCCTACAGGTACCATCATCTGTAGCTATAGCTGTGTTCTGCTTAAAGGTTGATCTTGGAACAGTTATTTGAAGGCATCTAGTACTGAAAAAGCACATTGTTGAAAAGTGGAGTCTGAGAGCATGGCCTACTCATTCCCCATTTTCAGCAGAAATTGAATACCAAGCATTGTCTGAGCTCCAAGTGCATCTGTCTGGAAACATATGAATAAAACTTTGATATACGTAGTCCTTGTCTTTGACCTTCTACACAATGATAAATTTCAGTCAGTGTTCATAGCAGTTAAAATTCAGTCACTTTAAAGTTCACAGAAAGCACTGCAAATAGAATCAGATTAAGTTTAAAGAGCATTTGCAGATCCTTTTTGGCTATTTCTCATCACGTGGACATAATATTGGGTCTGGAAATTTTTTTGAGACATTTACACTCAAGTGTTCAGACCCTGAAAATATTTTGCATCCACATTGCATATAATGGACTATATATTAGCTGTCTCAATTATTTACATTAAATAAATTAAATAAATTGTACTGAACTGATCCATATGAAGAGAAATAATCCTTATGGAAATCTATACATCCTCTCTAATAAACAGTCATGGTAAAAAGTTGCATTTCTTCTGTTTACCTAATGGCTTCAGTATTAAAAGTAAACTTCCTGAACACATCAAGTGTGATAAAATGTAAACAGATAATCTGACATAACAGAATGCACAGAGCCAATGTCTCTAAGGTGTAAAGTCACCAATTGTTTTCTTTTTACAGAAAACAGAGAAGAATACTTTCCCCACCCCACCCCCAATTTTATATCAGTGGTAATCATCCCAAAGTGATGCGGTTTTGTACATATTTACACTAAACAGGAGAATAATTGGCTGAGTTTCCTGGAAAAGTGATAAATATCAAATTATATTTGTAATAGCTATGAAGCACATTCTGTGGTATTCAGTGAAGTTGAAAGGTAAATATGCCTTTAAGCGGAACAAAGAAATTTCCTTTAATAAGTTAAGAATCATATTAATCTAATTCATTATCAGCAAGCATCTTGTGTGAGTAAGGTGCAGTGTACTCATAAGAGCATGGAGCTACAATACTGGGTTACAAGAATCCATAATGATTTTAAAAATTGCATCCCATTTACAACTTAAATTCTAGATATTTGTGAAATGCCTCTTTTCAGTGGTGGTGCTCCTGTCTGCAACAGGTTTTAAGTGCTCACAGGCATTCAAGTCTTGGATACAGTGATGTCAAAGACATGTCTAGACATTGAAAGGAGATTCATGTTGTTATTTCTTATGTCTTCTGATTTAGAAGTCATTCATGTCTGCTTTCTGAAAAAGATGTTTTGGGTATGCCAGGTTCTCATCAGTTTAGACTGAAGTCAGTCTCATGTTCACATCTGTTCACATCCATTCTAGGTGTCGACAGATTCAGTGAAGATATCCAACAAATGATGGGCTTCAAACCAGGCCTCTACTGGAGATTGTGCTGGAAATTTGTTAGTCCTGCCTTTTTATTGGTAAGTGTTGAGAATTATTTCATCTTGGAAAGAATACTAGTGGGTTGCTTTCCAGAATATACAGTAGATACCAAGAGCAAGATACCTATTGCTGTGCCAGATATTGTCAGGATTAACAGAAAACACTCCAATTTAATTCTTTTTTCTCCTTGGAATTATATGCTGGTTAGATTTTGTATAATACATTTCAGTTGTGAAAGAAAAGTTAATGGTAGTTATGGTCTTCTTCTGTTCCTTCATTTTAGGATGATTTTAAGAAGGTATCTTTTCTTAGGGAACACTGAACACTTAGGCAGTGTCCTCCCTGTCCCTGCAGCACCTCTGCATATTAAACACAAACCATTCCCTTGTGAAAATAAACTAGCCAGGGGTAAGAGATTGTGTTAGCAAGAATGTGTTTTTCATTCAAGGATGCCAAGGTCCCAGAATTGTGGAATGACACCTTAGAAAAATGAATATACAACTACACCAGTAATTAGCTGTGTGAAACACTGAAGACTTGTATAAAATATATACAAGTCTTGGAAGCTGCCTGTTGGAAAAAACAACTGTTCCATTGCATTAGGGAAAAAAATCCCAAAGTGTGAATTTGGTTGTATTGTGTAAAGGTTAGATTCAGCACTAATCTACAGTTTTATATTGCAATCTCTTCCTATGCATATGTGTAAACCAAAAGGTCAGGAGGATAATAATGTTGAAATCTGACCTTGCTATGATTTTAAGAAAAAATTAATTGCATTAAAGCTGTGTATTCTTAAAGTAGTACTGGTATTGAAAATACACATCGGGTAGGCTTTTAGGACAGGTTCATTTTTTCTTTAAATATAAAAGCTTATGACCCCAGTTCATCCACAAGCATCTACCAAGCCTGTATTAATTATCCATTAAACACAATTCTATAAAGGAAACAAGTTCGTTGTATGTAACTATATCAAGAAGGCTGACTCAAGCAGAATGGAAAAATGCTGGAGCAAGCATCCTTAGGTTTTGCACACAAACAGGCCGCTGAAAATTTAAATTTTGTAATGAGAGTTGTAGCAATCTAGCTAAAGGTGAAGAGCCTATCAGTCTAACCTTCAGGTAGCTTAAGATGGACAGAAGTAGGTAGTACTCCACTCTTTCTTTCTTGCATCTAGCACAGGAAGAAAAAAACAACTTTGTTTTCCAGGCTGTAAGGCTGCTCTGCCTTTACCCAGTAAATGTATCATGCTGGAGTTTGCTTTATGCCTCCCACTGAAAAATGGGTACAAAGTTTCTAAATTAAATCTAATGTCCCTGGAAAACAAAGAAGGTAAAAACAATGAATTCTGCAGAGTTTTTTCTTGACTACAGGATCCCTTTTTTACACCTGAAATGCTTGTTTAAATGAGGCAGTAGCAGACAGTCACCTGATCGGTCCATCAAAATTTCAAGTAATCTGTGTTTAGAGTAGCTAAAATGACCTGTTAATACTAGTAAACACATCAAGAACTTTAACAGCTTAAGCAGTAAGAGGCACAAAGTAAACAGGCTGAAGATAAAGAGGAAAGCTGGTTTGAAATATACCTTAGCATAACAGAACACTTGGAATCAGTTTTCCAGTAAGGTTCTTCATCTTAAAATTGTGGTTCATTTTATACTTTCTTCTCTAGTTTGTCGTGATAGTCAGCATAATAAATTTCAAGCCTCTGACCTATGATGACTACACCTTCCCTCTGTGGGCAAACCGCATTGGCTGGGGAATAGCATTGTCCTCAATGATCCTTGTGCCTGCCTATATCATCTATAAATTTATGAATGTGCGTGGGACCTTTAAAGAAGTAAGTGGAACACTAATCAAATGTCATGAAATGTTGCTGTGAAATGAAATGGCTGGATCTAAGTTGGCAGTTTATTTCTCGAACTCTCGAAACTTATTACTTATGAGTGACCTTTTGAATCTATCTGTCAGGTGGATCAGTGGTTTGAGGTAGGATTACTGCATTCTGTTTGAGTTTCTACATGGAAATTAGCTTTCCAGAAAGCACCATAATAATTGTGAAAAAATCTTTTTGATGCATGTAATTAATCCAATTGATGAGATTAGATTTTTGTTATTAACAAAGAATGTACAAATTATACCTTCATATTCAGTTCTGAGGTGTGGTCTTCACATAGTTCTGTACTTTTCTTTATTTGTCAATTCAAAATGGCACAGGATTAAGGTTCATTAACCATATCATTTTTGCCATCCTATTAATTTTACTTTCACTGCCTATATACCCTTACTATTATCTATAACCTTAAATCCCCTAATGGTGGCCAGAAGCGTGCTCACCATTGTACAGCACCATTTTTTTCCCCATCACATGTCATAATTTTATAACCTAATCTAGACCCACTGATTTACACCTGGTTCTGCTGCTCTCCTTTCCTACACCTACATTCACACAATGGTGTAGCAGGATATTGATGCTCCTAGGCAAATCACTGAACCAACACCACACACAGAATTAAGCAGAAAATAGGATCTCAGCCTTTACATAGATAGATCACATCCTGCTCACATTGACCTGACAGACTCAAAGGAACAAAGCTCTTGTTTCTGAAACATTACAGTCATCTCATGTAATTTTCACCTCAGAAAGACACCCCAAAGTGGGAGCTCCTCTTCAGCTGCGCTGTTTTCATCAGCTCTAGCATCTCAATGTTGTGCACTATTTCTAGATCTCATTCCCAGCAGTTCTATAAGCCTTTTTTTCATTCTGTCCTTGGGGGGTTAAAAATCCATTTTCTAGAAGCATTTAAAACTCAAAGAATAATTTGCTCAAGTTTACTGATAGGGGTATGCAGAAGCCTTTGGCCAAAACCACATTCTCTCATTCATTTCATAGTGTTAGCCAGTTCTGATTTGTCTGTTACTGCTCCTGTAAACAGCAACTCTCCAGTCTCCCCACAAGCATTATGGCAAAAAGCTAATGTATTACATCCAAGTAACTAGCACAAGATATGATGCCCCAAATTATGACTCTTAAAAGTATGGGGAGTGGCATGATCTTAGTCTAATGGGAACTCTTAAAGTTGGCTGAAAGCTCCTAATAAACCAAAATCTACATGTGATCTCAAAGGGCAAAGCATGGGGTAGACAAGGGAGATGAGATGGGAAATACCAATGCCTCCTTCCTCTCCCACTCTGGGACTGGCCAACCCTCTCACAGCACTAACAGAAAAGCATGAACTTAAGGGATGAAAGGTCTGTGATCCCAACTTGTTCCTGATGTTCTGTTCTATATGCACTTGCTAAATATTTGGATTTAGTATTTGCATAAACTTTCTACTGTTGTTTCTTATATTAAAAGCTAACACCCAAGGGCTTATAATAGGCTTCTTCTCTCAGTGACTGAGTAAAGGCACATGATGCAGTGATATTAAAGATTTAAGTTACCATTTTAAATAAAGTTCATGCTACTTCTCCACTATAGATTGGGGATTACATACATAATCCCACTTCATATGCCTGACTTTTTCCTCTTCTTCCTTTCTGATTTAGAGACTAGCTTACTGCATCACACCTGAAAATGAGCACCAACTCGTGGCCCAAGGAAATGTCAGGCAGTTTAAGGTTTGTACAGCTTTCACATACTTCTCTCCTGATACCAACCCTTTCCAGTCTTTAGCAACAATTACAAGTTTGCACCAATCTCCTTATAGTGAATGCCTTTTCAGGTCTGTAGTTCTTTATTTTTGCCAGCATGACAAGACACAGAAGGCTCAGTACCATATGCATCAACTTTTTGGAAGGCTTTTGGGACCTTCCTTTTTTGACTAAGGAGAGCCCTCAATTTTACAGATCACCTGAATCCAGTATTTTAGGTTGTATTTGAATACAGTGAGATCTCACCAAGAAACAGAGGTGTTTCTAAACTATCATGAGCATTTGAAGGTGGCATGGCATCTCACTCAGTTACTGCACAGCAATCTGAAGTCATGTTTCCAAAACTGCAATTATGTCCCACAATACAGGGTAAACAGCAAAACAAATATCCAGTGTCAGAACTTACCTAAAATGTCATGAAATGATGTACCAGGTCACACGGAATTGGCTTTCCCCACAGGTCTAGAGTTGATTGAAAACACTGCTGGAGACTTCATAAGCCATGAAAAATACACTATAGGTTTCCAAATACTGCTTTCCTTTTAGCAAATAAAATGAGCTTATTGAAATAAACTCCTTTCTGTAGAAGATAAAAAGGATGCAAATGTGAAGCTTGTTACATTTATCAGCATTCATGCTGGACCCCTTTCTGTCTGCAAAGTTGAAAGAAACTAGAATTATGCACACCTCCACAAAATGTGACCCAGATTCTGTAGTAGTGGTTTGTATGTTGATATTGAAAAAATAAATCTGGCTTTTGTTTATTCTGAAAGATATTGTTTAAAGTAAATTTTGGCTTTTAAAGGAAATAATCTGTGTAGATTTATGTGATGCAGAATGAAAGCACAAATAGGTTTCCTGTTTCATGACCACAATTTATTTGATGTGGCCAAGAATATGTAATAGCACAGCACCCCTTCCTGCCTTCTCTTTCTCCTGTTTCTGTCCTCAGTTGTCAGATGATTTACTGTTCCTGCTGTAACTCAGTGTTTCCAGGGGCAAATGTTTCTGTGTCAAAGGGCTGTAAGCAGCCATTCCTACACAGGACTGGTCTTCTGAACCCAGATCTATAATGACCAAAAATTTTTAAAAAATGAGAAAAGATTTTCCTCAGAAGTAAACTCCTAAAGTTAACTCAAACCATGCCAAACATGAGAGCATTTTAATTTGTTGCCATCTTCAATGAACAGCTAGGAATGGCTTTGTTAGTGTGAAAGGTTAGTGTTTTGTTCACAGTGTTTAAGTTTGTAAACAAAACACTGCCTACTGTAACCAGTACATCTGGCAGCTCTGAATTTTAAAACTGAATTGAGAGCTGACTAAGTAGCGTTTATATTCAGTGCGTTTCTCACTGCAAAGTGGAATGCACAGAAATTTATAAAGTGGATAATCTATCCATTCTTTTGAAACCTCTTTGTAACTCTAGATTTGTCAAACAATGTATCTATCAGCACTGTCATTTGAATCAATGATGTCATTTAACAACTACTTCTGTTTCCTTACAGCTCCAGCACTGGCTAACAATATGACAACCGAGAGGTCAAGGAAAAAGCCCACGTTCAGCTAAACTGAGAATACAGAAAAGTCAAGTTCAAAGCTCCCTCACTTAATGCTTGGACCAGGCTGGCTCAGAGCTTATCTACTGACTCTTTGAGGGAAGACATGTGCTCTCTGTCGTCAATGCCTCCCTTCTATTACTTGGCTTAAAATGATCTTTAAAGACTCCATTTAATTTTTCTTGCATCCTTTGGTGCCATGAGATCCCTACATGACCAAAACTTGTGAGTTTTGCTATTGGCAGAAGTGGAGGAGGGGGGAGCAGAGGAAAAAAGCAATCAGCATAAGTTAAGTGCTTTTTTATTGTGAAGAAGTGAATTAAACTTTTCTGACAGTAATAATTACTTCAGATATTCATGCCACAACCTATTTTAAACCAACAATACCTGAGTATTCTTAGATCTAAGGAAAGAGTACACCTCAGTTATGACAAAAGAGGAATTTTAACTGTGTACTCATGTTGTTAGCTTTCTTGCCATATTGTCCTTTGGGATGTGAATGTGCATCCTTCTGAAGTGAAGATTTGGTGCTTCATTTTCAGTGGTTTGTTTTTAGTTTCTTCTCTTGGTGAAGAGCATTGTCTTTGCTGTACGTCCATGCTGTTTTCTGACCAGTTTCATTGCACAAGCTGAGGAGCAGCAGGAAGAGAATTCCTGTTACAGTTACTAGTGCAGAACACAGATTAATATCACAGTGTACTTAATAAGAGAGATATTCCCTTATATCAACAATGTAAATGGCTTTATCATAGGATCCACACTCTGCAGACTTTTCCAGCTAAGTATGAAAGTTACATCCAATTAGACAGACTCTCATCTTTTTGTTGTATTTTGTTCCAAAAAAAGAATGTAAAATACGTAGGAAGAGATGATTTTTAGAATTATATAATTACCAAGTGGCACAAAAATACAAACTGGCTTTATTCTCCTGCTGTGAACATGCTATTATTATAATTTAACCAGGATTCACCTACCAAAACGTAGTAAGATTTTGCTGAGTAATTTAAAAGGATATTTTAGGGGCACTCAGATCTCTAAGCCTATTCCAGCTCTATTCTCTAGTAGTATTATGCAAAGTAGAAGATACAGAACAAACTCTGCATTTGGGTGCTGTTCTTATTCTGTGGTCACTTGTCACTGTAGTACCTTTCAAGTGATCACTACAGTCAGTAGCTTTGAGTTAGTTCTTGTAGTTATTTTTCACTAGGTCTATAGTAATTTTCAGAGGCAGTAGCTTCTCAGATGGATCCAACCCAGGGTTTACCTCTGGACATTACCTCTGATTTTTTTTGGTCTCTATACGTTCATTTCGTCTTTTAAATGTATGTAGTGCTTCCTCTTTTTAAAAAATACCTTTTAAATGGATGGGCCTTTTTTATTTATAAAACAATTTTTGTTGAGTTGTTTTCTTTTTTAAAATATCCAAATTTAAATGTGCCAAGTGCTTTTGGGCTTTTTCTATTTAACATTGATTTCTGTTCAAAATAATGAAAGGGAAATTTCTCTCCTTATTCATTCTTTTCCTCCAACATATTCAATACTTCAGAAAGAATCAAGTGTTGTCCTTCTCTTGAAGAGTCTCTGTGACAAACAGTAGTTTTATTTAAACAGGGTTTTAAACCCAAAGAATACTTTCTTCTAATTATAAAGAAAGTCTTGTTTTCTGGCCCAGCTGATGGCCAACAGCTGCTTAAACCCTGTTATTAAATATATTTCAATAATAAAGGAATCCCAAATGTTGCATTTCTAAGGCTGTAATTACACAAGAGGCTAAACAGTGAAAATATGTTGAAGGCTTCAAAAAAGTCATCCCACCAACTTCCCAACTAATCTCATTTTTATTGTCTGCTGAACTACATAAGAATCTTTTCATTGTTTTAAAGCCTACTTTTCAACAATACAGCTGCTTCAGTCACTGGCTTGGCATGGCTCAAAAGCTTCTTAGCATAGATGTAATTACCAAGTTTTGAAACCCCAAGTGGCTGTTTAACGTGGAGCTTTAATAAGTTGTCACGTTACAGATTGTTTGGTTGGCTCATGATTGGAAATGCTAAAAACCTACAGCAATGTTCACTCCTGACACACCCCATCACCACCAACCCTGCAGCAACAAGCCACACAGGAAAAGTTACATTTCCTCACCACTCTGCTCAGAAATAGGAGCAAAGCTACCCATGGGAGTGAAGTCAGCTTTACCCAGCATGTTTGGGTTTGATTGTATTTTTAATACCAACTCCCAAGGCAATTACCAACTGCATTTTTTTTCTGTTACTGTATTACTTCTTAGGTTTAGTGTAGTATTTATAGCTCAGGACTACATTGCACTATTGCCACCTTGTTCTGAGGTTTTATAGGTAAAGAGCTTGCAATCTATACAGAAGACAGAAGTCATATCAAAGAAAGTAGGAATCTTACTACCAGAATAAGCCTGAATGACAAAGACAATACACAGAGCATGACTGCATAGGTAGACTCTAAATTCAAGATGTTCCCCAAAGAAAGTCTCCCCCCCAAATAATATGACTTCTGTCCTAGAGACAAATGTCTTCACTTCTCCACAGAATAAGATGATGAACTACCTCATGCCTCTTGGATGATGAATGATGGCATTAGAAACAAACTAGCATCTATTGAAATGACAAATACTTTTGTGCAGACCAGGTGATGTTCATTTCCTCCACTCAGTCATATGGTACAGACAATCCAATAAGAAGCCATAGCATGGGCACCCACCTCCTCTTAGGCATCTGCTTTGGGCTCCCAAATACATTTTCAATATGGAAAATATCAAATACCACAAAGATATTCATCTCCCTTCAGTTATAACATTTGTAGTTTAAAAAAAAAAAGACCAAAACATCCAGTCAGGTCCTTATCATCCATGTCACTTAACTGCAAGTTTTCCCCTAACTCTGTCTTGACTTTTCAGCCCAGCAGCTCACCCTTTCCCTCACCCTTTCCCTCAGCTGTACCTATTTCAGGAACAGACCCTCTCTGGGAATGCTGCTGTCCCAGATATCCCCGTGGGATGGCAAGCATATGCTGACTGAGTAGGCAGCCCACTTTTAAAAGAAGAAAATTATTTTGGTACAAGCTGACTTTACACACAGAATCATCCGCTTGCTAATTATGTTGGCTGTTTGGGTAACAAGCCCGTGGGAAGAATTCAGTGAAGCAATTAAAGAGCTCATTTGACAGGTCTAGAAAATATTTCCTCGAAAGCCTTTTCTTAATCTTATAAAGGAAGCAGCTGTCATATATCTGTATCTCTCTTCTAACCTTTCTTTTGACCAGGGAAAAAGACCTGCCTGTGATCCATGTTTCATCAATCCCCAGAAAGTTAGTTAGAGAAGAGAGCCTCCTTTATCTCTTTGTACTCCTCCCTGCCATCGTTCAGCCAGATAATTCTTCACATCCATGGAACTATTCTAAAGCTATATTACTAAAACTCCACAGATTTAGAATTCTGGAAGAAACAGTGGGCCTTTCAAGGCAATAGTCCAAAAAGCACTAGTGTTATTATTGGGCCCCTGTTTGACCTGTATCTTTTTTGTCAGTCGTTCTTGTGTTCCATCATGTCCTGAGACACACCCTGGCAACACTTGAAAGACATCTTACCATAGTGAGGGATTCTGCAGGATGTCCAGGATCAAACACAATATTTTAAATATAGAGTGTAGGAGAATGACTTGGCTGTTACTACTGTGCATGTTCTCTAACTGCACGTGCAGTGTATGTTGTACGTACTTTTCCCAGAGGAAATTTCCTGTACTTGGTCATTTCTTCTCAGCAAAATACCATTTAAGTGTTATTATTTAAAAGGGTCAAGGCAAAACATTTTGTATATATATTCACTTCTTATGCTATTGTTTTGACATGAATTAAGTTTATTTTGTACTGTTAGGTGGTAGGAGGCCACATCAAAAGTTCTTTTGCTGTTAATGTCAGTTTTGCAGTTCTTCCCATTCATACAGATTTAATTAGCAGATACTTGCTTTTATGGGAGTAGATAGCTTTCACTCATGTCCTGGACTGCTTCACTAAGTTTCATGAGGAACTGGCAAGTGTTTAAGAATTTCTTTCCTAAGAACCAAATCAAAACTGCAGTTTCAAAAGAAGTGAGACTTAAAAATGCTTTATTTGCAGTGCCATCTTAAAACATTTTAAAATGAGCCTGAAGGAGTCAGACATTAGAAAGCTATCACAGTTCAACAAATGACAATATATACCCCAACCTGCAAAAATTATGTGTGAACTCCAAGCCTCTTGGAGCAGTGAAATAGGATTTTCTCATTTTAACACACTTTATTTTCTCAGTACTAGGAATATTTATTGTCCACAGATCGCCTCGGGTAAGAACTCAGTTTTCTTAATGTAAAGGCTAACATGATGTTTGAACAACTTGGGAGGCTTTTTCAGCCACCTTCCTCTGACTCCTGCCCATGCTCCTGCTGGTAACTGTGGGCTTACCTAGCTAATCAGTGGGAAATTATTCATTTGTACAGTGGTACTGGTCAAACTTAGACTGAATCCAGGTGCATCTAAATTATTAAGAGACTACTATAGAGAGCTACCTGGGCAATAAAAACATTTCAATCGGTAAAAGAGCGTAACAGGGTAATACAGTTGTTTTTAAGTACAGCATTTGATTGGTTTTCCTTCACAGAATGTGCTTAGACAGATTGCAATCCCTGTATGACTGACGAGAAGAAGCAGGCAGAGAAACTGAAGACCACCAGGAGAACATAAATGACACAGATGATTGTGTTCAGTGAAATTGAGCTCTTAGAAGGCCATGGAGAGGTCTAGGTGTGAGTGGTTCAGGAGAGCAGGGGAGAAATGGAGAAGTTTAAGCCTCAGTCCAGCAGTGCAACCCTCGTGTACATTAACCATGACTGCATTCATTTCCATGAGAACAGGAGGCTTTCCTGCACTCACAGCAGGATTGAGTCTCCTGTGTGCTTTGCTTTCCTCCTTTCTTAAGGTGTTTCTTTAGCTGCTGCACTAAACATGAGTTGCCTAATTTCATTATAAAGAAGCAGAATAAATTCAGTGAATTAAGAGAATTACTAAGCCTTAAGCTGGCTTTCTTTTGAAGGTGTCATGTTGTTTCTTGGTCACTGCCAAGAGGCATCAAACTTGCAGGTGACCTGCATTTGTAATTCACCTTGCACTCTCTGTGAACCTTTCTGCAAGACGTAGCTCTCGTTTGCTATGGGCAATATCAGTTACAAAGGGAGAACCTCCAAACAGTACATTTTGAAAATAAATCCTAATAGGTCTGATGAAGATTTGCCTTACAAATAAAAGCTTTACAGTGAGCATTTACTTGGTTTACACCAGTGTTTTACTTAATTTTTAATGCCTTTTTATAGCAGTGACTAGAATTTACCTTAGATAAGGGTACCTCTGTATAGGAAATATTTTAATATTTTTACCAGTTTTTTTAATTTTCATAGAATATATGTATATTGTAAGGCGAGAAATTCAACTTTGATGTAACAAGGTTATCACACAAGACCTATCTCTCCATTATAAGGTTTTGTAGTAAGCCAGTCTAGTTCAATAATATGTTGGCCTTTGATTATAAATGTAAAAACGTGATAAAGGAGAATAGAACATTACCTACAGCTAATGCACATTGTAGCACAATATTCTCCATTGCTGCCTTAATCTCATAAAATGTAGTCATGTGTTTTTCATTTATATTCTTTTAAAAACCAAAAAAATCCAGAGTATCCTTTGGCTGCAATTTTGTGTTTTGAGATGACTCAACATTAAACCAAATGTGTTAGTGTCCAATAGATCTACTTCCAAAGCAAGAGAACACATTGCAGTTTTCAGGAATAAGTCTTCATAGGAGCTCAAAACTTGCCACTAGTAAAAATACTCTCCAAAGTGCCCCAGTGACCAGAAGTGTCCAAATACAGCCACCACGTTTCCATGCCTGATTCCATTAATTGTGCAATCTGCAGGTCAATTTTGCCTTTTTTTTTATTGTTTATTTTTTTAAGTCTTTGGTTATCTGGGGGAAATGGCATTTCAAATTTTTTTCAATAGTTTTTTCTTTTTTTCAAAGGGAGACACCTACATTCCCATGTGTGTAATTAGAAACAACTACATTTCTTATAAATATGGATATGGATGTGTGTGATGTGTGCTGGTTAACTATACTTAAAATGCTGATAAAGATGGTGAATGTAAAGTATTTGTCCTCATACCTCTGTCTTTCTGTGATCAGTGTAAATAAGAACTGTTTTAAGCTGTGCATTAATGTAACAGATTATCCCAATATTGTGTATAAAATTATTTAAATAAAATCTGACAAATATGCACATTAAAAGACCATAAAGAAAAGGCTTATGTACTGAGAATTTACTTCTGACAGTCAATTAAAAGCTGAAATGAAAATTTTGGTTTTTGTCAATACTATCCAAAGCTTCACAGGGGCAGCTGGTCCTTTGGTTGGCAGAGAGCTAAAAACAAAATCTTAAAAGCAGGACACCTATATAGCTCTCAGCCTTCAGCAGGTTGTTCACATCCTTTCAGTGTCCACTGGATGCAGTGAGCAGATTAATTTCTGCATTTGAACTCATTCCAGCAAAGTAATTACAGTAATGCAGTGAAGTTTTCACAACAACACATTGAAAGGAAACAATCAAGACCTTCTAGGAACATGAATCAAAATGCATAGCACAGATGCCCTAATTCCCCAAGGCTACACTGTTCTCCTTTCTACAAGAAATTCCTTTTGCTTTATTAATTTTGCCATAAATAGTAATAGGCATAAGCACATTATTCTTAATTTACAGATCAGCCAGGAAATAGTGACTCTTACCCAACATAAACAAAGAATAGATAACGACTTTATTTTTTTTTACTGTAACATAAACCATTTTTTTATATTTCCACATCAATTTCTTATATTTCCACATCAGTAATGAAAAGCCCTATTTCCAAAGGTATCTTGTGTTAGACTATTACACTTGCCTCCATACAATTTTATACTTGGGATATACAGAAGCTAATGACCTTCCTCAGTGCTTTTGTTTTAAGCAGGTCTCAATATTATTAAGCTACAACCTTCAATTGTTTATATTTCTCTACTGCCTTCAAGTAAGAAAAGCATGGTTTAAATTATTTTAATACATGTGAAAAACTTAATAACAAAATTTTTATGTCAGTTTTTAATAATTTCAAACATTTAAACCAACAAATTAGTATTAAAACAACTAAAAGTCAATTAATTTCAAGATACTTCAAAACAAATTTCTGTGAAACACAGAATCTATTTTGCTGTTCAACAGCAGCCTGTTTACAAAATTTTCATTTTACCACTACTCTTCATTCTCCTATCAACTGTTTTAACCAAGCTTCAGTCAATTGGCAAATCTTTGAGACTCAACATTAACAGATTATTATGGAAGTAAAACTAGGTAGGGATTACTGAAAAAATTGAATCCTTTTGCCCTGCTGTCAGTATTACTGAAACCAAATTTCCTATCTGTTTTTGGATATCTATGACACCTCTTCTGATATCCCTCTACTTTACTCTAAAAGCAGGAATTTAAGTAGCATCCCATTTCAACACCCAAGACAGAAGAGGCAGATGAGGTACAGGATGCTACCAGGAGCACCAACAACTGTGTCAGCATCCCTGATTCTTCAGCATCTCAGATTTGTACAAGTAAACATGGAATTTCAATTTGGTCTCTTACCTAAGCTAATATTTATAACCTAAGTTAATTTATAATGCAGAAGCACAACAAAAAATTATCTTTGAAAAGAAAATTGCTGGTTTGGAAAAGTCAGAAAACATCTGGTTCTTTTTTCATTATAAGACAAATTAACATTGCTGCCATAAAGCTGAAATAGTACAATCTTGTACATGCAAGGAGAACAAAGAGAGAACTGATATGACATGTTTAAAAGTACTAACTAAAGTAACAAGGACCTTTTTTTAAAAGTTCAACAAGAAACCAGTTTTAAAAACTGAGTGAACTGCTAGAATTGAAAGAGATCCAGAAATGCCTACTTGCATAATCCACCAATATGTAATCCCAGCAATAAATCAAAAGCGATTCCTAGAGAACAGAAAGGCCCTCTCCTTTCTCAGCTGTAAAAACAGTGATAATACTGCTTATCTCCACCAAGTTTTGAAATCTCTTGGGCAGACCAGAGCAATGACATTACAAAAGCCAGATATTAGAACCCTTCACTCCTAATGTTATTAAAACTCTTTCAAGCACATACTAAAACAGCTTCTCCTCTTTGTGGGCTTTGCAATAAAGAACTAAAATAATATTCTTCCCAGATGTCTAAAAAGTGTGTATGGAAATATTTACACATTTTAATGAACAGTTGTTCCACATTACGTAAATCATCATCATTGAACCAAACTGGAAAGCTCAACATCTACTGGTCTTAATTTCTCCTTATCCATACATGCAGGCTCAAAGTTCAGCCACCCATTAATTATTTTTCTTCAGTGTCATGTTAAAATCAAATTGTGAAATTTACTGTTGTTTCAGGCAAAAATGTATGGTCAAACCATTGATTTCCATTCCAGCAAATATTTAGTTCTCAAATTACCCAGACAGAAATCTACTTTAACCAAAATATATGACACTGCATACATTTTCAGAAGGGACCAATATCTGGGGTTTATTACTTTAGTCACTGAGACTCAGAAAAAAAAAACCAACATAATTTAAGATACTTACATACCACTGAAACATTTCAAAATGAAAATCCATTTTTTAATTTCCTTTCTCTGCCAAAGCCAGAAAACAATCAAGCAGGGAATATGGTTGGTCAATACTGTTTTTCTAAATCCCTGATCACAAATTTCCCAAGACAGGCTTGGGAAACACTTGAAACTCAAGCTGTCTTACCTAATTGACACACAGTATTCTGATAAATTCATGAGATTAATGTTCAGAATTGTGTGTTCAGTTTTATTAAAAAAAAAAAAAAGCACTTACTTTCCACAAATATCAACATGAACATTATTGTTTCTGTATAAATTTCTGTAAGCAGCACTTGGCAACAATATTAACCTATGTGAGCATGACAGTTCACAGAGAACAAAACTGCCATTTTGGTCTGGGTGATATTTACTTGTTACCTTTTACCAAAGCCTTCCCAAACAGCTACAGCAAAAATAAAGCACATGTAGGCAGCAAAAAAGAAATTATAATTTGTGGCAGAAGAAAAGTTCTACCACCTTTCAAAGAAGAGATACTTGATGCTTCATTCAGTGCTGCTCATGACAGCAAATCTTTGAAGAAATTTGATATTTTTGATATTGAATATGATCAGAAATTATTGCAGTTACAGCTATTGAATTGCAAAATTGAAAGTATCATAATCGATACTCCATATTTTTACCCATTTCTTTAATTTGTAAAAGAAAAAAAAAATCATAGACGGGAAACAGGAAAAACGTCACAAAATGCAGGTGTTTCTAGTCTTTCTATCCCAGCCATAGCAGAATCCCCTGGCAGTGCTGACACAGAATGACTCCTGTGGAAAGGGAGCACAGGGAGTCATCCAGCTGTGTTCAGGTGGAACTTCCTGTCCGTCACTTTCTGTCCATTTCTTCCTGACCTCCTGCTCAGCCCCACCCAGCAGAGACCTCCTGCAGGTCCTGACAGACATCAACAAGGTCCCCTCAGTCACCTCCTAAAATAACTAAGGCTAACTCCTCTCTCCCCAAGAAGGGAAGCTTATCCTAAATCAAGGTTTAAGGTAAATATGGGTGATTTGTTTGCAACCAAATACACATTTATCTAAACTATTTCCTGACTTCTTTCCAGAACACACATTAAAGGAACCACAGACCAGAATTTTGAGCCTGAGGTGAAACAGACACTGACTGCCAGATAATGGATGTTGTCCTGGATTTACTTCCTAGAACTGATTTATCTCTCTGTCACCTACTGTCTTCATTAGAACTCTGGTCCCGAGAGCTGAACAATTTTCAATCTTCCATGTTCTGCTGAGGTCACTGATAGCTTCCCTTAAGCTTCTGCTTTCAAACCTTGAAGTTAATTAAGCCTGATTGTAAAGAGTATATTGACTGAACTTTACAGCCAATTTTGAATTTGTCTCTATCATTAAGCTTTCACCATCAGTAATGACAAATCTGAGGGGAAAAAGGCATTGTTGGGCTGATAGGCAAAGGCATTATTGTGGTGATAAACGGAGATCACCAGGAATTTCACAAAGTGAAAGGAGGGCACTCTAAAGGAGCTCACAGTGTTCATGAAGTGAGGCCATGGCACACGTGGGTTGGCATCAGCTCTGCCAGGTGACTCTAATACTGTCCCCAAGCACACATTCCAGGTCACTGCCTTGCCTCGAGTTTGCCAGCTATGCAACCTGTGCATGGCTTTCTTTCCTGGTCCTCTTTACTCAAAACAATTCAAGTCAGCTACAGTATTGAAACCACCTGCTGCTCATTTGGTCTAGGCTAAATAATAGAAATACAGGAGTTGCATGAGAAATCAGAAACCTGCAATCCTTTTAAAGGAGAATGAAGGAAGCATTACATTTTGCATAAAACCTTCTCTAATCTAAGAAAACATAGATAAGTGTCTGCAGTTGAAGACTGTAAAATTTTAATGTTAGAAAGAGCTGATTTTATTTTATTTTATTTATTTTGCAAATACTACATTTTCCTTCCTGTTTTGCGGGTCTTCAATGGCCCCATTCTTATTGGGATAGCAAATAAGGCTGAGAATTAACAGTATGAGCACTTTGATTTCCCATTTTTGGAAAAGAACAAACTAGCTTTCAATTTATAGTTGTCTCATCCAAAACAATGGCAAGAAAACCTTGGGTGCAACTACCTAGAAGACAGAAGCCCCTATTAGCCTTACTCTGGTTTGAAATACTTAGGCAGCCCAGGAATTTCAAAATCTATTTTTAAATTACTATTTTACTCTTTTGCTTTTTGTTGAGCATGTTGCATTTACCTACTGAACTGACTCTGAAACCCTTGAACTATTTTGTTCTTTGTTTTTAAATCTGTTTTATTTAAAAATTAAACCTGAAATATTAATCTCCCTCCTAGGCATATAGAATACTCTTTGTTATTCAAGAACAAAATGACCTGTTTTCTACTCATCTGATTTGATGTTTTTGTCCTTGTAATATGCCAGTTCAGTAGTTCACATTTTCCATTGACTTTTCAATGCTTTCTGAAGCCAAAATGACATTACCCTTTAAGTACATGAGGCTGTTGTCATCAAGAAAGAGGTAACACAGAAGAGTCACTGTACACAAAGCTAAGATACAATTAAGCAACTAAAAAGAAAAAGAATAATGATCAACCATTTCTGCTCCCATTCACCCTTTCCATGCAGAGCCCACTTGGGGATACATCAGCTCTGACATTCCTCACAATACAAATAAAGGTAGCAGGCAAGTTCAGGTCAGGAAGAGTTCAGTTCAGGCTTCATGCTGTGGTTTGCTCTTTAATTTTGGGGTTTTTAGGTGGAGTGATTGAGACACAGGAATCCCATGTTTGACAAAACCTAAAAGATAAGACACCTCACCACCTCTTCTAGATGTCTTGGTCTAATTAATAGCCTCTGAAAGACCTTTTCAGGCACTCTGCAGGGCCTGACCTAAAGAATTCTGAGACATTTCAGTTTCCAATATTCAAGAAACATGGTTCGTGTTCCCCTGATTTGTGCTCTAGTCCATGACAAATGAATGATCATTTGCAATGGTCTAATGATTGCCATCATTATCACCTGTCAGCAATACCAGCCTGATTTACAAGAATATTTCCAACCCCCCTACACCTACTGTGCCTGCAGTAGACAAAAAAGAACAGACTTTTTCGACTGTTTTGTTAGCAACCTCAGTGTACATAAGATTAATATTAGAATTGACCAAATGAGGATCTCAATCTAACAAAAAGCTTATGAGCTAAATATTTTGTAAAACAGACTGTATTTTTAGGCAAGAAGTTAGAATTTCTGTCAAAAAAACTAAGCTAACTCTCCCAATATTTTGTTTCAGAAGATTTATTTTTACAAAGCAGGGGAGAGATTATTTGCTGCTTTGTTCTTCATAACACTTGCCTACAATTTCAGGAGGAAAATCCTTTTATGTATATTGAATGGCTAACTTTTGTTCAGTTATTTGCTAAGACCAGAATGTGTTTTACAGAATAAATGCAGATGATAGAGAAAGTTAGACAATCCTGACTGGATCCTAAGTAGCAAAGTACTTGGAATAACAATTACCACCCAGTATTTCTTCATTTCCAAGACCTCATTTCCAACACAGCAATTAAAAAAACCTGATGTGAACTAAACACTAAAAATCAGAAAAACATCCCTTAGAATTATTCAAGAGATTTTAAAGATCTTCTGCAGTTTTAATACAATCCATTCTCAATAATGATCATATGCTTGAGCAAATCTGGCTTTTCAACAGTCCTTTAGCCAGCTGATTTCCTTCCAAACACCTGCTGCTATCTGATGTGACAAAAGGTCAAACTTACAAAATTCCTTAAAATTTATTTCAATAATAGAAGTCAGTAAACTTCCCATAAACCACAAAATAATTGCTATGACTATGACAGTTTAATCCAATTCAAGAGGAAAAAAGACACTTTGGTTAGATGTCTGGTAACAAACTCATTCAGACAATTTGGACTCTAATCTAATTCACAAAACATTAATCTGTCTGGTTCCTGATCTAAAAGCTACCATTCTCAAAACCTTCCATCTGCTCTTATTTGAAAGTTTTCAAGATGTATAAAAAACATGTCAAACACCTCCCAGCAGGAAAAATTATGTGCAATCACACTATTTTGACCCTTGTAAAAGTCCTTGCTGTGATTTATAAACATTAAACATTACATACCACACCAAATTAAAGGCAGTTGAGAAATATTCAAGCAAGAAAAGTAATTCCTGATGCTAAAGTTCCAGCTGTGTTTTTCCTTTAGATAATTATTAATAGAGCTTATACAACACACCAAAAAACAAGAGTATCCTGATGTCAAGCACTGCAATGTGCTGATTTATTAAAAACTTCTTTATGAGAGGAATTCCACGAAAAAAACTTTGTAAATAACTCTCAGCTGCTCCTCCAACTATCTCCAGCTCTCAGAAGACATTTTATTCCAATTCTATCTCTATTGTGATTCAAGTGTGTAGAGTAACACATGCCTCTTTAGTTCTTGTTTATTTACTTTCTGTGCCAAACCAGTGCCAATTAGATTGATGCATGTTTATGCCAAGAGAAAACTCTCATATTAAACCTGGCTGAAATAAATTATAAACTCAAATCCATTGATCGTAGTTACTATAATCCCCAGAGAGGACACTTCCATCACACAGCAGCAATAATTTCATTTACTATCACCCCAGGAATATAACTGGATTCAACTGTGTGAGCATACCTGGATATGTCTAGTAAAGGCATTCAGAAAGATCTGCAGAAAATCCTCAGTTTGGCCATTCACCAAACAGCCAATCTCCACTGAAGTGGCCACAAAGACAAATAAAGATGGGCAGAGGAAATCTAGGGAAACATCTTGCATAAATACCCATTGGAATTCAACATGAAAATTTTTGACTGACAAACCTCTGCAAAAATGAAAGCTGGGGGGGCTTTGGCTCAAAGACTGGAAGAAGCTCCTGAGAGTGAATTTCCATTCTCCAATGGCATTTGTGAAACTCCTACAGAAAAAGTTATGACCACCAAAGAAAAAGCACACACAAAATCCCAGAAAATGTCTCCTGGTCTGTATAAGCACCAGGTTATTGACATGTAATTGTGGTAACAAGCAGATGAAAGTTTTTCATTAGTTGCTGCTAGAGTGACTTTTTGTGGGTTTTCCCCCCTTTTTTAAAAATCTAGAACAGCATTATTAGAATTCTAAAAGGAAGATTTCTTTTCCCTATCTTAGTAATATTAGACTGCATTCTCTAAGAAAAAAGCCTCAACCATTTATAAATAAGGTTCACAATGAACAATGCACTTTTCTTGTCAAATATCTATCAAAATTTATTACCAAAACATTATTAATTGCTCCCAAGTCAACAGATTAAAATGTTTAAAGGCTTTAGAAACACAGAAAGAAAATGTCCTCCTGCTATACATGGGCAAAGAATTTCAAGCCTCTGACCTGGCATGCAAATCTGAAACACAAGAACAACTATAACCTGTAAAAGTGACCAATCTCTTCTGGATAAATAAAATTTGTATGCAGACATGAAGACAACTGAACTACTAAGGGCTGCACTGGGCTGCAGAATGGTTTTACTGCCCCAAAAAGGAGCACTGGCAGTGATCCTGTCTTTGAAATCAGACACTGCCACAAGCTCTTGTGGGGCACAGCTGGCATGGCCAGAAGGAAGAAAAGCAGAAACTCAGAACTGCTACTAAAACCAGGTTCACAACACCTCTTTGGCACTTTGTGTTGACATGCAAGGTACACAAATATTGCGACTTCTGCCTGCTGAGACACAGCAGCACAGGTGTGTCAGAGACACATCCACCCAGCAAAAATAACACCAGAGACAGCTTTACTTGAACTCACACTTTTTTCTCCACATTTTGCCAACTATATGTAAGCCAGGCCACATGTTATTTCTTACACAGCAAAATTTTTTTAAAAGTTGCAGCTGCACCACAGAGTAGGATTCCCAAAATACAAACCATTGCTGGAAAGCTGGTGTTTGCTCTTGGTTGTGCTAGCTGATAGGCACATGCTTTTGGTTCATAATGTGACAATAAACAAAGCCTGCTCTATATATTTTCTGGCTCAGAGACAAATACCATGCAATTAAATGTCAAATTAAGTTGTGCAGCAACTGCTAATAGTTTTCACATATTTGGAAAATAGAGCATTGGTTATTTAAGGCTGACTCATTTTCAAGGTTCCTAAGCACCATAGGGCTCCACAGCTTTTTGTGACACTGGCTGGCTTTCATAAAAATAACACCAAAGAAATTTTAGGAGTAATGATAATAAACAAGCCTGACATGACCTACTGGGGTTCTTTATTACAAAAACTATTTAGACAACAATATCTAGAGGCAAAGACTTCTTGAGCAATAAAAAATAAGTACTTTTTGCCCTCAGGAAGCACTCCTTTCTAGCATATCCCACCCATACCAAAATTTGGTGGTAGAGAAGACTCTGAAATATCTAAGAGTACAAAGGGTTTTGTTTTGTTTTTTTCCTTTTTAACATGGAGTAATTATTATACAATTTTTAGTCCACATCACCACAGTCCAAAATGTTACTAGAAGGTACATTCAGACTCATGGTATAGCTTTAGGTAATCCTGCCATGTCTTATTCTTCACTTATGAAGCAAATTTTGTGGTATTTAGATCCCTCACAGATATCAGCTTATTCATAGAAGGTCCATGAAATCTCCAAAGAAAAAACAGTGAATTTAATGCAACTTCTTAGCTTTTCTGATCAATATGCTGTACACAGCTGCTATTCTTGCTTCATTTCAGTTGCAGCCTTCTATTTGGGTAATACTGCTCTTCTCTCACATACAATTGAAGCTGATAAACTTAATATTTTCCATACAATTGCAAATATATTAACCTATATTAAATTTGTTAAGCTCATTCAAATTCCAAAGGTTAAAAAGGAAAAGGATGTACACACTCGATGTCTCAGAACATAGAAGTGTTTAGTAAAGAATTAGTGTATATCACCCCTCCCAGATCTAACATTCCTACAGCACACCACAGCTTCCTCTTCTGTGCACAAACCTCAATTGCTCAGTATTGTCCCGTGGTGAGCCTGAAACAGGGGAGAGTTTGATTTATTTAAAAGATGGAACTATAAATCGTTTCTCCCAGTGATTCAGACATTTCACTTAAGCTATAAATGAGGCACAAAATGTGTGTGTGTGTACAAATAAATAATTCTTTTGTTGAAAGTTGCCATAGAGACACATTGCTTACTGATGACCAGAATGACAGCCCCTGTTGAAGTAAACAGAGCTGAAAAGACAAGAAGATAATGGACCATGAGATTTAAAAACTAAAGTCACATTAATCTACCTCTTTAATAAAACTCGTTAGTTACACAGAAATTAATTTTGTGCTGAATATTCCTGTGGGCTGTTGTAACTCACTGACTTCAATGAAGTCAACTCGTGGATGAATTTGCCTCTCAGTTATACTGAGGTTCTCAACCCCTGATAAAGCTTATCTGCCAGTGTGGAGCTGAACAGGAGGATTGGGTCAATACCAAATTATCTTCCAACTTAAACGATGGTAACAACTCTCCTGGCCTTAACAGGGCCTCAGAATATGTCCCCACAAACCTCATTGTCAGAGCTGCTAAAAAAAGTGGGTGTCAGAGCTCACATGGGTTCTGACATTTTAAATGTCCCTTGCAATTCAGCAGAAAATTTTGTGTTCAAACATACAAGGTTTTTCACAAGCTTTAACCTCCTAGTTCTTCACTATGCCTTCACTGCCAATTCTGATGGTCACCTATTTATCAGGTTATTTACACAGGATTATTCTCATACCTTATTAGTGCCTTTTTGAGATCTTGCTATAGGAATTTCCTCCCATCCCCCAAGATTTTTAAGTCTTCACAGCTAAATGTGTGTTTTATCTATCAGAAAAATTCTCATATTTTGCTGTCATCAAGAAAAGAAGCCACGGCACCAGTCACAAAAGGTCAATATTTAGTTTTGAAAAGAACTTTAAAGCTATATCCGTAAAGGCAGACAAAATCTAATCAAGTGACATTATAAGATTTGCAGACACATGATGTGTTTAAATGGAAACAATCTGTATCCTTCAAATGTTTTGCAATATTTTTTTGAATGAAGAAAATATTTAAAAACAAATAAGGCTAATTTTAATGTGGAGATAAGCACTTTTGCACCAAACAAACAAGATGGCAATAAAAATGCACATAAAACTAAGAAAAAACCTTCCTACTTCAGACTGACTATATTCAAACTGAAGTAAAAAAAGTGAATAATGCAAAAAAAATATAGCTTTAAAGAAGACAGAGGTGTGCTCAGAAATGAAAACTCTTTTTCAGCATTCAGTCCCTTCATACTTTTCCTCAGTTTTATGAGTCTTTATAAGCGAAGTTTGGCTCTAGAGGCTTTGGTCTGAATCAGGTTTTTTGAAAATATAAGAAGAATCCATTACAGCTGCTGTATTCACTTCCTGGCTGGGGGAATAGGTTGATTCTCCCTTTTCCCTGTTATCAGGAGGTCATGTAGGTGTTAATGTCACCAGGAACTTTGCTTCAAGGTCTTTTTGTTCTCCTTCTAGGTTTTAGAACGAGAGACAAAAAGGAGCCTTGCCTGTGTGATCCACCATAGCAGTGGCAATAGTTATCCAACACAAAGTCCCTACTGAAAACTGCCTCAATCGAAGACATTACCATAAAAGGAACCATTTTAGCCCCTCTGCATTGCTGAGAAGTCATTGCACTATTTGCAGGATCCTGCAAGAAGATAATAGCTCATTAAAAACAAGAAAGCTGGAGAACAAGCTTATCTACCAATTCCAAAAGTCATCATGGGGCACTTGAGGTCAGCTTATACCCTTATGTCATGAGTCTCACAGCATTAATCTTTCCATGACACAGACTGAAGCTGCTGGGAAAACCTGCAGGCACCACAGCATCTCCAGCAGCATTTCAAGGCCACTGACACAGCACAGTTTATCAGAGTGTGCAAAAGCACGTTCCATTAATGTTATTCAGCTCCATCTGCATCTGTGCCCCTTATAATGATATACTCACACCACAGCACAGCACAATGGCACTGTCTTCCCAGGAGTTGGGAAAGGTGAGGGATACTATCATCAAGGGAGAAATAGAATTAATAGATAGCTTTTTCCTTGGGAAATGGTTGTGAATGACCTTCCTCCCCAGACATTGTACATCCAGAGCAGAGACAGCCCCTTGCCTGAGTGTCTCTGCCAGCTGCTCTTCCCCTGCAGTGTGTCCAGGGGCCAAGCCACAAGCTCTTCTTTTCCTTTAAGGAAGGGCCAGACTAATTGGGTTTGCCAGAAAGACACACAGAAGTTACACAGCTTTCACTTCAGGGATCCTATGGCCAGTTACAGACAATTTCAACCAGAACTAGAATTATGACATGGCACGAGAATATATCTACAGACTTTTGGGATCATTTTAGAGCCAGAGGCCATAGTGTTTATTGTTGCGTGGAAAGGTAGTGAAGGTACAAACCCTGCTTCCCTTCTCTTCCAAAGAAATTGAAGAATGGATGCCAAGATTTGCTTCTGATGCCTTACACTGATTTCACTCAGAGAGGTGGCTCACCCTCAGTGTATATTCTACCCTGCACATCCAGCTGGCCAAATCAGACTCATCTGCCACTCTCATCTAATGCTCACATAGATCTTCCCAGTAATCCCTTCTGAGGAAGATGGGATACTGGTGCCCCACTTCAGTTCTCACCTCACTTTCCTCAGCCCTTTCAAGATTTGTGTATAAATACCAGCTACTTGCCCACTGCTATACCAATCTTGTTTTCCCATTCAGATCTCTCCATTACATTTTTCATTTCATCTTCCACATTCTACCATACACAGACACTTCTGGTTTGCCTGTCACTTTTAGCACACTTGTGATGCAAAGTCCTGAAATATTCAACTTCCATAGATTCATTTTCTTTCTATTCCCTCTGTCTCAAGACAATAATTCTGGCACCAGAGTACTTCTGCTATGAGATCATTTAGCAAGACCTATGGGACATACCTAGTTTTGATCCCAGTTACGTCAATGGCAAGCTTCACATCACTGAACATGGGATTTTGGTCACCAAAGCATAACATTTCATACTGAACTATTTATATCAGAAAGTCACAAACCCTTTTATATAATTGGTGCTGGGAACCAGCTACATGCCCATTTGTAATAGTACAGCTTCCTATTCCAACAACAGCTAAGACAAAGAATTTTTAACTCTTATCTTGTAATTTACCAGACAAAACCAAGAAGTCTTCAAAACACAGATATTCATCTGTGGATCAAAGCTTGGTAAATACTGCTTTAAAAATATCATCACAGCTGAGTCAGAGATAATAGCCTTTCATGTGGTGTCTCAAGTCATAAAAGATTATTTGAAGAACTATGCCCACAAATATGCACATATATCTAATTAATGCCTACTGAAATTATACTTGGGGAATACAGAGCAGATATTTGAATATTTAATCTTGAATCAAAATTACAATTAATATGTTTAATAAGATTATTTAAAAGAAAATCTTAATGCATTTAATTTCGCAGAACAGTAAAGACAGAAATAAAATACCAAACTGGGTTTTGGTAAGGTCTTTCATTTCACATAGCCGCTGTCTATGTCAGGATAAGATCACAGTGAAGTAAGCCAAACTTTTTCTTGCTCTTTTCATACATAATCCTCACACACCGCAGCTGGTATTTTGCAGGGGCAAAATCCTCAGAAATTATTAATTTTATTAACATTCTGCCATAGACTAGGCATTTGGGTTCAGTAGAATTTTTGTCACTGATGACAGGAAAGAAAAAAAGATCTCAAAACAAATGGGTGGTATTGCTCAGACTAGTCCAGGTTTCAGAAGTACATTTCTTCCACTTTCCTTAGCAGCTCCTCTATGTGGAAGTGGCAGAAGAGAGGAGGCTGACTGAATCTTCCATGGCAATGAATAGAATCAAGGAACTGGTTTGACATTTTGGATTGCAAGAGCTTCTGTTGAGTCTGAGTAGCAAAACAGGCACAGCTGCTGCCCTTCAATATTTCCTCACATTTGCTAGCAGTATTTAAGTAGTGAAATTGAATCAGCATGTTTATTTCATCATTCACACACCTTTTAATTCAAGTTATTCTTGCAATATTTAAGATATGCAATGAACTGATATGACAGAGAATAGAAACCAGGATAAATCCTTCTGTTCATGGAAACAGAGATGATTGGCACAGGCCCCTTACTGAATAGTTTTTACCTCATAGGGAAAAGAGGATCATCTTAAATTTCATGGGGGATTTCCTTCTGAAGATTGAAATATTGCAAGAGCCAATATAAACCTATTTGTTGAGCACAGCTAAAGAACCTTACTCATCTCTGCAGGTACAGAAGCAAGAAAATCCCCACCAAATATTACACTTAGGAGAAGCAAATTAGTTAGTCTGGCAATGTCCCAGTAAGGAATCCCAATGCCTTAGCAAGCTCTGAATAAAACTCTAAATTTTAACAAAAGTGATAAAACCTCCCAAACATGTTTTTAAAAAATCATATATAAGAGAAAACACTAACACTTATATTTAGCATTTTGGAAGTTGTGAGAGGAATCTAATTGTTTTCTTATACTAGTTCTACATCAATGAACTTCAATAGGCATTTTTAAATTAAAGGCAGAGTTGCCATTATCAGCTTTTGTCTAGCTGTAATGATAAATTTTTGAATTAAAAACTCTTCAACACAATGGCATAGGGTCACAAAATACTTTTATAAATAGCAGTAATAGCTTATGTTGTTTCTTTTATGAAGAAAGCCAAGAATAGCAACAACCAAAATATACTATGCATTCACAAAAATTTGTCATTCTACAGAAAAAGCTGCAAGCCAGCAGAATTTCATGGAGAATAAGTATACTTTGGCAAGCCTTGATTTGTAGTTTTCTTCAGCCAAAAAGCATTCACATGTACTTTGCTTCACTTCCCCTGTGAAACTGGGGATGGGGATTCCTCTTACTGTGCATATGGTGGCGATATGAAACTGTGGAATGGATCCTCACAGCAAACATTTCACTTTGTTGAGCTATAAGCACAAAGGTGCCCATGAGATACTGCAGAAACTGTATTAGAAGTATATGCAAAACAAGTATATGCACAGGAAGTGAGAATGGCACCAAATTAATTATTTTAGCGTCTTCCAAACAGAAGTGTTAGTTCAGTGTCAATTACATTAAAAATTATAATACAGAAAAACCTTCAATATGAGTCCTTCATTAGTAGTCATAAAACACTGAATAACTGAGTATAGATTGAGTTCTCAATAGGGAAACCATAACTGTCATATTTTAAAATAGTTTGAGAATCCTCTACAGTCTCCATAAACACCATTAAATTAATTTCTCCCTAACACTGATATCAAAATGCATTTTAAAGATCATTAGAGATCATTAAGGATCATTATGACCTAACTTCTTAAACCTTGAAAACTAAGGCACAGAGAGGGAAGGAATTTGCAAAAGGCAGGCAGCCAGCCAAATTCAGAAAGGAATGGGATCTCCCAAGGCTTAGCCTACTACTTTTGACCATTAAAGAAACATTTTCATTCACATCACATTTTTAGAGGGGGAAAAAAAAGAAAAAAGAAAAAAAATTACCCTTGCTTGCTCATTTCTCCTTCCTGTCTAACGCAAAATGCAAATGCAAGCAGTAGGAAATAAGTGTCCATCTTTGGCTGACCTTTTTTCACTGAGTGTAACCACCAAAATTAAGAGCTCTGCTTCCTCAATAGTTTTAGTCCTAAAAGAGGATGCCATTTTTCAGGGATGACCAGATTACCAATAACTTGCTAAAAGAATTTAAGTGAGGCATTTACAACAAATAAAAGCTCAAATGGTCACTATTAAAATGTCAGAAATCCTTTGGTAAACACCAAAGCTATTGACATTTTAAATGTCAACTATTTTGTATTTCCAACCGTATAGATGAAGTGTCTTCTGCTTATTTCCAGTCTTTTGCAAGTAGTGCTGGATTGTATTCAAAGTGTGGAAGGCTGTGAGTTATGTTTCAAATGTTTCACCTCTCAGAGCTGAGGGATCTACAGCTGAAAGAAGGAAAACTAGCCTTTTTGTGGTCACCAGAAGTAAACCTGCTGTGTTTCAGCAGAAAATATTCAAAAGATCACAGAATCATAGAATGCTTTGGGCTGGAATGGACCTTTGAAGCTCATCTAGCACCAAGCCCCCTGCAATGAGCAGGAATATCTTCAACTAGATCAGTTTGCTCAGAGCCCCATCCAACCTGACTTTGAATTTTTCCAGCTACAACCTGTGGCTAGCAAAGGCTTTTCTCATGAGAATTCTTCTTGTGTTTTATAAATAAAGATAAAGTTTGGATGTTATTGGAACAGTGTCCCAGAACTTGGACGGTGCAAGCCTGGCCAATCAGGCCTGGGGGAAGGCTTCTGACTGACCAATCTGGGTGACTTTTGAAAACTCTATATATATGATGAAATCAAAACAATAAAGGTCATTCCTTCTTGCCACTGAAAACTGGTGCTTTCTTTACTCTGCTAGCTGCTCAACAGCAACAACAACCTCTCTGAAGAGCCTGTAAAGACCCCTTGATGCAAGTCAGCAGGCATTAGTTCTTCTTCCTGGGCACAAGCAGCAATGGTTAATTCCCAAAGAGCTTTCTCTAGGAAGGCAACACAAGTACAGATCTTTTATATTTTTTGATAAATCTCTAAGGAATTTTTATTGAACCTCTTTCAGGCTAACTGTTTCCTATTACAGAGAAACATACAGACAGCTGCAGGATTCTGTGACTATTTTGTGTGTTCCTATAGACAAAATTTGAGTTTTACTTAACTAGCAGGGTCTCGTAAGTAACTTCTGGTTTTCAGTCAAGCAAGGGAACAGTAGGCAAACCTTCATTATTTGCAATAGAATCAGCCATCCCAGTTGCCACCACCCCTGGTCATCATGAAGTTCTGCAGTTTCAAATTAAATACAACACAAATCTTAAATGGAGGCCAAACATGCACAGCCTGACCACATTTGGTACTGGATCTGACAAGGTCTGAAGTGAGTGAAAGGGTAAATTCTCAAGCTTGCAGTGCTGGACTGGCACCAGAGCCAGGAAACACTTTCAGATCTCACTGTCACTGTCCCCTTCTGACCTCCAAATGACTATAAAAGGAGAGCTTTCCAGTAGGCCAGCTTCCATATAGGAACTCCCATTGTAAGAGGACAGATTTTCAAGAGATGATAAACATGATTAGATGCTGGCTCGAAATCTCTGGTTGTCGATCTGCTTGCATAAAATTAAATATCATCTCCCTGTCAAAATACCATTTCCCTGCCAGGTCTGGTTTGTCAGAATGCCTCATGCTGTAAATTTCAGACGTTCTCATTACGCATTTGTAGCTTTGCATAGCACAATGGACCTAAGATTTATTAGGGCTTCTGGTCATAACACACAGAAAGATTCCAAATAAACTCCCTTTCCCCCCTCAAGTGGCTCTTTTACTTCACTCACTGACAATACAACCCCAGGAGAGAGGTAACAGACAAAGGAGAACAAACACAAAAATATTTGCCTTACTCTTTCAAAGCAGTAACCAGTGTCCCACTGTTTTCATAATCTTTGCTATGTCAAAGGCCACTTATGTTTAACTAATTAAAAATAAAGCCAAGAAAGAACAAACCAGCAGGGTAAAAGAAAATGAGAAAAAATAAAATAGATTTGGGAAGTACAAATAAAATAGACTAAATGTGAAAAAGGAAAAGGCTAACATGACTCAACAGTAGAACTCCCAGATGGTCTGAAGAGACATTTTTGGATGTAAACGTATGAATGAAATCACATTAAACAAATACTACCCTTGACATTTTTCACTCATTATTTTACACCTTTTCCTGGAATTTTCCATGGTAGCTACAATTCAGTCTGCAGCCAAAGCATACCAGCATCTGAAAAATATTTAAATTTTTTTAGAAGTAAAATATGCTCCTGGTCAGAGTAACTAATTTCCCAGTTGATTGTTTTTAGTAATTTAATTTCTAAGTAAATATTATTTCTCCATGTCCAAATATGAACTTAAACATTTAAAGAAGTTTGAGAGACTTTTAAAGAACAACCAACTCCTTTGCTGGATCATGATCAGTATTAGAAAATCTATTACTGCCAACAGAAACTATTGATGCCACTTGAGAGAGAGCAGAGAATGCAGGAGATTCATTTATTCCAATAAAATGCTTTCCAGCTGAAATGTTGACAGAGTAGTCAACACAGTAAGTAGTGTCATAGACCAATGCATATAGCCTGCAATGGGAATACACAAAAAAAAAGCTAACACTGCTTGAAATACCACTCTGCAGCAGAAGATGCCAACACTCCTCGTAATTCCAGACATCCCAGCAGTCTGACCCATGGCTAAACCAGCCAGCAACATCTCACAGGCAGTTAGGATTTATTTCTTCCCACTAACCTCTACCATCTTTTATAATCTTTTTGCTGCAAGAGGATTTCTATTTTGTTGTAACCATCTAATTCACAGCTTCTGACCACACTGCAGTTCAGAGGAGTGCTTTCCTCTAAACCAGATTTCTGCACTTTACTGCTTTGAGTTCCACAGACAGGGAAGACTTTAACTCCACTTCCACAGGGAGTTAAAGTATTTGCTTGTTTGGATAGAGAACAAGTGACACCCTTTGGAGGCTTTGCTGTGCCTTCTTGCTATAGCTGCAGTCATAACAAGGATAACCTTATTGAGTGCCTTAGAACAAATGAAAAAGCTGCCCTGCAAGCATCTCCGTCAGTGCCCAGCAGGGAATCCAGGCCACATTCCAGCATTTGTTATTTCTGTAAAGGCAGCTTGCGGGTCATTGTCTCACGCATCCTCCACAGACTGCAGCACTCCAACAATTTCAGGGCTTTTTAACTCTGATGACTTTAGCGATCTGGCTTCAAGGGTGTTTCCAGAAGAATAGCCTCAATGGAAAACTACAGCAGTAGGGACATGCAGGGGTGGGAAATGGCAGCATGTAAGGGGGGTAAGGCACTGCAGTATTTCACCATCTACTTCTCTGAGCTATTGAGACACAACAGGAATTTATGAAAAATTAATCCAAGCCACTAAAAGAAGCTTGTGATTCTTCTGATTAATCTGGTCACTGCGGAAATCACTTTAAAGCACCAAGGATAGCACACTGTAATATAAGCTATTTAATGTAACTCTTTCCCAGCACACAGCTTGTGTTTGAAGCCTTAAGTTTGAATTACTTAATATTTGAAATGAGCCTATCTGGAATTGTTGTGCCATAACAAATGATAGATGAGCTCAACTATTCAAATGTGGTGAAACTTTCAAACCCTGGTATTAGCTAAATAAAGGCCTACAGACAGAAGCCACAAGCTTTGTGCATTGTCAACACACAGAACACATGGGGGCACCCATGTTCAAGCTGACACAAAACGCTCTCCTCAAAGAGCTTCTTTGGTAGCAGAACTTGAGCCTCTCCAACCCTTCTTGAGGGAAACACACATTACTTTGCTTCATTTTGTAATTTTATCACATCTTCAAAGGCTTTATAGTTAAGCAAAGTCACTACAAGGACTTTTTCTATAAAACATAATATTGTCACAATGTCATGCTTAAAACCTTTTAGAGCCAGATTTAAAAGCAATTAAATAGTCAGGAAAATAAGAGCTGAGACCATTAACAGCACCCCCTATACAGTCTTCTTAGGGCAATAAATTAAATAGTTCAAAACAATGTCAAAAAGTCTTATTAGCCAACAACTTCATAGACAACTAGCTATGATTTCAGCAGAGCTCCTTACATTCCAGAAATGGTCGAAGAATGGTTTCAGAAAAGCCACCATGTTGCAATAAATAAAATACCTGATAATTTCATGTTATTGTACTAGTAAAATCATTCAGGCTATCAGAACAGGGCACATAATTGCAAGAAACAAATATTTTTTTTAAAAAGGCATTAAATCCAAGTCACCCTTAAGATTGGTTTCTGTAGTATCAGCTGTAGGTGTTTTATTTGAGTTTTAGGCTTACCTTGATGATGCTTGTTGTAGGAAGTTCCAATTCTGTGAGCTCATAAGATGCTTCTTGAGTAGTCTGAAAATTTTTCTTTGGGCCATTTTGCGAAGTTCTCAGCAGTAAAACTGAAAAAAACCCAAAAAAACAGTTTACATGTCTCATTTTTATGGGTGAACAGCCTATGTAAAAAGATAACAGTCTCAAATACACTATCTCCTAATGGATCATAGGAATTTTAAAAAATACACATGACACACAACTTTTGACTGGAATTATGTAGAAAGTTGGTTCTTGTTCTCACACATAATTTCAAATACAAGGGGGAAAATTATTTCAACCCACTACACAGCCAACATCTTGCTATACCAAGTTTTTAGAATTTACTTGCCCAGGTTCTAATCTCAATGTCTCATCTATTAAAGGTAACATAAGCTATATATGATTTGTTAACTAGAAAGATCTAAAAGGCTTTTTAGAAGTAGAAGTAGAAGTGAGATTTAAAAAAAAAAAAATTCTGTTTCTCTCAAAATAAAAGGCTCTTCTCACTGCAACAGAAAGTAACTGGAGTACTGGCCAGTTCAGTAACAGCTATCAGTAGTTGTAGCTCAAGTCCTATTACATGCCATTGTTTTCCCACCAATTCTCTTTAGTTGCCACAGAAGAATCCTTTGAAGGGCCACAAAGGTGTCCTGATTGAAAATCAAGTCCTTAAATTCTAGTTATTCCTATGAATCTCTATTTAGACAGTATCTGGTTCTTCCCCTCTGACCACCTGTGAAAAGCAATAGTCAGTGAACAAAGGAGAAAAGAGGGCAAAGCATTAAGAGATCCAGGTCCCAGCAGTCAGTGTTGTTTTCCTAAATGTTCCTGTCTAACCAGCTGCCTGAAGTAACTAGAAGTCAATGTCTACCATCCATTTAAATATCTGGAATTAGATTCACAGGTAACATGCCTATAGCAAATGCCATTTGTCAGTGCAAAAGAATACTGAAAGGCAGGAGCAATTGCCTCCACCTTCTCTTTTAATGCCTACAGGCCTGCTTGAGTATCAGCTTTTGAGTATCATTTAAGGTAGAGGGAAGATGAGAAGTAGCCACTTGCTATTGCATATTCATCAGTAACAGTAGCACCATTGTCTAACATTACCTGTTATGTCTATATGAACAAATAGAACTGAGATGGCCTTTGCATTTGCTGGGGAGTTTTGTGCTTAGTCTCAAAATATATTTTGTGATAAAACACGACAGGTGTTCTCAAAGAATGAGCACTGCAAGAAAAATTGAGGTTGTATTTATTCCTACACAAGTACCTTTTAATTTGGTTGTTCTTTAGACAAGGTTTTTAAGAAAGTCTGCAGCCAGCAGAGCCACAGCTACATGCAAGCTGTCAGAGTGATTAAAGCTCAGTGCTCCAAGAGCACCATTTAACACCTACACATGGATAATCCTTTTTACAGTGTCACAAGGATATTTGTACTGACTTGCTCAAGTGAGCTACACCCAAACTCAAACATTGCTTTCTGACACTGACAACTTGTTGTCCTCTTCTGAAACTATGGAACAATTTTACTTTCACAAATCACTGTAGGAAATACTTTGTCAATGCAATAAGCAGCAGAAACAAGGTGAGTGCTCTGGGCATGGCCTGTAGCCTGAATGCACCACATTCAGGAGTCCATAGCTTACCATTTTTATTAATCTTGAGATTAGCTTTCTGATTGCTGGAAAATTTCATAAAGTGTAGTTGTGTTGGATTCTTCTAGAATTTACATTCAGTTGATGAGATTTACTGTGTCGAAGTGTTTAAAATAGAGATTAAAGTCCCTTTAACTCAGCATGAATAGAGAATACGACATCGTAAGAGGAAGTAATACCAAGTTATAACTGATATATTCTCCAGTTTCTCCTTTTCTTGCAGGCTGTACAGCACAGTAAAAAGCTTGAGTCTTCTACCACTGAAGGAGATCCCTCCCTGTGCTTTTCATCTGGTCTGATTCAGCTGAGGGAATTCAGCTACATTTTCTTTTAATCACATGCACAAGGGACAAACAAGACTGTTTATACAGTTTACTCACTGTTGGAAAAACAATTGATGCTTGTTTGTTGTTGCAGTGTTTTTAAGACAAACTAGAAGTTGAGTATTTAACCAGAAGTTGCCGCCTTTTATTTCCTTAGTGTTGCACATGGTCTAACAAGGGAGCAGATTATGCAATAACTGTTTGGAAGTTAGTCAAGCCAAGGACTGCTGGTTACTACATTATCAAATGATAGGGCCTGCTGTAGGAAATTAAACCTGCAATTTTCTGTTCCACGTTTGTTTCCTTCCAGACTTGCTGTTAAATCATCTTTAACTCAGCAGATATTTCTTGTGATCCTGCCTGCTCAACAAGTCACAAAAAAGTCAGCTAGATAACTGACAGCACATCTCTAAGCAGCAGCTGTCAGCTGAAGGCACTGTTAGTAGTATCCAGAGGGCTACCTGGAGGCTGCACTGTGAGCCTTGGTATCCCAGAAAGAGTCCAAACATACAATATGGAGAAGGTGCTGGAGGTCTAACAAGGGATAGTGTGGAGTAAAGTTACTTCATTCCACTCATGAATGGCCAGTACTGTACTGGAGCCAGAGACTTTTTTTGCTAAGAGTAGAAATGAGAAAACTCAGCTTTTCCCTGAGTGTGTGCATGGCTCATCAGGCAATAATGGGGGCAATTTTTATTTCACATTCCTGGTACAGCAACAAACTTAATATATTTTAACTGTTCTTTGAAAAGAATGTTATTTGAACACAGGACTATGGGACCTGCTGACTGAAATATAATATGGGTTTATATACCGTTACTGTCTGCTTTATTTTAAACTGAATATCAAATGTTCTTTTTAAAACCAAACATTTAACTGAAAAATTGGCCCAGACTAGGATGATTACATCTGAGACTTGTTTCCTGAGGAGTTCAACAACTTCTGTGAACTGTCTCTGAGAAATGTACAGATGTCACAGACCAGGTATCCAAATGCAGCAGGTTTGCAGCTGGAGTCTCTCTGTAAGTGTTTGACAGGGGTTTCTTTGATGATGCCAGTATACAAAATGACTTGGTCATCTGGGGTTGAAGAATGTCTAATTCTTTAGTTACAAAGGTGAGATCAATTTCCTGCCTAATTTTGGTACCTCAAAGCGAAAGAAATGTCAGCATCAACAGAAGGTCAACCTTGCTAAAATATGTGAACTTTTTCCTCTGTGCCTTTTATCTGTAGGAATATCGACGTCTCTTTTTTTTTTTTTTAAAGTTGCCTTCTCCTCTTCTTAGAAGATTTGCCACTGTGTGCCCAATTTAAAGACATTATTGAGTTTCCCTAAAAATACTGACAGGCAAGTTGCAGTACCCTGGATTTGATTGTGGGCATATGGTTAGTAATGACATTCTAATTAGATTTTCATACTTAAGCCTGGTGTGAGGAGGGTCAGTCTCTTAATCGTGTTAGACTTTGAAGAGATTATGAGTGACTTTTTCCTCCTTACAGACTCTGCACTAAAAGCTGCCTCTCTTTAACTAGATTGCAACACAAAATATAACTTGATAAAACATTATCACATTGCTGTATTAGCTATAAAATCACACAGGCAAATTTAGTCATTTCATCACCCCACGGCACTGAATTGCTATATGAAAAAGACACCCCACACATAGTCCTGCTGGAATAGTCAGCATAATCACAGATGTCCAATTAAGCAACTACTGTGAAGTCTAACAGGATTTGTTCTCTTTGCAGACTTCACTGACAGAGGTGAATTAACACAGAAATAAGACTGCCTCTAACTTCAGTCTCCCAATAAGTTTTCTGTAATTTGTTCCTTCTGTGTAGCTAAGAAATAATAGTAAAGAGCATCTCTGTCACTTCCACTGTCATTTTTGTTCTAACGCTGTGTAAAATTGGTTTTTCAGGAGAACAAACACCAGTCTTGGTATTAGAGGAAAGATAAAGGGGAGGGGAAAATGTGGGAATATAAATGCAATGCCTTAGAGGGCACATGGTCTAAAACTTATGACTTGGTATTCTCATATCACATACCCATCCTTCCTTCACTTCCTCTCCAGAAGTACTCATCTTTACAGACACATTTCAAGCTGTCTGACGCATTATTCAACAGCAATAAAATGTATTTATGCACATTAAAAGCTAGTATGATCAGAGTCTGTTCTTGGAATTAATCTCCCTGATTTTACACATAAGTTTATACCCATAGGAGTCAAGATGCCTTCAGAGTGAAAAATCTCGTAACTGTTACTGAAACAATAAGCTCTTTTCTCCAAAGCCACCATTCTTGGCTGCCATAGTACCCAAGGTACACCTATACAGGAGGTCAGAAGGAATTTTGTGCATGAAACAGCAGAAGATGCAAACATCAGAATTGGAATTAGCCACCTAAGGATGTACTGGCTTCCAAGGCAATGTTATGCACACTCAGAGTGCATTCTGAGGATGTATGGCCTGACTGAGATATAATACTTCTGTTTTGTCCAGTGATGTGGGGTTTATGCCAGTTTCCTTAATTACTGACCAAACAGCTGGCAGAAAGAAAAAAGTAGATGAAGAGTGGGTTCTGCCTCCAAACACAAGAAGTAAATCAGGCTTATTTGAAGGAGTTGATCTTAAAATCTGAGAACAAATTTAAAAAACCAGCATTGTAGAAATTGTCCGCTGCTCTGGTACTAATATAGTTGCTGAGCTTTGCTCACAGCAAAATTTTAGACAGCTTTAACTTTAGTGTGTGAAAAACTGGGCATGAGAGTTAAACTGAATCACTTGAGACAGGAGTAAAGCCAATCTCTCTCTGTTTCTGCTTTTTATTTTTATTTTCAGTATGTTCATTTTAGTTCACAGGCCTGGATGACCACTTCAGTAGGCTCTTGTGAGAAATATCTCCATAAATGCAAGCAAGTTGTTGAAAATGGTAATGAGTAGAGCCCAACTAAACACACTGTTATGAAAAACAGAGCTGAAACCACTCTGACAAGACAAGGGTTGTTCTAGTTTGAAGTCCATAAACAATAAGCAGGGCCACACTTCACCCCAGCCCAGCTGGCCTCTGAGGAAGCTGATTGTACTTGTCCTTGAAAGAGAAAAGAGCAGATAAGCCACAAAGAGTTATATTGTGGGGACAGCTTGTGTGGATCCTGGTGAAGGACATGAAAGGAGCCAAATAAAAATACATTCAGTCCTGATTGTAGCCAGCTTATTTTGATGGGAACTATTTACATACTCCACTTAGATCTTTAATGTTCCTTTAGCGAATTTCTTTTTCTTTTTTTAAGCTTCAGCAATTGATTCCTTAATAAACAGTTTGGGTTTGGTTGTTTTGGTTTTTTTCATCTAATAGCAAATCAAAATATTTAATCATGACTGTAAATTTACAAGCAGGATCAAATTAATTGCTACACTTAGGAAACAGTTTCAGACATATAACAGGAAAATCCTGTATATTTGGATATGTAGAGGAGGCAAGTTTGACAAATGCTGCATTCCTATGACTTGCTACCTTGTTACCGGTAAAAAGTCTTGAATTCAGAATTTATGTCTCTCAGATTTAAACTGTAATTCTTATAATCTTTGTTGGTTGCAGAATGAAAGTGGATCTTCTGTATAAGAAACTGCCTGACCCAACCAGAACTGAGTTCTCACAAACCAATTACGAGAAAGTGAGGAGCAATAACAGACAGCAGTTCATGAGCTTCTTGACTTTGGTTTCTTTGGTTTTTTCCCATTTCTACAAACTATTTTATATTCACATGCTCTGCTGCCTACTGGCTTTTCCGCTTGTTTACACAGAGTGCAGAGGACTAAGTTGTCAGAGAGGAACCACACATCTCTAGTACTGACAACATCAAATACCTCATAAGCATGTGTGATGTAACTCACAGTCTGTACAGCATGGACACTCCTGTATGAGGTCACATGGAAATCAGCATTTGTTGAGGAAGACTCACCTCAGCTGTTATGCTTCAGTTTCCTGAAGAGAAGACTTTTTCAATGGTATCACTTTTGAAACCCAAATGTCTGGGTTGTGTTAACTTAGATTCACAGCCCTGGCCTCCAGCAGAAGTACCAAGGACAGGCCAATCCCATCTCACAAAATGTGAAGCTGGTGTTTCACTTGAATCCTCCCCCAAAGAGTGAGTTTGATCCATTCCCTCCACTATGACAGCTGTGGCTCAGATCCCTCCAATACTTTGCTGTGTTTGAACCATGGACACTTCCTTATGTCTGGAAGTGTATGGACCATATTTTGTCCTCCTGGCAGTAGTATTTCACTGGCAAGAGAAGAAGCTACATTAAAAGGACATGCCCCAGCTTGGAGCTGGCAGGGGGAAAGAACATCAGGCCTGCCAGGAGTAAGCAGTGTCTGCCCAGCTGGCAGGCATCTTCCCTGGCTGGAGGAAGAGATGTACCCATAATGATGCTGCTCCCAACAGCAAGAGGTCTGTCACATTATTTCAAGAGTGGAGAGAGAATTTTGGACAGATATTGCTAACTGCAGACTCCATTTTAATCAACTGTCCACTGGCAGGGTGTGCTCTGTTCAGAGAGCTTGGAATACAGACTGTGACTCAGATGGGGAATTTTCTTCCAAAACCCACCACCTGCTGTGGGTCTGACTATGCTGTCTGATATGGGAAATCCAGAGCAGTGGGGAAGCACTGCCCAGGGCAAAGCAGCACTTTGTGTTGGCAGCATCTGCCTACAGATGCCCTATTTGACCCGGGCCAGCAACTGTGCGGAGGGATAATTACTCCAGAATGGAATGAGAACTTTCGACCTCCCAAGCACAGCATGAGGCAGTTTTTCCCTTCCCAGGGGAACTACTCAAGAAGCAAACATTGTTATGGATGACGCAGATAAGAAAATGCGAAACTGGGACAGGGGAGGGGTAGGTATTGTTGAAGTGGAAATCTTTTAATTTAGCACTTTCCGTTGGCTATCAGTGCATCTAGAAGGCAGGGAATCTCCGGAGATGAGCAGCGGGAAGGATCCCGGCTGGACAACACTGCCGGCAAGGCGGGAGCGACACAGGAGGGGCGCGGCGCCCCCTGGTGGGCCCGGCGGGCACGGCCGCGAACAGCGGCAAAGCAGCTTCGCATGTCCCCTCGGACTGAGAGCTCTGCGCAGAGCCCTCTCTGTGAAAGAGACAGCAAAGTGAGCTCTGCGCTTCCAGAGGAATAGTTTTTAGTAACTCACTAATTATTAAAAGTGCGCCGTTGATGTTTTAAATGTTATTCTCTATACCCACATGTTAAGCGTTTAATTCAACTCTGTCATACTGTATTTTAGTTGCTATGTACTCATCTCCTCACCAAAAAGGGTCTTAGCATAGGGACAAGAATGGAAGATGACCATTCAGGTACACTCACAGATGACTCAGATAGAAATTACTTTTTTTTCACTGATCTTTTCTTACACAAACTTTGTTTTCAGTGCTGTGAACAAGCAAGTCTCAGAGGAACTTATTAAGAACCTTCTGGATGTACTGAGGGCTTACATAATTGGAACCTATAAAATCCTTAGGGTCCACACAGTGCTGAATTAGGGTGGGGGCTTTTAATCCCCATGGCACATAATCACCTCTGAAAACATAATCCACTGTATCTGTAAAGAGGTTCACTTGGTTGCTTTGATGTTAAAAACACAATAAAGCCACTAACAGGTTACTTGGGTCAGGTCACAGATGGCCCTGAAATCCTTTTATGAGGTGGAGTCATCCTCCAATTACACAGGATTTCATAAGGAGAAAGTGTATGTATTTCTCAGAGTGCTTGAGGTTCTCAGCCTCACATTTGGCAAAAGTGAGGAACAAACATTTTCATAAACTTTTTGTATTACTCCTATAAAAGAATGTTTGCAAATAGGTGTTAACTATCAAAATTGCTGTACACTTGCACTCCATTATTCAGTGCCCTGAAGATGTAAAAATAATCTCTATAAATAGCACATTATTTGCAAATATGAAAGCTTTATTCTTTCCACTGGTTTGAAAGCGTGAGTGACTTTAATTTTGGCTTTCGAAACCGAAAAAGCAAATACTGTTAAAATAAAAAAATACCAAATAGAGAGAGCACATCCCAGAGGTATTTCCTGGCTGTTGTCTTGAAGGGATCTTGGCATAGATTAATACCATCCTGTTTCCATGAGGTATGCCCCTTACAGAGAGAACAACCAGCCTTTAACTATAAAATTCTTATGAACAGCCTTTTTTTTTATTAAGTTATTCAAGATTAAAGCCTGGAATATTTCTCATATTTGTCTCTCTTAGACACATTGTCATACTGTGATCAGTGAAACACTCGGGCATACCACCACAACAGGGATCACAGAACTAGCACACCACCTAGCAAGAGCACATGGGACAGAAATGTGTCAATCCCCACCTTTCTTCCAGTACCACTAATGCATCCCAGGGAGGTTAGTTCTCACCTGTCCATGGCATGGGATTACCACTTTCCCAGACAGCCAGAAATCTTGAGAGGGTATGAGCCTGTGTGTGTTTAATAGTCTGCAGATGCAGAGTTTTACGTGGCTGGTGGCTCTGGCAGTGCTGTACTCCCTCAGACACACACCCAGCTGCTCTGAAGTGTAAGCTGGCAGCTCCCCTGGGCAGGACTGGTGCCATCTGGGTGAACACCAACACACAGCCCCAGCCCCTTGGCCCTCACCTGGTGGGTCCAGCGGTGCTGATGTCAGACCAGGGCAGGGCAGAGGCTCCTGCACAATCCACCCTCACACACAGAACAGAGAGCAGGTTCAAAGTGTATGCAACATTTTATTGAAAAAATACGAATGTTCTGTACATAAAGTACAACTGAATGGGCTTGATAAAATCTCCAGAGACTTATCGGTTAATATAGGTCTTCTTTTTTTCTTTTCCCTCTAAGGGCATAAAGCACAGAATGAAGCAGCAGGTCCCCTGTACTTGTGCAAGTGCAATCCCATCGCTGTGCGTGCAGCATAGCACCTGGCTCTACACGGGACTCCAACATGCTCAAGGTACTTTGATGGATGGTCTGCAAGAAATTTAAAGCATGGAAGAACTGCCCAGGACTGGTCCTTCAATCCACTGGTGATTCAGAATTTATTGTGAGATCTCTGTTCTCCTAAACAGCCTGCATCTGCATATCCAATATTTCTGACAAATAAATACAAAAATAAATAGGGATCTGGCCTCACAGAACCTGAAGTCTCAGAAGCAACAAAACTCATAGCAAGCTACATACATAATTTCAACTATATCAACATAATTTATTTAAATCTCTATCAATAAATGTATTAAAAGTATAAATTCTTACCCAATACTGAGAGTTCTGGAAATAAACCCAGAAAAGGAAAGCTTTTTCAGTCCTCTCTTACAATTTAGTGTGCTCTTAGAAAATGCTTTATAGCTGAACTTCAGCAGAAACTAGCTGCTATATAATGCACTTCTATCCCCCAAACCTAATATAAAAAGCTTTTTAAATCTTTTTACAGTAACTGGCTTTCATGTCCTAACTTTACATACAGTTACTAAAAATACTGCACGTAGCAGTGCTGACTAAAAATAGGTTTAGTGTTAAAACTACATGCACAAATGCTGGGGTACCAAAGCAGAAACTGAATAATGTGGCAGCTTCACAATTAATTTCTGTTGCTAATTGGATGGTGTAACAAATACTGCAATCCCAAAAGATATGTATGTTGCAAATGGAAAAACAATGAACAGGACTGGATGAGCAGAAAGGCAAAAAACCTTTTTTCTTCCCTGTTTAAAACTGGAATGTCCGTTATGGCCAAGAAGGTAACTAAAGACCAGGGTTAGAAGCTTCTAAATCAGGAGTAAATGGTGATGACTTCTCGGCCGCCGCCTCTGACAAGTAATACCCTCTCCAGACCCTCAGTCAAGACTTCGAGAAACTCCATGTCTGTTTCAGTAAAGTCAAGGACAGAAAGTATCAAACCCAAAATGCACAGGGATTAGACCAGGCGAGTTTACAGCCCTCACCTCTGGCCTGACTTAGGGGCAGAGTGCAAGTATCCCTGTAAGTACCAAAATACTGTGAGTTTGTGGCACATTTTCCTTTAAGCAAGTACTACCTTACAGCCACAAGCCAGTACCCTCCACTCAGGGGATACTTTGTCACATATTACAGTTCAACAGCAAAATGAATTCAAGGGAACAGATTAAAGAAAAACCTTCAGTGTGGCCCAGGCTTTGCCTGAAAGGATACAGTTTTCATCTCCATCAGTATTCTTTGGAGGACCAGGCATGTTGAGGAGCACAAGTCTGGCATCATGGGATCTATTTACAATGACTTCATTTAGCTTCACTGCTGTGTGCATCCTTCGGACATTAGAGTGGTTCCTGTAGAAGAAGCACATTCAGATTCACTGTTAGAAACATGCCTCTGAACACTAAAAAGGTCCTTAAAAGCATACTCAAATCTCCTAAATACCCTCTTAAATGTCACCTCAACACACAGTGATTTTTTTCAAAGTTCATGATGAAGAGACAAAAGAGATTTCACAGAGTTACTCAGGTACGCCTAGTCCACTGGTTTTAAGATCTCTGGAGTCAAGTCTCCAGTTTGGAAAGTTACACTGCTCTTCAAAAAGTGTGTTTTATAAAGATGATTCAGTGTTGCATAAGCAATTAAAACACAATTGCATGAGGGGATGTGCTCTTTGACTTGTGCCTGCAGGGCCTTCCCTCATGCCCACAGCAGCACAAGCCTTGTGCCTTTCCAGCCTCCGCACCACAGAACTCTCCCAAAGAGATGGAAACCGAGCAGGACACTGGCACCATCATCCTCAGCCCTCACTTCCCAGGAGCACACTGCCCTCTTTGTGTTGGACAGCAGTTGGCATCTCCAGAGAAAGCCTGCTTTGCAATCACATATGGGGAAATACGGACTGGCGGCCTACAACAGGCTGGGGGAATGGGGCTTTTCTAGAGTGTGATAAGGATGTTAACCTCTCCTTCAGAACACTAACCAACCTCTCTGCCTGGCTATTTACAAGAAACACTTTCACCCAGGTGTCTTTAAAATCTCAATCGCACTTTCAAACTTAAGTAGCCACTTGGCTCAAAATTTATGGGAGAAAAGGGAATAGGGACAGCATAATCTCATAAGCCTCTGCTCCTTAAGAATCCAGGCTAAGAGAGGTAAAAGCATGAATTATTTGGAATATATTAACACAAAATGACATCGATTCATGCAGGAACAAAACTCAAAAGTAACCTCTGGGGATTGCAAGCCAGGGAATGTTTCCTTCTTACAGGAAACCAATCACTATTTTGGTAACATAAAAGGAAATACAGTACTGAAATAAACTTATCAAAAGGAGAATATATTTACACTTCTGAGGCTTTTCCACTTGGGTTTTTGTCCTAATTTTAATATATGAAAAATAAGTATTAGTAGAAACAAAATATGAATCTGTGGTTTCATTGATTCAGCTTTTCATTATATGAGTGGAAGTCTTTAGTAACCTTGCTGCTCTTCTGAGTATACAGATTTGCAAAGAAATAATTAATAAACACAGAAAAAAGAAGATGCAGTGGGAAGAATCATGTTTATTATGCTAACACAATATTTAACCCACTGTGAATTACCTCTGTTACTTCATGTTCTTATTTAATTTGGAGCAAGGACACCCTCTGTCTTCACCACATCAGCTTCAGAAAACAAGGGACAACACTGAGGCCAGATTATGTTTACAAGAAGTGAGGAAGAAACCAGCAGCAGGAACAGACAGTTGTTAGCTATGTATAGTTTTGGAAAGGTAATTGAAAACTAAAGGTTTAGTTTTCTCTAAAGTGATATTTAAAATTGGCATCTCCCCAGTGATTTGAAGGTGTAGGCTACAAGAAAGGGCTTGTTTAGTGCCCAGAAACTGCCAGAAATAACATCCTAGCAGTGTTGTGAATGAGAGCTTCTCCAAATGGGTAATGTTTCCCCCTGCTTGTGTCATACTCCACTTAGGAAAATAAGTTCAGACTGGAATTGTTTTCTATCCTTAGTTCCCGTCAGGACAACTCTTGTAGTTTGTTACATCCTATTTATAATGATACTTAGCTTAAGTAGCTAATCCTGCTCCCTTTAAAACATTGCTAAGACTGCTCAACCCTAGTGCCTTTTCTTCCATGAGTAACCAGAGTTTTTCTACTTTTAGGTGACAAAATTAAGTCTTTCCTCTCAACCATCTTAATGTACTTCTAATTTAAATAACAAACTTACAAGTTTTCCCACTGTCTGAAAGCATGGAAGAGGAAAAAGTACAGGTAGTTAACACCAAATTCAGCAGAATTTCTACAGTATGAATCAGCCTAAAACAGATTTGAACTCTGACTTATGAAGAAGAGAAATCTGGAACTTTGCCAAGTATGCAAAATTGACTGACTGAGCTCTTCATGTGAGATGTAGGACATCAAAGAAGTCACAGGAGACTCACACATTTTTACACAAAGCCAAATTAGACCTTCACTTCTCACTCTTCAGGGGACACACACATGGCAGTACTACAGCTGTTGTTACATGTCAGTGTTCCTGCAGCAGCAAGTCTGTCTCAGAAGGTTTATCACACACAGATGCTATTCCAAGTCATTCATCACCATCTCCATAGCTTCTTGCTTTAAGCGTTAAACATCCACACTACACAGTGAAATTATCATCTGCTTTTTAAAATTCTGATTAGATCAGTGAAATTATCAGTGTGTTTTATTGAGGTATTTGGGAGACAAGGAGGGAAGTTGTCACAGGCAGCTCCAATTTAGAATTTGACTATACCAAGTGAAATACTGAGGGATGTGTGCACATTTAACTGGTTAAAGATTTCTGGGGAGGCTAACTGCTGTCTTTTCATAGCCAGGTCTCAGTGTTTACAGCACAAGTCCAAACCGAGGATTAGCAAACAAAAGATAATACAAGTACAGCACATGTAGAGTTTCAGGAGATGCAAAGTGTAGACTTAGACAAGACTCACGGCTTAATGCTGATGAGATCTCTAAAGCTTCCCACAGCACCGCCTCGGTTCCGCTTCTCAGCATCACATTTTTCTTTCGTCCAGGTCATCTGGATATTCTCAGGAACAGGGTCTCCCTCATCTTCTTCATCTGAGTAGAGGCTCTCCAGACGTGTTATTGAATGTCTGTCCTTTACCAGCTGAGCCTGGAGGGTGCATGAGTGACAAGGTGAACTCAGAGACTTTATTTTATGCTCTCTGGTTCTCTTTAAGCAATGGTAAGATTTTTTGTTCCATTGTATCTTTTATTTTTCTCAGTCAATTTAGCCTTTAGGAGAGCTCTGATACCAGGCATCTGCGCTAGCCAAAAGTCTTACATACCAAACTGACTTTAAACAGTTTTGATGGGTGTAAGCCGAGCAGAATTTGGACTGACAGAGGCCTGTATCTATACAAGAAAAAAAAGTCAGTCTAGCTCACATCATGACATGGTCAGAAACAACAGACAAGACCGACCCAAAACTGACAAATAAAAAAAAAAAGCTTGACAAACACATGCAGCAAAGATGGATCATCTTTCATAGCTACACGTCACAGACACTTTTCATAGCCATGTGTCCTGTTAGTCCAAACTGGAATGACATCTTCAGAAGGAAAACAGGATATGCTATAAATTGAGACAAATACCGGATATCCCATATAAAGAAAAAACAAGAACTACACACTATTTGGGGAAACAAAAATAGCTACACTAAAAGTATTTCCTTACATCTTTAGAACACAGGAGGTGAGTTTAAGCAGCAGCTACATAACACACTACTAGGAAGGCACTTCATGTCACCCCCCTCAGCAGCCCATAGAGAACAACCACAAATGACATACCTCCCTTTCCCTCTCAGTTTTTGTCAGCCTCATTTGCCTCAGCATCTGAGATCTCTGCTCCATCATAAGAGTTCTCTCATAAGTGTATGCTGAGATATCACTATTGTGCTGCAGAAATAAGGACAAATATTGTGCTTGTAATCAAGTCATAACCAAACATTGCCACTTGCATAATGAAGTGAAAAATGGGCTCAATTGCCTTACCATTTCTACCACTTCTACCTCTGCCTCTATTCGGAGTTGATACAGGAAAGTAGCCAAATCCTTCTTCATCTGGATGCTGTTGTCATCCATCTGAGCTACAGTGAAAATTCTCATTTTGCATTTTCTCCAAACCTGGTGAGGGAATACAAACTCTCAGTTATGAGAGCCAATAATATTTTGCACTACAAAATAGAAACGCAGCAACATATCCACTCTCATTTATCGTAACAGGCTCTACAACTGGACCTTGTTTCTATAAACTAATGTATGCAGAAGTAAGTGTGGAGCTGCTTACTTTGTGCTGTTTCAGAAGAAAAGGAAGCAACATCAACATGCCTCCATCATGCACAATCCACCACACATCAATGTTGCCTTCATTGTAACGCTCATGGTTGCTTGGGTAGAAAGAAACATTTTTGGGAACCAGCAGAGCCAGATGAGCTGCAGTTGTGCAGCGAACAGTACCTGCCCAGGAGGGGAAGAACACGGTTACTTCCAATTCTGCAAGAGTCATCTATGGTTAGAAAAATGCTACTCACTGAGCAAATGTCAGCAAACCATAGAAGTCATCATTTAAATAAAGAAAAGTATGTACAACAAGGCTTGCACAGACAGGTCAGTCCAAATGACAAAGCCAGGGTAAAGCAGATTCGCAGGAACACAAGCCCTATTTCACATTTGAAATAAAAGCAGCAACCTTCAAAGCTAAGTATGAGGAGACAGCATCTGCTCTCTTCTAATTTGATTAAGTAACTGGACCATAGGAGGAGAGGGATAGAGGCAAGGAGAGTGTTATCCAGTACTGAAAGATGGGTTAGAAGCAGTGACAAGACAGAGATTATCTAGGAAACAAATTATAGTTTGCCATAAAATCAGCATTTAAGTCCGTAATTTTTTAAACGTTTGTTAGATGCATGAGTTTTAGCTGCTAGATTAATCTTTGAAGATCTTTCTTAAGTCTTTTACCTACAGGAAGTGGTATTTCAAACAGAGCAGTTTTGTAAGAAAATACCTACTTCCCCATCAATGCCTGAAAAACAGACTACAACCCAAACCAAATTTCACAAGGATTCTGTTAAAACCCCGTGTGTACCATGTATGTAATAAACATCTCTGTTCACAATGTCTGATCATACAGAACCTTTAAAGCTCACCTATAAATGTCTTCCAAGACCTTGGATCTTCACTCTGTCTCCAGCCATAGGGCCACCCCAAAACCACAGTGTTGTGCTTCATGCCACCAAGTCCACAGGACTGGATCAAGTGAGCAATTCCTTCTCGAACCTTATTGGCTACAACTACTTGACAAAAGCCTTTCACCTTCTCAATTTCCATCATATTCTTAATAGTCTGCAAGACAGACAAGGAAAAATCTCAGTTTTCCTTTCCAAAAGGAACTCCTAAAATTTCTCTATCATGGCATTACAATGTAAATTCCTGGGTCACATGTCCATAGGTAAAGCACATTTCAATGCAAAGCTCTGTACATCAAATTTCCTTAATAAAACAAAAGAGAAAACACCCACTTGTTTAGAACAGTCTCCTCCCAAACATAATAATTTCTAACAGATTAAGGTAAGGGGTTTTTGGTTTGTGCTATCATCTCTTATTCATAATAGTAGTTAGTGACATCAGTGTTACTATTTCACTTTCCATTTTCTCGTCCTGTAACACTCACCTTTTTAAACCCAAGGCAAACTGACTTCATTTGCATTTCCAGTTTCAGATTCCCATGTTAACATGTTGAGTTATATTAAATTTATAAATATAAGCACCAAATCCCACACACCTATCAAGTATACCTTTTATTTGTTTAAAAACTAAATAAACTTGATCAACACATGGCTCATGAATTAGTTTTCCCTTTGTAATAATTCTCCTATATGTAAAGCCTCTGGGGAAGAAAACAAATATGCTGATGCTCTACAGATATAACCAGGGCTATGATGTCACGTTTACACAATGAGAAAGACTAATTTGAAGGACCATCCTTCAATGCTTTTTGTAATAAATTTATCAATACACTGAAAAAGAACACATTTGCTAAGTTTGACAGTTACTGAAATGCTACTATCAATATTCAGAAAACTAAACAGTCCTCTTCCCTCCATTAAGCAGCATACAGAAAACTTAACAGTAATTCTTTCCTATAAATGAAGACAGTTTCATGCAGCAAGGCTGTTCGCACACGTTGTGAGCATTGATCTTGCATTCCCAAAGGCACAACTGGCAGCTGAAACATGTATGCAAGTCCTTCACTGAACAGCTGTAGTACTGCTCAACTAGTCCTGTATTTCATGGAAGCCTTATTAAGATGCTTTTTCCCATGTATGATTAGGAAACAAAATTTCACATTACCTGCCCACTCACCCCTTTTTATTTCAGGTACTTAAGACACTGACCTGCTCAGCAGCCTGGGCTTCTCCATAAGTTTCCAAGAAATTCCCCTGGATGACTGATCCTATGATAGTCAAACCTTTACCAGCTTTCAGCTGGGATGCAAATGTTAACAGTCTAGGGTATTTTACATGCAAATCTTCATCAAGTTTCAGAAGCACCAGCAACTGAGGCCTGGAGAAAATAAAAAAGACAATGTATTTTTTAACTAAAGCTTTAACAAAAACACATGTAAAAACTGCCTCTCATCACTTATATTGTGCTTGAATATTAACTCTGAAACATTTTTTCTGTATGTCACACATTCGAGGGGTTTTACTTAATATTTTGTTTCTCTTGATTAAAAGCAGAAACTGTGGGAATTCTGCTGCTGCATTGGTTTGACAGTAATAAAACCTGCTGATACACTCAGCTTAAGAGGCTTGCATAAAAACACTTGTTTTTCAAGGTTCTTTTAAGTACTATTAGAGTGCACAGTGTTCATACTGTACTGGATACTTGTGCCAAGAAAGTATCTGTATTCTGTATCCAGAAACCTGGCACATGGAAAACACACATTTTCATCTAAATGCACACCCCACTTGCTTTTTGTTCTTCAAGGTATTGCTACCTATAATTTAGTCATTTTCTGACTGGCTGAGCAAGTATAAAAAGATCTATAAAACTCTGTCTTTGATAGATTCCTAGTCCTCTTATCCAGAGCCCAAGGACTGTACAATGCCCAACCAAGAGGACGGCTCTTGCCCACTTAATCTGTTTTCAACACCAAGAAGGGATGACATCAGATGGAATAATGTTGGCCACTATTCATTTCCTGACCTCTACACCTCTGTACTCACAGACTTTCCATTTCCCTAGGTTCCACTCCTGAATTCACCAATTTGGAGTCCAGTTAAAGACCAAAAGGCACCAAAGGTCTGCCCATACAGGGTCCACACAGCAGGGCTTGGCAGTGGCAGGAAAGCTTACTGCAAACTCAACACTTCTTTTTTTTAATATGCTAGGCATTTAAACTCATTCATACAGATCAAAAGCATCTTGTTCAGAGTCCAGTTTAACTCCTTTAGTGTAAGCAGATAACCATGCCAGTCATTTGATTAGTCCAAGATGAGTACCTCCAGTTCTTGGTGTGTGGAGGGCCCTCCTCCAGCCTGAGTAAGGCGTATCTCGCTGCGCTGAGTGACAGGCCCCGGATGCCATCACCCCATTCCTTCTCTGCACTGTGAAGGACAAACAGTTCAGCCAACATATGGCTCCATGAGCACTTAATTGTGCACTTATAGTGAGCCTATAGAGGTTTGAGCACCTTACAATAAATTTAATAACATGACACATAGCATGGGTCATATCTACATTTATAATTTGTACCTGAATGTCTGTGATATCCCAGACCACATAAGAAAAATGCAAATGTTTCAGACAAACACATGTGATGACACCACCATTCTGGGCTTAATTTGTAATCAACACAACAGAGAAGGCTTCCCAAGCATACACAAACATCTGACATTTCAATATCTGATTCAGTTATTAAGCCAAATTAACTTATACAGCCACACTACAGCCTGACTCCATTCAACGTCAACAATCTCCAGCAATCCATTCTACAGATTCAACTTGTCAAGGACTGTTCTAAACAGGCCTTTATGCCATATAAATTGGAATAACACAGCTGGCATCAGCTGTTCTGGGCCTGAAGTAATCATGTGCAGCACACAGCAGATACACCCCAAAAAGTTTTCTACTTCCTGTGACTCAAATTTCACCAAACACCTTTAGAGGCTCAACAACAAAGCACTTCAGGGGCTTTTGTTTAGCACTGACATAATAAAATAATGCAAATAAATTAACTAATAAGGAAAGCCCTCCAAGTCATCCCTGGACAGTTCCATTTCCAAATGTTAAGACTGGAGATAATTCATTAAAAATAGACCCAACCTCCCTCTTACCCTTTTTTATTCAGTTAATACTTACCCTTGGTATTCGATGTACTTGTAAATCATGCCTGCAATAAGCATAGCTACCAAAGCATAGTACCAAGATGAAATGAACATCAGTGCCAGGCAAATACTCATGCCTAAAAATGAGAGGGCCCTAAAACAAAAAGCAAAGGTTTTAATAAGTAGTGGGGCAGAAAAGCTAAAAAAAACTAGTCGATTACACTCCTGCTCCTTCTTCTCTAAACTGTCTATTCTGACCTGGCAGTGAAAGTAAAGCCTCCAATGGATCTCTCCAGTCCCACCAGTTTTAGTATCCTGTTGTTAAAATGAAACTCCCATGCCATTACATATATGAGTCTAGCTCACTAGGAATATCACATTCATGTACTCTTGTTAGAACTGATACCCAGAGAAGTAAAAGATGGCCCCAGCCCTCATGCAGAGGGTTCTCAAGTGCAGACTGCAGGCTCAGTGAGGTGCCAGCCTTTCACTCACCAGTGGTAGTATTTAAAGCGAGGCCGCCAGTTTGGAGTTCGCAGAAGTGTCTGGACTGCACATGCAAGATTCACAAAGAGGTAACACATCAAGAAAAACCTGCAAAAGCAAAAAAACAACCCCAAAGTGCAAAACCTTTTAGCATGCACATTTATAGATTCTGGCATATATTATAATTACACGATTGATTTCAAGTCAAAATGCCTTGTCACACGTGCACACCCCTCTGATTTTTATTAGCCTGAACTATCAGCATAACGTAGCTAGAACAATTTTTTAATTGGATCGAGTTAGATCTATTCACAACATAATGCTGTCTTTGTTCGGTAATCAAAATGTTTTCCCAAACCAAATAAAAACATAACAAAAATTGCTTATTCACAGAATACTCCAGAGCAGAAACAAATAGATTTATATGTAGAGCCAGAAGTCAGAGGACTCATAGAAATTACAGAAGTGGAATTCAAGCTTCTAGGAATTTCTTTACTTTTAAGATATAGTTCTGAAAGACAATCAAACTAGCAAACTCAAAAAACTCAAGAGTGTTTCTATTCCCTCCCTGGAACAGCAACCAGCCTGTTTCTTACATTGAGAGAATTGGAGCCACCATGTCAAGTGAAGCAATAAGGATTCCCAGCTCAGCAATTAGTGCTGTTAACAGAAGAGCCCATGTCGGTTCACCATTTGCTTTCCCATGACCAAAGATCTGAAGAAACAGAAACATTATGCATACCATACAAGTATTTTATACAGTTGTAATGGGAAAAAAGCAAATTACATTTTTAACAACAAAAGTAATTCTTCTATACACTTCCTTTTCTAGAGCAAGGAGTCAAATTATTCTAATGGCTTTCTGTGCTTCACTGAATTAGATTCGACTTCTTGATAAAATTACCATTTATGTCTAGTTAAACTCCTTGAAGTATTCCTTGTTTTTAACAAAAGAAAAAAAAAATCAAAATAAACAACATTGACCCTCACTTCAGTGCTGGGCAAACTGGGGAGAATACATTTGATTTCAAGAGCATGAAGTCAGAGAGCTGGCTAGGCAGTATGAGCAGAAAGCCTTTTGCAGGCGTACGAACCCAGAGGAAAGGGATGATGTTGTCCTTGGCTATGGCCTGCAGCAGCCGGGGCGCTCCGGTGAGGCTCTGCAGACCTGCTCCACACGTGGAGAAGAAGGAGCCGATGACAATGACCCACGGCGAGGGCCAGGACAGCGTGCCCACCACCAGGTTCTTGCTCACCGCATCACCGTACCTGCAGGCAGCAACACACTCGGGCATTCAGACTCTGAGGACTATTTTGAGACTCACGTTTGGGGTTTTTGGGTCAGTTTTAACATGTCATTTGAATGCTATTATTAATAATACCATATTATTAATATACTAGACTATATTATTAATAATACTATATTATTTTCTTAACTAGAAAACATGGAAAGTAGCAAAAATTCTGAGTTACTTCTGATACACAGACTGGAAGGGTCTGCAACTTGATTTCAACAATTCAAAAACTTTCTTTTCATTATATATATGTTTAAATTCTTGTATTATTATCACAACACAATTTCTCACTATCACCAAAAAAAGGCACGAATTAAGACACAGGATGAAAAATCTGAGGGAGCCATGCCAGAAAATATCAAATCAAATACAAGAAGATTCCAAACCAAATGTTTACAATTCACATACAAATATGGTTCAAAAGGCACCCAGAAGTAAAATAAAAATAAAATAAAATAAAAATTAAAAAAAATAAAATAAAATAAGGGGGAGGAGTGGGGCATGCAGACAAGACGGGCAAGAACACACCTACACTGCAAAAAAAAGAAGAACAAAGGAGAGCATTAAAGCAGTAAAACTTACTTATCTCTCAGGACAACACCTTCTATGCAGGCTCCAAATAATAACACACAGCTGAAGTCTGGAGGACAGAATGTGCTAAGGAAGTAGAACTTATTTAGACATGGCACATCAAAGTATTGCGGGAAGGACAGAACGTGCCTCCATCCCATGGCATTTGCACTCCAGCATCTCCACAAGTATGTGGTAAAGCTGGCAAGTAAATTAATGTCTCACTGCTCACATATACCTTCTAATGTCACAGAGAAAAAGTTTTTCTAAGTTTCAGTTTTTAAAAAATACAGGTTTAAATGTTATGATAAAGAAGAAAAAAATCAAATTAAGTATTTTTACACTGAAATGTCAATTTCATCTTTGGCTAGTACAGGAGCTGATATTAAAATCTTTCTTTTCTCACTCCTTCTCCTGTGTCTGAAGATATTTTGAACATATGGCAAACCATTACCTTGCATGTTATTTTTTTTGTACTCTCTGCTGGCATTCACATCAACAGTAAGTCTTTGACTATCAGGTTTGTTATTAAACTATACTGCTTCTGCACTGGGGAGCACAAAATACCTCAGGCTTTTTGGATCTGGCATTCCAGTAAAGTTTTTGATCTTGTGAATTAAGTTCACACAAATAGTTAAATCTTAAATTCTATCTCTGAAATGCAACTCTAAGTTATGAACTGTAATAAAATGAGAAACATTGCTCCTTAAAGTGACAGTGTCAGCCTCTCCCAGGGTGGCCTATGAACATGGACACATCCAGTGACCCACTGAGTGAGGCCTGAGATGCCAACAGAGATGGGGGTTATGGCTGGGACCTGCTTTAATATTTATTATGTCCACAGCAAATGCTGACTCCTTGATCCAGGGTCAGTTCCCAAAGTGACAGCTGGGAAAGGCTGCGCTCCTGAAGAGCTGGGATCATGATTTACAGCTTGGCAAGTTTTGACAAAAAACAGGAATGAAACAGCAGAATTTCCAGGAGAGTCACCATCTCAGCCAACTGTCCTTTGGGTGAGATTGATTCAGAAAGCTCTTTTGACTGTTTTTTTATCTTTTATGTTGACAAATTGTCCTTTAGGACACCAAGAGCTAGATAACGGTGAAAGATCTTGGCTCATCTCTTCTTTAGCAGAAGAGCAGGGATGAAGAGTCTTTCCTAAGCACAGCTCCTGTCATCTTAAACCCTGAAGAACTGAAAAAACACTTGGGAACATTTAGTCTAGTTTCTAACTCCAGTTAACCTTGTCCTAAAATGTTCAAGAAAACCCATACTCCTTACAGTCACTCTAAATAAAAGGCTTTTTTTTAAAGAAAGGAACTGATGTATGAGCAAATTCAAAAGGAAATCTATGAACTTTCCGATTAAAGCCTCCTCTCATCTTAATGTTTCACTGCAACCCAAAAAAATAAAAATATCTCCAAGTACACCACCAGCCTGAAAAGCTACAGATCACTGTGTGGCAAAGAACAGCAATGGGAATGCAAAAGAACAGAACCCACCACAAAAAGGGGGATGGAAAATAACAGGATAATAATTACAATTCTTTCAGTTCAAGGACTGATGTTCTGCTACTTTTGGCTTTTTTTCCACCAGCCAATCATACTTGCACTGACAATTTGGTGACCCAAAAGCAGTCCCACAAATCAAGCACAATGTACCAGCACTGCAGTCATTTTAAAAGGATACAGACTAATGACGTGGTAACAATGGCAAGAATTGTTCCAACAGGGATGGATTTCTGTGCATCTTTGAGGTCCCCTGATCTGTTTGAACCAGCCATGATACCTGAAAGTACATTTTTGTAAGATCACAGGGTGGGAGGAAGCTCAGAAGCCCAGGAAGCCCCTTCATCCCAGCACTCTCACCAGTCACTGAAGGGAAGAAGATGCCAACCAGCACCATGAACGACGTGGCAATATCTGAAAGCACGTACAGGTGCAGGTTGTTCTTCTGGCCTGCTACATCCACAGAGGGCTGATGTGCTCTCTCCAGTATCTCTCCTTTTTCCAAGTAATTGCTCCATAAGTTGTCTTCAAGGTTATTATCACACCACAGAAAAGAAAAGCATGTTTTCAGTTCAAAACTGTTCTCATTATAATGGGTTTACAACTGAGGATTAAAAATGCAGTTCAGTGATCAACACAAAAAAACCACAAATATCAATAACTTACAGAAGTCTAAGCAACTTACCCTTTATTACTACTAAATGTAACATTCTTTTAACCTCATACCTATTTTAATCCAAGGAAATACACTGAATATTTTATGAGCTACCATGCCACAGAGTAGCTCAAAGAATGCAAAGCAGCAATATTGACCAGATTTCTAGACAGAAATGAGTTTGCTCTTCAGTCAGTGGAAGACTTACAGAATTATATGTTTGGCATTTGAAATTTCACTAACAAATGCTGAGTCTTCTTGTAATCTCAGAAACTAGATTGCTGGTTTCTGTGAAAATGGGAATCTTCAGCACTCAGCACCTGCACGAAGCAGCTGTTCTCTAGTGTTCATTTCAATAATGAACACTTTTCAATTATACTTTATTCAGGAGTGGGCAAAGAAGGAGACACACTATTTCTATGCAAGATAAGCACTCTTATCTTTCAGGGCATAATCTTAACCTGTCTAAAGTGGAGAGCTGTCACCGCAGAGTTCTGAAAAATGTTAATAACTCATTCATGTTAGTATAATTTATAATTATAGCTGACTTCATGCTGAAATTATGAGATGAACAAGGCAAATTTAATCAATTTTACAGCACACAAGTACTATATCAGGACAAAAGTGCCATCTCTTTTTTTTAAAGGTTATATGACTTGACTTTCTTTACTGAAGATAATTTTCTTCACTGTAATTACATTTCTTGAGTCCCCCTTTCTTAACCAGCAGGGAGGAGTTTGACCCATATCAACTGCTCAACATGCCTCCTCTTTAAGGGAAAAAAAATATTCTATCATACCTATTAAAATGCCACTAGCAGCTCCTGGAATTCCTGCTATCTCAGTGACATTGTTCATTAGGAAATATTCATCACAGTGTTCAGTGGTTAAGTTTGTGGTGTGGCAGAAGAGCTCCCAAAGCTTAGAGGCCACAGTTATGTTATCCTTAACTACAGTTTTGGCACAAACGTCAAAGTGCTCTCTTGACAAAGTCCTGTTGCCCAACATGCAAATCCTGGAAGGGAAACATGAACATCAGTGTTATTGGGTTTTACTGAGAAAATGAAATCCACCCTTCCCCATATTTATTCTTTTATACCATGTGAGAACTGCAAGTGGCTCTGGTCTGCTACATCATTTCCCACCTTCAAAAGGATGGTGGTAGCACGACAAAGACTGTACCTGTTCCCTTTAAGGGCCAGAAGTATAAAGCTACTTTTTGGGAGAGGTATAAAAAGCCATGTCAATGTGATTCATGGAATTTGATCAATTTATCTTAAACAATGAAAGGGAAAAATTAGGACACTTTTTTTTTCCTTTTTTGTTGTTTGGGTTTGTTTGGCTTTTTGTTAAAGAGAACTACTGGAGTAGAAGAAATGTGAAGAGTGCTAGAATTCAAATTATTAGATACTTAGAATATCTAAAGATATTTGGAATCTCATTAACCCAGTTTCTACATGGCAACACTTGAATGACCCCTGACATTTTAGCTTCAGAATTAGAAACATATATTTCAAGCACAATAAGCAGATTCTTCTTGTCAGAAGATACTGTGCTTAATTCCTAAAATCCTCCACTGCCTGTTGTGTTTGGTCTAACCACAAACATCATTTATTCCAGCACTTAAAAAAATTTTAATCCACTTGTCCAAAGAGAATTCCACAAGACAGTGATCTAATGTAACAGCTTGCTGCTACTGAAAGTTCATTCAGCTTTTCTTCCCACTGTCAGAAAACACCCACAGGAAAACAAACTTTCTTGCATTTTAATTGTTTCATAGGTCTTACTGATCACTGAAGACAGGAAAATGGAAGACACAGGGCCATTTTTGCAGGGTTTGCAGGCCTGTGAATTTAACTTCCAAGAAGCCTTCCCCTCCAAAATTAAAAATAAATCCACTATCTTGTTACCTCAGAAAGAAAAAAATAAAAAAGAGGAAACAGTCCAAGAAGAAAGATAGGGAAAACATTCAAGAACAACCTAAGAGGTAATGAGTGGGTGTAGAGACATTGCTTTACTGCTGTAAACCTTCACTGTTGTAAATATTATAATCATTGGGCCTTAAATATCCAAAGGGAACACTTGAGGGCTGCAAGTGCTTAGTTATGGTCAGAGCATTCCAAGATGTGAATAATTATGCAGATGCAACTCCTCTATTTCCATTCCATTCATCTCTTGTTGGCAGTATCAGAAAATACAGTTTGCATTCTCGGTAAAACACATGCATCCACATTATTGCTGCTCCAGCTCTGGGTTCAAGAGGCTGATTTCATGTTTGGCTGCCAACATGCCAAGGAGTTTGTTTTGGGTCCAGGGCAGGCTCCTCACAGACCAAGGGAAGGTTTTCTGGAGCCTCAGCACTGCCCCACATCACACTCCCAAGAGGTGCCCAGTTCCTCAGCAAGGAGTTGACCAAACCACAAATTTCCAACCACAAAGGCAGTGTGTCATGTCTGACTGGCCTGGGGAAAAGGGATCTGCCAAACTGCTCCCTGAGAACTGCACAAATAACCAGCACCACTGCCACTCAAACTTTAACAGCCATGGGCCAAGAGATTGGGTTGTCTTTGCAGGAAGCAGAGCAGTGTCAGCCTCCAGCAACCTCACCATGAGACTTCCTTCTACCAAAACAGTTTAAAAAATGTAATTATGTGGTCATTTCACCCTAAGAAACTTCTGTTCCATAAGCTGCACTCACTGTCATTATATACAGCTAAAAATATTTCAAGTAATTCACAAAAAAAGGTAGCTTCAACAATGCGTCAGGCACAAGTTTTAAGTAACCTACATTAAACCCCAACTTCCAGACCCACAAGCAAAGCTATAATCCCATCCAGAAACATTACTCACGGAAAAACAGGTGGATCAAAGATGGACTTGATAGCTCCAGCATAAATGGACAGTATGGATATTACTACGCAGGCCAAGAAGAGGGAAGCAAATTTGTTCACATACTTCACCCCCACGAAAACCACCACTGCCATGAGGATGAGGAACACAGTGCCATATACCCTCATGTTGTTCAGCATGGCACTGGATGCATCGTGGGCACCAGATGGATGAAAAATTGCTGCTTGTGGCACAATGTATGTCTGAAACAAGAGAACGCAAAAGTGAGCAGAGGGAACACCAGCACAGAACTCTGTCTGGAGTCATGTACCCATACAAGAAATGTAAATCACTTTCCATTCTGCAACAAGCTCTTCACTAGGAACCTTTTACAGGAAAAGTCAAGAGGTAACAGCTCATTCTATGTCAACAGTACAACTGAGCCAACCTTATCAAAGATGAGCATGTCTTGGATTAAGTCATACTTTGATATGTTTTGTCAGAAGAGCTCCCAGTCTGGATACTCACAGAGTGTGCAGCTTCCAATGGGAAGCACTAGTGGTAAAGAATTGGACACCAAGGAACTGGAGACCTTCTAGTCTCTTCCTGTAAATGTGTATACAAACATAGGACAAGAACACTGTGGTACTTTCTATGTGTTATTTGTCTTTAAAGCAGGATTACTCTGGTACTACTCACCAATAAAATCTCAATGGCACCAAGGATATACATGGCTCCTGCAAATGTTGTTCCCAAATAAAAACACAGCCCTACAGCTCCACCAAACTCTGGGCCCAATGACCTAGATATCATGAAATAGGAGCCACCAGCTGTGAAACAAGAAAAGTGAGAGTAAAATTAAAATTTATTCTTATTTATTTTTTAATATTCACAAAAAGAATACAACAGAATTATACAGGGTGTATCTGCTACTTTGAGGTTCAGCTGAAGTATCTTTTTTGTTAGCACAGGGGTAAAAACCAAATAAAATTATCTTTGGCCTGACTGATACGAAGAAGAAACACTAGATACGAATTCAGGCTTTGTATCCTGGATTAAGCAAATTTCTCTGGAATAAATCATGCTAACATCTTATAGCAACTTAAGTTTTGGGGTTTTTTATTTCCTTTTTAACACAATTGAGATATTTGCTAACCACACTTACCTGGAACAACACCGTTTGTGGCAATTGCACTCATTGATATGGTTGTCAACATAGTCTGGGGAAAACAGGGGAAAGGAAGAAATTGTGTCAACAACATTTTTTAAAACATAACTTATTTCTTGATAAAATAAAGCTGCCACTGCACATACGATACAGTATTTCTATTTATTCCGCCTGTCATTATCTAAAAGAAAACAAGGGCAGCAGGAATTTAATCACTGAGCTGTTGAGACTTCTGTTTGAGAGATGGCCTCTGCTTTATCAGGTCAAACAGTGGGTGTCTGCAGACAAAGCAAGATAAGAGAATGCAGGTGTCCCTCCATCTGCAGAGCTGCAATTCCAACAAAGGCTGGTGCAGCAGAGTAGGCAGCCCTCACCTGGGGCAGGCACGGAAAACAGCTATTTGCTGAACAAACACTATTTTGAAGATTGTGTTTACACTAGATACAGTTTGCCAGTTTAGAAGTAGCAATAAAAAAAAAATCCCACAGCTACGATCATGGCAGAGTGCCTGGCATAAATCTGACTTTTCTTTACACAAGCACCTACAATGTTGCCTCTCCAAGTGTCTCAGCAGTTTCACAGAGGTTATGTCACATGCATTATTGTACCCAAATACTTACACAACAGCAGCAAAGCAATACAATCAGGAAGGACTGAAGAACTCCAGCCATTCCCACCATCCAGGTCAGCCGAAGAAAGAGAATAACCCCGAAGATATTCTGCATGCATGGCAAATACACCCCCATCAGGGTGCCCATGCTGGGTGACTGAAAAAAACAAAATTGATATTCATTAATTGAAGTTATTCAAAGCAGAGATAACCAAAAAACCTAGAAGTTGATTTCTTTTAATGGCTTTCTACCTGGGAAACATTAGGTAGACATACTCAAAATACTGTTGTGCTGGACTTCCAAAAACACAACAAATTCCAGAATCATGAATTTCTGACCAAAATTATGACCCTGCTACATACTGAAGTAATTATCTTCAGTATTTAACAATTATTACTAAGAACAGGATATATATTTTTTTTGTTTTTTCTAGATCCAGAGAGTTTCTAGTGTGAAACATGTTGAGCGCTGCACACCTCAAATAAGATAGAACCTTACCCTACTGCCTAGAGTTCACAAATTAGTTTCAAGGAAAACATATTTTTGTCATGTTACAACTAGAACAGATTTGGAAGCAATCTGGAGACATGCATAATGTATTTTCTTCCATTTTATATATTCCATGCAAAACTAATGGTTCTACCCTTTCTTATGCTCAATGTCAGCATCAGACGCTGAATTACTTTTGACAGCAACTGAGAAAATACAAGTTATGTGACTTCACAGGCACGTGACTGGCCTTCAACACAGCATCCTGCAGAATAATTATATAAAATAATGGCATCAAAGTGCCACTGGTAAGGGCTTTATTCCAAGGAATATAAAAGTGTTTGCAGCATTGGCACACCTGGCACTAGCAGCATTTCAGAGTCCCAAATCTCTGTGGTTTCCTGCCAAGACATTTCATTGCTTTTGCTTTCTGAGGTTTCCTTTTGCATTTAAAATTATACTGAATTCTAAAACACAAGGGGAATAGAGAGTGTCACTTCTGAAAGGCTCATCCCTTTTCATACTCCCTTCTAAAAATAAACATGAATTCCAAAACACATTAGATAGACAGCATTTAAAGAAACCCTTGAACGATCATTCAAATGAGAAGGATATTAAAGGGAGATGACAAATCTTGTTCAAACTTGACTCCACATAACATTAACTAGATGCAAAAATAGATAGGACCTTTATAGATAAATTAAGTCATGAACCCAAAGCAATAGTACTTAAGACAAGCAATAAAACATCTGCCAAAAACTTTACATAAGGTAATTCAAGAGTATATTTCACTACACAAAGCAAAATCTAGAAGAATCATGTTTGTAAGACCATCAGGTCAAAAGCAACCAAGGAATTTAGTGCTTCAATGTGCAATTACATGTTACAATCCAGAATTTCCTCACCTCCACTAGAAACCTGCCCTGCCAGACATGAAACAAAAATAAATTGTTGTCTTCTGATAGTAACAGAAATGACACTTGTTACGTAAGTGTCCTGATCAGGGCAAGGTACGGATTTTTTACTGAGTTAGTCCAGTGTTGTAGTTGAGGTGGATCTTCATGGAGTATTATTTACAGTGTACTGGTTTCCTCAGGGAAGGGAAGGTTTAGATACTTTTGATTCCAGCTGCCTTTAACTGCACAAACATTAGCTGAGAAAGGACTAAATAATGTTGCCAGGCACTGGGCAGACTGTGCCCAGCACAGGGGCTTCCCACTGTCTCATTAATGCATACTCTGCCTCTCAAGGACACATTCCACATAATTTTATCATCATCTATCTGACCATTCATCCATCAGTCACTCCCTCACAACATCTCTGAACTCACAAAGTGAATTTATCAGACATGTGGGTATCTCAGGATAAAAGAGTTAAAGAATTTGTCAAAACTGGCATCTGGGAAAAGAAAAGAAGCCCAACCTGTTGCTCCTAAACAGGAGAAGCAAGTGGACCACAGTTATTGTGTTTTCTACGTGACAATCCTCCACACACTATGAAAGCAGGTGAGATTTCAGCCTGCCCTTTACACACCTCCCAAAACCTGCTTCCTTTGGATAAGAATCCACTTTAGCTCAGCTCTTTCCTATCTTCTGCCCTATGTGGTCCCTGCAGCTTTGCTCCACTATTCCATCATCTTCTCCCCCTCCCTCCTAAGTGGCCCCTTAAGCCTATCAAGTTACAAGCTCACTTTGACCACAGAGGAAGAGAAATTGTGCATTAGCTGTGCACTTGTGAGACCACTGCAGAGCACAGCAGCCTAGGAAATGCCCAAGTCCTGCCCACAGCCAAAACCCAAGCCACAGTATTACTGAGTGTATCTCAGGCATAACAGTTTAGTCTAGATTTTCTTACTCTGTGGGAAAAAAATACTCATAAGAATATTACCTGAAATATTACTTGAACCAGCTTGTTCACAGAAATATTTAACACCAGTAATCTGCACTGACTTCACCCTTTTTTATAGCATCTAATCATCACTAAGTGATAGTAAACCAGTGCTAAGTCTCAACAGAATGTGACCTGAAACAAGGGTATTATTATGATCAGCCTCAACAGCAACCACATGAAAAAATGTAACATCCCGTGCTGCATAAAGGAAATAAAAGACAGATATTTTGAAGAACACTGTTTTAGAACAACCAAGAAGGGACAGAAAAATCTCGAAAACAGTCTCAATTTCAGGGATGCAGATCATGTTTCTGCTCACTCTCATCAGCTGCAGACACATAATTTATGTAAATATTGATCTGAGTCTGAAGGACACTATTTCCATTGTGCCAGTGTGATGGGTTATTAAAGCACTTGGCTGCAGGGCTCAGGGACATTGATCATCAATGACAGCTCTTACAGTTGCTCCGTAGCATGAGGACAGACAGCAGCAAAGAAACAAACTGCCTTGTTAAAGATACATGAACTAAAACAGTTTATCTAATTTTTTCCATCATGAGAAGGGGATATTTCTACAGCACAGTGACTGTTAAGTGTTTTCTTGAAAGACTGCATGTAGAAAAGAAAAAGCAACCCAATTTCTACTTTATTACATTGGAGTTGTGTCAATTTTACCTGATGTACACCTAACACAGAATGCTACTACCAAAAGTATTTAGTGGGGTTGCTGAAACAAGATAATATGTTCATATTAAGATGTTTTCCACTGAAATGAAATTAATTTGAAAGGATATGATTTGGCAGGCAGGGCTGTGCTAGGTCACAAAAAGGTACTCTCAGTGAGACCTGCCTTACCTGCTCAGAGAATTACAGTCACTTACTGAAAGGTCGCTTTCCTCAGTTCATTTTTGAATTTCAGATCTAGAGCCTCCTCACCTGCCTTGCTCCAGATCCTGTCTATGAGATGGCAATCCCAGCAAGTGACAGGCAGGGCTACTTTTTGTCACACCAGCTGAGCACACCCAGTGCAGCACTCACAAACAGGTGGGTTAACAGTGGTTTAGCCACTTAAAACAGACCTGCTGGTGCTGGGGTAGACTGCCAGCCTTCTGTTCTCATGCTCAGGTGGGAAGGAGAAGGTAACAGCAGCACAGTGATATATGCTTCAAAGATGATTAAAAACAAACATGTAGAAGAATCCCATTTGCACTGTTTCTGAATACCTTCAATCCATGTCCTTGTCCAGTTACTGCTTTTGAATTTCCTTGGTTTGATGGTTATAATTATTGGCCAAGTTTTTCAATCGTCTTATATTCTGCAAGATGTTTAAAATTTTATATTGTTCATGGCAAGACAGGGAGAAGAAATTCAACCTGCAGTTATGATATTGCAGCTGATGTAATTTATCCCAGAGACAGACATGCAAAGGTTGGCTTAAGGAAACTGCAGTGTTTACACAGAAAACACTGAGACATTAATACAGGATGATACTGTCACTTTTGGAAAGGTTACCAAACCCCTTTTACAGAAAACATCTGAGAAGTCTGTGAACACACATTTCTGGGACATGGGAAAGCATAATGGAGGAAAACCCAGTTATTAAGTCTGAACTCCATTTTGCCACAGAAGCAAAGCTTTAATGAAGATAATAGTCCTTTCTAATGGCAGTAAATAACTTAAAAATTCACAAGCATGAATCATACCTGGATGTAGAAATATTACCACCACACCATGCATGGTACTCCACCAGGGATTGAAAACAAATTCTCAGTTTTCTGCTATTTGCCCCATTTTTACCTTGTGAAGTTTTATACACATTTGCTTTAAATAACTTTATACTACAGTCTCATTGCCAAATTCTCCCAATCGTTTTTCCAGCAGGGAAGCAAAGGATTAGCTTCAAGATTGGTCTGCACCTCACGCTGGTATTCTGCTCAGGCAATTAATAAGGAAATAAACAACAAAAGTGATCAGAACTTTCCCAAAAATCACAAGGACTCTATCTATTGTATCCACCACCATTCTACTTTCATTAGGGAAATAATCAATCTGCTTCTGATAGCAAGAGGATAAAAATTGTTTTAGATTATGCAATAATACCATATTAACAGCTGATGCCTAACATTATTCCCACCAAAACCATGCTAAAACAGACATTCCTTATTAGTAATGTGAGGGTAAAAACTTTGGACAAGACTCAGCAATTAGTAAAATAGCAAGTACCACACAAAAGAAAATCATAATTAAAATGTTTAAATTACTTTTTTAATGTCAGCTTACAGGACCAGAATGCAGCTACTTCACCCAGATGACCTTAGCTCAGTCCTGTAATGATGTCACATTAACCACAATGTTGCAGCACTTTAGTGCACGTGGTCTCAAATAAAACTGAATTTTAAGCTTCACACTGACAAAACAACTTTGTTATCCCCAGCACAAAACTGCAGAGTAAGGAACTGGAGTGTGAGCAAGGCTGTTCAGCATGGGATAACAGGCATGCTCCTTGAGAGCACTGCTGGTTTTCAACATTATCACTGCCATCTCTCTGAAATGGCTCAAACTCTGCAGGGCAGTGCTATAAAACCTGCAGAATTCAAGTGCTATCTTAGCTTCTAGGAAGCCTTTCTTTTAACAGAATTTGCAAGCAAAATGACAGGGCTGCAAGCCATAAAATGCACCCAGAGCACTTGCAGGTGCAGCAATAACCAAAGCACCTGCAGCACTGCCAGAGGAGAGTGGAGCAGTTAAACACTGCTCTCCTGATGGAAATCTAACTACCAACAATCAAACCTCACCTGCTACAGTCATTCCAAGGCCAGCCCAAATGGGCTAACCATCTAAATGCAGATCCTTTGGGGCAGAATTCAGTTGCCTAAGTGCCTGACACCAGAATGACTCCTGAGCTGCCCCAGGGTGTCCAATCTGACCTCCACCCATCTCTCTAGACAGATGTTGTCTCCTGCAAACCCTGTGTCATTACCTACCAGGCTTGTAGAGATGTGCCAGATACCACTGGGCAGCTAAAACAGCATTAGGAAAAAGCTGGGGGTTGTTCAGTTTCTATTTGTACCCCACTAAAAGCCTATCCCCTTCTCTAAATCTATACCAAGTGTAAGGAATTGCACTGTAGTGCCCAGTTTTAACCACATCTGCCCCAATTCTCAGGTAACAGCTGGTTCCCTACAGGTTCTATGTCATTTCTTTGCAACATTGTCATGGCTCCTGAGAAAGGCTAAGAAAAAGCAGAAAGGAGGCCAGCTCCCCAAAAGTCACATAAGAGATCATCCCATTCATCAGTTGGCCATGGAGAGAATCTTTACTTACTTTTGATACTTTCTTCTTCGATCCTTCACTATTTTCTGCTTCTTCATGTTCCTTGACACCTTGAGTAAGATTTGTGTAGTTGACCAACTTGCCAAGCAGAGATGACACTTTTGGTCGTATATCAAGTTCTTCCTGTTGAAGAAGACAACAACTCAACTTCTGCAGTTCACAGTATTTCTGACGACTGGCTGGGATCATGCCTTCCTGGGCATGCCTGAGGCTACCAGAGAACACACCAGGAAAATCATCCAGGGAATGACAGAGTATTTCATTGTGCCTGAACTACTGATGAGAGATTTTAATTTTCTTAAAGGAGGGCAACTCTGATAAGAAAAGGCTATGCCAAAATGTCTGCACCATGAAGATTATCCTACTTAGGTGCTGAAAAGTATAATTACAGCAATAATGAAGTCTGAGCCTTGGAACGGTAAGAAAATGAATGTGTACCTTGCATGTATCTCTAATGTCAACTTACATCAACAGATACACTTTTAAAAAGGTCAAGTTGCCAAACAAATCAGAGATTTAGTGATTAAACTCTACTCATTGTAGACATGCATGCACTCTGACAATTTTATTACATTTTTCAAACTGTGTTATCTAATTCATGTGGATCTAGACAAAACTCCCAAAAGCCACACGTATGGAGGGCCTCCCACCTTTATATTCATCCCATCCAATTTCTGTTTCTGAAAGTTCAGGGGCAAGAGGGGAATAAAAAAGCCCGAGAACAAATCTTTCCCTTTCTCTTTGAAATTAGAAAGTTTTACACGTCTGATAGCACAGTAAGGAATGCATGGTAAAGAGTAACAACTTCCACACAGGAAATAAAAACCAATTGAGAAAGACTTCACTGTCTGCATCTTTATAATATCTTTAGGTATCACCTTGAACAGTTTCTGGTAGGATCAGTAGCATATATGCTTTGTACATGATGCAGAAACTGACCCCAAACAGGATCAACCCTAAAGGAATGCCATGAGCCAAGCACTCCTTTTCTTATTCTTTCCTCTGATCTGACCTGCAGTTCACATGTTTAAAAACCTGTTTACAATTCCTTCCAGAAAGGGGTTGAGACAACATGTACCTCCTGTTCAGCAGAGCAGCATGGCCTTTGGGCTTCTCCTCCCTCTACTGAGTCCCACAGAAGAGCCTGCACACCTGGTGTGCTCCTGTGTCATCACTTACAGTAAAGTCCCTCCATACTTTCCAAAGGATACAGTTATAGTTCTGCCTCAGACCCAGCTGCTCACCACATCTGAGCTCTGCCACCACACAGCAGCTCCCTGCCTATGGCACCTCTGACAACAGACAGACACCCACAAAACAGCCACAAAATGTGGGGGAGAAAGATGTGCTCAATCACCCCCATCATGGATGAGCACAAAGCACATTAGAAGTATAAAAAAGCTAGAAATTACCTCAAACAAGGCCAGATTTCTGTCATAGTAATCACCTCCCTTGACAGCTTCTGTACTATTGAGGAAAGGACTGTTTTCTTTATGGTTGCCATGACCTGCAAAGAAAAAAAGAAACAGGTTTTGATAAGCAGAGAAAGAGACTTTGTGACCTTAACAAATACATAGGGAATAAACTAATTTGGTTAATTTAATGTTTCTTTTTAGTATCTCAAGTTATACAATGTAAGCAATATCAAAGGTTTTACACTTAAGGTAGAGTTATTTCTATTTCTACTCCTCCCTTTCATTAAAATAGGATAAAAAGTCACCTCAAAGTAAAATTTACAAGCAGGGTCACAGCTACAATGCCTTTATTCTCTAGTGCTCACTTCTGTAACTGTTTCCTGTATAGGGCAGTGACAAGGACTGGGACAGTTCCTGTGCATTTAGAAATCACTGCTAATGATAACAGCAACTTTTGAGCTGTATATCCAAACCAATTAGATACATATTGTAAGACTGAACACTTCAAAGATTAGGTTCTCTAATGACCATACAGGTAAACAGTCCCCAAAGCACCCCCTCCTTTTTATTTTTAATTGCTTTTTTTTCCACTATGCCCACTAATCCCAGACATTAAAAACCCTCGTGCCTTTACCCACACTGTGTTTTAAACATTTAAGCTGTGCAGTCTTCAGGCTCCTCTTATACTTTTAAATTAAAACCTAATATCAGGTACATTAAAACCAGAGCATTCACATATGCAATGAACAATGTTTAAAATAAGATAGCATGGAAGATCAGTAAAGCTTTCTGCAGCAAGTAGTAACTAAAAAAGAAAAGAGAAAGAAAAAAAAAATGTCAAGGGTACTATAGTTTAAAATAACCTCTGAAGGAAAAAAAAAACTAAAAAAACCCAAGATTAAATTGATTTCCATCTTCAAAAGTTCTTGGACTTATGTCTCCCATTACCCTCTGCTCAACAAACAAAACTTCTTTTCTTTTGTCTGTACCTCTTCACTCCCTGCTCTTTCAGCCAATACAAACGAATGATTTCCAAGAGCATCTCCTTAAGAAAGGATTCATCCAAGGAATACTTTTTTCTATTTACAAAAGAAGTAACCGCTATAGCAATTAAAAATTAAATAAAAATAAATTATTATTTCAAATTAAAATACTCCAAGTTAAAATACTGTACACTGAATGCACCAAAAGCAGGAGATTAAACAGCTGGATTTTTTTGTGCATATTTTCAATGATTAAGGTAATCAATTCAACAAGGCTACACTAAATTACTCTGATATAAGTGAAGTGAAAATATCTCTGCATTTTGAAATTTGAATCAACTTACAAAATGAACCTAACCAGCAAAGAGAAGAGTCCTCCCCTACACACACAGTGATCAGCACATAATGCACTGTTACAAAAGTAATTGTTATAAGCCAAAAAATTATGATAACATTCAGTCCTACTCTTACTGAGGAGAAGGGATGCATGGAAAGCAGCACAGTTTTCTGGAAATTGCTGACAGGTGCTTTGAACAAAACTATTAGAAAGACAATATTCACAGAGAACAGAGGAATTTTAAAGCCTCTGGAAGTAAATACTTAGTTGACCAAACACATATGTAGAGAGCAGTCTGCTGTGTTTATATGCCTACTGCCTTTCTCACAGCTCTGACAACTAACCCCAAAATGTTCATGAGCAGCTGCCTTGAACAAGTGGGCTCAGTTTATCTGCTGGCCCCACCTACACATAAGACATGCTCACATTGCTGTAACTGTATAATTTTTTACACTAGAAATACATCAGTAAGCTTAACAACACAGCATCAAAATCAAATGGTTATTATTAAGCTCAGCAAAGGTAAAAATCTGCAAAAACTGCTAGCTTGCTGTATTTGTTATGCCTATACTGGAATATACCAGATCAATTTTGCTGCAGTGTGTGCTGCAGTCTCCCCATCCTGTTGTGGTTCAAGTAGATTTGCAATTTTTGCTGAGGAAATGGAGTTATCTGCCATATACCTTTTACTCATTAAATTGGACACAAATGATGGTGCAAATTATTACATCAACAGAAATACTGTCTGCTTGATTCTTCAGGACCCTGGTCTCTGCAGTATCTTCTCACCAATACACTTATCAAACACAGCAACTTTGGTCTGTTTCCTCAATTCCTACATACTATTCAGAAAATCCTATATACTAGCTCTGGTGACTGAATGCTTGAAAAATCAGACTGATTTTTTTTTAATCACTGAGTGAGTTTTAAAGTAATTCTTTGCTGTCTTAGTGCTTGTTCTTCCACCAGGAACCCTACCTGATCACTCAAGTCAGTACAATGGACGTTCTTTTACTTGTAATGCTTACAGAAACTCTTAATCTTTTTAGGTATAAAATCCCGCTGTTGCCAAGATAATTCATATATTTAATCTCAGTTTTTTGAACAATAATTGTTTTGTTCTTTCAAAACGCCCTTGTTACCATAATCCACATAATCTATCCTTACTTAAGAAAGATTACTTCAAACTATCTCCCTAAGCCTGACAAAGCCCAGTGACCTAAGATGAATCTTCAACTTAACTGGTATTTTTTAGATGCATCTTCATTTTATCATCAGTGAATTTTTCACAATTGGTCTCTTCAGAAGATCTCTCTCTCTTTCTCTAGGAGCTTCCATCTTCTCTCTCATTCTCCATTTACATGTCCAAGCATCACCCAAATCCTTCCCATTAAACTCTCCTTCCAAATTTGACCCCTTTGCACACTGGCTTTATACATCTCCCTTTGCCCAGGAAATCCAAACAATAGAAAATTCAGTAGAACTAGTGGCTGGAAATATAGGATTGATTTTGCAATTGCTAGGGCACATTTTCCTCTTGTGGCTTTTCAACATATTCACAGCACTAGCTCCATTATCCTGAAATAACATACAGATTAATTACTGCAGACAATGCAAAAATAAAAGTGAACTTTCCTACTGATCTAATGAAGTGCCACCTCAAGTCCCTCTCAAACAGAATATACTTTCAACAGGAAGTGAAGGAGTGTAAATTTATAAGCAAGTTCTTTACAATGACATCTTAGTGCCACTTCATCAATAAGCAGAATTGGCTGCTGCAGAGATGTGTGCTAACTCAAGATTACTACACTGCTAACTTAAATACAGCTAATTAAATCATAGTCAAAAATCACTTTCACCATTGCTGCATGTTCATTGCAATCTCTGCCTTTACAGACATGTTCTAGATAATTTCTCTCACTTTCTCTCTTCTCATATTGTGTCTCCCTTTCATGAGTAAAACCTCCAGCAAATGACCATTTCCTCAACAAGAATCACAACTGTAATTTGACAAAACAGACCAGACTGCAGCACAGGACAGAAACCACACTGCAAGAAAAAATTTGTCTGGTATATTCTGTCTGCCAGTGAGCAACAGCAGCAGCTTCAAAGAGACTTACTTGCATGGGAAGAGTGTGTTATCTCCATCAGTTTTGGAAGAGAGCAGATGTGACCTCGGAAAGCTACCCTGGGGAATTCTTGCCCCAGCTTCACCCGAGGACAGTTTACATTCTGAAGCATGAAGTCTCCTGGGCAAGCACCATCCCGTGACATGCGCACAGTTTTCCACATTCTTAGTTATCAAGTCTTTGGTCCTGGCCAGTAGCTATGTGGTGTTAGTTTTCATCATGCAAGACTGCTTTGCAAGGAACATTTCTTAAAGAGGGAGCTAAATACTCTGCAACAGAGAATAATTTATTTGCCTTAGTCCCTAATTGATCTCAAATTTTGAGGCATTCAAGCTGTATTCCAAGTAGGCTAATGTTTCCTCTTCACTTGTTTCATTGCTTCTCAGTCTTCATTATCTTTCAGTAATTAAGGCATTTTATTTCTGAGTGCTACCAGTTCTCTTCCAAACCAAACCAAAGATAATTCTATTTGCAGCCACCACTTCAACTACACAGTTCATCTAAACATCTCCACCATAGTCCCCTGAACATTCTAGAGCTCCCCAACTCAGATATGGCACTGGTCCATAGAACAAGTTTCTCATCCTGTGGATCACCTGAGTTCCTTAAAACATCAAAGATGTTCCACGGAACAAAACCTAAAAACCTGACATGTGCTTACTCCCACACATGCAAACACACAAACTCAGAAGACAGAACAAAAGCAATAAATGGATGTCCAAACTTTTGCTTCATAGCCAAGAAAAAACACTGTGACTAAACTGTAGCAGATATTCTACTGAATGGTTTTATTTTGATCTTCTCCAAAAGGTTAATTTTGTCTTTATATAAAAAAAATAAAAATAAATGAAGGATTAAGAACATGGAGGACAGTATTCATGTTACTGCTTTCCTTCTGGAAGAGGATTAGGCCAGACAGACACAGTTTCACTGCTTGAGCATGCTGAATGCAAGTCTTTCATGCAAGCCATTGTGTTTTCTTTAGTAACCAAGGGACGAAAACCAGAATTTAGAGAGAATTACAAAAAAAAGACCTATATGGAAGTAACTAAAAGACAGATTAGCAAGGATAAATGAAAGCTGAACAATTAGACACAGTGAGACTATTGTAAAGACCAGGAAGCTTCACAATGATAAGGTCTACTCAGCCAGACTAAGATACCCATTGAGAAGGTGGCATGACTTGACCTGTCAAGGTTTTATTCTTCTCTACTGCCAGTTTCTAAACTCCCTTACAAAAAACCACCACTCCCCTACTCCATCACATTCAGGTAAAGAAGCAGAAATTAGTACATCTTTCTAGAACTACAGATTTTTCCATGAGGACATGACCAACTCAGAGACGCTCACCTACTTCTAAGGGAAACTTTATCCATCTGGCAAGTTAAGACATGCTGAGGGGAGAGACAGAGTCTGACCAGCTTTAGTCTGGCCCACACAGCAAAAGAGAACAGAACAATGCCAATTAAGCTACTGCAAGGTTAAAACATGAAAGAAAAAGCATGTTTTCTTCTGAAGAGGGCTGAGCTTTGATAAGAAACTTCTGCCACTTTGCTTCTACAGGCACACAGCTGAGCACATGCCAGGTGGCAGAGGCACGAACACCTCAGGAGGAGCACAGCCTCAGACATGCCCTGCAAGCAGGCAAGCAGGACAAAGCTCCAGACACTGCTGTGACCTGTGAGGATGGCATGCAGGGCTGCCAGAATCCTCCCTGCCCCAAATACCAAGAGTTAAGTGATAAGGCTAAATTTCTTCAAATAATTTCAGTTGAAATCAGAGTACAAGTCAGAGTTGGAACTGAAATGCTCGGCTTGACAAAGAAACACACCAGTTTATTTACCCCTTTAACTAACAAACAGCAGATATTTCCTAGAAAACCAGCTCAAAGGACTGCCCAACACTCCTCCCCTCCATGTAATTTAATTTCTGGAGCAGCGTAAGAGTTAATATCTCACCTATAATTGTACTATGCATGTACAGACTCCTTCGTGTACACCACAGTAAAAAACATGGTGATGAAACAGCCTGTCTAGCAGCTAACACCACATTTTGCTGTTATTCAGACACTATTTCACAAGTATTACTGGCCACAAAGCCTGTTATAGTTAAGGGCACAAAGTTTCATGTACAGAGAATGCTACTTGATCTGACTTTTTTTTTTAAATTACAAAAACAAAACAAAAAAAACCCCATTCATACTTCTAATATTTCTACCAGTAACACTGGAATCGAAGATGAGAAATCAGAGCTGATACCCAAGGCAGTGCTTTGGGTTTCCCTTAGTAAAAGCAATCTAAACAGCAAGCAGTTATAGCCAACTAATCACACAGGCTCCATTAGCTGATCCCTGGAGTGCCTCTGCTGTACATGCACCCTGACATGCTGCAAATTACCTCTGAAGAGAGTCTAACCTAAATAAAACCCTAGTTTACAGATGTTTAAGGTAGGAAAAATGTATCCCACTTTGGAAAGCAAGTTAGTTCTGTTCTGATTTATTTATGCTTTCTCACATTTTCATGTGTCAGTATGTTCTGCAAATTTCTACACAACTGGTAGTTAACACAGCATTTAGTTTGGTTTTTGACCACAAAATCAAAATAGGTTTGCTACACTTAACTGTTCTCACAAGACCTAGAAGCAAATGAATACACCCAGCTTAGGTATTCTACTGAAAAAAAAAAAAAAAATTAGAGAAACAATGGGATTGCTCCAAACAGAAATTATTGCACAATCAGGTTTTATTAGTCACATTATTTTGAGGGCATTTGTTCACAGCCTTATGGATAAAATTTTAATATAAAAAGCTGTCCATGTCCATTTTTATCACACTTTGGGGTTTTGGTTTGTTTTTAACACAGTTCTTGAGAAAGCACTTTCAAGATGTCAATAACACTCGCACTGTTCCTCCCAAAGGCTGTGTGATGTTCAGAGTGTTCTGCTTATCACCCACAGGCTGTCAAGACCTGCAGCTCTGAGTATTGCTGAGAAACAGAAAAACCTCAACAATCTTCCTGGACTCGGCCAGCAGTCCAAGAACCCTTGTATCTCCACATTTCAGCAGCCAAGCACTCTAGAGTACTGCTGAAGTATATCAAGAGCCTGTCATTTTAGGATAACCTAAGAAACATGCAGATGACAATTTGATTTCAAATACATTCCAAATCTGCTTCTTTTTATGTGGTTCCTTACATGTGGCTGGACTAAACAAAACTCTTATTCATTCCCAGAACTGTTATGGAACATTTCTCTTGGTTCATTCGCAAGACCAAATAATTCAATGCACAATTATACTTTTGCAGATATCATTACCTTGAAATTTCATTAACAGAAATTAGACATTGCTTCTTTTCTTAAATTACTTTCAACAATTTAGCAAAAATCCTAATCCAATGTCAGCAGCAGTCCGAAGTAAAGATAACTTTAAACAACAATAAAAAAAAGACAGCCTATTAGAAATACTTCTTTCTCCATGGACAACACACATACAGTCTTAAGACTCATTACATGCTACACTGCAGTACACATTTATCAATAACAGTTATGGCACCTACAAAAGTGACACAAAGCATAACTGTACCAAAAAAATGAAACAAAAAGCTGTATTATTGATAATACATTCATTCCTCTGAACCAGTTCAGAGTTCAAAAGATGGCATTTGCTTTTGCTCTGCTTGAAAGAGCAAAGAAACAGCAGAAACTTTCCCAGACAACAACTTATGCAATAGTTAGGCTGCATCAGAGTACAAAATTAGGAGTGCAATTAAGCACAGATCTTGGATTTACTAGATCTGGGATTTACACTAGATAAACATGGGTGAAGTTACTATCAGAATTCTACTGTACTTTGCAAAACTAGATTAGAGAACAGTCTCACCAATCGAGTTGGCTGATTCTCTGCAACTCGAAGGATTTAACAATTTAATAATCCAGTGTTTCAGAGCACCTTGACTTTATTCTTCAGTCAAGATACACTGATAGTTTCAGAACACCACAATTCTTTTAGGTGCTAATATCAACACAAAGTACTTACCCTTCAGCAATAGCTCTTTGACATTTTCAGTAACTTGGTTTACCATTATTCTTCTTCCTGCTCTTAGCACATGCTTTAGTAAATCCCTCCTCTGTGAAGTCCTGAGGATTGCACAACTTTAATAAGATTGTATTCCCAAAAGAACTTTTTCTACCTGCTCTGAAAAAGTGCTGGCTGCAATGTTCAATTGGACTGATCTCTTCCAGGAAGCAAGAGTTTCTTACAGAAAGCTAAGCCAACACTGATATAATCCTGACATTACAATCTTTTCAACACCAAGAAAATATACAAATATCAGGATCTTATAGAAAATGCTACTTGTCAAATCCAAGCCCAGCCACGTTTAAGAGGCACACTGCCTGCTGTTTGCACACTTACTCAGAAATGTGCCACAAATCTGCCGCTTGCTGAGTGTGGAATCAGACAGGGATTTAAACCTGCTAATGCCACCAAAAGTGTAGCTCTGTGACGTTAGCCCTGCAGGCATTTCAGCTTTCAAGTGAAAGCAGTGATCTATTTCTTTCCATCTTCAATACGTTAGAATATGATGACCCATTAATGGATGAACCATATACAAGACCACAAAAAATAAAAAGGCAACAGCAGGATGAAGTGGGAGGTTTATATGATACACAAGGAAATACTAACTTAATGATTCTAAGCACTTTGTAATTACCAGCACCCCCATCATTCTGCCCATTCACAGGGAGGTCCTCTGGATAGCAGCACAGACCACACTGAGACTTATCTACATGATGGGGCAGGTGCAGTCACCGGGAATACCTGTGTAATTAAACATGCCAAGTCACTTTTGAGAAATTGGATTTAGGAACTCACATCACCTAAAAGCTTTCATAATATAACTTGTCATTGCCAGATGAGAAAAAACCACTATAAAAACAACCTTTGTATTTCACTGTAATCCACTTCAGAGGTTCTTTCATGTGGAACAACTCCAAACCATTTCTCATGACTATCCTCCCTGAAACTCCATCCCTTCACATGCATGAGGGCACCTCAGATACAGCACACCCTCGACCAAAATATAGGGAGCAGCATTCTGGCATTTTCCTTGCCTCAGGAAACACCTCTTATCTTGCCATAAAACATTCTCACTTTCTCTGAAAGACTGCAACATATACATCTATGAGGCCAGCATGCAGATTCCATGTGATATTCAATTCAAAGTCACCTTTCTCTCTGACACCAAACACAGAAAATTGTTTTCATGGCTTCACAGTACAAAAGAGAAGAAAAAAACCCAAAGAAGTCCAAAAGACACACACTACAATTTTGAACACACCTGCCCCCTGCTCCAGCTCAACAGAGGCCAAAGAAACAACTGCACAGGCACAAATCACGGAGGGAGAGAAGGCAGATGGGAACAGCAAAAAAGCCAGTATTGCCACCAGCTCAAACTTCCTACAGGGAACAAGTGGAAAGAAATAAGGTGAGAGCCAGGATGCTAGATATGCTCCAAACTTACAGAAAATAACAAAAAAAAAAAAAAAAAAAAGAGGTTTAATTACTGTTATGTACATTCTATGCATTGCATACTACACAATGTACATTCACAGACATCTTTCCTGGAAGACTGCAAAAAGACCTTGGTAACCCATTGCAGCTTATTGTGAAACCCTGATTGTCATTAGTTTTCAGTCAGTTAACTCATACAGAAAGTGCTGAATATCAGATATTTCTTAAATTTGAGAAGTACTGTGTTCCATGTGGAAACAAAGTTCATGAGAGATTTTTTTCAAGCCAAGGAAGAAAGAAAAGCATGAGGGTTTTTTAAGGAGGAAGGGGTGGGGGGTGGGGAGAAGAGTTAAGCCTGTATATGGTCCAAGGCTGAAATCCAAGGATGACATTTCAGTATGAAGTGCTATAAACAGTGAAAACTCACTGTAAGCTCTGGTCATAGTACTTACAGAAAGTACAAGTCAGCATGAGACTTCTCCAAGGAAAGGGAGTCACTCCTTCCCACTGCGCTGAACATTTTAGAGGGTGGAGAGAGCTCTGACATTGCACATGATAAACAACCACTGCACTTCTAAAACACAAATACTTTAACACACATTTACAAAGAGTCCACAAGTCTTCCAAAATAGCACAACACGTTTCACACAGTGCAACTCAGCACAGACCAAAATAAAGTCGGATATCTGGAGAAGTCACAGTGGCTTCTATCATCATTTTAGAAAAGGTTCATCTGTTTGCAAGAGCATCAGAGCAAAGTGAGTATAACACATTAGCTTAGAGCAACTCCCCAAGGAGCAGTCGGCAACATTAGATCACTTTTCTGCTCCACCAGTCAGGAATTAGGCAGCTGGAGCACAATCTAAGTCAGAAAAACTCCAAGATGTATAATAGTCAGTTTGCTCCTGCTAAATATATGCTTCTACCACAAAGTCTACAAGACAGTGTCTTAAAAGGGCAAAGGCAAAAAGGAAAGAATAAATCATTCTCTCTGTGTTGCTGTGAGTTACTGCTTTAAAGCTCCTTGCATCTGTGCTAAAAAGCATCTTGACACAAGGCAGAAAATCATCCCACTGTCTAGTTAGATGGAATTGGGATTTACCAAACATGGCCCAACTGTGCCTCCTTTCACGTTTGGCTACCATGTCCCAGAAATTAACACCTGACATTGTCAATGAATTTCCTGCAATACAGAGACACATCAAAAGTGAGTGGTTTGTGTTGACCTAGGCAAAGAGGTCCATGTGGGATCTGAAGCAAGGGTTGGCTTGTGATGCTCTCAAAACAGCTGTGCCCCAATACAGGGTGCAGAACACAAACAGGAATCCAGGGAAAGGAAGAGATCCTTTTGAGGGGAGATGGTCAAGTGGTACTACTGCCGAACACTTCACACTGCAAAATCACAGACTGGACAGTTAAAACCTTAGCATAACAAAGCCAAAAATATCCAGGAGCAGTAGGTTCTAAAATCAGACCTGCAAGACTTTTAACAAACTTCTACCTTTGTGTCAGCTCTGGACACAAATAGATACTACAGCAAGTAGTAGGAAAAGTAAGATCAATTATACTATTTGGAAGAGAATCAGGAAGACAAAGCTCCTGAATGCAAAGGTAGAAGGAGAAAGAGTAATGAGTAATCCACCAGAGACAGCAACAGCTATGTCATCCTCTTGAATTACCCTTAGTCCTGACTCAGATCTGACCTCCTACATGGAAATCCAGAGGTGGACTTCGCACACAGTAACTAAGCTCAGGGCTACTCAGCTTGCAGGCAGAGACAGGGTCATAAAACAAAGTAGCATTGCCATAGATAATTTTATGGAAAACAATTATACTCCAGGGCATTAAAACTGTGTTTTACTGCAGCAATCAGCAATTTAAAGTATGCAAGAGCAAGTCTCAACAAGCTTGCCCTTCTTAACTCAGCAAATGAGCAGCTTCTAATGGCACACCATAAAAATCTTCTTTTCCTTTTGACATGGAAGTGAAAGTCAGAAGTTTGTGTGGTCTAACCTGCTTCATGATAAGAGGGTAAATGCAGTGACTGAATGATGTTCTAAATCCCTCAGATAAACAGAAGAAATTGCTGGCTCCTGGGAGGAGATGAAAATGAAGGTTGGTAATTAGACTGTAGGGAAAAAAACCACGTAGTTTTGTTGAGGCATAATTACCTCAAACCTATCCATAGTGCAGCATGCCTCTGCCCTACACACAGCTCTGCGTCATCCTCCTCTGCCAGCATCTTGTTATACAATCCCTGCCACAGATCCCTGCCAGCCAGCCTCCACCAGCAGCTCACAGCTTTGATTCTCATTTTCAGAGTAATCGATGGATTGCATCCTCATGACAGTACAGACCACGTGCCAATCAATGAAAGACTTGAGCTTCTAGGACAGTGCAGGTCACTCGAGTGGAGTGGAGAGAAAGGGCAAAATTTGGCATTCTGGATTCCAGAGGATGGACCTGTGGAAATGCTGGCACACTTGCTCACAAAGGAGCTCCCAGGCTTCCTGGAGCAGCACTGTGACCACCAATACAGGTGGGATGCTGACCATCCCTTCACCAGCACCAGCCATCTCCTCCCTCACCCTGTGCCCAGCCCTGCCTGGCACTGGCTTCTCATCTGCTCAGCAAAATGCTATTTCATTTACATTTCCAACAAGTCTAAAGCTGTCTCCAGTCAGCAAAGCATAACTGCCAAGTTATCAAACTTCCCCATTCATCCATAAGCTAATTGAGGAAAAGCTTTTTTGGGGCAATTAGCACTTTATTCTGCATGTCAAATTCCATCTCTCTGTCCCACAGAGCACTAAGAAGATCAAAAGATGATTGAGAAAGAACTCTACCAGGTACCTTTAACAGCAACAAAAATTTTTAAAAAAATGCATCCCCAGAACTGTTCTAACATATACCTCTCCTGCTCAGACATGAATTAAGACTGCTGGAAAGTAAACAAACTTCTTTTCCAGGCCATACCTAGAACCCACCACAAAATCTAAAGTCCTATTAAAAGCCTGTTATGAAAAATTGCCACTCCATTAACTCCAGGAACTTCTTTATATGGTTCAGAAGTGACAGGTTGAAACTTGTGAAACAATGTTTAAAATAAAAGCTACTGGAGACAATTAGGCAGTAAACAGGTTACAAAATAACCTCCAGATACAGTTGCATAAGTATATATGTACATATATGTGCAGTTACAGTATACAAAATGCTGTCATATTCAAAATCCAGAGAGGTTTACACTACACGCTTTACAAGAGCTGTATTTTTCCTGGTTGAGTAGACTTTTTAAATTTACAGACAGACATATTAACTGTGAAGTATTTGAGTCTGTGAAAAGGCTAATTTTTTTTGTGTATGTATTTTGTCATTTTGCTTGCTTAAAACAAAGATATTGTTTGCTTGGCAATCGCTACAGCAGCCACTGTGAAAGATGCACAGTCCTCCATGCATGACAAAATCCAAGTATGCTGAAAGAAATCATCCAAAGCAGCTCAACTGAAAGAACAAGAACAGTACTACTCATTGCTAAGGGATCACTTGGCAGCATTTAAACAGTTGCCTATTGAAAACTAATAATTAAGAAAGAGGTTTTACTAAATCAAACAAAAAAAAATGAAACTTTATTATCTGAGAATAAAAATCAGCTTAGTGCAATTAAGAGATAAAAAATTTCTGATTCAGAGGTTACTGAAGACAAAGGAAAAACCCCTAAAATGTAATTCAAATAGGCTTTAAACCATGTCTTAAAATTGTGCGTTTTTTTCTCTCTGTAATTCAGGTCACAGAACAAAGTATTTAAAGAACAACCTTGAACCAACAAGTTGAAGACACAGACCCTTCGATCAAAGAAATCTTGTTCCACATATTGGTGCTAATAGCAATTTTTTTGTAATTTAAAGCAGTCTGCATATCATTTGTTGCATCACAATCAAAACCGGATGTAAATCCTTAGCTTGGTCTAGGAAGGGGAAACTCACCAAATGCAGCTTCCCTCTCCCTGTGGCCCTGGGGATCCCCATCCTGGTACATACACTTAAAAATAAGGCAGTGATCACTAACTCTGATCTTTCTCAAGGTGGCTGGTGCCAACCTCAGCCAACAGCATTTATTATGTTTGGCTACATTTCCAAGTCAAGGAGACTGCAAACTACCTTAATCTTCATTCTACACAGAACTTCACAGCAAAAGCCAAAATTAAATTTTACTTTGAAAAGCATGCAAAAACTTACGCTTTAATTCTGCTGCAGCAGGGAAAAGAAAGCAGATGTCACTATTTGCTTTGAGGAAGTGAAACACTGAAGAAATTTGTAAGGGGAAATTGAATAACACACACATTAATTTTATACATGAGAGAGAGGTGTAATACAAACACAAGACACCCAAAAATGTACTTTAACTCTTTAGAAAAGTTCAGAGATTGTATAGAAGATATAGCTTCAGCATTATTAAAATATTCCCAAACTTAGTCTCAAGTTTGAAATAGCTGCTTAGCAAGCATTGGCAGACAAAATTAGACAGAAAATCCACGTATTTTCACGTACAACTGCTTAGCCTTCTAATGCAGGTGTTCTCCAAAACACAAAACATCTGCAGCTGCAGAAGACCAACAGAGGGTTGTTTGGGATTTTTTTTTTAGCAATCTTCTCTTAGTTTTGTGCAGCAGGCAGACCCACGCACCCACGGGTACGGGAGCTGCTTTCACATCCCTTAGACATATCACAAAGATTCTTCCCAGAGCTTTCTCAAATAACTGAAATACCAGAGAACCCACAAAAAGGCCCATGTTTTCCTATATTTAGCTAAGTCTCCTGTTCACCAGCAGCTGGCACCACGATCCCCTTGGTACTGGACAGCTGCAGCCTCTCCAGCTCTGTCCTAATCACTGAACAAATTAGAAGTATGAGACTTGCTTAGCAAAAGTAGCAGTTTATGCAGCAACAAGAACTTTTTTGTTTTCCTAGACAAGCATTCTAACAAATTAAACCTTACTACACTACAAGCTGATAAAAGAAACTAGGGGTATCAACCATGGCCTCCAGGAAAATGAGCTTCTCAGAAAAATTCCTTTGCTTACAGGGTAAGCAAAGCTTACAGGTGGTAAGTATATACCATGTCCTTCCCCCACCCAGCTATTATAAACAGCTAATTATGTCACAAAGCACTTTTCCACTCTCATTTTTCACATGCCGAACTCTTATCTTTCCTTATCTGAAGTGAGAGTCCACTTCTCTATGCACCTGTATTGTTGAGAAAAGCATTCTGGAATTTAGCACTGCAATCAGTGCTATGCTAATTGCTGATTGCTCAAACAGAAAGAAAAAGAATTTAAAAATAAAAAGAAAAAAGGAAAGAAAAGGAAAAAACCCTAACAAAAAATACCTCCCAGGACTTCTACAGTATGACCTTGCTGCTAAGACCCCTTTCAGGATCTGCACTGAAAACCATAATCATTGCTGTGCATCCCACAAGTACCCTTTATGAAACAGAAACAAATACTGACATATTTAGCACTGACAGGACACCTGCAACTGACAGGAAAGCTGCAACTGCATCGAACAAGATGCAGCCTCCACCCCATTTTCAGCAAGCGAATAGTTAAAAAATCACCAGAAGAGATAGTTCACTGACATCAGTATTGCTATTCTCAGGTTACTTTCTTTTCTCTGAAACAATTCAGAGGTTCTGCCTCAACTCCACCCTAGGCTGCCTCCTCTATGACTTCTTTCTGCACTTTTGAGGCCTGACACAAAAAAAAGGCTGAAGACACTTTTGCTCCAGAGGTTATGCAAAAATATTCCACTATGGCCACCATACCAGTGTTATTTACCCACACTGCTGCCTGCAGCAGTTCTTAAGATAACTTAAACGCTATTTGAACATGTTTCTGTCGGTCCCATTTAGCTGTAGCATCTAATTTATTACATGACTAATTTTATCTTATCTCTGGACTTTGCCAAAACACCTACATGTAGAAATTATGCACTTTGAAGAAGAATTTTTGAATGATTTATGTGTCCCCATTAAAGGTATCTTCAGACACGCTTTATGGGAGTTTAGCTTCTTGCAAAAGACTAATCTTTACTAGTAAGTTACTGCATCTTAAAGCAGAGAACCAGGAAGACACCTGAAGTAAAAGCACACTGCTCTCACACCAGAGCTGTACCCACATTTTCAAAGAGCTCACAAAGAGCTTTCAAATGAGCAGCAAAATCTGCTGCTGCACAAGAGCCCTGAACACACTGATACAGAATGTCAACTTGAGGTAAAGGTCCCAAGTCTAGTTAGAGAACTCTGGGCTTGGAGGAAGCCATGTGATAACTGGAACATAAGCAGAGCAATTCCTTGGCAAAAACCAAGGGTGGCAGCTGACCAAAGCTGGTTAGTGACACCAAGCTGATTAGTGTCTCATTTCCACAAACAAAAGTCAAGGGAAGATAAATAACTTCCCACAGGACACATGACATTGCCACACTTTGGTTAACTGGGTGCACAATCACTGTGGAGCTGAGATTCCTATTAAAGCAAAGTGTATTTGATTTTTAAACACTATTCAGACTCCACTGTCCCTCTTTTTGCCCTGTGTACCCAACCTAACATGCTGGCTTTATTTCAAAGACTGAGGGGATGCCAAATTCACATTTCTCATCCCTGACGATCCATAAAGAAGGGCTCACGTGTTTATCATAGGATCACAGGATAATTCTTTGTACTTCTTTTTCTAAATGAAAGATGTCAAAGTCTATTACAAGCAGTGGCAGTCAGTGGAACCTACTTAGAAATAAAAGGCTGATTTGATTCATAAGCAAGCACTGGAACTATCTGACAAGGCTAAATTATTGCACACTGACTAACGTCTTCTTATGGAAATGGTTGACAAGAAATTCTGTTGCAGAATGGCTTCATGTCTGTAGAGTCTACATGACACCCCATCACTTGATGTCCTAAAAAAAGCAAAATTCAGGGAGAAAAAAAAAAACTTCAAAAACCGAGATATGACAATATGGGGTGGAAAGATCAAACTGAAAAAAGAATCCACCAGAATCATAAGCAACAGCCCTAAGATATTGTGCAAGGAGTACTGGACAACGCAGACACTACTCTGCAGACTGTTAGAGAGCAGCTATAAACAGTTACAGTGCCATGACCACACTCTGGAAGGGCCCTGAGTCACCTTAACCCATCCAATCAGACCGAGCAATCCAAACAAGTCTTGAAATCAGGTTCTGAATAGCAAGCTGACAAAACAAAATCTTCCCAGCAGAGGTTCACCACAACAACTGCAACCAGTTTCTCACACTGACTGTGGTGGAGCTACTTGATGGCACGGAGAGCCTAGACCATGGGCATTGTGAGAATCTGTGCAGGGCCAGCATCAACTGTGAGCATTTCAGTAACACCACAGCCCAAAACTTGAACTCTGCACTCAGGTCAAACAGTTCACCTTATCTGGAATCAGAGGCAACACCAACACCAACAAATCCCTCCATGAGCCCTGTAATCAGCTGCCACAGAAGGCTCTGGAGGGTCCCTCTCTTCCCTCCCTGGTCTGCAGGCTCCAGCCAGAGCTAAACAGCTCTGAGATACTCTGCCTTCAAGAGGAGCTTCCACCTCTGCTGTGTCATATCAACACCCCCTGTATGAGAGGCCAGGGCACTCTGCACAGGATGTAGAAACCAGCACCAAAACCGAAAGGAGTAACACAAGAGAGTTCAGAGTCCCCTCTGCAGAGCTACAAACCCAAGCAACTTAGGAAAAGACAGAAAAGGCTAGTGGGGAAGAACATGCTTGTCAGCACAGGCAGGCAAGACACATATCTTTATATGCACACCCTGAGGATATGAAACAATACTTAATTACTGTGAAAGTAAATTAAAAAATAGAAGGCAGTTAGAGTTCAAACAGAAACAGAACTAGCTACCATATATTAGTAGAGAAGTTACTAGATATTTATCAGCTTTAAAATAAAGCTCAGCTAACTTCCAGCAGCGTGGCTGTGCACTGCAGTTGGGACAGCAGCACATTAGAGACCACAGCTTGCCAGTGACAGATGGACTGTGAGAGGGAGCAGAGTGGGTATCCTGAGGTGTGCTGGTTGCACACATCCTACAAGCAGTCTCATACCCAAATGGGAGGTGGTTTGAGTCGATCTTCCTTTATCCACCATGGCAGCAGCTTCCACAAGCCACACTCACCAACCCATGGCCAAAGCTAGCTACTGGAAAAAGCATTCCATGAGGTCTCCACCTCGACCTGCTGAGATTGGTAAAAAACACCTGTTACTTTCATACACACATGGACCACACGGTAAGTAGCCTGAGAGCAAAACAGACCTATTTTACAAAACAAATTAAAGGCCCTGCACAGCCTAAGGGCTAGTGCCTCAAATTGCCTGTGGTAATAGACAGCTTGGGAAAAGCACCTACCTTTCATCATCCTAAAATACCCACACTAGCTGTGGAAAGAATGGGCACTGGGGCTATGTAAGCTACTTGATACACGAAATCTAAAATTTCTTTGAAAATGATGCAAAGAGAGAAAGAAAAAGAAAGAAAGAAAGAAACTCCCAACGCGCACATATTGGAGATTGAAGCACATATTCTCAGAGAAATGAGCAAGGTAACAAGGCAGGAAATGAACTTTGTTCTTATGACAGTTGAATATCACTTAGCAAAATAATCCTGTTGCCTTCCTTAAGCACAGGCCTGAGCAGTGCAGGTTCCTTTCAGGGATTACTGTACAGTCAATAATATTTGCAGTCTGAAAGTTTGACTGCACGGGCAAGGAAGAACAGGTCAGGTGTTTACTGCTTTTTCTTTTGTTGCCTAGAGTCACGCATGATTCACAGAGGGTAAGTCAGATTCACCAGATGAGCCCATGGGAAGATCCTCTTCCTAAAGGTTACAGAAAGCTAAACATAACCAAGGCAGAAGAAAAAAACAGACTGCACAAAGAGCTAAAATAACCTCGTAGCAGAACTACACTGCTGTCCAAATCTAAGCGTCCTTCACATTCCCACTAGAAACCCGCACTGTATTTAAAGTGATTTATATCTAAAAGTCACAGCAAAACACCAAGAGAAGCTGAGCACTGGTATTAGCTGCCTAGTTAAAGAATGTACTTCTCACCACCCAAAATCCCCTCCTACTTACGTGATCTTCTTCTGTAATTGGAATAAATTAACCCCTAACAAAAAGCAGCTCTGCCTGGCAGGAGCAGTTGTGAGAGGCACACAGGCACAAAGCACTTGCTGTAGTATTCAAGGGCCCGGTTTGCGAGAGAGAGACCTTGCTGGGCAGCGGTTTTTATGATGAAATAAACAAGTAAAGCAGCCACCCAAGATTCGGCTATTTTAACTGAATTTTCTATCACTCGTTTATTCTGGCGGTGGGGCACCGAAAACATCTGAGCCTATCTCCATATTCTCTTATCACCTCTGGAAACGGCAGCGTGTGCGAGCACCGATAAGAGCGGAACCCCGCGGCGGCCCCGCTCCCTCCCGCACCCCGGGCTATCGCCGAGCGCCTGGGGGGGCGGAGGGAAGCCCGGGCTGGCTGCCGGGGAACCCCGCGGCGAGGGCATCCCCGGGGCAGCCGGGCGGGCTGGCCGCCACCGCCCGGCCCGGCGCGGCGGGCTGACATGGGCGACAGCGCTGCCCGGCGCGCTGGACTCCGCGTCCCGGCCCTGGCAACAGCGGAGCCGCCGCCCGCTCGGCACCCGGGGGGCTCCTCCTCCTCCTCCTCCCGGCGCGGCGCCCCGAGCCGCCCCGCCACCGCCGCCCCCGTCTTTGTCTCCGCCGCGGCCGGCGGCAGCGGGGCGGCGAGCCGGGCTCGCCCGAGCCCCCGGAGCGTGGGCACCGCCGCCCCCCGCCCCGGCCGTGCCCGCTCACCGTCCGAGCTGACGGTGTCGTAGGAGTCGCCGGGGGCGGGCGCCGCGGCCGGCTCCCGGTAGTCCACCCAGCTGAGCCCTTCCACGCTGTCATACTCGGCGCGGGGCTTGTCCTCCACCGGCACCACGGTGAAGTGCGGCATGGCTGGCGGGGCGGAGAGGGCTCCCCGCGGCACCGCGGCGAAGCAGGCGGGACGCGGCGCGGAGCCGGCGGCGCATTCCTGCCCCGTGCGGTCACTTCCTCTCAGGAAACCGCGCTCCTCAACTCCACCCATTCCACTGCGAGCGCCGGGGCGGTGCGGATCCCGCCGCCCCCGGGGCCGCCGGGCGAGCACCGGGAGCGGGGGCGGGGGTCGCTCGGCCGGACGGCCGCGCTCAGCAGCGGGGGCGCGGAGGAGGGGCCGGAGGCGGCGAGGCGGCGAGGGGAAGGGGGAGCCTTCCTCCCGCATTCATCGTGACAGGAGCCGGGCCCGGGGGCGGCGGGAGCGGGGCGGGGCGGGGCGGCAGCCCTCCGCCCGCCGCCCTCCCTTGCGGGCTCCGCCGGGCCGCCTCGGGGAGGAAATTTCCCCTCCGCCGTGCCCCGGGCTCCCTCCCCCGCCGTCGCCATTTGCTGGGCAGGAGCGATGCGCGGGGAGCGGCGGCGGGGATGGGGGGCGAGCCCCGGAGATGGGGCAGAGTGGTCCCGAATCGCCCGGAGGAGCGGGGTGGTGCGGGGCAAGCGGCAGCAAGTGAGCCGCGGGCAGGGAGCCCGGGAGCCCCGCCGGGCCGGGGCAGCGAGAGCGCCGGTGATGGATGTCACGGCTCGCAGCAGCTCGCAGCCCGGCGTGGGGCGGCGGAACGGGCGGAAGGCGCTGTGGCACCCGCAGAGCCGGCTGTGGCAGGGTGCCGGTACCGGGCCATGTGCGGCTGTGGCAGGGTGCCGGTACCGGGCCGTGGGCACTGTGGGCAGGGTGCCGGTACCGGGCCGTGGGCACTGTGGGCAGGGTGCCGGTACCGAGCCGTGGGCAGCTGTCCCCGCTTCCCGTGCCTGCGGTGGCAGCGCCGCGGCTTCCCCTGTGCTCGCTCTGGGCTCTGGCGGCACAAGCCCACGGGACACGGGGCCATGGCAGCGCTAAGAAGCGGGAGCAAGGCGCTCTCCTGGGCAGATTTGCATGCGGGCTGGGGCCGAGGGTGCTGTGGCTCTATGCAAAGCGCTCAGTTGCTAAGGCAGCAGCCTGCCCGATGCGCTGTGGCCCTGCTGCTCACACAGGGACCACCATTGTTCGGTGCCACTCACAGAGGCACAGCAGTGACATCCCCTCCGTAAAGCTCGTGGCGCGCCAGCCGCCAGACTTCTTGTCTGCAGGGGAGCAAAATTCGATTTTGCCTTCACATTTGAAAAAGCTGGCGCCAGTGATGGGTATCTTGGCCTTCCTTCCGTGTGTGGTAGCCTTCACAAGGAGTTAATAATGCTATTTATGGTCTGTGTTTGAAAGGTAGCCTTGACAGTAGGATCTCTTTTTAATGTGTTGTGCAATTTTCAGAAAAAAACTCTAGAAAACACTTTCGTATGTATCAAGAAGTCGGTGTACAGTGACAAGACATTCCAGCATGGATGTAAGTTTTGTCTTTGGATCACACAGGATTCTACAGGAGGATACAAAGGTTAGAGCCAAGGAAGAGGCTAAGATTGGACCTTTCCTGTGCTCAGAACCACCTTATCCCCAGCTTTCTGAGTATGTCCTCCCGTTTTGACAAAGCAGCCCACAGGTCACTGGGAGAAAGAAAAATTTGTAATGAGCAGAAGAGGGACAAACATGAGGGAGAATGCTTTGTTCACGAGAACTGAGTAATAAGTCTACTTTTAATTAGTTGGGGTTTGAAATAAGCATGAAGTATCCATGCTGTGGAGTGACTGCTGCCAAGGGGGTAGAGGTCTCTCAGTTCACTTAACACAAAGTTGCTGGTAGACCACCTCTGGGGAAAGTCAGAGCAATTACACCCCTTGTATTGATCAGACAGGTGGAAAGACTTCTAAGACTCCTATGCTTTCATATAACCTACATTTTACTTTTGTCTCTTTGCTCTGTTGGGGGGCACAACAAGTGTCTTCATGTGGCCATGTGTACCTCTATAACATCCTCATCAGTTTTGAAGGAGATTTGAAAAAAAAAGACCACCAGAATGTCCTCAGTTGGAAACTCCTAGTGTCTTGAAGACCTAGGGTGAGATATTTTTTCCAGTAACCCTAAAATGAGCACATTTGTAATTGTGGTCCCCTGAGATTTATAAAGTTTTACTTGCGATTTCTCTGGGCAAGCAATAATTTCTCCCTCTCCAGAGGAAAGTAGAACAATGGGCCAAAAAGTAGTATTTTCTGGTTTACCCTCTATGGTTGAGTTATGTTTCTTTAGTATTCGTTAAAGGTATGGCCTAATAAGCTAAACCCCACCAAGAGAACAAGAAAATTAATTGATAGGGGACAAATAGTTTTATATAGAAAAGGGGGCCTTCCTTCTCATCGCACTTTTGAAAGTGGATGTGGCAAGGAAACACCATTCTTTAGGCACCAAAAATGCATCTATGCCATCACAAAACATTTTAGTATCATAAAATCAGTGGTACCAAAATTGTAACCCATGAGCAGAAAAAGTTAAAAAAAGGAAGGCTCATGCACATCTACCAGCAACTCCCTTCTCTGGAATGGAAACTGAATCCAAATGTCTTAGGAGGGAATTGAGCCCTAGGAAACCATTCAAGTCTACTGAAGCAAAAATATTTCTTTTGTCTAAGTACAATGGTTCTTTGCTGACTTGCAGAATGACCATATTTAAAGCTAAGAAGTTATCTACCCCTATCAACTTTGTTTAGTATCTGGCTTGTAAGAGAACAGAATTTCAACCTGGATGATTAACAATTTTTTCTGAGGATAATAAGTGTTACTCTGCATGGTATCAGTGGCCATCATAAGCTCAGAAGTTGTCTGATATGAATATGATGCTGGAATGAAACTGGATTATCTACAGCATTTGCCTGAGAAAACACTGTTAGCCTCTCATTAAATAACAGGGATGAAAATAACCCATTTTTTTACAAAGCTAACTAGAATTTGGGATGGTGGTTTTACATGGGTACAGACTGGTCAGTGAAAACAAAAAACAGAGACAATAATTTTAAAATCCTCTTTTTTTCATCTCTCTCTACACACCCCAATCCAATATCAACAGAGAAAAACTGCACTTCAGAGAAGAACTGCACTTCTAAGAAAGTCTGGTGGTTTCACAGCAAAAAACTGAGTTCAGCTCAGCAGAATCAAGGCTTATTAGAAAAGGTCTGTATTTTCGGTACTTTAGTGTACCTTTAAAGCATCAGTGAAATCAGCAGCCTAGACATCAGCAAATCCATCGTCTCCCCTCTGATACACAACCAAGAACTGCTTTTTAAATTGTTATTTGCTACAAATCATATAATCAAAGACACAGTTCAGTTCTTAATTAGTAAGCCACTGGGTATTTGTGAAGTACCTTAAGTAGGTAAAACTTCTGGCCGAAAGATCAGTACATTTCCTCAGTAGACAACTATGTTGTTCAACTTAAAGAAAAGACTCTGAGTCTTCCAGAAGGTTTGGTAAACTGCTGTAGAGCCTGACATAAACCCTCAGGGCAGGCAAGTGAGGTCCAGTTTGCCTTGAACACTTTAGTTGCAGGTGACACCTGTGCAGCATTAAAAAAGGAGCTTGGCTTTCAGAGCCCAGCATGAGACAGTGGCTGCACATCCTCAGCTGTCAGACAGGCCTGGCTGACCTGTGCAGGGAGTTTCATCCCTTCCCTGGCAGACAGCACTCAGAGGTGCCCTTGTGGTGCTCATCCAGCCACCCTGGGACAGCATGAGCACAGAATTCCAACCAGTGTTAGTTATCACCTGCAAGGACTCAGCCCTCATGGAGGGATGTGGTGACATGTTGGAAGGACCTGGTACCTGAGCTCTGGAGTACTGTTAGCTTCTGGACTTGCAACATGTGATGTTAACCTCCATCAAACAAAAGCAGCATCATTTCAGCTCCTTCTCAAAGCAAATGATTTGCCATTTAAGGATAGGAAGACCCAGCATCTGAAACTGTGTTTGAGGAGCTTTTCTTATCTTCCCTTATTCCTGAATTTTAGGGGGACATGTCTAATTTTAAATAGCTTGTTTTCTAACTAGGAGAATCAAGGCCAAGTAAAAAGTATCATCTGTAGAAATAAATAAGTGATAATATTGCAATTCAGATAATTTTTTTAAATTCATCTCTAAAGTTATGTTGCCCCTAACATTATTTTGGTGTGTTCTATAATAACATGATACCTCAAAAGATTAGTAGAAAGTTTAAATTAGTTTTCTGTCAATGAAGCTTTGAAATATCTCATTGGTGGAGTAACCTTCCCAGTTATTGCTGTCTTTGTTGACTATAATGTTTATGTCCCCAGGGAGAATGAATAGATATCCTGCTTGGAGGTATAGGCACAGGATGCACTGCCCTAGAAGCCTCAGGGGTAACATCCATTACTCTGTTTTTCCAAAATACGTAGAACTTCTTGAGTGGAATACCTGTATTCTGGCATTTTGCATAATAATCATATTGCATCTCTGTTAACAGAGCAGTATAATGATTACTCTTTGTCAGTGGGGCAATCCATGAAATTATGCTTTAAAACCATTGGAAATTTCTAAACCATATGACTTGAAAAGTATTTATGAAATATCCTGGATCATACATTTAGTAGCAGGGTAGTGACCCAGAAAAGAAAATACATTGTGCTGGAACAGAAATAGGGTGGTTGGCTAAAGGAGAGGTTTGCAGATTTATAGACAGCACAGAAAGAACAGTAAAATAATCTGTGAAAGTGAAAACCTGCTCAGTTAGCTGCCATACAATTGGGAGAAAAGCCCTGATATCTGGAATTATGAAATGCTTGCAAGTTTTGAAGCCAACCTTTTTTTACAAAGCATAGGGATATTTAAAACTGTAAAGGCTGAGATACACACTGCAGGGAATCTGTAACTGTTATTTATTGTTTTGAAAGATTTTTCCTACCAGAGAGGAACCTGGGTGACAAACAGCCAAGAGCTGACCATCAGAAATAAAATAACAAAACAAAATTTGCCACTGCCAAGGTAGTGTTTCCCTGGACATGAGGCTTGGCAGGAGTTCTGCAAGTTCATGGCCAGCATTTCAGCATAGTGAACTTTGGTTTTCAGCACATTCCTGCTTCTCCACATCCGAGGATCACACCAGCCTTGTGGACAGAGCAGGCTGGAACTGGCAAACTGGCTGTAAAGGTTTCTCATTCACAGAGCCAGGATCCAGTTCCCATGGCAAGGACAGGCAGTGGCTGGAAGAGATCCTTTGGAGAGGACCATGACATGTGCATCATGTAGTAATGGGAGATGCAACGTGCAATCCTCCACAGGCCATTTCCAGGAGAAAAGAAAGGCGAGGAAAGAGCACTTTGTAGCAAGATGGGAGCTCTTCTGCTAATGACAATTGAAAATTTTGCTGTTCTGCTAGAAAACATATCACAGTTTAAACATTAAAAGACCACAAGAGGACACTATGGTGCCACTTACCTTCAAAATTTATTTACTTTAAGGAATTTCTGCTTCACTTGTAAAATTACTTATAACTGTATTTGATACATGCAATAGCCATTTCTACAAAGATACCTTGATCTCATCTTTTGAAACTGAAAAGTTACTTGGTCTTTGAGTTACCTTTTTTCTTCCTACTCTACCAGGTTCTGTACATTCAAGTAAGAAGAACTGTATCAAGGTTTTCTACCACAAACTTGTTAAACATAGCAGTAATTTTTAGTGTGGAATTAAGATGCTGGAAAAGTACTACTCAGTGTTTTGGTGTGGTTTTTCCTTTTATCCTTTTTTAAGAGGATCAATTTTCAGATCAGTTACATTTTTAGCATGGGTAGTTTTGTCAGGGTCTATTTAATTTTTAATAAAGGGCTCAGAGAAGAAACAGAGCACAAGCCTAGACAAGATTCTTGAGATGCTGAGTTTAGCTACAGGAGGAAACTCAGGAAGATCAATCCAAATGGACTTTTCAAAGCTGTATTAAACTTTTTTCAAATGTTTGTATTCCAGACTAAAGGGACCCTCTTTTGAATTGTCTGATGAAACTTGTATTAGCTTCAGTTTTAATCCCACTTCATGGGATCTTTATTTTGTTTCTCAGAAGCAGCCCTCAGGGGAATTTGAGTTCTTGTTTCCTGGGCTTTATGCTTTCCTTTCATTGCAGAATTGACAAAATAAATGTTTTATGAAAACAATTAGACCAGATTCTGAGAAAGGGCTTCAGAGGAAAAGAGCCATTATATAGAGGAAAGAATCTTCTTAATGGAGTTTTAAAAACAGTTTGGGGAGAAGCAGCAGCAAAAGAGCAAAATTAAGTGCACTTATTTGAGTTCTGATTGTTGAGGCCAGAGCCTTGATTAGAAGCAGCAACATTTCTCTGTTGTAAGATAAATGGTCAACTTTGTTTACTTTGCTTGCTTTTTTTTCCCCTCTACTATTTGTTGTCTCATGACAGAAGCAACTGAACCAAGTCCAGTATCTCTCTGAGGTCACAGTTTTTGGAAAGATGAGTTGCTTGTTGCTTTTGCTTTGCAAAAAAAAAAAGTTATAATGAAGTTATAAATAAGCATGAAGGTTAGTGAAATCTTTTCCATTTCTCTGGTTTCAGGAGATAAAAAAAAAGAAGATAATTATAGTAACATCAAGTAACAATTCCCATGTCAAGTTGTTCTGTGTAGATGTAAGGCTTGTAGGTAAGATAGCAAGACAAAAATCAAGACCAGTTTAAAAAAAAAAGAAAAAGAAGAGAAAAATATAATTATTATAACACTGAATCAAACCTTCCAGAACAGTCCAAGTAGGGTTATCCAGGATCACAGTCTGTCCTGAAAACAAGTCAGATCAACTAAAATACTGCTCTGGTCTGCAAATTAAATCCAGCAAATCTTATGAGCAAATGACAGCCACTATTAGTGGGAAGACTCTTCTGTTATTTAATATTCTTGTCGTTTACATTATGGTTGCAGAATTTGAAGCAATTTGATCATGTCCATATGGATAAATCCAGAGAAGAGCAAACAAAACTGCTGTTTCCAATAGCAAGTGGAAGAAATCCAAGTTGCAGTGTCACTCTGCTGTTTCACTCCTTCCCTCCCCTAACAGTGAGCATGGTTAACCCAATCACTGACACGATCATCAGGAAACTCATCCCTTGAAGGAGGAAAACAGTTTTGAGCTAGCCCAGCTTCCTGAACAGCTCACACAAACAGCAGTGCTGTCTCAAGGGAGACAAGGTGCAGGACCAGAGCAGTGCAGCAGCCACAGCTGACCCTGCCATGGACTGCTATGGCACTGCTCCTCACTCCAGAACAGGAGGAGGATGCAATCAAACCTGGCTTTTCAAACTTGATTCTGTGGTGCAGGTGCCCACTGAACCTTAGGTGTAAAATCAAACAAAGTTAATAAACATATTATATAGGTGGTTAGACTTTAATGCACAATGTTTGCTGACCGTGAAACAGAGAAATGTGCTGGCATGCTGCTTGAGCAGCTCAATGCCATGCAAGCAGGAATGCAGATGTTCAACACTGGCACAGCTGAGTAGTCTATATCCAATGTAAAACATGCAGGAGTCCTTCCACAGCCCAAACAAGTCACCTGCTGGATGGCAGATGGATTCAGGAATGGAGCTACTCAGATTTTAGGTGGCAGAACTGTTGTGTGTGTCAGAGCAGCAGCAGAATTTGGAGGTTTGGTTTCTAGCATCACTGTTTGCCCAGATGAGACAACTGGGAACTGAAGTTATTTATTTCTGTGGATGCTAAGGTCCATTAGTCTGGAAAAGGATAGTACTGGGGAAGGGCCCTGGCATCAACCTTTTAGAATCAAATCAATAGCCTGCATCAATATTATGCCTGTAGTTTTTGGCTGTTCATATCACACATGTAAAAGCATGAGCCTTCAATTGTTTAAACTGCCTTCAACTTTGGGTCTTTTGCGAATCAACCTGTGGTACTTCACAGTACATAGATTTTGAGTTTTACAGAAATAGTAATAAATATTTTCAGAATTCATGTTAGCACAACTCATTATTTAGAACAGGTAAATCATGACTTGCATTCTTCCATTTGGCAGCCAGCAAAGCTTATTCCAAAGTTTGTATCTCAGTTATATCTGGTACTTCACTGATACCAGCAGCCATAATAGAATCTGTCAGCTGAACTTGAATGCGTTCGAATTACCAATGCAAATGGCTGTTATTAATTGGGGCAGGGCAAAGGCATTCAATTGCAGCATGAATCATCCTCCCATTGGGAGGCAGAAAACAGAGTGCAATCATTTTATGCTTGAGTTGTTACAAATGCAGTGTTGTGACCACTAGTACGAGTTGCTGTCAGGGCTGGAGACACTGGCACCAAAGTGAAGGGTCACTAGTTTTCCTGAGAGCAGTCACAGCTGTATCTTGCATGACTTTACTTTTGAAATTAATTTATAGTGAGATGCCTTTCTGCCATGTTTCTAGCTATGTGCTTCTGATCACTTAAGAAAAACAAATTTAATGCATCTATTAAATAAGCTGGATAACACATATATAACCAGTGCACAAGATTCCATGTGTTGATTTTGCATTCTGGTTTTGTTCCACATGAGCAGCTTATTTGAAGCATTGTGAATTAACATTGTAACTGGTAATGGAAAAGGGACTTCTAGACCATGACACACCTGTGAGAAGGGCTGTGAGGGAGAGGTTATCCTAACTGTGGTGCAGCTGACCCAGCTGGTTCCCCAAATGCCTTTTCTCTGTGCCTTCACAGCCTGACAGGGGATTTGCTGCAGGTAACTCTGTCATCATGAGCTCACTGCAGTGCCTGATCCCTTTCCATGGGCACTTGCTTGGACAGGCTCAGCAGTATCTGAGTTTGGATGAGGCTGACTGCCTACATCCAGGATGCTCTAGGATTAAACCTACTCGAATTTCTCCTGCCTGCCATGGAAAGGGCAACCCTGCCCTCTGATATTGACCCAGAGACCTCAGGATACCCTGGCCTTCTTTCTGCCACAGAGGTGCAGGGTTCTTTCTGGGCCTCACGGCCCTCTGAACATCTGCATTGTTTTGTGAGATCACACCAGTGTCCTTACAAAATTTTAATCAATATTTTATTGAAATTTCATGTCTGTGTTTTGCCACAAGGTTACAAATTACTCATTTGCATAAGCAGTCAACAAATAAGTGCAATACATTATAGATAAGACAAGTCATATAAAAGTATTATCTCTGTCTTTAATAAAAGGAATATATATTTTTAGTCCATTTCTGTAGTATGGGAAAATAAAAAAGTAAGAATTAGCAGGCAGTAAAGTGACAACACAGTACAAAGAAAACAGCTGGAAGGAATAAGGAAGCATCTTACATTTCAAGTATGTAATGAAACAACCATCAGAGTACTAGTTCTGAGAAAAGAGACCATGGATGGCAGTTTTGCAATGACTTATGAGCCTATTAGAAGAAATACTGATGGGAAACAAACATTTGCCCTATTGAATTCATTGTTTTACCAGTAAAACATGTTCTGATGCCAGTCAAGCAAAATCAGGGAGGCAAGACTTCTGAGTCAGTGCAGTAATTCCCTTTTATACAATCATAAATAGGATCAGTATTTTTTGAGAAACTATTCTTAAAAACTTGGCTTGTACACAACTAGATTGTTCCACAGGTTTTCTAAAGTATCTGGTAACATACAGGAGTATAATTAGAATATATTTATCAAGGAGACCATCTTATCAAAAGATAATAATGAAGCTTAATTTAGAAGCTATAAAAGAACAGGGTCCTTCCAGAAACCCTACTTGTACATGGAATACAGAAATTGATGCTAGGAACAGTCTCAAATGGCTCTAGAAAAACATTATCTTGCTTTTTTTCCATTCTGTTCATGCCCAGCCTTCTCTTTCAGTTGTTAAATAATTTGTGTGTTTACAAATGCTTCCCTTAGATCAATTACAGATCTTTTATTCTACACTAAGGCTAAATTCTATAGAAGTCATATCAGTACATAAAAACTGGTATCATAAAATTATCAGCAAGTATCGTGGGAAAGCATTTACAAGCAAGCACTGGGAACTGGCCCTACAAAAATGTAGTGCTGCCATCTTGTAATTTCATCATGAATCTCAGTACATTTCACTAAAATGTCTATTCTGAGCCTATCAGGAACAGGCCTATCTCAATATATGCTATTTTCTGCAAAAGTAGCTTCTAACCTCACAAACCTTGTGTATTTCAAAATGTATTCTAAAGGCCGAAACAGCAGATTTATAATGAAAAGGTCTCTGTCTAATCTCATGTCTATGTCCATTTGCCATGGTCTGACTTTAGCCAGCTAGAACAAAAATGGAATAATAAAACATGTTACTGATGAGGATAACTGTTTAAATGTCAAAAAGATTTCCACAACCCTCTTACCAGCCAGAATTCCTGCTTTGTCCTGGCTTGTTCTTGCTCCCATCTTCATGAATATGCTGCAAACAGCTGTCCCCAAATTATAGAAAACTATCTACAGTGTTGCCTGGTCACCTGCACCTGAATGCAAGAGATCTACCTCCACTCTTGAGTAACTGTTTGGTTGCCCACTGTCCTGGTCAGGGCTCAAAAATAAGATTTAGAACTTCCAGATGGGTCTCTAAAGCTAGTGGTAAACATGCAGTCCAAACTGCAATAGGCTTGTCATCAATCTTGTCATCTTAAAAAAAAACCAAAACTCCAAGAAAACCAAAAAAGCACTCTTCTCCATATGGCAGCCATCAACTATTGATGAAAATTGTGTGATTTAACAGGAGGTAATATTTGAAAATGTATTGGCACAGATGTCTTAACCATAATCTCTAGTTCCTGTGTGGAACTGCTGGTTCTAGACTCCAATATGTATGCCACAATATTAGTACCAAAACCAATATCAAGTATTGCAGAATTTCATTAGATGTGAATATTTTCTTTTAACAATGTTGGTCCTGGTCTACCTGAGACAATACAGATTTTATCACTTCAAATTCTAAAGGCTTTTGCTACATCATTTATAATTTCCATGAATTTTCAAGTATGCAGGTGAATTTATAGAAATTATATTTAAAATTTATTATAGTTTTCCATTAACAAAACACAAAAAGTTAAGTAGTTGCATTGCAGAGTACTTGATAAATCTCTCTCTAGACTCCATAGATGTTATGATACATAATACAGCATTAAACATGATACAAGTGTCAGACTAACAGGTTGTGACACAGAAGGAAATCCAAGGGACCTGGCTGGCTGAAGCTGAGGCTTACGTAGGTCCAGGCGACAGGAATGTTGAACTTCTGGCAGAATTTCACTTTCACCCACGTCCTTGTCTCCAAAACTGTTCCGCACCTACAAAAATTCAGAAGGTTGTCCCTGAAAGGCAGACTGGCACAACAGCCAAAGCTTTATGCAGCTGGCAAATTCAGTGCTATTTCAAGTTACCCAACTCAAACTGTATTGCAAAATCACATCTGAATGTGAGGAAATCAACATCATTATTGTGCTGTTTGCATTCCTATGAACCACTTCCCAGAATTCAGCACAAATGCATTACAGGCGAGAGTCACAGATCTGGCTGTTCTTTGGGCTCTCTCCACATATGGAGCAAACAAAATCATGAGCCTTCTTCCCTGAAGTGAGCTCACACTCTCAAAACAGAATTTTGACATCTCAAATTTAGAAGGAAAAAAATATTACTAAATCCCACAGATTGGTTAGGTGTGATAAATTTGAGCCTCTTCATAATGCCAGCCTGCCACATGATGAAGTTGGCATTTTGCAGGTATTTTGGCAGATTAACTGGAATAGTGCAAATTTCCCTGATTTCTGTTCATCCCACACAGCCAAAAAGGCAAGCAAAAGAAAATGAATGAAGACAGTGAAATTACAGTGAAATATATGTTGTCTATAAGGCTTTGTGTATAATGTCTGCGAATTATCCCTGTAAATAAAAACAGTAGGAGGCAAGCAGTCTGGAAGTTTCAACAGAGGCATTTGTAAAAGTTGCCATTGAGGGGGCCTTACTCTTATACAGTCTCTTCCTCTCCCTCTCCCTCTCCCTCTCCCTCTCCCTCTCCCTCTCCCTCTCCTCTCTCACCCTTCTGGATTAGCTTCTACCATTGACTCTTAAAGCTCGTTGTGATCTCGTTGTTATGTTTATGGCTGGTTAGTGATCTGGTCATGGCAGAAGCCTTTTGAATAGCAGCCCAATCCCATGACAAGAATTAAATTGATTTGCAGGAGTCAACATTCCTTCCTGCCCCAGCGAACACAGCCAGACTGTGATGCTGGTACATCCGCAGTTTCTCCAAACCATGAAGTGATTCCATTTAGAAGTCACTGATGTGTGCTTATCAGATTACTGCAGAGAGAAAAAGTTCCAAAGAGCTTTGTCTGCTCTCTCTCATATTCCTTTATTCTGCTAACACTGTCTTGCCATCTTGGTTTCTTTCCCAGCATTTGGAATTACTGAATTAGGTGCTTACATTCCCTCCTATCTCTCTCATTGAACAAAAAAAGAAACCCCAAAACAAAACACAAAAATCAAAGGAAAAAACCCACCCAAAAAATAAGCAACAAAGCATCAACAGCTCCTCTTTCTCTCTTAGTAATAATCAAGATTCACTTTGGATTTTTGATCTTACATTTTCCACTTCCCTGAAGACACGGAGAAAGTTCTCCCTTAAGATCCCTTTCAGTTCAGTTTCATTCCATCCTCTTCTAAGGAGCTCCTCTATCAATGAAGGGTATTTAGAGACATCTTCCAATCCCTCAGGGAAGCTGTTGGCAAGAGTCACACAAGGTCATTCAACACACATCAGTGAAAAATTGGAAAAAAAGGTTTTTAATTAGTCTTTTGCACATATTGACTTTTGGAGGGAGCTCACTTTAGACCCAGCTCTTCCTCTGGGAATTTGACTGGCAAACAAAAACAGGACTGGGACACAACAAAAGGCTTTTTCTTCACATAGGACCCAATAAACAGAACACAACTGGAATGAAGATGCACTTCTACAGAGGCAAAACAACAGCATGGGAAGATATTAGAACAAAAGGGAAAAAAATAACCAGAAATGCATGTATTTGTTAATCCATGCTTTCCATCTGGCCTTTAGAGTAAGAGGAAACAGCTGCACCACAGACGAAGTTGGTGCAATCCACTCATGTAACTGAGAACAAAAGGAAACCTGCAAACACATGATGAGCTCTGGAGCTGCAGGCAATTTTGTGAACTCTACTGTTTGCAAAGTATTTAAAAAAATACAATTAGAATAATAATATTGGTTTGAATTAAGCCAGTTGTTTAGGCAGTGGAAAGAAACCTATTCAGACACCTCTACTGAAGAAATTAAAATAAGCAAAACTGATCTATGTCTTATACTAATTCTTGTCAGTAGAAAAATAATTTAGAAATAAGAAGCTGCAAAACCTCCATTAAACAGCTGTTTTGAATTGCATTTCTGTGAGACTTTGACGTTGTTTTGAGATAACTAATATGTTTTTCTTTTTCTGTTTCATGAAGGTGTAATGATAAGCATATCTCAAGAAATCTGTGGCATTACTGCCAGGAATTAGGACCTTAACAAGTCTACCACCAACTTAACTGGTGGTCTTTGAGAAAATGCATGTGATGAAATGTGTCCTTCTGCTGCAAACTGTTTTTATTTTGAACATTATAATTTCAGAGCTATGATATCATGGGACCTGACACAGTGGCTCTGTGTTTGTACTTCATAGATGGGAGCCTGATTCTGACTTTCATTCCCAGGCAGGTCTGACTCCAGGAGAAAAAGAAAAAAGAAAAAGGAGGTGATGGTTGAACAGAAAGATAAAATGAAAAAAAAAGTTTAGGGTTACAGCTGCAAATGCCACCTAATCTGCATTTATTTCCTGTGCTGTAACAGCAGTAGCCCAAGAGTGAGAAGAAGTTATGTGCTGGGCTGTTCACCAGGCTCTGCTTGCCTCAAACACTTCCCAAGCCCCAAAAGCAGCAGTGGCTTCACAGCACCAAAACACTTTGGGTTTTCCCCGAGGGTAGTGCAGGAAAGAGTTTTGCAGCTTCTCTCCAGGCTGAACCATTTACCATATCAGGGTTGAGGCAGCATTTCTGTCATTCAGCTGTGGCTTTTGGAGAAGAACAACCCCTATCACTGGTTTTGTATACACAAACCACCATCTACAAAACGTGATTGCAGAGTTCACAGGGCATGAGGAGCCATGTTTACATTTGTAGCACTGCTTCATACAGTTCTAAAAAGAAAACATTGTGCCCCTTTAAATGAATGAAAACCTGCATAATTTAAGAAGCACAGGTCAATGTATGTACACCTTTACTAACCGTTCCACTCCGTCATAGTCACCACCAATTCCTATAGACTCTGAGCCTGCAATTTTCTTTATATGGTCAAAGTGATCTGAAAATAAATACAAAGAGAACAACATCTAAGCATCCAGCAAAAAAGAAATATTACAGTTCACACATATTGGCACTGGGTGACAGCTCTCCTTAACATGGATTCTTGATCAAATCCTTTTTTAAAAAGTCAAAAGACACCTCATCAGGCAGCAATCTTCAATGTAACAACTACGCTGATTAAATGTAAATGAGGAAAGAGACACGATCATCACAGCACATTCATTCCTAGTAAGTAGTCCAATTATACCAATAAAATTTTCATTATCCAATTCATACCTATGTTTTCCACTCTTAATTACATAGGCTTAAGGTGCTCTCCAGAAAGTAACAACTACTTGGGGATTAATGGTTGTTGGCTCCATTTGAGAGCATCATGTCCTCCAGCTACACACACCTTGCACCTTTCGTTATTGTTTAATGAGTGTAATCCCAAAAAGTACCTAGAGCTGGGCGAGGGTGTGGATGGAATAAACAAGCAGTATAACCTACATGACCTTGAAAATGATGCATGGGCCAGGAAATTCATAAAATTTATATAAATTCATAGAACTCACAAAACCTGTAATATATTAACATCAAACCTGCAAGGGTAGAAATATTAACAACTTTTCTGCCACAGGCCAGTACATCTGCATTGAAAGTCACCATGATAATTCCCTTGTTCTTTTTCTGAAAGATATGAAGAGACAGGTGATGAGTGAGCATTTGTGTCCTGCAAACTTCATGGGCATCTTCTACAGAACCTTCTACACCCATCCATCAGTGAGAACAGCAACACTAAGTCAAAGTTCAGACGGCAACACAAGGCTTTGCCTCCCTGTCTTTTCCCCTGGGTTCATTTTACTTTCATGTAGACTGAATCAGCAGAAGTGCAGTGACTACATCAAACAAACTCAACCACAATTTCAAAGTATTTGCAAACACTTCTTTTTTGTAGTCAAAGACTAAACACAACCCAAAGAAAATATCTCAGAAGCAAATGTAAGCTGCTGCTCAGGGATCTGCTTCTAAATTAAATTCAGAGATGAGGAGGTGGAAAGTAAGCATCATGATTTGAATGCACAAGTTTTCTGCAACCTAGGCAAACATTGCCATCAAAACAAAAAACAAAACCCCCAACAAGCAAAACCAACAAATTCTTTCCTCCAAACAACAAACCCAAGGACCACATCACTCACCAGTTGCTGGAGGATATCATCAGGAACATTTCTTGAGTGATTACAAACAGAAAATGCTGACGAGTGGCTGAAAATTACTGGTGCTTTTGAGATATTGAGTGCAGCTTTTACTGTAGAATATGAGGTATGAGATAAATCTATCAGCATACCCAGGCGATTCATCTCCTTTACCACTTCCTGAAACAGATGTACAGACAACAGTGTCAGTATTGAGTTTCCTGAAAGGAAGCTGTTTAATTGATAGATGTAAACAGATAGATTAATTCTGCAACTGTCAGCCACTCATAAACATGCTGTGCCTGTATTGGTTTCCATGTACCTATTAATTTAATAGTAAGTTACTCACTCAAAATTAGCTAGCACACCACAACATGCTCAAAACTTAGAATACTTAGTCAATCTAAGATAAGTAATTTGAAGTGTTATTCTCATCTAACTGCTTGCAAATATGAATTAATACATCTAATCTGTATTAAAACAATTGTAATTAAATCTAACACTTCTTCTACCTTAAGAAACATCACAGGGGATTTGGTTTGACTAAGTCCTGATCACCTCCTAACTATCAAGGACTTCCAGTAATTAATTTTTAATGACAATTTGCTTCTGAGAAGATAAAGCCAGAAGTTATTAGTTGCATGACAGATTGCCCAGGTTAGCATTTGAAAGAGATCCTTACTTGGCCAAATGCAGTCAGACCAATAACATTAGGATAAAAGTTGTGTATTCCTTTAGATGATGATTCAGACCTTAAAAATGGGAGCGAGGGAGGAGAAACATCATATTATTCTGGAGAAGGCATTATCAGCAGCTGAAACCTTTTACACTACACACAATAAAAATTATTATCATGTCACATAGCCAAATGTGGGCATAATGAGCCACACAATAGGTATCTTGTTCAGGCCATGCCTTTTATGTTCATAACTGGTTTTAGGTTCACTTATGTTGATGTTTGTGAAGGAGTTTAAGACAAGCAGAGAGGTGATTGTCAGCAATTTTCTGATTTAGCAAACTTCCATGAGAGAACAGAGGCACTGCAATGTCAGTTCCCTGCCAGGCAAAAAACCTGCTTTTCAGCCCCTTGTACAGAATTCCCTTTCCCCTCTGCCACTGCAAGAAGGTATTTTGTCAGTCCAGCAAAGAGAAGTTGCTAAGATTCTGATACAGGAACTAAATACCCATCTCTGTAGCTCCATATGGGAGCTGCACTTTTGAGCTGGCCAGAGAGGAGTGTTGAAGGCTGCTGACTGCTGAGTTCTTACATAGCCTTTACCCTCTTTTATCTACATCATATGCATTTTCAGTACTTTTCTTTTTGTCTGTTTTGCCCTATGTAGCTTTCTTAATACAGCAAAGGAGATAGCAATTTTACCATCTTTGTGTTGTTAAAGAGTTTTAAAGTGTGCAGATTGTGAATATAACAAGCACTACAAAATAGATGTAGTGTCCCACTGTACACATGGCAAATCATTTACCCCCAAAACCTATCACCTTGACTTAGTCACAGGCTAAGGTTTTGTCTGAATCCATATTTCTCCCATCAAGCAGCTGCCACTCCAGGGCATTAGACAGTCACACAAAAATATTCACATTGGTTACCAAGGAGTGTTGCAGGAATGTGTCAAAGTCATGTAACGAACACCCAGGTCATAGTACATCCTCAGTGTTGCCAAACTGCTGTCAATGGAGTGGCCACCTTCTATTCCAATCAAACATGCAATCCTTCTACTGTCAGAGATACCTGGAAAACACAAAGAAAGGTAATTCCAAAGTAATTCCATGACAGATAGGAAGCCAGCACTACTGAGCAGCAATTGTTTGTGTAAATTGCAAGCAATAATACAGGCATTTTCATAGAATAGGAGCTTACAGAGTACATGTTTATATGGCAAATTTTCTCATGACTGCAGTGGGCCAGGACTCTTCACAGAGTCCGTGGCTGCAGTTCAGAGGAAAAGCTGAAGTTGCTCTTTAAAGCAGGATAAGTTGCCTGCTTGCATCTCTTTCCCGCAATACATTTTTAAAAATTCTTTTACAAGAAGGAGCATCACCTTGGGAAGTCACCACAAGCTCCAGCTCTTCATAACTGTTACACATCCTCTTGACAACATCGATTTGCTCTAAGGTCAGGCGCACAGCATCCTTGTTCTGAGCGCTGCAAAGAACATACACTGACCAAAACTGAAAGAGACATTGACAGGTAAACCAGATAACTTGTGTTTTGGCTCAGAAACTTTCATTTGCTCATAGTTCAGGAGCACAGACCAAAATAACTTCCTGCAGTTTACAAGGGAGTTGCCACTATAGCTTTTCCCCCAAAGAAAGAGTTATGATGCAAGGCAAAAGCACCCATTACAGACATGGTTAAAGCCTCCTGACACACTCAGCTACTCCACAGTACATGCAGGAAAGCAGGTGTAATCTTCCTTTAAATTATATATCAGAAAACAAATGCTTCTGGTTTGACTAAGGGTACCTGAATTATAAAACCCAAACTTTTGAAACACAAATGTTATGAAACAGTGTCTGTGGCTTTTCAGTTTTATTATTTTTTCTTTTTCAACATAAGGAGCAAAAATCAGGGCTAGGAGTACTTTTGTGGTTGGATGTCGCTGTTGAGCAGCTAGCAGAGTAATGAATGCATCAGTTCTCAGTGGCAAGAAGGAATGATCTTTATTGTTTTGATTTCATCACATATATAGAGTTCTCAAAAGTCACCCAGATTGGTCAGTCAGAAGCCTTCCCCCAGGCCTGATTGGCCAGGCCTGCACTGCCCAAGTTCTGGGACACTGTTCCAAAAACATCCAAACTTTATTTATAAAACACAAGAAAATTTCTCATGGGAAAAACCTGTGCTAGCCACAGTTGGGAAGAAAGCAAATGTAAAAATATGGTCTCAGACTCACCACCATGGCAGTACATACCTGAGCTCCCACATAACCAGCCTGAAGTTTCACAAGGTTTGTGTGGGTCTGGTTGAGCTCTCTTAAGTTGACTCTACTGAGTCGATTTTGGTAAAGTATTCTCAGCTGCAGTACAAAGTCATTGTGGCTAGAATGGAAAACAAATTGGGCTTGTAACAGAAGTAATCCATTCCCTTTCTAACCCAAATGTAATTTCTTCCACCATTCATAGTCCCTTAGACCATTAATTGCCAATAATTCTTGCAGCAATAGATGCCTAAAAGTCTCTCTTTTCTGCCTTTTCTGCTTCTCACCCCATCCCACCAGCAAGCAGGTTGGGGGTGTACAATAATTTGGGAGTGGACATAGCTGAGACAGCTGACCCCAGGATATTCCAGACCATATGGGTCATGCTCATAAAGCTGGGGAGAAGAAGGAAGGCGTGGGACATTCATCATGATGTTTGTATTTCCAAGAAAACATTATGTGTGATGAAGCCTTGCTCCCTGGGGGTGGCTGAACAGCTTAGTCATGGAAACTAGTGCATTAATTCCTTATTTTGCTTTGTTTGTGCATGGCTTTTGCTTTCCTTATTAAGCTGTCTTTATCTCAACCCACGTTTTCTCACTTTTCTGGTTCTCTCCCTCATCCCACCAGAGAGACAAGTGAGCAAGGGCTGTGTGAGGACCAGTTGCCAGTCGGGATTGAACCATGACACCTGACCAGAAAATCACAGAGGTGTTTAGAGCAACAGAATCCTACATTAAGTACCCTCTGAACCAAAATTCCTTCCCCATACATCACTGCAGCAGTACCTCAGTGCTGTGTGCTCAGAACAACCTGTGTCTCTGCTAATCTAACACAGTTCAGCATTTCTTCACTCACAGAGAGGGAGTAGTCAAACATATTTTATATACCCATCGATTAAACGTGCATCTTGCATCAGCTCAACAGCTCTTTCTCTCATTGATTTCTCACAGCTGAATGGCACAATACCAGAAAAGAACATCAACAGCCACAACAACTTTGCTGTGTTTCTCTTCATTTCCATTTTCCAGTTTGCTGAAGCAAAGAGATGCCACAATTGTTCTATGATGACAACGAAACTGCAAAATTTCCAGTCTGCAGAGGTTGTAGGCTTAACAGTACAGGAAGCTGAATGCCTCTCCTTCTGATAAGGCTGGCATGAATTCTGTAGGAGAAAAGAAAAAAACCCAAAGAAATAATAGTGAACAGAGGGGAAGGTAGCATTGGAAACTCTGAAAATGCTACATTTTCCCAAAGATTTTAAGGTCCATGGCTATGGTGCTCTTGCCCATCTGACCACTCAAACGCTGCTGCCACCAGCTCACTGCTGAAGAGAACCAAACACTCAGTCCAAGCTGACAGGCTGAGCCTGCCACACCCTGGCCTCACACCTCCCAAAAAGCAGCTTCCAAAACAGCTTAAGAAGATAGCTTTTTCATTATGTCAACAAGATTGGTTTTTTTATGTGGGAAACCTCAAACGAACACTGAAACTGTTTTCTGAGAAAGTCCAGAAATGAACTGCTTCTGAGTCCATTGCCTTGTTAAAACACACAGAACACCAGATTGTTTCCAGAGGAAAGCTATTGAAATCCAGCAATTCTCCAAACCTTGGCAAGCACAATATGTGCCAAGGTTGAAAGAGTCACTTCATGATGGAATGTGTATGACAACAACTTCAAGAGTAACCGGAGCACCTCCTGCACATTTGTAAATGCAGTGCTCAAACACTTGGGCAAATCTTTCACATGTCAATCAAAAAACATTTTTACAAACAGACTAGAAATAACTCCTGCTCTCTGTAAAGTAAATGTAAGATCTACCAGGAGGTAAAAATACCTTTACAGATAAAAGATTGGGTTCACCTACACCCCACCAGAGTTATTGGCAGCATTACCTATAAAGCTGAGGAGCACTGGCTGCCTTACTGCTGGGAGTGACATCCTGGTTGGAGGCACATGGCCTCAGTAGGGACAGAGCCATAGTGCAGCAGCTTGGCCATAGCTGCCACAGAAGGATGCAACAAAATCTTTTAAAATAGACAGATTTAAAAGGAAATTTCACAGTAGAAAAAGGAAGGCTTTCTGTATGCTTCTGTCATTTACCATCTTTGGAAATTTGGGCAAGCTGTCTGGCCCCTCCTCTCCTTTCCAGCAGGCAGACCATGCCTCAGCACAGAAGGTTCAGTAAACAGCTGTTATTTAGGTGAAGCAAATCTCAATTAGGAATGGCATTCCTTTCATCCCATCTGGAGTCCTTATTTTCCATTTTATTTTTTTATAGACACACTTAACGGCCATTACATTAATCCTCGAATCTGTTGAATTGTTGTGCCAAATCAAATATACAAAGTGCATTAAAATAGATCCTGTTGCTCAAAATAGTAACATATCCTGAAAAATTAAGAAGGTTCATCCCCTCCACAGTCCAGTGATACTGAGATCTTGTTTAGATAATCCTGCTTCAGATCATGGCAGCAGCTTAGTTGTAACAGACAACACAAGGTGACCAGAACCTTAGGTAAGAACTTTCTTGCTGACCACTGGCAAAAACATGGATTTTCCTTATTCTTTAAATAATAATTAAATACAATTAGTAAAACATAAATCTTAAGCATGCTTGTAGGAGCAGAACACATGTCGTACTAAGCATGTTTTTAAGAAAAGAGTGATCTCTCTGAAATTCACTTTGTTATCAGGGCAGTCTTTCAAATCTTTCTTAGTTCTTCTTGAAATTCCTTCTGCCATCACCTGCTCTAAGTCATGATTCCTGACATGTCAAGTTTACCTCTTCAGCTTGGTAACCCCCTTAATGCTGTGTTACAATTCATCATTTCCAATCTGCTGTTGCTTCACTGCCCATGCAAAGATGCAATCAAGTTCCACCAAGTTCCACCACAGTGAGAAAACACAGTGCTTATTGCTTAAAAAGGGGATGAAAGGGAATAAATACAGTGATGTTTGGAAGGCATTTCAGGACAGCTTGTCCCAAACCTCTTGGGATAAAGAAATCCACTAGAGGTGATTTCAGTGCTTCCATACACACAGAAAGGGCTCTGCCCACATTTTTCCAATCTAAAGAGAGCACTTTGTGTTATTCTGGTCATGGCATGCAAATGAAAGATTTCGAGGAACAGTAATTCCTAGAAACACAACCATCTTCAAAATCCTTCCTCCAATAGCAGTGTAGTCTCAGAATTGAAGGTTTTTTTCCATAAATATGCACCAGAAATACACATACATCGTGAGACCCAAAATCTTCAGTGGAACAGCACTTCTACAGAACTGTAAAGGTTAGAGAGCAATCAGAAGTTGTTTCTGTGGCAACCATAGAGATTTCCCTCAAATGTCAAAGCACAAATACAGACTTAACATTTTATCACAAATGCAGACTTTGTCACCACAGGGGAAAAAATCTTTGTATCTCTAATCTAGAAAATGTTACATTTGTTTGTGGCAGCTCAGCATGCAAAATGTTAAAAAGAAAAGGTTAAAAAACTGCCCAAGCAGCAGAATTCTGACAACTTAGTACCACAAAGGCATGTTTCTGTAGGCATGTTTTGGTTGCAAATTCCTCAAGCCAAAATACACATCAGATCTGCAGCCTGAATCTCTAGAACTCTGCCAGATTCTGGCAAAATTACTCTACAGGAAAAAACAAAGGTTTTATAGCTTATTTTCTGCTCTGTTCTGATAGACATAGAGAAGTCCATATAATTTGTCAGTTCAAAATGCTTGATGAGAAAGTAGCAAACTTGGTTCACACAATAAAACTGTTCTGATGATATAAAAACTGATACACATTGTGGATTTTGGTCCAAATATTTACTATTTTTTCGTGAAGTCAACAACATTTTTGAGGAAGATTTTTAAGCAGGAACTGTATCTGTGTGTTCCTCAAGTGGTTTGACTGCTAAAATAAATTACTCTTGTCTATTCATTACAAAATCTCCATTCTCCATTTGTATGCGTACAAAAATGCAATTCCTTTTAGCTATAAGAATTTTCTGTAGATTTACTATATCAAAGCATCTTCTCTGTTTCATGCAAAATATTCTTTATGCTTCAATATGAGACTCACTTGTCTTTGAAACTGTTTAGGTTAAAAAAACCCCACATAATTATACCATCATTCAGAGATCAGTTCTTGAAAATTGAAGGGATATTGCAAGCACTACACAAAATTAAGAACATGGCGTATTAGCATCCCTGTTTAAACAACATTTAAAATACAAAACCCACACAGCTTTTCCCCATGCTGACTGAACAGAGTTGAGAAGTGGAAGCTGACGTGAGATTTATAGCTTTTCTTTGGTTTATCTAAAGGCTCCTTGGAGCAGTTACCTTCTTCAGATAATGCAGCAGAGTCGAAATCCACATTCCGCTGTGTTGGACACAACAGCTCAAGCTTGGCACCGGATCTGCTTGGCATCACAGCAGCAGCCAGGAAACATCCCCTATTCCTTTAGCTCGTGTCACAGGCTGCACACACCACAGACATTTGGAAATTACCACTTTGTGAGATGCAAGGTCTGTGAGCAAGCTTGCAGCTCAGCTGCACCCTCGTGGCAGCCAACAAGCCTTTTGCTGTGCCTGGTTGAAAACCCAGCACTTCCTCCCTCTCGTGGCAGCCTGGCTGTGCAGCCCACAGTGCAGATGATGCAGTTCTCTAGCAGATGATGTGTTAAAATCACTGTTTGTATTGTTCAGAAATAAGTTCCTCTCAGCCCAGAATAATTTAGGTTGGAAGGGATTTCTAGTGGGATGTCACCTAGTCCAGCCACCTGATTTGGTGATGTAACCCCAAAGTTGGATCAGGTTGCTCAGGGTCTCATCCAGTGGAAGTTTTGATATCTTCAATGAAAAAGGTTATACAAACTTTCCAGCCTCCTGTTCTAGCACTTTCTTATTCATATTGACTACACTTAAGCCAATTAATATCCACCTCTTGTTACTACACCTGCTGTATTTTTGCGGGACTTACAGTGCCATTGTATTATATTTGTAAAAGCCAAAATAGTCACAAGGTACAGGTGACCTTTCCAAGAATAATTACATCTCTGAACCTGCTGTGACTTTTCACTCCCTTTCTGGGACATGAAAGTTTTGAAGCAAAGAAATTTATGCAAGACCATGATGCTAGAGTTTCACAAAAAGTAAGCTTTGCTTAGTGTGATTTTTATTTCACACCATATTTTGTACTGGAAACCAAAAGGGCATTTTGGTTTTATTTATGATTCCACTGTGGAGAAATTACTAAGTCTCATGATCAAATCTCCCACAGACTTGTTGTGCAAGTCCAGTCTTAAGTGGACATTTGTCATCAATCCTCCAGTTCCTATTAACTGGAAAACTTGAACAGGAATCCCCACATCCCTGGGAATTCTGCTGTACATTGCTAATTTGGTGAACTTCACTTATAAACATTTATCATCCACTTCTGTGGACTAGAGAACCTTAAACAATACAAATGAAGTAACAAGAGAAAAGAAAAATATTTTATCTTTCTAATCTGAAGTTTGATCCAGGCAGAGCCATTATTATGCCTATGACAGGAAATTATCTTTCATCTTTAATTTAAAGCAGCAATTACATAGCCATCATTGCTTGCAATTTATTTTTCCCATTTTATGAATTTTCTCTTATTGCAAAGTCAAGTTTAATCTCTGATCTGATTTCTACCTAAAACTCTGTTTCTGCATGCCTCCAGAAAAACTAAACTCACCAACTCCTTGTTCAACAACAGTTTTTGCTGAGCAATTAAGCACCTTCTTGAGCTTTTAAGAACTCACCTTTTTGCAGATTCAGAACATAACTGATTTTTAAAGCTGCTAAAGGCCAAATGGTTCCTTTGGCTCACAGCGAGATTTCTTCTATAATTTTATTCCAATAGCCCTGGATTACTGTGAGCAGCTGTCTGCGTGTAATTCCTACAATGTGGCATTTGTGATGTACATCCTTCCTGCAGAGTTCATCTGGCAGGACTGGACTCTTAATAAATGTCCCAAGAGCTATCTTTATTGTCCAGAATGTTGTTACACAACTGTCTCTCCCTGATAATAGCTATCTCTATGTTTATATCATGTTATATTCACCTCACACATATTTTGGAGCAAGCTGAGGAGCTATAAAATAACTGCAGCACTTAAATCAGCTGCTGTCAGGAGACAGAGAGATAACATTATGTGTTGGAACTAATTCTCATGCTAGGAAGGCTTATTTCATCCCAGAGCATCTTCATTAATTTCAGTCCTTTCACATCCAAACCACTTGTGCTCTCACTACCAGTACAGATTAAACTATAGATGACTACAGGTGGGAAAGTAGGACTTTGTACCTGCAGATGTCTATTGAAGCAGCCATTTTCAACTGCAATTTGGTTTTCCATAAAAGTCTTCTATTCTACCAGCTCCTGGCATCAACCACACTACATAATAGCACTTCAGCATTTGTCATGGATATAGTTTTGTGTGTGAATCAGCTTTAAAAAGACATTGCAATTGCTTAGGGACAAACCATTTTAACATAGTATTATAAGTCCTGCTTATCAAGTATTCAAACCTGCTGTCTTACTTCTGTGTGAAGATTGCAATCTCCAGGGCTGTCAATTTGGCATTTCTTGAGTGCACATACCATTTTTTAATTAGAAACTGTTACAACATGTTAGGAAGAGGAAATCTTGTGTACCAGGATTTCTGTTTGCATTAAAATAGCAATACAAACAGACTTAACTTTTGCAAACTGAGTTCCATCTGTTTCTTCTACTCATCTCAGCATTAGTTTCAGGCCCTAAAATGAAGTGAATTCACACTTGGAGGGGGTGGTGATGGGAGGTCCTTTGGTAATTTTAATCTGTTTAAATCAGCATGGTTGCAACATATTTCTCAGATAAGACCTTATGAGAAATGTTACTCTAAACATGGGTGGTCAAAGAGGTTAAGAACCGAGTCAGTAAAAAACTTCTTTTTCCCATGTTGCTCTGCTCTGTGGGTGCCTGAAGCTGCCCCAATTTCGTGGCTGATTTGAGCAGCTCTCCCAGGTCAGTTCAGAGGCTGCCATACACTCCCAGGATGTGAACACACAGAACCACATCAACTCACACCAATCACCAAACACAAAAGAAACAGGAAGTACAAAGATAGGTTTTTCTCTCCACGGAGTAAAGATTTCACAAAGCACATCAAGATATCACTAAAGCTCCTGAGAAGGAAGTTAGAGCTGAATGTTGCCTATGGCTGAAAGCAAATAGTTCATGATGAATCCAGCTTCATTTTTGCTACCTAATAATGGCTTGATTTTTTTTTTCTTTGTGTTTCAAAGACTTTGCTTTGAGTTTTGTGGGGATGCCTAAAAATTGTCATCTGTGCCTGATCTGCAGATGGTATCCATGTAATCCTTGAGCAGGGCCTGATTTCCTGTTCATTCCTATACTTATGAGGAGAATATCCCAACCACCTTTAACTACAAGCTTGTCAGCACATGCTAGGATATTGGAAGAATGTAGGTTCATCTACCAGCTTTCTAAATAATCAGATGTGTGCCAGAATCTTCATTAGCTATTCTGAAAGGCTGAAGCAATGGCTTCTCTTTGCTGTGTATCTGCAAACAGCTGTACTGAGCACACATAAAAGTAGTGTTCATTTTCCTACCTCAGAAGCATTATGAACCTGAATGCAGCATGGAAATAAACTTGCTGGTTGTGTCTCTTGTGCAGATTACATTGAACAAACTAGAAACTAAGTAAAAAATTGCTCTTTCAGTCTGTCAGAAACTTTCAGAAAAATCTAGAATTTGCTGCAATTATTTTAAGTTAGCTGCCTCAGAATCTGACACAAAGCACAATCCTGTGCTCTTGAATACCCAGAGCTGTGTGCTAATAAAAAATCCTAAATATAATTTTTTTAACGTAAGTATTAAGAGACTTACAAGTACTTTTGTCTTGGGATGTTTTTGCTAGACCAGAAAATTTATCCACCTAGGATCCATTATTTCTGAGGTACTTTACACAACATATTGTGATGTTTAAGAAGAGGTTTCTTTAACTGAGGAATTTGGCAGTAATTTGAATGAGGCAGTAGATAGAAATTGGCTGTGGTTCTATTGGACAGAGAGCTCCCTTGCAGGAATGAGATCAAATCACCATGGAAACCTTTTGCTAAGATAGTATTAAAGTGCAGCTTGTACACTTACATCTCTCCTTTTGTAATAAGCAGCATTTTGTGATAGAGTCTGGAGTGACAGAGTAAAAGGGTTATTTGTAGAGAGAAGAGACCAGGACTTTCTCAGAACTGTTGCAGAATTTTGTTATGCTCCAGAGCTGGCCAGTTGACAGTACATCTTGTTACAGATAGAAAAGTTATGAGAGGAATGAACAAGTGATCTTCCCCAAACAGTTTGGTAAAGTCAAATTTATACATACACAGGAAAAACAGATTTGCAAATTGGCCTCAAACTAGGTTCTCACCATGACAAACTAACCTTGTGTTCTCATGTTGTCATAGAATGATCTGGTTTTCAAATCAGGGTACATCAAGCTCACACACTCCACTGAAGCTGTAGGATCTTCTAACCTTCTTTCATGCAAACACCAGGTCTGGTATTGAACAGGAGAGCAGTGCCTCTCCAGGGTGAGGTTGTGCTTCTGTCTTTCACAATCTGTCTCAGGCTCTGCACTCTGTTGCCCTTTCTATAGAGGCACATATGTATTAACAAATATATCACATTAGGACCCAGATAAAGACATCTTGCTCTTCTGTGTTAAGGCCAACCTGTGAGAGATCACTCACATCACTTTGTCTCCTGTCCCTTTACAGAAGAGCTGAGCACAAAACCACAGGAGCACACAGGAAGAGATACATTACCTTGACTCTGGTGACATAAGCCAAAACATGTTCCTTATTCTCTACAGAATACTAAACAAATATCAACAAGCATCCTGTTTTGAAATTTATGGTTTTAAAATATTCTTGTCCTAGTTTTATAAGTATCTGCCAACACTGTATGCTGAAGAGTCTTCTCTTGCTGTAGCTTTATTCCAACATAATTTCTGTTAGAGCCAAAATCATGATTTTTTACTCAGTTGGTTATAAATGAATAACAAACTTCATTAAACAACTTTAGCTGCCTTATGAAAACTTAACCTGCAGAAGAAATTTTGCAAACAGTGTGGATATAATGCTTTTCTCTGTTTAAATGATGCTGTTTTATCTTTATTATAAATTGAGGGCATCACAGGAGCTGCCTGAATGCAGCAAAGGAGGCGAAATGTCAGTAGATGGCACTCGGGCTGCAGCACAGCCCCAGAGCTGGCACGGTCCCCACTGAGATCCCAGCAAACAGAAAAAGCATTTGGGAACTGGAGCACTTAAAGGTGTTCGGGGTCCTGTGCCACAGCACGAGAGGCAGCCAGGCCATGGAAGACCCAGAGAGATGCAGGTGGCATCAGGGAGCTGGTTCAGCCATGGTGATCTGCTCACCACGAGGGGAGATCATTTTTTCCACTGCAGCTTAGACATTTTTGCCTCCCTGGTAGCTTCCTGCCTCATGCCATAACTATGGGGGAACACAGGATTTAGCTCCAGCTCAGTTTTTAAGCAAGGGTATAATCAGAGCAGGCTGAGGAAGGCAGTATTGTCACCTTTCAACAAGTTCTTAGAAGAAAATTGCAAGGCAGGACAACTCTCAGTTCTGAACTTGGTTTCTAAAATTAAGGGGCTCCCCCAGCCCAAGCCTCCCATTCAGAGAGCTAGTGGTGCCCCTCTGAAGTGGCTGAAGTTGTACCCACTGAGAATAGAGGTGGGCACTCTTCTCTGCAGGCAGCTGTCCTGCATCCATAAATCACTGTATGCAGGTACTGTTAATGTTTGCCTAAACTTTGTTCCCTCCTCACTGCCTGCAGGGTTTGCAGAATCCCTTAAGAGATGTGAGGAAATAAACCATTAAAACTAACCTGCTTAGTACCTTCTAAAACATATGTTCTGTTTCTATAAGTAAGCATTAAAACCACAGTAAGTAAGCCATTAATCTTTAATAAAACTTTTGTTAAAAAAAGCATATTTCTGTTCCCTGGCAGGGAATATTACAGCTGCTCACAGCTACTGAGACTGAACATTTCCTTTTCCAGTGCAGATGCTGTTGGCACTGCTGGGCTGAGCCCAAAATGTCTTCGAAGCTGGATCAACAAGGTCCATGAATATTCAGGCATTGAGGAATTTGGGCAGATATCCCAGAAGTGGCAGGACCTAGTGCTGAGTTTAAACCTCTCCCAGCTTTTTGTGCTGGAAACACAGCTATTCATATGGCTTTGTGCTCTAATGGGAGCATTGAAGACTGTGAAGCAAATAAACAAATAAAACGCTCCTTTGTTGATTTTAAAAAGGTATTTTAGCTTTTTTCCCTTCTTATGCAGCTAGTAACAGTGCTGCCCCTCACAGAGCCACACACACTATTGTTCAGCAGCTGCTGCTTGTCCATCCCTTTGGATGAGAACTGTTGCTTTGCTCTTCCCCCTCGAGAGTAGTAATGCATGGGGACAAAGCTGGCCAGGGGTTATTTTCTGAAGGGCTCAGGTCACAGCATTTGTTCTCTCTGCCACAGCTCGGCGTGGAGCTGGGAAAGCAGGTATGACAGCCACACATCCAGGGAGTGTGGCAGGGAAGCAGAGGAGGAGGGGCATGAGGAAGCCGAGCTGCTGCTGCTGCTCTGCCGCTGCTCCAAGCTCCCAGGACAGCCTCAACCTCTGCTCTCCTGGCACAGAGTTTTTCTGTGCTACAACAGCATCAACTGCCAAACTGGATGCCACCTCCTGGATGACACAAACTCCTCAACCCCCTTTTTTGCCAGTCCTTGGAATAATCTGCACCAGAGACAGAGAGAACTTGGAAGAATCATCTGAAGAAAATTGCTCCTCAAAGGAAAGACACAGCATTGGAAAAGGCAAAAGTTCACCTCTGGCCACCCCTAACAAGCACAGAAGTATCTGCCAGCAGTCAGGGCTGCAGTGACTGCTCCTTGCCTGGCTCCATGGAGGAGCAGGAAGACAAATTTGTGCTTTCCCTTGGAGCCAACGCCAGCAAGTGCGGCCTTGAGACCAACCAAACAGAGGCCCCAACATTCTGGGCAGGAGCAGCCAGGGGTGGCCCGGAGGTGGTGATTGTACCAGTGCTTTTTGGGTTGATTTTTCTTCTGGGAATGGTGGGAAACACGTTAGTGTTGGTTGTTTTGGGGCGTCTCCGGCCCGGTGGCCGTCCATCGCGCAGTGCCACCAACATCTTCATCCTGAACTTGAGCATTGCAGACTTCTCCTTTCTGCTCTTCTGCGTTCCCTTCCAGGCCACCATCTACTCCCTGCCAGAGTGGATCTTCGGGGCCTTCTTTTGTAAGTGGGTTCACTACTTGGCCATGGCAACCATGCTGGTCAGCATCTTCACCCTGGTGGCCATGTCAGTGGACAGGTACATCGCCGTGGTGCACGCCAGGCGCTCGCCCTGCATCCGCAGCAAGCGCAACGCTGCCCTGGGCGTGGCTGTCATTTGGCTGCTGTCCCTGCTCATTGCTGTCCCCGTGGCTCAGCACCAGGCCCTCATGAGTGGCCATCAGCAGGCACCCAACAGCTCTTTCTGCTGGGAGCACTGGGCAAACGGCTCCACAGCCAAGCAGATGTACAAGATTACAATCCTGCTGGTGGGATACCTCCTGCCCCTGCTGCTCATCACCTGCTGCTACGCCAAGGTGGGTGTGAGGGATGGGAATGAGGTTTAAATGGAGGGAAAGATCCCAGACTCTTGGTGGCTTGTGTGTGTACACAGCTACACAGCCACACAGCCAAATAACTGATCCAACCCTTTGCACATTCTCTCCTGGTGCAGAATAATTTTTTGAGTCAGGGGGAGGGAAGGAAAGCAGAGAATGAAATTACACCAGCTCACATAAAGGATTATAACTACTAAGATGACATCCAGCCTGACACCCAAACCCCCTAAAGACTCTTGCTGTTTTTCATATTTTTCATTTTGTTCTTTCTGAGCAACAAATGTTTGCTCCCAGCCAGAGAAAAAACCTATGGGGGAATAAATATTTCCAGGTTATTGCTGTGCTGTAATCAGGTTTCAAAAGCTAGATCTAGATGTTTTTAAATGAGATTTGCCTTCAGAGCTCCAACACTCCTTATGACTCTCCCTCTGAAGGGTGAGCCCACTCCGCATTTGTCTGTGCTGCCTTCAGGAGCAGCAGGACAGCCCCACCAGGGTCCAGGACTGGCAGCCTGCTCTCTGCCCGTGTATATCATCAGCCTAGGGAATAAATGAAGACAACCTGAGGCACAATATAAAATTCAAAGCCCATGTGAAAACTCCTGTGGGTTTCAGTATAGTGCCAGCTGAGCTCTTAATATGTGCTGAACTACTGGAAGCTTAGCGGTTTTAATGCTCTTTCCAAACCTTGTTTCTTGAAAGAGAAAGTGGAGAGTTTAGAATTAAAAGTCTGAAAGCATCAAATTCATCTTTGAAGTCATGTTAAACAAATTATTTTAAATTTTTGGTGCTTTTTTGAGTAGTTCAAGTATTAATATACTAAATGCAATTTCCCATTCAATATATTGCTCCTTTTTCCCCCCGAGGTTTTATACCATCTCCATACGAAAGTAAAGAACATTTCCAAGAAGTCAGAGAGATCAAAGAAGAAGGTAAGTATCTTTGGTTTACAGTAAATTGACTGTAATATAATAGATATGTCAGTTTTATAAAGCAATCTGCCTGGTCTGTGCTGATTCCAGTTGATTTAGAGCTGTTACAGTTTCTTCCACACTGATGTGGAAAACAAAGTGTCATATTGATATAAAAGAGTATAGTCTGAAACTAAGACCACTCAGTTCCTGCTTCATTCCTGTAATTTCAAGAAAACTTGAGCTATTATCCTCCTCCCATCCCTAGGAGAAGAGTGTTTGGGTTTGCTCTGTTTTGGTTTTCCCACTTGGGGCTTGGGGACTTTTTGCCAGTTTGTTTTGTGGGGCTTTTTTGTTTTTGAACAGGTAAGTAGTAAATTTTGCAAACAGCTGTTTGTTCAGCTCTCACTACACTCATTTAGGCTACATAAGTGAGTAAAGGTCTCAAAAGAATCAAATTGCAGACTCAGAGTCCTTGTTGAACAAGATTTTCCAGTGAAACGGTTGCCAACATTACCACTGCAAACAGTTTGCTTTGCCATTCAGCATTTCAGAAGCTATAAGAACTTTCCTCAAATCTGAACACTTCAAGGTAAAACATAGTTAAGAAAGAAAGAAAATTCCATGGAGCTCAGGGAATGCTCTTGCCATAAGCAGCATCCCACATGCTGGCCAGAAACACATTGTTATTGTTCTCCATAGGCTGCTTCTGAAAAAAATACTGTTACCAGGTAAGAGTTTTAAATGTCAAGACAGACTTATTTCTGGATCTATAGCTTTCATTGACTTTGCTGGAGCCTTGGTGTAGTACCAGTCCCTCCAATCCCAGATCCTGTAACACTGATAACAGGCAGAATAGACATCATTCTTTCTCATATAGTGTGAGCCACAAAACACAGAAATACAGTGGGAAGCATTACTGGGACAAATCCAAATTAAAGCCACCTGAAAGGTCATAGAGAGCTGGAATTTATCTGCTATTAGTACATCCTGGAATCTGGAAACAGCATGTGAACCTCAATAAGACAAACATTTACAGAACAAGTGGGACACTGCTGGATCCAGACCTAGGGTCTGGCCAAATGAACAGTCCCAGTGTTGTGCAAGTATATGCCTGACTTTCCTAGCTGCATTGCTGCAGCAAAGAAAGCAAAATAATCCCGGATTTAACTGACTCTGAGTATGCAATGTGATGTGGAGCCCAGGTACTTGGTACTGCAGTTCAATCTCCCCCCTTAAAGATGGTATTTTATCAGTAATTACCATTACTAGTGATCTTTCTGCTGTCTGTCATAGTCCCATTTGCCACAACATTGTACTCAAAGTCTGTGTTATTTGAAGATATGTGAGGGCTAGAAGGACAGCTTAAGAGAGCCCTGTTTTCTTAGGACAAACTGCTCATGGGTAATGTTTAAATACACTATTGTAAAGTTGGTTACAACCACCTTTTGTTTGAATGGGTCCAGTTCACGAATAATCCAGAGAGCTCTGACAGCTGCCATCCCCCCAAGTCAGTGTTCAAACACCTGCTGAAAAGAACAAGTTTGTCTTTAGCAGAATCCTACGAAGGACAGATAGGCACATATCACCAGAAAAAGGAAGGGTTTGTGCTTGGTTTGTGATCTATAAGCTTTTAAGTTACTGGATGATTATGTTCAAACTACAGCAACCTTTTCAATTTATGCACACATGAAACTGCAAAAATTTCCCTTGTACAAAGTTTGTTGCATCCTGACTACATATTCTGTTATCAAGAGAGTTTGACCTTTATTCAGATTCCCACTTTGAAATTTTTATATAAGTTTGCCATCTACATGCCAAAGTTGGACATGCTCAATTTAATGTGCTTTTCCATTTATATGTAACACTGTGCATTAGATCAAGGAAGACATTTAGAACTTTTTGCAAGCCTAGGCTGAAATTCTGCATGATGAACTAAGACTGTGCCTGCAGAAGAGACACATGCCTGGCTGTTTCCCCATTTAATGCCATACCACCTGCACAAGTTTGCCAGTCTTGGAAATCAGACAGTGTGATGCCACAGGATTCCACTTTGAAGTTTTAGACAATCATTTTTTGAGGCCAGCCAGCAAGACCACATACTAAGAAATTCTGTGCACCCCTTTACCACAAATAAAGTATGTTTTAGTTCTGTTACTTCTTTTCTGAACTATGTACAGCAAGCCCGTAATTTGGCTCAGAGGAAAGTTAACAATTCCCTTCCTGACAGTGTTGCAAAGTGTTTCATAAGAGCCCAGCCCCAGGAACTCTGATTGTACATCTGCCTTAAATAAGGTGATTTAATGATGGAAATTAATGCAAACCAAGATCTATCATGGCCCTGTGGTGTTTCACTGGCCTCCTCACTGGAGCACACCAGGGTTCCCTCAGTGTTTATTCAGTTCTGTTTTGTACATCTTTAAAGAACAAATAAGCCTTGCAAACTTAACAATCTGAAATGCTTTTTCAAGTTTAAGAATATTTCTTGGGGTGTGAATTTCACAGCTGTTTTGCAAGATCACTTGAAAGGACAGTAGGAGTTGTGGGACCTTGAGGCCTAAAGCTTCAATTAACAGACCAAATGAGCCATTTAAAGACAACAAATTATTACTATGCTTTTCTATTGGTTAGCTCCAATAGAAAGGTGAGCTGTGCTCACCTGGTTGGTAAGCAAATCAGCTGTTCATTGCTTCCAGAGCTAAGTAAATACAAAGTCATACAGAGTTTATTTGGGACACTCCCTGGTGTGCAGCATTTTGAAGGTCATTCAACAGCTTGAGGTAAAACACACAGAACTCCTTCAAGGTATATGGTATTCCTGAACATCTTGGCCAAGAGAGGCAGATAAAAGTTGCACTGTAACTGCTTTCCTACATGCTAAACTAATTATTTGGCTATTGTTCATGCAAATTGAAGGTTTTCATGTAGACAATGAATGTGATGTTCAAGGCCTTGGCATTTTAGCAACAGTAAATACAGCAAAGGAGCTTGGAACATCCTGGGACCCACTGTGCAAAAGAATATAATTCAGAAGTGAAATCCTGCACGTTGTTTGGTTAACAGGAGCCCAGGGCAGCAGGAATTAAGAGCATCATTACCAATTAGGGGATAATGGAAAAATCACGATGCTCATACGCATTTATGAATATCAAGTGAATAAGTTTCAAGGGCATCAAGGGTGGAGATTAGTGGCATGATGACAGAATGAGAGATGTACAGATGAGCAGTTTGAACAGTGCAAGCAAGCTGCTGGGAAATGAAGAGTCCCTCTTTGCACATAAAGCAAGTAACCGAAATTAACTGATAATGTCTGAAAATATATTTACTTCGATCCCTCCTCTTCTTCATCTGCTATCTCTGACTCCAAGAAAGAATACACAGAACAATGAAAAAGAATCATTTGAGTGATTTCAGACCACTGAAAAATTACACTCAAGTGTAATAAAAAAAAGACCAAAGGGCAGTGAGAAGTGCTTTAGAAGTAATTAACAGATGTGTGCACTACTTGAGAGTCAGTATGGCATTTTTTGAACCAGCTGGCTGAAACATTCTGCATTTATCATTATAAGCATGTTTCTGGAGATCAGATCATGCTTGGAACCTTTGTGTTAGAACTTTATGGGTAAAAAGGAAAAGAATGTTTGCAAAGGCATCAGGGGGAGTTAGATTTGCAAACAAAGCAAACAAGAATGTGGCACCAGGAGTGGAGAACCTGGCAGTTTTCACTTTGCATGTTGACTCAAAGATGGCCTCAGAGCAAAAGGGATGTTCTTGGTTGAGTATCCTGGAATCTAAAGCCACAAAACTGTTTTCCTCAGAGGTTGGTAAGTACCTCCAGCAGTACAGTGGTATATTGCACTAAGCCACATGTCTTTCCTGGGCACTGACATAGGGTACCTGCAGTATTTAAAACAAAAGCTTTAGGCACCATGGGTCACTACATTTTTTCCACGTCTTCACTACAATAAATTACAATATATAGTGAAGTCTGTAACTCTGTAGCTTACCATAATCAAGTCTGGGGCAGTCAAAACATGTGCCAATTTTCTCTCAAACTTTAAGGAAAAAAGATAAAGTTAGAATGAGCATAACAGGAGAAAATATTTATTAGTAAATCACATAATCAGATATCAGACATCTTCCTACAGAGCAGTAATAAAGGAAGTGTTAGTCGTTATTTGCTGATAAGACTGTGTGGAAGAACAGGCATAGGATTCTTTATGCTTCTTCATTTAGAATTAAGGAAGAAAAAAAGAGGGAACACCATATTCAGGAAACAGCAGGTGCCTCACTAATGAAGCCCAGTTTTTCTGCAAGCCAGTACTGTTTAATAAAAACCTAATTGAATGTTCTTTCCCATTTCTGTGTGGCTGAGGTACACAGTAGAAATGGATGGTCTGATCAGCTCTGAAAAATTATGTGCAGCTGGGCTGTCTCCAACTGGCACTAAATTAGGAAAGTGACAAGCCCTCTACCCCTCTAGACTGTTCTGTCCACTCTATGTTTTAATCTCAGGACTGTTTATTCATCTAACATTCAGGTAGTTCTTCCTAAAATAGGTAAATCCATGGAATACTTGAAGCATTGAACTCATTACAGAACAATCTTAATTTTGCCCTTGACAAGATGCCTGACAATTTGAGGCAACTTCATTAGAAGCTTATCAAGGACAACAGTTCTAAATGCAATTAAATGTTAAAGACTTCATCATCCTCCAGAATGCAGTATCTCTTCCAAAGTGTTTTTTAAACACATTTCCCATTGCTTTTTGAAGGACGGGGCAAGGCTAATAGTGAGAAATAGACTGTCAAGGGCCTGACAAAAAAATAACCAAAGGGCAAAACAGACAAGGAAAGGCAGGAAAGCATAAATAAGAGGCAGACGACCTACAAATGCAACAAAAGAATAAGTAAGTAAATTCAAGACAATCTGCACATGACAGAAACAAGGTGGGGGGAGGAATAAGAGAGAAGCTTATCTCATTATCTGACAAACAAAAATATCTCCTTGTCTTTGTTTGTCACCATGCTATTGATTCATTGTACAGCTTGAACACATTTACTTTGCCTGTTCAACAAATAACACAGTAATTTATTTTCTGGAGCAGCTTGAAAGGCTTCTAGGAGTATTTAGACAGAATTAAAGAACCCAGTAGTAGCCATTGCATATGTCTATTATGGACCCACCAAAACTTGGGAGTTGGAGCTGAAGGTTTGCATTAAGTGGAACAGCTTGACCAACAGTAATGCAGGAACTGTGCAAACTGTCACAGCCTGTGGAAGAAGCTTAAACAGTACACAAGCTATCAGTCCTCCATGGCTGGTCACAGCCTATAGTAACAGTAGTTTAAGCTACAGCAAAGTTACCACATAAAAAGCCAAACAGTGTTTTGTTTCAGTTTCCTCTATCTTAACTAATGTTTCCTAACTTGAAAAAACAGACACAAGTTCCATTTCCAAAACCTGTTTCTTGAGTCATGAATTATGTGCATTATTGTTCTAGTATTGCCTGCGTTTTCCATCTGCAAAACCCCAAAAGCTGGACCCCAGAAACAGCCTTGTGATATTACATAGCAACTGGAAACCCGTTTTGTAATACTCAGCCCTATGTTAAATGCACAGTTTGTTATTTCACAATAAAAAGGAAAAAAAAGCTAGGTATATAAGCCTTATTCAAAAGAGTATTTCAGTGCTTGTAGCCCCCTAATTTAAGCAGATGGATGCTATGAAAGGTTGCCAGGGTAACAAGCCTCAGCTACTTAACATTGCTAGAGGGTAAAGAAGTAGCACCATTATTGCTGGTGAAAGCTAATGATGGGACCTGTTTATTAATCATTTCTTTGGTACCCATCATACCACAGTAGGTAAGCTAGATCCCACAAGACCACTAGGTCTGTGTCTTTCAGTCTCATCAACTTCCAATCATACCAGCCTATTTTTAAGGATATCATCTGGCTCCCAGCATGGTCATTTGAGGATGTTCGGTGCTTTATTTTGCTTAGTCTTAGGGGAACATCTTTGCTGTCAGGCAGCATTCTAGTAGGTGAGACAAGGAAGTACCTGGAGTATGCCAGGTACACAATGAACAGACAAAGTAAATGTGTTTTTTAAAACAAACTTATTTGAGAGACCTATTTGACAGAAATCCCCTTTTTTTCAAACTTATATTGTAGTCTTGATCTGATGCAATAACATCATTCTGAGGGTTAATGGGTGTAACTAAATGCAGCCATGATAACCATTACTGCCTTTACTACTGACAGAGGAAAACAAACTCATTCTTTCCACAGACTCACTTGACCGCTGTGACCATTTAATCCACGATCTTGTCTTTTGCAGACAGCTCAGACAGTGCTTCTCGTGGTTGCTGTGTTCCTGCTCTCCTGGCTGCCACACCACATCATCACCATGTGGGCAGAGTTCGGGCACTTTCCCCTGAACAACATCTCCTTCACCTTCCGCATCATCTCTCACTGCTTGGCCTACGGGAACTCTTGCATCAACCCCATCCTCTACGCTTTCCTCTCGGAGAATTTCCGCAAGGCCTGCCGACAAGTCTTCACCTGCAAGTTCTTCCTGCGGCCGCTCTCCACTGAGAAACTGGCCAGAGTGCGCATGGAGAACTTCTCTACCACACACTCCACCACTAACGTGTAAATCGGGCTCACAAATGTGTGTCAGAAGGAAGAGGAGGGAAGAGGGTCCTGTCTGGGGAGAACATACATACAAATGCATTCCAGGGAGCAGTGGAGTCTGCAAAAATGTGGACTTTGCCAGATTTCTGGAGTGGTAGGAGACATTTCCCTCTGGCAGTGATGACATGTGACAGAGCTAGTCCTAGGGCACCTTGCTAGGCACTGGGCTATGTGCAACAGAAGTACCTGAATGACCATAGGAGAGTGCCCAAATGCAGTTGTAGTTGTGCCCATAGGATATAAAATGAGGTTTACACAGAAGGTGGAATATGCACAGAGAAGAAGAGAGCAGTTAACAGTCTGTAGACAGTCATTTAGATGTGAACAATGAGTGATGCAATGTTCAGAGAATAGTTTGGGAGAAGTCAGACTAAAGTCTTTGGATGTCTTTGTTTCAACAAATTTGACTGTATGTGAGCTACATACACATTTAGCTTACTACCTGGGGTAGGGTCTCTAAATCTCCTTGAAGGCTTTGCTGTAGCATTCACATATTGGGCAGTTACAGCTTTCACATGACGTGTCAGAGACATTGGCTGTCTGCATTTGGTGGCTCTGCATTAGCTCTGTGTCCCAGGCTCTCAACGTCTGCGTGCTCCTGTGTATTAATTACTGCTGCTAATCACTGGCTGCAGCAACTCTCTCTTGGTGAGCAACAGTAGGAAAGTGATATTTCTCAATGTATGCTTAAAAGAACTGTGATTTTGTTTGAAAGTAGTCTGCAAAAAGTTTTGTTGGTAAATATAGTGTTCTCTACCTAGCCAAGGCTTTTATTAGCCACTTTAGTATATAAATGCCTGAAATTTTGTGATGGGGTTTTTTTTGTTTGTGGTTTTTTGACAAACTGTTGTGATCAACAGTGCTCTAGCAACAGTTAAGGGCATTTGTACCAAGTTCAAGGTTACTACTTGTAACTATATAAAGTGTGTATTACTTCAAAAGTAGGGAACAGATGGCTGAAAGAACGTCATTATTTCACTGTGTTGTCTAATTTAGTATTTGTGTGTGCACAATCCAGATTGACCTGTTCATGGATTGTAAAAATGTGACTTACAGGAGTTAGTTAAACTACAAATTAATTGCCATCCATGCAATGAACAGGTTTCCAGTCTCTAAAATGGATCACTCTTTCACTGCATTTCTAAAACTTGGAAGCCTTTGTATTAAACAATTTTACTGCAGTTTGTAACTTCCTTTAAGAGCCCCTTAAGTATGCAATATGAACAGAGGACATGTGTACAACAGGATAAGGTCATATTGCCTATCTTTGGGTGATTATCTGTGCAAGTTTTCGTTCTTTAGCTTTGACACTCAGTGTACTATGAGTAGCTCCAGCACATTATTTCCTCAGGAACTAATGATTTAGATCCAATGCTATGATCTTCTCATTTACCATAATGTAGAAATCTACTATTTCTATATTCCAAATAATAGCACAGCCCAAAGTGGATAGCATGGGGAAAACAGCAGCTAAAAGAAAAGGTTGTGGTTTTCACTGCAAAAGAAATCACAGCTCAAATGCTTATTTGTGTGATTACTTACCATGGAGACAAACTAGCAGCTAGATATGAAATAGCCTCACTTCAATTCTCTAGGTTCGAAGCAAAATAGGACAATGGCACAACATTCAAAAGAAATCCTGCACTCACTGTTACCTGAGAGTCATTAGAACCTCTGAGCCAACACACTTCTTTCATTTAACAGGAGACATGTTTTGGTGTGTGGAGGTTAGGGTTTTTTGGGATTTTTAGTCAGCTCAGAAACTGGATATGTCACTAAAGTATGCAGAAAAAAATGTGCAGGAAACACTTTGGGGCTTTTAAAATTTTATTTAATACAGCATGAAGAAGCAAGATTCCATTTTTCAGTGAAAGGTAACCATAAAATAACAAATTAAGGCCCTAAAAGAGCCTCAAGCATTATTGTGCCTTCTCGTTCCCACTGAACTTTACAGGTATCTGGTCTAGAATTCTCTGAATGAACAGCTACATCACAAGAAAATCAAGCATCATTTGTCCTTTAGTTCTTCTACTTCTATCTCTAACTGGTCAAAGGTATATCAGGGTTTCCTTCCTGCCACAGTAGCAATTTCTAAGTTTTAATAACGCATGTTAGCTGATGGTGGTGGGCAGCAGTGAAACGCAACAGAGCTGTATATCATATAGACATACTTTCTTTTTGATTTGAATTTAAATTATTAAGTCTCAAAATAAGTAAACCAAATCAACTGATGAAGTAATTCTTCAATCTTCTCCAAAAGCATTCTGTTACTCACTTTCTAGTTTCCTTTGGGAAAGCCATGTGTTGTGATGGCCATGGAAATGACTACTGCAGCTTCCAGAACAGTGCACAAAGTTAACCTCATCACCTTGTTCCAAAACTCAACTCTATTCTTTTCACTCTTCCTTACACACAGCACTCATTCCACATATTCACTCTGCCTTAATCACTTCCCGGTAAGCCCCTACCAGGGACTGCCTGGCAACCTGAATCAACCTCCTTTAGGTGGAGGTTTACTAATAGAGGAGTCCATTCCTGGGAGACCTGTCCTTTTCCGGGCTGCAGTCTCTATTTTCCGTACCAGGTCCACATCCCACCGATGGGTGACAAAACTAACCACAGCTCCAGGTGCCTTGCTCCCAACCCGGCCAGCTCTCCCTGCGCGGTGCAGGTAGTCCTGCAGGGTGTCTGGGAAGTCATAGTTGACCACCAGCTGCACACTGCTGGTGTCCAGCCCCCGCGAGGCAAGGTCAGTGCACACCAAGACAGACACATCACCCTTCTGGAAGGAGGCAAAGATGCCAGCTCTTGCAGCTGCCGACATCTGTCCCTGCAGCCTCAGGTGCTTGATTTTGTGGTCGTCCAGGATATAGCCCAGCCAGTTGACAGTGCCGGCACTGTTGCAGAAGATGAGAACAGCCCCACCAGATGAGTGGCGCTCTTAGAGCAGCTGCAGCAGCTCGGGCAGCTTGTCCTGGCCTTTGAGGCGAACAAACTTCTGCTGGACGTGAGGCGGCAGGCGGTGCAGGCTCTGGGTGCTGAGGGTGACAAACCGGCCCACATCGGTGAACCTCGCCAGCGTCTCGCTGAGCCCCGCGGGGAAGGTGGCTCCGACCACCACCACCTGCGTCCTCTCCTCGTCGGGAACGGCGGGACCGGCAGCGCCGGCGGCCAGGGGCGCGTGTGCCAGGATCTCCTCGAGCAGCTCCGTGAAGGACTCGTCCATCAGCGAGTCCGCCTCGTCCAGCACCATCCAGCGCAGCCTCTCCAGGGCCAGGAAGCGCCGGCGCAGCGCCTCCCGCAGCGCTCCGGGGGTGCCCAGCAGCACGGCGGGGCCCGGCGGCGGAGCCCGCAGTTGTCTCCGCAGCCCGCCCGCGGCCCCGCCGCCCGTCACCCCGCGCACCGCCAGCCCCGCGGGCGCGCACAGCGCCGCCGCCACCGCGCCCACCTGCGCCGCCAGCTCCCGCGACGGCAGCACCACCAGCCCGCGGGGCGCCGCCGGCCCCGCCGCCTCCGCTGCCGCCTCGGGGTGGCCGAGCAGCCGCTCCAGCAGCGGCAGCAGGTACGCCAGCGTCTTCCCGCTGCCCGTCTCGGCGGCGCACAGGGCGCTGCGGCCGCGGCGCAACGCGGGGATGGCGAGGCGCTGCACGGCCGTGGGCCGGCCGATGGAGAGCCGCTCCAGGCCGGCCAGCAGCGCCGGCTGCAGCCCCATCTCGGCGAAGGTCGGGCCCTGTCCCGCCTCAGCCGGCGGCGCCTGCAGGGCGGGAGCAGCCTCCTGCGAGGGCTCCAGCTGGAAGTAATCCCCGTACGCCTTCCGGTGCTTCCAGCCCGCCGACACCAGCGGCGGCTGCTCCCAGCGCCCCACCGTCTGCCAGCGGGGCTGGCTCAGCTCCGGCCGCCGGCTCCGCAGCAGCAGCTTCCCGGGACGCGGCGGTGCCGCCTCCCCCTGCCCGCGCCGCCGGCGCTGCGCGCCCCGCTGCAGGCGCAGCCGCAGGGCCCAGGGAACGCGCACCACGGCCTCGGGGGGGTGCGGGCTCCCCGCCGCCGCCGTCCCGCTGCCCGCCGGCCGCCGCGGCAGCAATAGCGGGAGGGCGAGTGCCGGCCCAGCCCGGCCCAGCGCCATCGCGGCTCCCACGTGGGGCGGCGGCGCTGCCCGATGACGCCTGAAACAGGCGCTGGCCCCGTTCTGCCCGCCCCGCCGAGCCGCGGCACAGTCACGCGAGGGGTGAGTGCGGCGGGCGGTGCCGGTCCATGTCCCTGTCCCTGTCCCTGTCCCTTCTCGTTCGCCTTTCCTCGCTGCCGGCTGAGCGCTGTCCCCGCGGGACAGACACGGCCCTGGGGGCTCTGGCAGGGGCGGCCCGGCGCCCCTCGCCCGGGGAAGGAGCCGTGTGGCGGGAAGCATCGCCCGGCGCCCTGGGCTCCCTCACGGCTGGCTCAGCCGGACCGCGCTGCCGGGGAGCTCCGACACACCGCAGGGACACCGCCGCCCCTTCCCGGCACAGGACACGTCTGTGCTTGCGCTAGGAAATGACACTCCACGGCAGTCCCCCTGGGCTTTCTCTTCCAGGTGGTACAGCGACAGGAATGACGGTGAACACCCCGCTGTGTTTCAGAGGAAAGAAGATCCTGGCTCCGATGGTGCGGGTGGGAACACTGCCCATGCGTCTGCTGGCTCTGGACTATGGAGCCGATATCGTGTACTGCGAGGTATGCAGGATGAGCAGATGAAGCGTTTATGTGATAACATTGTTATTAAGAAAAGGACGAATGTACTTTTTTCACTATGTGACTTGTTCTTTTTACACATAGTTTTCCATTAAAAATGAGGAAAGAAGAATCTCTGTGGCTTAAGGCATTTCTCCGGGCAGTTCTCAAGTTATGGCAAATCCATGTTTTAAGGCTGTTCACTAACTTCGAATAATTTACACCATAACAATTTCCTCAACTTGTACTTTCATTTGTGGGTTTTTTTTTTGCGGGGGGGGGATAGTAGTATTTTTCTTTTGGTTTTTTGGGTTTTTTTGGTTGGGTTTTTTGGTTTTTTTGTGGACTCAGAACTTTGAAGGAACTTTGAAGACTGACTGTCTCATCTGATTAGTTCTGCTGTGCATCCATATATTTCTACTCACAACACTGCTGTCCTTGTTTCTTAACCACTCCTTTTAAAGCTGTCTGAAATTGGGGTCTGGGTCCTCAGCACAAGAAAGATGTGGACCTGTTAGAGTGGATCCAGAGGAGGTCACAGTGATGATCATGGTGCTGGAGCACTTCTCTTACAAACACAGGCTGAGAGAACTGGGATTGTTCTCTCTGGAGAAGAGAAGGCTCTGAGGAGAGCTCGTTGGGCTCTTCCTGTACTTAAAGGGGCTTTTAAAAAAGAGGGACAGCAACTTCTTACAAGGACAGATAGTGATAGGACAAGGGGGAAGAGTTTTGAACTAAAGAGAGGAGAGCTTTAGATTAGGTGTTAGTAAGAAGTTCCTTACCCAGAGGGTGCTGAGGTACTGGAACAGGTTGCTCAGAGAAGTTGATGTCTCTAGATAATTATTTAATAAAATGGACAACTGTTGAGAGCTGACTGGGTGAAACAATTCAACTCACTGAGACTTTATCCTTTCTTCTCAGGAGCTGATTGACATAAAGATGCTGCAGTGTAAGAGGGTTATAAATGGCAAGTATGGCATTTCTTTTGATATTCCCTGTAAGCAGTCTCTTTTCTAGTTAAGAAAAAAGGTAATTACTTCTCTGAAGCATTTTTTTAGTGATCATAATGATGTATCAGTACTTATAATCTCACTAAACTGTATCCAGAGACTTACAGTAAGCTTTTTAAGTGCTACCCTAGACCTGTTTGTTGCTATACAGTTTCATACTTTCAGTTTGTATGGACTGCAGTAGAAACAGTTTCCAGTCATAAGTCTTTTTAAATGTAAGCTGTTTGTGACATGATAATATACACACCTTTTAGTCTACTGCAATAAGGAAGCAACACATACAAGATCTCACTGTTTGTCATTCATTTATTAACTTGAGGTCCATGAGCTGGACTTGGTCTAACAGGATTGTCTCTGCCTGTTCTTAAAAAGATATCTTTAAGACCTGGCCCTACCTGAGTGGCATAGAAACAGTTATTTGCAGTGTTCCTGCTGGGAAACAGAAGTTCACTACAAATCTCCTCTCTCCTCCTGCCCCTTCCCAAAAATAGTACTGTTTATTCTGGCTGAGTCATCATTGGACTGGTTCTGGTGTTGATGTCCAAGGAAAAGGTTGTGGGGTTATGAAGGAGCACTGTGGGAGGGAATTAGCAATGTGTAAGAAATGTACTGCAAGGACATACAGAGCCATTAGCTCTGCTGTTTGTGGAAAACTTTGTCAGCATTTCATTTATATACAAATTACAGTCATATTATAGTCATATGACTTTTAAAATTTTTACATCTGTCTAGAATTTTTGTCTGTTCTGTTTTTCATTTCGTACAGAAGTACTTGAAACGGTGGACTTTGTTGCACCTAATGAAAGAGTTGTTTTCAGAACTTGTGAAAGGGAGAGGCACCGTGTTGTCTTCCAAATGGTAAGAAACCAGATACTCTTCTAACAACAGAGTTAAATGAGGTAGCACTGCTAACATGTTGTTGTCAGTCTAAAGCAGCTCTCTGTATTGCAGACTGTCAATTTCTTGGTGCTTCAGGTGGAGGTGAAGTTTCATACCAAATGTGTTGCAGAATTTCGAAGCTGTTGGTAGAAGTCAAGATGCTACATTGTAAGCTCTCCTTACAGCTGTTTTCAGGAGAGGTGATTCAGATGAATTCTGTGCTCACTGATAGCGGCTTGTTTTTGTAATAGGTGTCTTAGATATATTTTGGAACTTATAGATGCCAAAAAGAAATTGTGGTGATGTCTGATCACAAATTGAAGTTTTGCACTGTCCTGTAAACAGTCCCACTAGAAAGACTGAAAGAAATGGCATTGTTTGGTATAGAAAAGAGGTGATTAATGTGTACATGAGCATTGCACAAGTGGATTAAAGGCTGCTGGAGAGAAAAAGGTAGCAATTTGCTCTTAGAGACCACTTTGTGTAGGACAAAAGACAATGGGGCTCGGAGGGAGAGAGTGCATGAGAGCACTGCATTAGATACTGAAAAGACCTTTTGCAGTGGTAATATAGCCCTGAATTAGGTTGCAGGTAGAGGCTGTAGAATTGTTATTAGTAGAGCTTCTTAGAACATTAAAATAGGTATCTGTTGCTGATGGGCTAAGAATATTTGATATTGGTGTAGGTAAAGAGGGCAGACTAACCTCCTTGGATTCCTTTTTGTATCACCTTTTATCATTCAGTGGCTGACTCTAGTACATGCTGTAGCTAAATATTTTAACTATCCACTGCCTCTGAGTGGATCTCTGTCTATACTAAATGTTCAGAGCAAATAAAGTTTTACACACACGCAAGTAAGCACCTTTTTTTAAAATTAATGTGATGATACTTTGTAACTATAAATTCTCTTCTTTTACCAACAGGGTTCATCAGATGCTGAAAGAGCCCTGGCAGTAGCTAAGCTTGTGTAAGTCATCTTCTCTCACCCCCTTTCCACCATGGATTTGTTTGGGGGTTTTGTACAGAGGAATTGTTGTTGAAGACAGTCTTTTGTGATTGAGAAGATCAAGGTAGCTCTTGATAGAACCAGGAAAAGTTCAGCTGCATAAATTCTGGGGTTGATGCATTTTTGCTGGTGCAAGTGTGTGCTTGATCTCTCTAGTTTGAATTTCCCTGGGTATTGCACAGCTGCAAGACCAATGCCCCTGAAAATGTCTCTTACTGTTTGTGGTTTAAAGCCTCCAATAATGTATTGTGCAGAATCTAAAAGTGGCTCTCAGAAGGGTGCTTCTAAACCTCCGCTTAAATAGATGGAAGTTTCCCTAGGACTTGATGCAGTGAGAGTGGTGAATTTAGTGGTGGATATACTTTAATAGAGGATTAAGTATAAATAAGGTGTTTAAGATGAGTACTTGCAGCTTCTGCCCAGCACTGGTTATTGAAACCTGTAGACAGAGTGATCTTCAGACCACCATTAAGATTTATGTATTTAACTTAAATAAGAGAGAAGCTAAACATTCAGAAGTTCAAATAAACTTTACCTTAAGTTTTCATTTAAGCCTTAATGATGATGGAACAAATTACCTGGAAAGATATCTATTTCTTGATTCTTGTTCTAATATGCTAAAAATATTCTAATTTTTCCTTCTCTTTCAGAGAGAGTGATGTGGCTGGTATTGATATCAACATGGGATGCCCAAAAGAATATTCTACTAAGGCAAGTGGATTTTGATTACTGCTAAATGAACATTTTCTGTCTTGGAGGTATGGAATGTGGGATATATGGTCTGGTCTTCAAATTTAAGCAGTAAAATTCTGGTGCAGAGAAAAATTGTAATAGACAGAAGATTCTCAAAAGTGTCATGGCCTTAATACAGTAAAATACCATAGGCTGTTAGAAAAGTAAATTCTATATGGCTGGAAAAAATGAAGTGACTTTTTTAGGGTTTTTTAATGTTTCTCCGAGGTCAATAATTTGTTAGGTGAATGAAATATGTTCTGCCTTGCTTTAAAAAAATTGAAAAAAAAAAGTCATCTGAGCAAGTGAACAGTCACAACTTAGCAATGCTTAATTCACTTATTTGTCAGTTTTAACTGGGAGGACAAGGGATCAGTTAAAACTTGATTTTTTTGCAGTAAAACACATGCAGTTCTAAATTAGTCCTGTATCTGTGGCTAGAACAAATCATGCAAACTGGTTGTGAGGGATGTTAAGCCACTTGGTGTAGAGATAAAGGATCAATATATTGGACCATGGCACTCCATTTTGATGTCAAATGCTCCACAGAACCATAATTAAGAACAAAACACAAAAATATCTACCTTGTACTAGGGTGAAAGATCAAAAGTTCAACTGCTGGTGAATGGTTATTCTCCAACAATAGTTCTGGGTCAAAAAAGTTTGTACAAAAAAGTTGTTGGTCAGTGCATCTATGTCTGAAGATTAAATAGTACAGGAAGAACAACTAAAATATTAAATTGTTCAGAATTATGTTAAATGTTCATTATTTCTGTTCAGTACTGGCACTTACTTTGTCTTAGTCTCTTATTTTAAATGTAGTGTGTAGACAGAAACTACTGACATAAAGACCTCTCAAATGTGGTGTGTAATGTTAAAACAATAAATCTGTTCAGCTGTCACTTAATAAGGAGAAACTGGATGATTATATTTGCTAAAAATAACTGTTTGAAATCCTGTCTGCTCCATAAAGTAATGAGAGCAAGCTGATGCCCTGAATTACTGCTTAATTATTCTGATGTATTTCTAGAAAATGTTGCACCAAAGCGTTCACTAATGCTCCTGTATTTTAAATTTTGCCATTTTTTCCTTAATACAACATTGTGCTTTTTTTGTGGTCTGCTATTAGGCAAAATAGAGTAGAAAAATATGCTTGCCTAGTGCATAATGGCTTCTGTCTATTTTCCCAGGGAGGTATGGGAGCAGCACTGCTGTCTGATCCTGACAAAATAGAGTCTGTAAGTACTGCCTGGTGGGGTTTGAGCTGCCTTGGAAAGAATTGTGCACTGTGCACTACTGAAAGCAGGCATGAGTTGAATAATGACAAATTTGTAATAGCTAGAGTGGAATACTCAGTTTAGAACACTGGAATTAAGGTTATAGATCAATATTCCTAATTTAGTTCTCCTTGCCATTGTCTGGACTATAAAATTGCTACCTTCTTTCATTTCAGTTTAAAAACTTCCAGTGTGATGCTGTATTTGTAAGTTTTACATGCTTATGCATGTAATTTGAAATTGTCAGAGTTCACTGGTCACCTCATATTAAAAGCAGTGTTGGAACTCCAGCAGCAGTTAATTGCTCTGTAAAAATCCAGGTGAAATGAAAAAGAAGTAAAAGTAAAAATGTCTTAGACTAGAAATAGGTTTGTGTATCTACTGGATAAAATTGTATATTCAGTTACAGATTGCATGTGTCTGTCTAGCATGTAAGATTCTTTATAGAGGAATAGTTAACAGTGTTACATTATTCTAATTCATCTTCAGGAGAGAAAGGAGGAGGGTTTTAGTAACCTCACTGTTGTGATCAGGTTTTTGTCTTTTTTTTTTCTTTTTCTAGATCTTGACCACCCTTGTTAAAGGAATTTGTAAACCAGTAACCTGCAAAATCCGCATTTTGCCCTCAGTAAGAGCATAAATCGTTGTGCTGAAGTGTTCAGCTGTTATTTCTCTGATTTACTATCAGTTAAAATATAAGATGTTCTAGGATGTTGTCATTGTATGCCTGTTGCTGTGAAATAGCACTTGGAATTACAATTTCTGCTTGGGATGCTGTCCCAGGCTGAAGGGTTATCTGACCTGCAGGTGCACAGAGATCATGATCGTGGGCTTGTCAGATTCCATGATATGCAAGGACACAGAGGCTTTTTTCCTCTAAATTTCTCAGCTAAGTAATTTTTCTGTCACAGAGGTACAAAAGGGTGTAGGACACCACCCCCTGAGCAGCCAGTTGATGCTGTTAATTTCTAGTTTTCACATGGGGCAGCCAATAGATGATTTCTGTTCTTTGAGACTGATTTTTCTTCCAAACAGTTCTCCTGTTCTTGCAGTTAGAACAGCTAGTGAAGTTACAGGTTCTGTCTTTTTCCAGACTTTTTTTACAGCTGTTGTAGCATCCTTACTGCTTTTTTTTTTTTGCAGATGAATTCTCCACATATTTTTAAACCTCCAAGAGATGATGATGATGTCTCTTTTAAAACTGATTATTTTGCAACTGTGTGTTTAATTACCTGCCTAGATACTGTGATTGCATATTACCTAAATAGATATTTCAGTAGATGAATGAACTTTACCTGAGCCAGCTTTGTTCAGAAGTCATTTATGTGTTCAGATAAACAAGTGAAGCTTGTGTGAAAAGAATCAGTAACCCAATCTAAGATAATTTTGGTTCTGAAGTACTGAAGTATTAAATCAGAGAACTGGCAACTTTCCTTTTTATTTTCTACAAATATCCTAGAGCCTCTTCCTTTTTATTTCAAGCTGGTTTTGCATAATGTCATCCATCAGAACAGCAGGTGAACTTCTGTCTCTGTGTCCATGCCAGCTGGGACATGTTGCAGTTTTCAGAGACTGAATCTGATTTGTTTGGGATGAGCCACAGACCTCCAGCATTTGAAAAGAAAATTAGTCTTATCTTTTTTTCATTCTCCCTTTCCCTAAAGCTGCATAAGACAGGCTAATGCAGCAATGTGTCAGTTTTGTTCCTGCCTTTTAAGAGCATCCTACCTCTTTGAAGATCCACTGGGAGCTTCCCCTTTTTCCTACTGGGCCTTTTGATTCACTGGTCATATATGAATATCCTTAGAATTTTTTAGATGCTGGTTAGCATTTTTAAGACACATCTGAGAGGAATATTTATAGCTGTGTGATTGCATGCTATGTTGATTTCAGAAGGCATCATCTTACTGAAAAGCATTTTAATTATAATTTACAGGATAGTCATTAGAGAGGACTTGCTAATCAAGTGTTTCAATCATTTTCAATTGACAGTCTGAAAACCTGTTGGAAAATATTCTCATGCTACAGAGTATTATGTTACCTGGTTTGAGAAACTTTGCAGTCTATAGTTTCAAGGAAGCATTGAAAATAGATTCTTATTTTTGCCGTAGTATGCTTTAATTGAAGTAGATATGAAATGGTTATACGTGTTGGGCTTTATTGATAAAATACAGGAATCACGTGGACACATGATAGTTATTCCTTTTGCTTTGAATTAAAATCATGTCAGTCTGTCTTATCCCTCAGGTTGAGGATACTGTGAATCTGGTGAAGAGAATAGAAAAAACTGGCATTGCTGCCATTGCAGTCCATGGAAGGTAAATTGATTTTGGGCAAGAAAGACTTAGATTTTTTTAGTTTGTTGATGGAGCGCAGTATGATATGACTGATACAAGTATACTCTATAGTCTAAATGTAATATATGGTTCTGATTTCAACTGTAAACAAAATTGGTGTTCTGGGAAATCCAGCTGGTAATTAGGGAATGGAATTGCTTGCTGCTCTTTTCCTAAATATTTTTTCTCAAAGACCAAGTAAAACAAAAATTATCTTGCATGCTTTGTCTCTAAAAAATCAAACATGTAAAATAAATAAGTGGAAACAAGCATATCCCAATAATCCTTGTGTCATGTCTGCTGTGATTTAGAGATCTATAAATTCCACAGGAAATCTTTGGTCTTGTCTTTTTTTGTTTGTTGGAAAGGAAGAAGGAGGAGAGGCCTCAGCACCCTGTGCACTGTGATGTGATCAAGGCCATATCTGAAGCTGTCTCCATTCCAGTAATAGCAAAGTAAGTTGGACTAATTAGCTCGTTGTGGTCACGTGCCTGTACCTAACTTAGGATTTGCAAGTGCAGGAAAAAGAACTGTGACTAATTATGTTAGTGCTAATTTTTAGTGGAGGATCTCATGACTTCATCAAAGAATATGCAGACATTGAGACCTTCCAGGAAGCAACAGCTGCCTCATCAGTGATGATTGCTCGTGCTGCCATGTGGAACCCCTCTATCTTCAGAAAAGAGGGGTTTTGCCCCTTGAAGGATGTTATGCAAGATTACATCAAATATGTATGTTTTTTTTAAGCTCTTACTTGTCATAAACATTGTTTAAAATTGTTAATCGAAATCTTACTGCAGTATCTTAACTCCTCATTTAAAAGGCTCGGGTCTGGGGATATTTTTAGCATAGTTCATGTGACATGAGTCTTGCATCACAACCACTGCTTCCTCTGTTTGATTTTGTTCAGAAATCTGTATTTGTGCATTTTAGCCCTAGTTTCTTGGGAACATTTATGAGGCTTACAAGGCTATCTAAAAATGTCCAGAAATTAGTCCATTTCTTTCGAAGTCACAGTTATACAAATTGAACAGAGTATTACATACAGTATACAACATTGAATATACCATATTTAACAGAAAAGTGAAGGAATATTAAATAGTTGCTTCTAGATTCCGTTTTAGAAATTAATTACTTTTCACAAGTACTGTCAAGAAGTATTCACAGCAGGGAAGCAAAGGGAACGATTTACCAATAAAGCAATTCTGTGTTTGAAGTACTGTAGCTCCATTAGCTGAGTCATTTAATAATAAAGTTCTATCCATTATTCAAAAGACACAATTTTAATGACAGCATAGGAAATCAGTCAGAAATCTGTAGCTTTGATTATGTCATCAATTAAAATTTGTTTTTTAATTTGATCTTGTTATTAACTAGTTACTTACTAAAATATCAGTGCATTGCTAGTCAATGATGTTAAACTGGTCAACTTTTTCTTCTGAAGTATGTGAGTCAGTTGAACTTTAGTTCATGAAGTCATTCCAAAATAATCAGATTATAGTCACATTCATGAGTAGTGTTGAGTATGTTATTGAGGAAACTGCACTGTGGTTTGCCTTACAAAAATCACTTTGAAAGTCATCAAGAGATATTGCACAGTACATACGATAAATTTATTTGGTGTGTTTTTAATTACTTTTGTCTCTTTCCATCAGGCAGTGAGATATGATAATCACTACACCAACACAAAATACTGTTTGTGTCAGATGTTAAGAGAACAGTTGGAAACTACTCAGGGTAAGAAGCTGCACGCTGCACAGTCCACACAGGAGATCTGGTAAGCATGGACTTCAGGGATTTTACTCTGGCAAACTTGCACAGCACTTCTCTGTCTAGGACTACCTGGTATTTCACACCATCAGAAGAAGTTGCAAAAAACCCCCAAAGCAACCCAAACAAACTCCCAGCTGGGGAGATTTGAAATAACATAGTAACCTTTTCCAGGTTTCCTCCATGCTCAGGTGTTAAATGTTTAACCCTAAAACTTTCTATATTCAGCATACTAATTTGGAGTGGTGCTTTACTGAGTGACAGGAATTTATCCATTATTTGCATGAACTGATTAAGAAAAATTTCAGCTTGTCTGAAATTTTGTGGAGTTTGTCTTCTTCCACAGATATTTATTTAATTTAGCTTTTCCTCTTGCATGTGGGTCTTTTATGTTACTGGAATATTTATAACATATTTGTTTTAAAATGAACACTTACGAATTCAAAACCATGTATCAGGGTTGTATATATGGTACTGAAATACATTTCTTTGTGCTGCTTTTCATACCTGAAATCTCCTGATGCACCAGTTTATCTTCAGACAAAAATGGTACATAATTCTGCTGTCTCCTGGTGGTGAGGACATGTTACAGCTTTAACCTCAGTGCTGGCCTGCTGCTCTTCCCACAAAACATTTACATAGCAGTGCATAATAAATTGCCTTTCCTTAGAAGCATAAGTTAGCACTGTTCAGCTTCACTGCTTTTTTTGCTTAGAGCACTGGAGATGGTTTTGAGCCGTCCCATATCACCCAGCATGCTCATAAGAGAAAGTGAAAGTTTTCTTATGCTGCAGGTTTGATTGTCATTATCATCTGCAGAAAATTAATAGTTTCAGTTTTTCAAAGTAGATCCAGCCTGCCATGGATCTGAAATTTAAAAGGATTTGAGGCTTTGACTAAATTTCTGGTTTCTTTACTTGGGCTTGTGAATAATACTCTGAAGTCAGAAAATCTGAGATTTTGAGGGCTTTGGATGCTATAGTGTTTATTGCATATAGTATTTTTAATCACTATAATTAGAAGAATACTTTTGGCTCATATTGCCCTTGTGGAGCTGATGCACCAGGAGTCACTCAGAGATGTTTTGTCTCTGATTCATCCAACTGCAAGTTATTAAATGAACTAATAACTTGAGCATTTCAGGACCTGTATTTCTGACTGATTCTGCCTGGTCTTCCAGGCTACAAATTGCATATGTAGGGTGGAAATCAGAACATTATTTTTCTACTTGTAGCTCAACAACGTTTGGTAAGAATTGAAAGAGAAACAATATAATGTCACTCTGCAGAATATAGCCACACTTCCACTTTATTCTCTGTACTCTAGCATATACTCTAAACAAAATTGATTTCTAGACTTACTTTCTTTATCACAATGTGATACAAAAGTTTCTAAACTGATCTCTAATACAAAGGAATTCTGTTTGAATAGTGAAGTCTTTGAAATGGGTGACTTCTATGAAGAAACAACAGCTATTTTTGAAGCTAAGAAAACATCTTTAGAAACCAAGACACAAGATGAAGATGACCAGATGGAAGATCCAGATGTAATAAAAATGGCTGTTAGATTTGACAAGTAAGCATGCAAATCAAGTTTTTCACTCTTTTGCATCTCTGAATAATAACTGTGAGGTTGAGAATGTCCTAACAGTTTTTGGGAAATTATGATTTGCAAAACAGCACTTACTGAGTGAATTCTTATGATGCATTAAGTGAATATCATTGCATAATCACCACTCTTCCTGTGCCATTTGGATGTTGTAAGATATTCTTTAGTTCCATGCTTCCTGAGACTGCATGTAGAAAAATGCATTACTGAGATATGGAATTCAGTTATTTTTAGTGAAACCTGACTAAAACATAATAATTTTTCTCTAAAATGTTCTGAACAAATTTCGTTATACTCTTCTAAGCAGATAACATGCTCATCTGAAGCCTTCTAAATGTGTTTCACTCATAAGCTATTCTTTGAAAAATTAATTCATGGAGTTGGGTACATTATTATTTTATATAATGTATAATTATAATCTGTGAAGCCTATGGAATTGCTGTTAACTTTCAATGTGAAACTCACATTTGCTGGTTTTGCTAATAAGCCTATGAAACAGCTCAAGAAGAGTGTGATGTGTAAAATGCTCCATAAATCCAGTCATAGTGCTTTAATATTTACAGGATATTTATTTACCTGACTGCTTGGGAGCTGAATACAGATTTTAAAGTGTGTTTTTGTTTTGCCATATCCAAGGGGCTGCAATTCTGCGTCAGTAACTGAATCAAAGCCTGTATTTCCTACCTTTTTTTCATTTGATAACTCTACTGCTTCATAATGGAAGCATCTTCTCCTTTATTCTACTAGTATTTAATTGGTGCTTATAATAAGCAGCGCCAAACTGTATCTCTTTTCTGTGTCACATATTTAGATAGAATCTCCTTTCTGGTAAGTATCTTTTCTTTAGCTGTGTTAATACAGGATGTGAATGTTTGGGAAGATATAACAGACAAGTTTAGTTTTTATTTAAGATGTTTTGTCAGACCTATTACTTGAGTTACCTAATGACGAACAAACATCTTTCTCATAATTTGAGCTATAAAATTAAACCTTAAATAACTGATAGAAGTAATACAACAAGCAGCATTGTCTGTTTTAAAATAGAACTTTTGCACAGTTGTTGACCACAAATTTTTCTGTCTAGGCGAGAATATCCACCACAGATCACTCCAAAAATGTACCTTCTGGAATGGTGTAGGAAAGAAAAGCATCCTCAGCCTGTTTATGAAACTGTGAGTCAATGAAAAAACCCTTTCAAACCTCTTCCTCTGCCTTGTACATGAAATTAAGTATTTTAGGACTCAAGGTAGAGAAATTCTGCTTCCCAGTCTGGCATAGCTCTTTCAGAAAGCAGCTGCAGGAATGGTAATACACAAAGGTATGAAAATAGCAGCTTATTTCATTAGAAAATAAAAAAATTAAAAGTCAGACCTTCAGTCTGCTTTTGGTTCATGTGTGAAAGAAGTTGCTTTAACTTCTTGGTCATTATATAGGAGCCCATGACTGACTTTCTTTTACTACTTCTGTGAAGTAAACAAGTAACTCCTGGATTGTTGTCTTTGTTGTTGCACGCTGTTATGGATAGGAACTGTATGGCATAGGAGTACCTGTTTGGTTAGATGGGGTCATTATTTGTTTATTTTTTATATTTGTAAAGCAAAAATATTTGCAGGTTGGACAATTCTTTCTTTTTTTTTTTTATGTTAAGTATCTATGGTTACATTTGTGGTATGAAATACAGTAATTTTAAACTTACGTTGTTATTCATGTCCTTACACCTGTCAAGGAATATTGATGATGTTGTTTCTTCTGTAAATTACATGATTGATTTTTGACAGCTCGTTCCCTTTTAATTCTTTTTATTCTACAGGTTCAAAGACCACTGGATAGATTATTCTGTTCGGTAGTGACAGTAGCTGAGCAAAAATACCGATCGACTCTGTGGTAAGCCATCCTTAATGGGTTTTTCAGCTGGATTTTTATTTCTGAAATGTAGCTTAAAAACTTGCATTAAAAGGGTACTCCAGTTTATTCCAGTTGACTTTGATAATGGTCATCTAAAAGCTGCCTCCTAAAGCTACCTCTAGGGGGAAAAAGGATTAAAAATTTCTGAGAATTGAATGTGACAAGAGGAAATCAGCTTTGGCGTATTCAAGTAAATTGTCACAGATTTTAATTCACTTTGTGTTGGTCCATAAGTTGTATGGGAAGGGCAGCAAATAAGTGACCCAATTCCATTCTGTGAGTGATGAGTTCAGAAAGAAGCCAAGAGAGGCAGAGGGGAATGTTGGAGGAGGTTTTGTCTTCAGCCACTACAGTAGATCAATCCCAATAAGAAGTCAGGACTAAGTGTCTATATACGGTGAAGCACAGGAGAGTGCAGTGACTTCTTGGAGATCACAGTTAGTTGGCAGCTACACCCAGGGCTGCTCTAAAGTTTTACTATGGTATTTTATACAATCATCTATTAATACTGGAGTTGACTTGAGGCATTTTCACCTAAGTTGATCTTGATTTAACTGCAAAGCTAGAGCTCAGCATTGAACATTTTAAACAGGACAAGTGCACACAACTGCTTTGCAGCCTTCCTGTTCAGAGACTTTAGGAAGTTATGCTCAGCTGATATGAAATTTTGAGAAGAAAATGTTTTCAAATACTGACTTTCACAAATGTGTGATGTGCACTCTCTCTCAGAAATGACAGAATTTTTATTGTTATGGAACAGTTCCTGCTTTTGTCAGCATCAATGAACTTGTACACCTGCCAGAGACTATATTTAAGTCTGAGTCTCTTTGAAGAAAAGTGATCCTTCATAACTCAGTTTTGTTTAGTGATCAAATTTGTAAAAGTTACTTTCTGAGAATTGCTACCACTTGGGCCAAACACACATTGACTTTGTCCCTTTGAAATGAAGAGTGTTTGAGAGACAAGACCTAATAGAGACAGATTTTCTAGGAATATTGCATCAGGAGTGATGCATCAACACTTGTCACCTAGCAAGATGGAAATAATTTCTGGAACTGGCCTGTTTTGTTCCTCTGCTGTGAGATGACTACAAATGCTGTTTGTTTCATGATGTTGCATCAGAGGCAGGAAATTGTCCCTTGGCAGTGTAGAGACTTCAGTTTCTACTTTTACCTGTGCTCTGTCTGCTTGCTCTTCAGGGACAAGTCCAAGAAACTAGCAGAACAAGCTGCAGCTATTGTCTGCCTGAGAACATTGGGTGTCCCAGAGGGAAAGCTCTGTGAGGGAGAAAATCACCTGATTAACAAACGCAAGAGGGAAGAGCAGGAGCGCTTGATTAACAAAGACCATGGAGAAGACCTTGCTGAGCCTTCCCATAAAAAGGCTAATTTTATTGAAGAAACTTCTGACATGAATCTGCCTAAGATGCCACGATAGCGTGGAAATTAGAGGTTTCATGCCTATGAAGCTACAAGTTCACTTCTATTTGTATATCTTGCTGTTCACATTTCATTTGGATTCTCTCAAAGGTGAATTTCCCAGTTGTGAAAAATGCCACTGAGATGTTTACTGTTCACCACTCACTGTCCCTATGGTGCCTTTCAGATGATAATTAGGAACTTGATTTTAAAGAACGTGGAGAAGATAATCCCAAATAATAAATTTTTTAAAAATATCAGGTATTTTCAAAGCAATTTTGTCATTGGTTTTATTACTTGTTTTTTATTTTTATGAAGCCTACAGTGTGCTGGTAAGAGATGCATTAATACATCATCCACAAGCAGAGGAATTCCTTATGGAATAGTGTAGTTAATCAGAAAAATTAATGTAGAAAAATATTAATAGCTATGTAGACATGATTGTGTCAACTGAGTTTTATGCATGTCTTGCAAGCTTTGCTTACACCCCTCATATATCAAGAAAAAGTTTTTTGCAGAGAGAAGGACCAAAAAATTGTAATACAAGCATTAAAATAGCATTCTTCCATGGTAATTTGTACTATATTTTTCCCTTCAGAAGTATGACAGTAGAATTAACCATCCTTTCCTGGTCTTAGGTATTAACAATTGTGTCTTTCCAGTAATGAATTCCGGGCATGCCAAGCATGGTAGCAATGACTTTGCTGAATGAAAGCACTTTGAGCTGTGTTTTTACTTTTGAACTTGAAAGTCCTTGTAAATGTCTACAAGTAGAATACTTGCAATAATATGCATCCAAATATGGCCTTGTATGTTCTTGAAATGTGACCTTGTTTTTCTCAGTAATCAGCTGTTGGTGATACTGGGGGTCTCAATCAAAGGCTCATGTTTTCTTCTTTGTTTTCCATCATCACAACTTCCTATTAAAGTAAACTGTAAGTAAATGCTATATGGCAAGAGAGGATACAGACCATGTTGGATTCATGGCAATACAGCTGAGTATGATTTAAATTAGAGTTCTGAATCCTCAAAAGAATGCCAAAAGAATTCAGGGATTTCAGTTATTACCAGTTTAATGAAATGGTGGTTTAGTTTCCCTCAACAGTGCAAAGGATCTTGAGATTATCAGCTCTGGTTTGAAACCAAAATGATGGGGATATATCATGCCATGATCTCTAAAGTACTTTGTATGAAGAAGGTACAAGATACAATTAATTTGGTTGTAATTCATAAAAAGTTCCTATTTTAAAATTTTAATATTTTCCTAACATGACAGTGCCAAATTAAACCATCCTTTTAAAAAGGAAGAATAATATCTCACCAGATAATATTCAGGGTTGTGAAGTTAAAATGTCTGCTGTTCAGATTAGTGTAATTTACAGTAGGTCTATATAGTCTAGGAAGAAGGAAGTTTTTCTTGTTCATTCTGTACATTGCAGTAAATGCTGTTAAATATGCTTAGATCTGATATCATTTTAGTGCTACAATTTTACTACAAAGCACTAAAAAAATTGCAGTATTAATCATAAATTTCAGAAGTAGCCCTTTTCCTATTGTCAGTTCTGTCTGGGTATCTTACTTTTGTCAGAACTATTTGGAGTGATAATAATAAAGAAAAAGTCATTTTTAGGTCCTGCTACCAGTGTGGTTTGCAAGGTCTAATGTAATAGAATCATGTGATAATTAAGATTAATATAATAATTTATAATTATAATTTATATTTTATGTATATAATATATAGTATATATAGTATATATAATATAATAATATATAATATGTAATATATATTATATATAATTATATATACTATATATTTTATATAATTATATATAATTATATATAATATATATATAATATATAATATATATATTATAATTTATAATTATAATCCTATAATAATAGGATGTTTGAGTGTGGAAAGGACCTGTGGAGATCATCTGGTCCAAATCTCCTGCTCAAAGCAGGGTGAGCTAGGGCAGGTTACCCAGGACTGTGTCTAACTGGGTTTTGCACATCTTCAGGGATTGAGACTCCACAACCTTTCTTGGCAACCTGTTCCAGTGTTTGAGCACCTTTAAGGTGTAAACAAAAGTGGGGTTTTTCTTTCTTCGTCTACATGGAATATCCTGTATTTCAGTTTGTGCCCATAGCCTCTTGTCCTGCCACATAGAAGGATCTGGCTTAGTCTCTTGTCATTATTGTCTGTCTAAAAGGAAAATTGAACTTTTGGGTAACACAGGTGGTGGTGCCTAAGTACTGTGTGGACTTGTATGGCAGCAGCTACTATGGATCAGTGGAAATTACAGTGGATTGGGATGAGTTTATAGATAAGTCAGTAATGAGAAGCATGTTATTTCTCTTTTAACTCAGAAAAAACCCCAAAAAATTACTCAGGAGAAAGTGTGCCACTGCTGCCTTGAACTTCTTACAGAAGTGAGATAGGATCATTCAATTTAGGAGCCAAGGCCTTCATAACAATATTTGTACCTTGTGGTTTTTTATTTCTGGTATTTTTTCATGTAAATGTGCATTGTCCTGCCTACTTAGTGACGTACAGCCCATGCAGGCTTCTGATATTGTTTCCTTCCAGCCAGTGAGTCCATTCAGTTCAGAGCACAGCTTTGTGGTGAGGGGAGGATGTTCTAGTGGTGCTTGAGAATGTGTAAATCTTGGGTTCATCTGAACAGCTGAGCAGATTTCTGCAGGATGCTGTCAAAAATTCACATGGGACTGTAGTTGGAGATAGATACCTTAAGAAAGGTTGTACGAGTACCAGCCTGGAGGTGCTTTACTACTCATCTTCTATTACAGAATATGTGCCTTGGCCTGGTTGATGGAGAGGGTTGGATAATACTGGCTGCATAGTTTGTTATGAGTGAAACAAACACTATGTTAACACTAGTTTGCAAAGTGTATATATTAAATAAAAGGGGTCCTGAAACTTGGGGGGATGTTTCTCTTTTCTAATAAGTGCAAGTTTTCAAATCCTTCCTGAAATTACTACATTACCAATGTTACACTTGCCCCTCTTAGCTCTCTGCACTGGTTGTACACATTAATGGGGTTGTCTGGGCTGTAGTTATGGATAGGCAAAGCAGAGCCTGTGAAAATGAGAGTGAGGAGTCACTCTGTTGGAATGAGCTTTTAGTGCTAAATATAGAAGGACTGTAATTCTCAGAAATGGCTAGAAAGTGTAACATTTGACACCTTTGATCAGATTCAGAAAGAACCAAAGAAAAGTTGTAGTTGTACGTATATGTGGGTGAATGTCCAAATGTTGTCATTTAATGACTTTCTGGTACATACTTTCATTCCTCATAACTCTGTTACAACTGATGTGTGACAACTTACCCTGCTTGGATTATTAAATTCTTCCAAACCAGTTCTACAGATAGGATGATTGTATTTATCATGTATGTTCCCTTTTTAGCACTGGTGTTAAAGTAGTTACTTCAGTGACCAGTGCTTTCCTCCTAGAAATCACTGCATTCACATTACTTTTAAAGAGCAAACAATACTGGTTAGTCTGAGTTTCTCCTGTGCTTCTCTTCCCTGCTGTACCTTCTAGAAACAGAAGGTGGCAGATTTTTTTCTTGTCTTCAGAAAAATATGCAAACTTCTGCAGTATTTAACAGTCCAGCCATTGCACTTCTGCATTCTTGCATAGGGTGGCAATTGAGACCACAGTTGGGTTGGAGGATATGTAGCCTCACTTTTCAGATTTTTTTTCCTTTTTTTTTAAATTTTAATATGGTGTGAATATGATACTTGGTCCATACTGATAAAAGCTGTGCTCTATTTTAAGTATTTGCTTAGTGAAATGTTTCACTATTAATGCTATGGAAGTCCGTGAAGCAACTGGAGGGATTTTTGTGCCAGGGGTACAGTCAGCCAACAAAAAAACACTTGTATTTTTTTTACTTGACAGTGATGCTGCAGAGAGTATCTGTAATGATACCTGCCAGAGTGTGGTCCATGGGTATGGGGAGATCTGTAACTTCTCCCCACTGTGTTCTGCCTACTAGAAATGTGAATGGGAATGCAGGGATATTTTTACCAGTCTTTGGTGTGGATGCACTCACTGTGGGTCTACCTCCAGGGCCTTGCTGGCTGGAATGCTTTTTGGAATGTCCCAGGCTCTGAGCCCAACCCCGCCCTGGAATGTGAGGTTAAATGTTGGCGGTACAAATACAGAGTTTGAATATCAAAATCCTAGAGCTCCCCAGCACTGCAATTTCTGAAACTGGCAAGTGAGCCACATGTCAGCTCAGCTGCTCTCCAATTCAAAGAATAAGCATGCCTTGGGTTGCTGGGGAAGGAGGGGGAGGTGAGAAGGTTTTTGTTTTGGTTTGATTTTCGCTTACCCATTATGACACACAGAAGAACGTGTTTTTCAAACAATGTCAACTGGCAAAATTGTGAGAGGTCCCAGACAGGTGTTAGCAGTCTTCATTCACAAAAGCATTTTACTGCCATTCTTTAATCAAAACTAGGAGCTCAGCATAATGAGAGCTGTTGCCTTATTAAACAGGAGCCTGCTTATATTTGGACTCTGAGGCAAGAAGTGATGAGGTGGCCTGTAAGGCTTAAGTTCCATCTGTACCACAGTGCGGGAGGCTGACGTTTGAAGCTTTGAGTCAGAGGTGCTGATGACAAACCTGATGAAAAACATTAAAAGCTAAACGTGAAAAGCAAGGCTTTGGTGAGGAGGGAGTGCATCATGTATTGTTAAAAAACAGTTGCCTGGGTCAGTTAGGGAGAACTGCTGAGCTCCAGGGGGAGTCTGGTTCAGCCACCCATATTCCAAGGAGTTTTAATCTCAGGGGGCTTTTTGAGAGGAGGCTTAAAAGTATACTGCACTTGTGGTGTTCACTTAGCTCCCAAATGAAACTGTGTTGCAGGAGCTAATGGAAATCAGCTGTTAAATATCTATTAGTTAAACAAATAAATACTTTTCCCTTGCCCTGGCATGGTGGAAGAGTGTGTTTTCAGAAAATTGTTGTCTGAGAGATATCCTCTTGTGAGAGTTTACAGAGCACTCTAGTACAAATCTGATGCTTTACTCGTTTCAACTTAATTTCGCTTGATAAACTCCATACATTTGCTAATCCTTCAGTATGTAATTGTGTTTGACATGAAAAATTCTTGTTCAACTGCCTTTAAAAATTATTGCTTGGTGATTGGAACAGAAATTGATATAATCCATGGATAGTTGTGAACATGGATTTTTTGATTAGTATTCTGCTGCATAGAGCTGACAGAACTGGATTTGAATACAGATCTTCAACCTACTTTTTAGCTGGTTTAAATCAGTATAAACATGTTTCCTTTTCTAATACAGTTTTTTGTTGATTTGCAAACTTCTCTGTGCAGTGTTAGGCTGCTGTGTGTGCCTGTGTGCTTGCCACTGCCTGTGCACAGGTGTTAGTGAGGATTGTCAGCAGCTGGTCATGGGCCTTTGTGTTAAACTTCTTAAGCAAAAACTGTTAAAGTGGTTTCCATCATTGTGGTCAAAGAAAAGTGAGTGTTATGAAGATATTTAACTAAAGCTAGTACATTTTTACCTTTTCTATCCCAAGTGTTGGAAAATATTACCTTTTTGAGTTAAAAAAAATCAGGCTCTAAATTGAACCTTATTGGGAAACTTCTCAGTGATTTACCTGGTTTCATTCAGTGTATGCTTATTTACTTAAGAAATGGACTATTGCAGTTTTCTTTAAGTTTTTCAGGCAGGAAAAGTGCTTTTGATTTTTTTTTAATGGTTTGCCATTTCATTAGCTCCCCAAATTGCTATAAAATTTAAAGCAAACTGTCTGCCCATCTGTTTATCTGTTTGAGTTACATACTCATACTAAATCCCAAGCCACAAAAGGTTTGAAAGCTGGAACCATTGTTTTCTTTTGTGCTGAAATAGAGTCAAATCCTGGACACCAGACAGAACACAAGTAAACATGCGTGGGTAGAAGTACCTGTAGGAGCCACAAAACCATGAGATCTGAAGAGTGTTAAAAACAGTATGGGGCCATTTCACTTAAGCAGAAGTGTGCATTTATTTTCCATGTATGGCATACAAAAGGGGTGTTTTTAAGTTTTTTTGGGGTTTTTTTTTTAAGTTAATTGAACATTGTGTGTTCAGATCTGTAGGTGGAAGGGAATGGAAGATGGGAGTGTTCACAAGGGCATCAGAATGATATGATTCCAGAGAGGTGCAATATTGAGACTGCAGGATTCAGGCAGTAAATCACTGTACAGTTGGACCATGATGCCTACCTGTCACATCAGTGGCATGGTAATTATAGTTTACTGTCATGCTGCCCTGTGACATTCTCTTATTACAGCTAATAGCAGCTTTCATATTTCACTGTGCCTGAACATGGAAAACAATTGTAGTTCTCAGAAAGTTTATAGCCTGTAGGCCATAGAAATACTGCATTATAAATGCTGAATTAGTAGCTATTTAATAAATTACCTTCTCTCCCATTAACTTTTATCAGCATGCCAAGTGTTGCAGTGTAGACTGTAAATTCAGTGGTAGTTTGCTCACTGGTATGGGTAACATGCATGACCATGCAGCATGACCTCAGTGTGAATATCCCATAATGGCAGCAATGCTGGGTAAAGGGTTAGAGAGAGAGGAAAAAAAAAAATTGTCACTACTGTCTTTCTGCACAGTAGTACTGATACAGCATTTACCCATAGATTCAGTATTTACCCATTTTTCTTGTGTTCATATTCAGTATTTAAACTCTTGTGAGTTTGTTGTAGGTTTCTCCGTTCTTTGTTAGGGACAAAATATGTAATGCAGCACATTTATTTAAAGTGATGCCTTATGCCACAGAAGCAAACACAGCTCATAGTAGGATGGAGGAAAGAGTTTCCATTCAACTTTGTTTGTCTTCAGTGTGTTTCTCTACAGACTTGATCCACCCACACTTTGCTATTTTCTTCATACTTAATTGAAAAAAAATCAATTTAGATGAAAAGGAGATTTTACAGAAAAGGTTGATATATTTTCATGAAAGGAAGAGCTAACCTCATCCTGTTAGAAAACATCTTGTGTCTTCACCTATCACTGCCTGACTGCCACTGTGTACTGTTTTCCTTTCAGCCCAGCCTGTGAATTCACCAGATCACCTGGTTGGAGAGAACATTTCACCCACACAGCTCCCTCCTCTCACTTCCCCTGTGCTTTAGAGCCCCCCGTGCACACTGTCACTGTGCTGGCTCTGCAGACTCACGGAAAGCAGCTAATTGTATTCCTTCTTGCATTAGGAATTTTTATTGGCTCTTCTAGGACTGTGATTTAAACTCCTTTTCTCTAAATACAACTCAGCCCTTAGAGAAGAAGCTGTGTGCAACTTTTTAACAGATTTTGGGACAGTGACAAAAGCTAATCTTAGCATATTGATGCTACTCTTCACTCAGGTCTGTGTGGGTTGGGAAGAAGGTTTTCAAATGGTAATTCAGGATAGTTTCTGCTCAGTTGTTTTCTCAGCCTCACTAAGCTAAAGTTAGCTTTTGTAAACACCTTTCTTTTCTTCTACTTCAGTATTTAGAGTAGGCATGTCAAGCTGACTGGTCTTTTTATCTAAACATAAGTAGTCACCTTGTTAATCCCTAAATTTCCATTGCAAGCCTTTCTCACATCCCTGGGTGAACTAAAATGAATTTGGGATTCAGCTGTTACACCTCAATGGTATTGTGCAGGTATTGACTTCCATTCAAGAAGGTTTTTAGTTGGGGTGACAAAAAAGTGAGTCGGTTGTTTTCTGGTCTTCGGTCTGCAGAGGTTGTTTCTGTAGCAGAGATCATTACACAGCTTTTTCCTTGAGGTTTGTAGGGCACAGTTGGCAGCATTCAACTGGTGCCAGTGTTGGTCTTCCTTACATTATTTACTCAGACTGCAGCTGGGATCCTCAAGAGCATTTGCATACAAAACATCCTGTTGACAACCTCAGCACACACATCAGTGGCAGACAAAGAAAAGGGCAATTAAAATACGTTTTAGTCTTTTCAAGTACAGTATCTCCAGCTCTCTAGGGTCAGTGATAAGGGCATCTGTGGAGTTTGTACAGTTGCTGTCTGTAAAGTAACTGATCTCCTAAGAAAAAGTAATAATTTTCATTCTTCTGTGCAAATTAGCAGAGAAATTAGTGCCAGCAGGAGATACAGACCAACAGATGCACTTTTCTATTATGCTTCCTTGTGATTGAAGAGACAGAACTGGGAAATGCCTGGAATATTTCTATCCAGCATACTTCCCATTTATTGACTGCTCAATATTTTGCAGACAAGTTCATAAGCTTTGCATAGGTATTAAATTTTTTCTGTTCATTTGTATGGATTAACCCATTAATGAAAAATATAGAGTATTGAGCTCTGTCAACAACTTGTGGGTCTATAACAGAAATACACCCCCAGTACATGGTGAAGTTGTAAAGCTGTAGTTTAACACAAAACTCACATCGAGAGGATCTTCCTTGGTAAGTGAGGAAGTGGCATGATCTGTCATTAGTTTCCTTCTAACGAGAAACAGGTATCTGCAACCACATCTTTAGACTCCCACGCCACTGTGGATATCAAGATGTTAAACTTGGTTTATTTTAAAGGTCATCATGTGAGATCTCATGCGCAATTTCTAAGCCATAAACAAAACATAGCTCCACAAAAGGAAAATGCAGATTATCAAAAGTGAGTGAAACTTAACACAGTGTCTAAAAATAGACTCCGACATTAGTTTTCTGACTCAAAAACATTAGCAATTATGCACAGGGTTTGAGTTTTTATGGTTGATATGAGACAAAGTTCAGGTCTGTGTGGAATATAATTTTATTCTCTATGTGATAACAAAATCTGAAATAGGCCAAGTGTTATGAGTACGTGGAGCATCTGCAGTGAAGAATTTACCATCCAAGAGAACAAAGCTGAACAGTAGAGCAGACAGGATATAACTATACAAAGGGTGAAAGGTAAGGAGGAGCACAGAGCTGACTGACCTATTTTTCACAAGAGGAGAGGAGAAGCTGGAGTACATATTTTTAGACTTTTTGTGCTCTCTGTGACAGACAAGGATGGATGTGCTAGAGGAGGGGGAAGCTGAGGGATTCTGAATGGACTCACGGTATCATCAAGACAAAGGAGAGAGAAAAACTTTATACAAAGCAGCTTAAAGAATGTGTTGTGGATGAAATGGTGAGCAGAAAGTTAGAACAGTCAGGATCTGTAACTGGGGGTACATGAAGCAATGTTACTGTCAGGGCAAAATTATTTACCATCTCCATGAGTGCTTTTATTGGTGATTTAGGTATGAATCCAAGATCCCGGATGATGTCCTGAATTGAGATCTACCCACCACATACACGGGAAGTATTGATGTACTTTCTTATATGTGATTGTTGACAAGAGATTGTTCAAAATGGAGATCAGTATTCAAGTTTTCACTAGTTGAGTATAAAGCTTTAGACTGAATTACTTATTCAGACAGCATTTTATCCTTTATTAGATAGATTAAAGCAACATACTTTGGATCTAAGTTCTCACAAACTTAAAAGCTATTTAGCCAAGGAATTTTGCCCCAAGCTCTTTTCTGTTTGAAATTTAATTGTGTGCTTAAGAAGAAGGAACTGATGTCCAATAATTCATAGGGACTGCATGAGATTTCTTGTGAAATGTATTATATTTAACTAAAATGGGAGGTGAACTGAAAAATGCCAAAAAAAGGTATTGAATGACCATCAGCTAAGGAGGTTGCTGCCTCTCTTTGGGTCTCATAAGAGCACTGGAATGACATTGTGTTTGAACTGTGTTGCCAGTATATTCTTGGACGAATTATTCTAGAAACAACACACACTTCTCAGAGATGCTCAAAGCTGCTAAATAAACTAATGTAGCATTGAATTCAAGCATGTTAAACACTTTATTTCTAGAAAGGGGAAGTGAAGATATACCTCAGGCAAAGAAATGTAAAGGCTGATTTGACATCTGTTCTGAGCTCTTTCATTGACCTTTTCACACTCACCAGTAATTTCATCCCTTTACAGTTCCAGATCCTCTGTTGGAATGGACGCACTGTGTTATCAAAGCTCTCATGATAAGCTGCAGTTCGAACGAAGGCATCAAGTCCTTGCCTTCTGCTTCTTGTTGCAGCCTTTTTTGCTTATTACCTCCTCCCTTTTGCCAACACAGATGCTTGTGGTTGCTTTTATTTTTCAGCTGAATCAATTCCCTGATTTAGTGGTGGCACAACAGCAAGGATGACACCTCAGTGAGAAAGGGTACCTGGGAATGGAGGGTGCCTAAGGAGGCAAAATGGGGACTGCTAAAGCCAGTATTAGTCACCTAGGAAAGGTCAGTACAGCCAAAGCCTGATTAGCTTCAGGCCCAGAGAAATACCTCCTGGCAGCCTAACCTTTGCATTTGTGGATCTTGTTTATGGGAAGCATTCATATTAGTCAAATGAGGCGTGTAATTTTTTTGCATTAAATTCTCTCTACAAATAATGAGAGTCATGGCAAAGGAGCCATCCTGAACAAGGATATGGTACATTGGGAGACAGTTTGCTTTGTAAATTCTGTGATTTCTGGGAGCAGTTAAGACAAATGTTATTTCCATGTAATTGAAGTTGTATTGTTAAAATACTAGTTAAAATGACTGGCTACTGGCAGAAAAGCCAGACTGAAACAGATCTTGGAGTTGGCTGAACTTCTCAAGTATTTGTTCAGTTTTGTGGAACATCATGCACCCCTACAATGAAATCTGTGCTGCAAGGGTTCTGCTAACAACAGCAGCTTTACAGCCAGGCTGGCTGTGCTTTCATGAGCTGTAGCTCTAAAAATGCCTATAGTGGCCATACACGCTCAGACACAGTGGGGAATTGTTGGACCGGTATCTGCATTATTGAATGGCTACAGTAGTTGTAATTCAGGTGGGCTTCCCATTGATTTTGATGTATATGGCAGTAATGTGAGTTTGTGATGGAAATGTCCATTTATGAGCCTAGACTATGCTTTTAGAGAAGGCTTTATCTTTTAAGCCCTAGACATTTTATTGCTTCTTGCTAGTTCTCAGTAGGGCTTATGGCAGCTGATAAACAATTCAGTCAGTGTAGAATCCAAAGTTAAATATCGTGTTCTACCTCCTTTATCCTCCCACTATTGTTTCCTGAAAACAAACATTTTGAAATAATTATTGAATCCACAGCCTACTTGTATTTTCCTGGTGTATTAGTCCTATGGAAGAGGTGTGAATTAGTGTCTGTGTCCACTGAATTTCTCTGTCTATGATTTGAATGCACAGTGGTCAAGTCAGTTTTACAACTGTCAAGTGAAGTCATAGTACAGTGGGAATCTTCTCCTGCCCCTGAATCACACCCTGAGCTCTGCAAGTGCAACTGTGTGTACAACTATCTGGCCAACTTGACTGGGGAACTGATGCAGGGTAAAAACAAGCCTGCAGAAGAAAGTGGTTTCGTCAAGGTGTAATTTTTTGATAAACAAGGGCCACTGCTGCCAGAAGAACCACTCAGGAGCCTCTTTTATTCCCATCTAGGATGCCTTTGAACCAGGTTATATAGTTCCTGGGCTACCTAGGGCCCCACAGTTCACATTACCAGATGCTTTGGGCAATGTCTCAGTCCTAAATGAAAGATGAAAACAGATACCTTTTCAACACAGAAGTGGCAGCTGGAAGTGTTTAAAGGATATATATTGGCAACTACAAATGAGCTGAAATGGAAGCTAAGTGGATTCTTGTATGTCTAACAGACAAATAGCATTCTTGTACAAAGTGAGTTGTCTTTTCTGGCAGTAAGGCACTCAGACTTGTTTCTTGACTGGGTAACAGATGCTGTGCCTCTTCTCTGTGTATGCAAGATAACAGCATTTGGAGGGGAGTTAATCTGCAGCAAAGAAAAGTTGTGCCAATTCAAACTGTGGACAAGAGAACAAATATATTTCTTCTTGCAGCAGTTTTTGAGTTAACTGGTTTTAATTGTAAGAGATTATTTTTAAAATAGGACTGCCAGAGGCTAAACTTTGCAGGTCATAAAAATATAAATACTTTTTTCCAAATGGCCATCAGTTCCTCTTTTTAAAGAAACTGCTGTACAGTTGCCTACTCCTATGATATTCCTAGGGTTTCCTAGTGAGATTTAACTCTTTTCTTCTAAATCATGGTATTCATTCACTTTCTATCAGGGTATTAATAGCCATGGTAACCAACTGTCAGTAAGAACCTTGTCCAGTCCCTGGAGTAACAAGAGCCAACAAAAAGCAGTATTTTTCTTTCATTCCTTTCTATGGTTCTCTGATAATTTGCCACAACATGCAGATTATTTTAACAGAACCAGGTTAAGGAGTGGCTCCATGTGTAGTCAGACTGGCAGATCTGAGAGGACTGGTAGCTAGAGGTGGTGTGGAGTTCATCTCTTAATCCAGACCAGCTGCACAAGTCTGACCATGTCCTCAAGTTCAGTAATGCTTTTTCTCAGATCAAAGGAAGAAACTCCATTCTCAAAGTCCCTTGTGATACAGAGGCCAAATAAATGCTTAGCTTATTGTCTGTATGATTTCTGAATGATAAACTTGAAGTTCTGATTGCTCTAGACAGGCAGATGAGTCTGATCCTTTGCTTTACTTGGCTGTGAATGAAGCCAAGGTTTGCAGAGTGATCCTCCATACTGAACTTGTCCCAAAGAGCATAAGGGATGGAAAAAGGCAAGGGGAAGGGAGAGGTCCGGGGGGAAGAACTGCATGAAAAGTTGTTCCAGGATCCACATTTACCTTTCTTCACTCCTCTTTGATGGTGCTCCAGAGAATTTATTATTTTCTAAATGGACAAGGTGATAACATTTTGAACAATATGTCTTCCTGAGGAGTACAGGTATTTCTCACAGCTGCTGGGATAGGTGACAGACAGAAAAGACAGTTATCTGTGAACCATATATATATCTGGGAAAGCATATAAACTTTTGGGACATTATTCCCACTTCAAGGCAGATTGGCAAAAATAATACAGTTGGCTCCAGTCTCCACGTTCCTACCACATCTACATAAGCCTAGATAAGATAGAAGCTCTTTTAAAAGGATTTATGCATTTGAGTTTTCTTCTGACTTCTGGCTCCAGATTTTTGTCTATAGATTAAAAAACCACAAGCATGATGGATTACCAAGCGTCGTTTCTGAAGGAAAAGATTTGGGAGGGAAGGAGCAAAACAAAAATGTGCCTCTGTTCCCTAAAACAAAAGCATATTCTTTGGAATCTCTTTACAGAGGTTCTAAATAGGGAGCATATACCCTGGTCAGTATGTGAAAGGTACTTAGTCTAGTCCCACTGCCCTTCAGAAAATTTACCAGGCCCTAGAAGAACTGGGGAGGCAGATATGACCTGTAAACAGACTAAGTGTTAGGGATTACCTCCTGCCTCATGGCAAAACAAGTACTCTATTATATAGACTAATAACTCAGCCCTCTATTCATAAAAGTGGGGAATGAGCAGCTGCTAAACAGCTCTTTTTTGTGTGTTATAGAGCCTTTAAAATTCTGTCTATGAATTTTTACATACAAATACCTGTATTGTGTGTCTGGTTTGGGGACATGCAAACATACTGGATCTTGGAAGTTTGTGCATTCATGTGGGGTTATAAAATAGTCTGCATATTTTAATTCTTAATTTTCCAATAAACTGCAAGAGTCAAGTAACAACAAGCTTGTTCATACAAAAGCGGTGTGAAATTGCAACCTTATCCAGGGTGGGAGAGAGAAGGAGAGACCCCCATGGAGGGCTGTGTGATCCTTTTTAGGTAGGTATCTCCTTGCTCCTCATAGTGCAAGTCTGGTTTTTAGGTGGATGAGGGAGCTTATGCAGGTTAAAACTTGTATTCTCCACACCACTTCCACCCGCCATCCAAACAGTTCTTTGGGGCAACAAGGCAGAAAGAAAAGGAAGGAACAAGGAGCCTGGAGACAAGGATGGTTTAAGACAGAACTGCTGGCAAAAGCAGCATGTCGTGTAGATGCCAGCTAGATTTGTTGATGTGGATGTCCATGACATTAGAAATAGTAAAGGCTTCCCAGTATAGCTAGTCCAAGAAAATATAAACCAAACCCATTTGTTTCAGGAAAAAAAACCAAAAAAACAACTGTCCAAAGGGAGAATTGCCATTGTGGAAGAGATGTGATGTTTCTTCAGCTGCCCTTGGTGAGGCAGAGCACTCAGAATTTGCACTTACGTGTATTTGTCACATAAAACTGTTGGTAGAAAAATTTCAACAAGTCTAAGTAATTTAAAAGTTCAAGTTTCATTTTCATTACTAATATTAAAAGCTACATCCCACTGCTTAAAATAAAAAATGATAAATTTCTAAGGCATTTTGGAAATGAAATGTAGTTTTTGGAGGTAATTTATCAATGGTAGAGTACTCCATTCATTGCTAAGACCCAAGTTCTACTGCTGTGTATGGTCAAGCTTCATTTCTAGGCACTGTCATAAGAACTTGGTGGATGTCAGAGTTACGGTTCAAGTCAACTGAGAGGCATTTTTGATTTTGAGCCATGTAACAAAAATCAGAACAGAAGTTGTCTTTCTAGTTGTGTATATGGGGACTTTTTATTTAATCTTGTAAAATGAAAACAATTATCTCTTCTTTAACTGCATGCAACTTTTTGGTAATAATAAAAATTTTACATTACTATCCCATTGTCTCTTTTAGGAACAAGAAGCAGAGTGTGTTTACATAGGATAAAAGTCTCACCATAATCTTCTATTTTTAGAACTGAACTTTTTCCCCACAACTCTTGAAGACAAAACACCATGTGCGAGGTTGACTACTCTCATCATATTCCAGCTGAGAGCAGAAATAAAAGTGCCAGCAACATCACAAATAAGCCTTTTTCTCACGAGACTTACAGCACATTTTTTTCTGACAGAAAGCATTCAGATGAATTTCCAAACTCTTAGATGTTTATCTAAACTATACCCACATTTTTTAACCTTTTGTAGCTTTCCTTATATCTGAGACTAAAAAATATATTCATCAGGGCTGAGGCTTAGAACAACAATCATCCCTAGTGGATAGATTGTTTGTTTTTTAGAGTTACTGGTATGAATTGTGGGGAGGGGAAAAATTTATTAATTGTTGTCTAAGTGTTTTAAGGATCCTCTCTTATTTGAAATAAGTTTTAGTCTGTTTTTCCTGGTTTGCTCTTTAATATACTTCTTTCTGACAATGATCCTTTAAAGCGATTATCCTTTTCTTTACTGAATACAAAATGTCTTTAAAACTATGGTTGACAAGAGAAAATACTATAGCAAATAATTCAATAACCCTGTACTTATCATTTGCAATAAGCCTCATTATTCAGAGTCACTTTCTCCAAGTTTCACTACTGATCAGCCTCATCACAGCTTCTCTTCTAAAGTCACTGTACAGCAATGTATTCACAGCATTCATCCTCGAAATCCCATCTGCTCACTCATATGGTCGTTCACAGGGGTTTTTCCCTGCTCGTGGGGTGCGTGGATGTGACTCAGGGCTGGAGTGTTCCTCTCGGGCTGCTGCCTGCCGTGGGCATGCCCAGTGACCAGGGCTGCTCCTGTGGTTTTGTCTCATGACACACAGCACTTGGCAGCACTACTAACTTTAGATATCCTTGGTCTGTGTTCTCTGCAGCCACTGCACCATCCCTGTGTGGCTGTGCTGACACAGCTCTTTGTGGGGCCACGCTGTGGGTCAGACTGGGGGGAGCTCACCGACCTGAACAATCCTCCCCCTCTGCCCCAGATGAAGCTGGGTCAGTTCCCTTGGCCTGGCTCACAGGGTGGTCTCACAAATGGTTCTGCTGAGCCAGCTGAGCAGATGGGAGGCATCCAGGGCACAGAGGGAAGGAGCAAACCATTACGCTGGCATTGCCTAACACCATATTCTTATAAGCCCCACGTACAAAGAGTTGCAAAAATTAAATTTATTTCCTAATACTTGTTGTTATAACTGCAATTTACCTTAATGGCTGAGTTTAAATGTGTAAGGGAGGAGGTTTTGGGACTTAGGTGTTATAACTTATCATGTAGCCTAAATTAATTTATTTATTCAAATTGATTAAAATGTTGTTAGAGAAAAATCTGTACTTAATATACCCCAGTTGGCATTAATGGCAGTCTAAGTAACTGGTACAGATCAAAGTATTGCTTCTTTTCCTAATTATTCTTTAATTGCTAGGTTAATATAATCTTTGATTTGTTATCTGGTGCAGTAAAGATATATGTTTAAAACAGCAACAAAGGTCCTGCAAATGGGGTCAGGTCTGGCTCTGTTCCCTGGATTAGAGTGTGCTCTGGCATTTGGTCAAATTGAACCGATTCCAGTGATTTCTGTACTGTACCTGACTTGGGCTGGGTTTTCCTTCAAGTCTTGTAGGCCAAAAACCTGTGAATGTGCCTTTGCTGCCTTGCATTCATTCATTCTCCACAGATTGTTCTTTGATCCAACCTTCAGCTGTCTCATGGTTTTGAAGCTTCCCCCCCCACTCTCTGCACTTTGTCACAAGGCAAAGCAACTGATAATTTCTGTTGAAGCAACAGGTTGATCCTTATTAGTACCTTATTTTTGAAAGTGGGTGTGTTCAGTTGATACAAATTGCTCTTTTTGTTTTAATTTTATGGAGAAGGTGTGGAGACATGACAGTTGAGGAACAGGAAAGGGTTATATGCAAAGCCCTGTCTTTTACATGTTTGTTGTGGCCTCATTGCAAAATATGTGCATAATGAGAGAGCTCTGGTGCACACCCAGCAAATACCTCTGAGAACTGGCTCTGGGGCATAGGCAGGTGGGCTGCTGGTGAAGAAAACTGAGGTGATAAAGTTATGACCAAGATACAGGTTCCATCCTGGTTTCCACAGGGAAAAGATCTGCTGTTTAAGCTGTGTGGGCTAATGTGGCTTATTTGAACTGTGAGTGGAAGGGAGTGTCACTGCAGGTGCCTGGGAGAGAGGTCACCACTTCCCTGAGCCCAGCAGCCATCCCGGCAGAACATGTATCCCCAGCCTGAGAGGGAGCAGCCACAGGCTGAGCTGAGCTGAAAAAACCTGCTTCCCAAAGAACATGGCTCCATTCCCACCTTGTTCTGCCCCAGGCAGGAAATTAACACAGCAAAAGTGAGACAGACATCTCCATCCAGTTTAGTGAGTTGGGGCAGTTCTCAACCGAGGGGATCATAGGGGAGAAAGCGTTTGGAAATTCCCCTTTCCATGACTGGAGCAGCAATCCCACTGCACCTTTACCTTACAAACGAGGCATGCTGGGCCATTGCTGCTGAAAGATGTTACTGTTCCCATGTTGGAAGTATCAGATCTGGTGAAGTTACCTGTTTAGTTTACTACCTCCCTAAAGCTAACTCTAGTTGCTGTCCCTCTTGGGCTCTGAGGCTCCCAGAAGGGTGGTTAACCACGGAGTGTTGGAACGCTGAGGGTCCCAGGGCTTCTCCAGGACCTCCTATCAAACCAGCCTGAAACCGAGCTGGCTGAGGTCCCTCCCTTGTGCCACTCATGCTACTGTATAATGAGCCAGTTCAGGGAACTGAGACAAAAAGCTGCTTTCTTTGGAGCACGAGTCTTGACCTGGCTCGGGTCCCTGCGCTGCCTCAGTGCGCAGTGCTCACATCAGCACACACCAGCCAAGGGCAGGGTGGAGGGCCAGGCGGTGGCAACTGTAAATTAGCTTGGCTTAAGGTGTTAGAGAAATACACCCTGAATGGAAGCAGAAAAAATAGAAAAACTTCCTTTCCAGAATACTGTTTTTCTTGAGCGATTGAGCCACTACTGGGAAATGCAGGGATATTAAGTACAAAGGAATTTAAATCCTACATAATTCTAATTTGATTTTTAATTGTGACCCATATTTGGGCCAGTTAAGTTATAAATATTGAAGTAGATTTCCCAAAAAAGGAATAATTTCCACCCTTTCCCTTTTGTTTAAATACCTGTCATTCTGGTGATATTATGGGTTAATTAGTTTATTTTCTGAAATGTATTTCTGGATTATTTTCCCTTTAACTACTTCAACCCATAACCTCATGTTCTGAGAGTTACTTAACCTTTGGTCTTGTACAGTTTACTGGCAACCATTCCTTTCCTTTTAGGATTTCTTATTTGTGATTCCCTCAGCAATATAAACCACATATAGCTACTATTTCCGAACATGAAGCCTCACACAGAGAATTGACATTACAGTTAATTAAACAGAAGAGTTTTAGATATTTCACAAAGTTATTGGCACCAGAAATGCTGTACATCAATACCAAACTTTTGACATCATTTACTGTAAGAAGAGATTGTAATTTCAGTTTAAAATCATATTAAAAAGTAGATCAAACTCATTTTCCAACTAAAGGAACTACTATAGGAAAGAGTTAACATTGCTTGGATATCCTATGTGTAGTTCTATGCCTTAAAAAGTTTGGATTTCTTTCAAGTTCTGCTCTGACATTTCTTGGCTTACAAATGTTTTCTACACTAATTTTAAAGCTTAATTTTGAACTCTCACAATCAATTTTATTACAGCCTCAATATAATTTGTTAGGGAATTCCCAAGGAGAAAAAGTCCAAGAAATCCAGTAAGACTGTCTGAAGATATATAAATACCAATGTTGAAACTATTTTTAGTTTGATCTTTTGTCTGATTCACTGGTTCATACCAATTGTTTTGTACCAAGCACAGTCAGAGCCTGGTAGCCAGTTGAACTGGGTTTACAACTTTGGAAGCTGCTTAGACGAATAACTTTCATGTACTGTCTTGACTGGAAAAGATTCATTTTCAGTGTATGGTCATACTGGAGCAGACACACCCCTCCCTTTGAGATAACAAATACAAAACTGCATTCTGTGATATGGATTGTTAATACATTGGCTAGTTTTGGAAGGTGCTACTGTAAAAAATTTTAGAGTATAAAATATAATTTTTCTTAACATAGATAAAACTTGGAGCAAGCAATGTCCCATTTGGTGCCTCTGGTGCTTTAGAAGGCTTTTCATTTTAATGTTTCTTGAACAACTGTATAAACCCAGAGGATTAGAGTCTGCTACAGGAGAGCACCAAGAAGGGCAGCTGTTGTTCTCTTCAGCATTTTTTTGCTGAGCCATCAAGACAGCTTAATGCTACTACATGCTAAAAAAGTCATGCTTTACAATGACTGTGGGTACATACAGTCCTGCTGAATCCCTGCCCAGCTGAAACCACTCCATGGCTGATGGATTGTTTCTTCTTTTTTAATTGTGCAAAACTGGAGAAGATGTGTGTGTTTTAATTCAAGTGGAAATCTAAGTAGCAGATTCCAGACACCATTTCTTGTCTGAGAGTATATTTAGTTCAGCAAAACAGTCTATTAAGTTACAGCAAAAATTCCCATAACATTGCTAGCACCTCCCTGTCTGTATTTTACCCATCATCGTGGAGGTAACCAGTTTCCATTATCTTACATTCTTTGCCTTCCAAATGTTACTACCTGGATGTAACTACTATTATGATATTTTTGCCTAATAATCACAGAAACTAGAAGTAAATGACAAAATTAGAGAGTAGTCTCAACACTGAGCAATTTTCTAATGACAGATTTTGCAATTGTTGTCTGCTTTCTGATTAATCAACAGATTGTGAACCTTGGCATCAAAAAATGCTTTATAAAAGAAGTCAGACTGAATAAAAATAAAACTGAATAGTTAATTGTTTTTCCCAGGAGCCAGTGCAGCCTTGAACACTTTAAATGTTAACTAACCAACAAGTTAAGTGATAAAGGCACATGACATTTTGTACAGATAATCGTATTTTCAGTCTGTCAAAGTCCAGCAATTATAATTCCTCAAAAAAACATTATGCAATGAAATACATGAGAAAAAAGATTTTGATCACTCTACAGTATGTATCACATTCTAGAATGGATGTATTCTATATTTTTACATGAATCACTGTTAATGTCATGGTTTACACAATTATTTTAGACAAATTCCATTTTGAATGGGAAGGTAATCTATATGAGTTTGGTAAGGAGGTCATAGAATTATTTACTGATCGAATAATGTTGTAGTGTTGCATTTAATAAGTTTACCCTTTTCTCTTATTTTCTCTTCTTAATGGAAAAATATTTCTAGTTTATTGGTATTATTTCTTCTTAACATACGGGAGCACCAGATCCTGGTCTCCAAAGGAATAAGCAGCAGGTCAAACATTTTATTTTGTATTTGTGGACAGATGATTTGTGCATATTCAGGCATCTGTTTCCTTTCTGATAATGAAAGCAAATGGACTGATCATATGATTTGATTTTGCTCAATGATTAAGTGACATGAACCCTTGCAATAAGATTTCTAGTTTGAATACGTTAAAAATCCATTTTATGTGAGCATTCATTGAAACTCTGCTGTTTTGTTCAATATAAATTAACAGCCAAACCATTCTTTAGATGCATATCTGGTGAATTAATATATAGGATCTGCAAATACAGCAAAACTAAATTAATTTTAAATGGGTGGACCTTTACTGAGTAATATTCTTCCAGAGCTGACTGGGATCACTTTATTAATTGAATAGCTCATTCTCCAGCTAGGAAAAAACTGAGATAATATTTAATCAGTTATTCCTTTCTGTGTTGTGTCTTTTCTACTTTTCATAATTTTTTAATATACAGCACTACCTTTATCCCAATCCACTCTGCCTAACACATAAGGAGCTAGAGGATGCAGGTAAACTTATTCTTGGGAAGGGGTTGGGGTAGAAAGATAAGGATCAGGACCAGCAGCATAATATCAGATGACTGACTATAATGAGGATTGATTCTGTGACCAAATCGAATAGTTAAAGCTCCCAGCCCTTGCTCTGTCAAAGAAGAATCAACCCTTCTACATGCTGCAATCTGGACATCAAGCCAGGCGGAAACTCAATCAACTGAAAAATGGAGAGGCAAGAGCAGCTAATGAAAACCATCTCTATTCCAATGCAAAGGCAAAAATAAACGTAAACCACCTGGCTGGCCTGTTTGACTTTAGACTGGGATGGATTACAGCAAAAGACACATAAGCACCTGCAACAGCTGGGATATGGCAGTCGTGTTCCACATGTTACCTCTCATTTGAAACCTGTTGTATCCAAATTAAGATCTTGAGTCAAAAAGCTCATTAGGCACAGCCTAAGGAAGCGGTGTGAGCATATGTGATCTAAGGACTGCAAAATGGATCCCCCTCCACAGAGGAAAGGTGGAAGTCCAAGATCCAAACTGCCAGGGAGCCTTTAAAGTTTTCCGCACCATTGGAAGCTATTGTTTTGTGTTGGCTCAGCCTGATCTAAGTCAAGGACATGAGGGTGCTTTGCACAAGGCTGACAGTCCTGCTCACTGAAGAGTGAGCCCATTAGGCTTCCTATGGAAACCTGGCAATAGGCACATCAAGAAAAGTTAAGTAATACATTTATTCTAGTTGCTTATTCAGAATTATGGTGAAAAGCTGTACTGAGGGGAAATACTCTTTTTCTACCCCTGAAGATAATTAAAATACGGATGAAGAAATATTAATTTATTGATAAGCAAAGTCTATGTATCATTTATTAAATTAAAATATATAAGGAGGGATGACTTAAGCTCATGAGATTGTGGTTATACCTAAGCTCATCAAAGGCCATCAAGTGTATATATGAAATACGTAAAAACCATTGCACCTCAAACGGCACATGCATTACACTTGAACAAAACAGAACTGTTCCACAGAAGGACCATAGTATTTATAGATCCTAGGATAGAATAGCTAAAGGGTCAGGGACTCGGGTTCCATTTTGCCACAACAGTTGTGTGATGCATTTTGTCCAGTACAAAGAGAAATACCAGCCCAAATCATCTGGCCAGGCGACTTGACTGCTCCAATGGAGTGTATAAGTATTCCAGACTTGAGAGTCCTTACTCAGATGCATTTGCAATCTAAGTGAAAAGAGGAACAGAAGTTGTATTGCCCTCACCTTAGAGGGAAACTAAGGCAGTGTTTAGTGTCTATGTAAATAGCAAGTTTCTCTGAAGTCTGAAAATTAGACTGCAGGAAAGGGGCAGCTTGGAACAGAGCCCATACTTTCTATATCCCAGCACTGTACAAGAGGACTGTATGCTGGCTAGTGAACAGTGAAAAAAGAAAGTTAAAATATGGAAAAGTAAGTAAAATGCCATTTTAGTCTTTTTATCAAGCCTAAGAGCTTTTATGAAACCTCATTTGAGTTTCCACAAATATTTATCTTATGCAAACATCACTGTGCATTAGAGTTTGTTCTTGTTCTGGTAGAAATCTCGGTTGTCATCTGATTTCACTCAGAAACCACTTTAGGCTTTGTAATAAGACTCTAAGGTATCTGTAAAAGCAATCATTTCAGAAGCAAGTATTTGTGCCTGGAGTGTCCTTATGTACTGGTATCAGTAATAATGCAGCTGATAATTTTACTTTGCTTTCACTTGATGATCTGAGAGCAGAATACTGAATATAAAGTCTGTGAGGAGAGCCATGCAATTCAGTGCCAGATTTCTAGACCCTCTAGTCTTTTTTACAAGTGTGAAGGTAACCTCCCAATGGGAGGATTCCAACCTGCTCTGTAAAACTATAGAAATATAAAGCAGCAGCAAACTTTATGAAGTAATGTCTGCTTTACATGGCATGTTAAACAAACAATAAAGCAAAGCAATGATTGTTTAATGTAAAAGTATATTGAAGAGAAATATATTAAAGTGTATTTTATATGACTGCAGTAGGTTTAGGAGAGTGATGAAACTTCTCGGGAAAAACTGTAAAATGGTTAAATGAGACTGTGACCTCATTAAGTTTTTATGTGGGTATGTTTTTGTCAACACACACCATGTAGGCAATATTTTTTTTTACCTTTGTAATCTCGTTATTACAAATGCTCCATTGATCAAACACTGAGCTCAGGATCTAGATAGGAGTGTTGTAATTAAGTCATGGCATAGCAAATCTTAAAAGGATGACTGTAGATTTTCACTGAGAATTTATCAAAGTTCAGTCAAATTACTGTCTTTTACGCTATTTTTTGCTACCATGTATTCTAATGCCTGAATTAGCACAACTCCTAATTTTGCTATAAAACTTTCCAATGCTATGCAATCTACTTTTGTTTTTGTTTTGCTTTTAATTCCCCAACGGCAGAAGTTTCATATTTCGCCCAGGCACTGGTAATTAGCCAAGGAAATTATTTAAAATGCCAGATGTCACATATTAAATATAAATAACCTATGGCCTTGTGTGCAGAATGCAAGCACCTTTCCTATATGACTGCAGAATTTAACTTTCTTCAGCATAGGCTCTGTACTGAAATATTATCTTCCTCCTACATGACACCATTCTGCCTGCTTAAACAGTGGATGTGCCTTGTTAGCTATAAGAGACATGAAGGCTGTGATAATTTTGTTTGTTTGCCATTTGCAAATGGGTTTAAGAGTATTAAGTATACACATTGATCAAGAAATTTCCCTTGTTGTACTCATACTTTCTTCAATAGCAGCTGTAAAAGGCATAACCATTGCTGCAGCCAAGGAACACTATCTGCTCATTCCAGGAGTCTTTCTCTGTGCTTTCCCATCTGCCCTTTCTATGCCACGCTGGTGTGTGTGGCTGCTAAACAGGTCCAGATTCAACCACAAATGGGAATGAGATCAAGCACTTGAAATGCAACCTTCTGCGTTATATTCCTAATTCGAGGCTGTTTGGTTGATTGAATCATGCAGAACGAATGCCTGACCATGCGTCTTCCAAAGCCTATTCTGGCGACAATTGCACAGCTGGCTTTGATTTGCTGCCCATAGGAAGGGGGGAGGAATCCCTGTTACTCCAACACAAATACAGATCTGGGATGTGGCTGCAGATCCAGAATTCCTAGCTATCCAGCATCGGATGATGTGTGGAAAATAAAACACAGCACAATGTAGCCCTCAGGTTTTTGGAGCCGAAAGTCACAACACGCCTAAAAAATAGCCGCGGTTTGGAAGGGATTCAAATACCACAGGAAGCGCGTTCCTTCCTTCTCAAGGCACATGCAATAACTCCAGCTCCTGACCAGATCAAGGTGTATCCCCATCTGGATGCAATAACGCAGCCTAGAAGCAGCTAGGACAGAAACCACCTATGCATATTAAATAAATGAATAAATAAAAGTAACTTCTCCTCACAAAACCACAAGTGAAATAAAGTTGCTTTTGTTACTGCCACCGTTTCATTTCTCAGTAGCTAACAAAAGCCAAATCAGCCATCCATGCCCTGGACCTCAAGCACAGAGGTTGACATAATTCCCTGGAAATTGATGTGAGCTCACTCACGTCAGTTGTTTTACCAACTCACAGTCACACCCCAATTATTCTTTAGCTGTGTAGAAGAGGTTTGAAGGCGTATTTCTTTTTACAGTTTCATGTGCAGAAACGATGTACTTTTTGGTGCAGTAGAACAGAGTCAGCGAAATGAAAACTGTGGTGAAGACAAGACAAAAAGAAAAGATAATGTTGGCAATGGAATTACTGTACTCAAAGACATGTATCAGCTTTTGAAGTAAAAGGTTTCTAAAGTTTTCTGTAAATGACTCACAACACTACCTTAACTTTTAAATATTCTCTAAATTCTTACCTTCTTGGCTAGGTGGTCGTGTCAAAACCAATTACTCTGTTTTGTTTTAGGACATACAGTCTACTTCCTTTTTCAATTGACAGCAGTGGGTAGGACTAAAAGCACTACCTAATGTCCTGCATGTATTATAGCTTTCTGAATGAATAGTGGAGACAAGAAACATTTTACAGTTAAGGGAAAGGAACAAGTCTTTAATATTAATATCTTTAATTTAGCATATTCATTAGAAATATACTCTGAGCATCTTATCTACAAACATGAATCAAATACTTGTGTTCAAATCCCCCCTCAGGAAGAGAACCAGTTTGATTGTATTTTGTACCAGGGACATGCATAGTGAATAATCTACTGGTATAACAGAACAGGAAACTGCTGTGGTTGCTCCATTTGCTGTAATCTGACACAACAATTATTTAACAATAAGACGAAGTCTAATACAGCTGCTCTGAAAAGCAAAAGATTACCCAAAAGTTTTTAGAGAAAAATTAGCTGTTAAACTTCATTTTATGTATAGTGTGTTTTACTGAATCGTTCCTCTTAGATCTGTTTTCATTCAAGAATGTATGAGGATTTTTCTTAACCACAGTTAATCCAATTACATATACTTTTCCAGCTTGTCTTGCTACGTGACCTTGGATTTAGAGATAAAAAGAGGCTATAGGCCAGCTGGGTGTGATCTCCTTATAGAGGTTTGGGCTTCGTTCAGGAGAGGGAACTGTCTCCCCTAACAAGAGCATCAATCTTTGGTTTAAGTGTTGTAGGAACAGTAGCTGTAGTTGCTCATGTATTTTCAGTAAAGAAGTAGCTAGTGGTGTGTGGGAAGTGACAATGGCAAGGACAGTGCTTTTTACAAGATAAGGAAAAAACATATGTCTGCTTTTGCACTAGAAGCAACTTCCCATTTTGGGCAAACTTGAGCAAACTCCTGCTGTCCCAAGTTCTGCAAAGTATTTTTTAATATTATGCATTCTGTTTCCACTAGAATTGCAATGCCACAAAGTAGCTTTTCATTTAGGCTTTCTTTCTTCAGCATAGATTACTGACCTTCCTCAGAAGTGCACAGAGAGAATTGCCTGCACTCTTTTAAGAGTCACTGGACTGAAGATTATTCACTGTAGCCAATTCCTCTTCACATGAACATTCTTTTCTCACTTCACAGGCTCTAACAAGAACATCCAGGTACAAATGCATGCCTGGGATCACGAAATGCCTGTTTGGATCTGTCTAAACAGCAACAAACACGGAAAGACACTGCACAGAAACAATCAGAATAATTTAAGAATCAAACAATATTCATTTCCAGATGGCCATTGAGTCGCAGCACACTAACTAGTTCAGCTGATTTTTCAACTAAGTAATGAAAACTTAGAGATAGCAATGATATTCCTGGTTCATAAGAATTTCACATTCCATAACAAATTAAACTGTAAATATTACATAACTGTCTGTAAGCAGACTTGGCTACTGGTGAGTTGTAGTTTAAATCCTATCAATGCCCAAGTTACAGCATAAACCTAAAATCTTCCCCAGATCACATGTATTAAGGATTAATATTTTACAAATTCCACAGCACACAGTGACTGTTTCATTAAATTAGAACCATAGAATAGAATCACAGAACCGTTTAGGTTGGAAAAGACCTCCAAGATGATTGAGTCCAACCTTTGACCAATCCCCACCTTGTCAACCAGACCAGAGCACTGAGAGCCATGTCCAGTCATTCCTTGACCACCTCCAGGGCTGGGGACTCCACCATCTCCCTTCCAATGCCTGACACCCCTTCCTGAAGAAGAAATTCTTCCTGATGTCCAACCCGAACCTCCCCAGGCACGGCTGAAGACCATATCATCTCGTGTTGCTGACTGCCTGGGAGAAGAGGCTGATCCACAGCAGGCTACACAGCCTCCTGTCAGTAGAGAGTGAAAAGGTCAGCTCTGAGCCTCCTTTTCTCCAGGCTACACACCCCCAGCTAAATCTTCAGCCGCTCCTCGTAAGACTTGTGCTCCAGACCTTTCACCAGTTCTGTTGCCCTTCTCTGGACATGCTCCAGCACCTCAATGTCTTTATTGAAGTGAGGGACACAGGACTCAAGTACTCATATTAAGCTTCCCTCAAATTGCTCCATGATTTCTTAAGACTGCAAATTCCAGCTACATCAGGACAGTTACAGTTTCCCTACTGCCATCTCCTGCAGGGAACAGATGCTGCTGCTGCAAAAGCAACTTAAATTCTGCATTTTGCCCTTTTGTCTTTCCACCTTAGTACAAGGCAAAACTACAGATTATGGTATATTATCATGCAGGAAGAGTATCCTGAAGCTTCTGTGCTCTTCCTACTGACTGCTGGGCTCCCTTAATTGATTACATACTTTGCTAAGGAATATTTTAATTAGTCTCCGTATGGTTAAAAACTTTTAGATGTGGATCTCACAAGTGCAAGACTGTGAATACACCTTCCATGCTTTAAAATTCTTTCTGGAATTCGTTTCGGAGGGGAATTCCCCACAGTTCTAACCCTTGGTGCAGCAGTTGGAGTGACCAGAGAGTGAAGTGCATGAGAAACTGCCCCAGTGCAAGCCGGGGTTGTGCACTTAACGGGCTCCCTAAGGAAGTGGTCACAGCACCAAACCTGCCAGAGCCTAAGGAATGCTTGGACAACTCTCAGGAACATGGTGGGATTCTTGGGGTGTCCTGTGCAGCCGAGGGGTTGGGGGATCCTTGTGGGTCCCTTCCTGCTCACTATTCTGTGGTTCTGTTTGCTTCATTGCCACTGTTCTCACTGAGCCGGAAGGCAAGTAGCTAACAGCTTAGAGTCCTGGAGCCAGCATTCGTTACCCAAGCGACATTCCTCAGCTTACGCCATCCCACCTAATTACTCGAGTCATTAACTGGTGCCAAGAGCACCACCTATTCACATGGGGTGTTTCAGAAAGTAACCCTGCGCACGCCGCAAGGGGTTCCGCGCCGTTGGTGTCACACGGGAGCGCCGGCGCTCCGCAGGAAGGCTCGCACACCGGGAGCAGCACCAGCATCGGGCTGGGGCTCGCTCGGCGCCGGGCAGCAGCAGGGCCGGAGCCGCTGGGCGGCGGGGCGACACGTGGCACCGCTCCCCGCGCGGCCCCGCCCCCCGCGCGCCGCTGGCCGCGCCCGATTGGCGCGCACAGCCGACTACAACTCCCGGCGGGCCCCGCGGCGCGGGGGGCGGGGCGAGGGGCTGCTCCGTCAGTGCCTCCGCGGCGCGGGCGGCGGTCACGGGGCGCTGTCGGTGACGCGACGTCACGGCGGGAGGGGCGGCCGGGCGGGCAGGGAGGGAGGGAGGCGGTGGGAGGGGCCGGCGGGCCGGGGCGGGCCGGGCGGGGGGCGCTGCCCGGGGCGCGGCGCGGGGGCGGGTCCAGCCGCAGCCCGGGGCAGGCGCCCGCCCCCCTGAGTGACAGAAGCGCCCGGGCACCGGAGCTCGCGCTGGGGCCGCAGCCGCCGCTCCGCCGCCGCCCCCCCTCCGGCCCCTCCGCCGCCCGGTGTTATGCGGCGGCCCTGAGGGGCGAGCGCAGCCCGGCAGGACCCGGCGCGGCCCTCAGGGGCGACGGGGTCTCGCTGCGCCTCGCCGGCCAAACCCATGACTACGGCAAACTGCGGCGCCACCGATGAGTTCGACTTCAGGCTGATCTTCGGCGAGGACGGGCAGCCCGGCCCCGGACCGCCGCTGGGGCCCGCAGGTGCGCCCCGGGGCCGGGGAGGGGGGGCGGTCGGGTTCCTGTTTTCCTCCAGGCGAGGCGGGGAGGGCAGCGGGGGCTGCGCCAGCCCCTCCGCCGCGGGAGGCGGCAGCCCGGGGGGAGCGGCGCCGGCCGGCCGTCTGTCTGTCCCTCAGGCCGCCGCCGCTTCACGGCGCCGCTCCCGTGCCGCCCTCGGCCCGTGGGACCCGGGGGCTCGGGGGGCGACGGGCCGGGCCTCTCCCCGCCGTAACAACTTTCTTTGGGAAAAGAAACCCAAGAACTCGCGTCGTGCGGGAGGAGCCGCCCCGGGCGCGGTGGCTCCCGGGGGAAAAGGCCCCGGGTTGAATCCGGTGGCCCCACGTTCCCCGAGCCCCGGAGCGCGGTGGGGTCCGGTCAGGGACAGGGCAGAGAGCAGCAAGAGTGTTAACAGGGCTGGGCCAGAGCCGTGTTCGAGCTCTTGCGATGAAAAGTTTCAAGCGAAGTGTTCCCCGTATATAAAACATCCCAGTTACTCCAGTGTGTTCCTCCAGACTTTGTGTACGTGTGGATGGGCGAGCACCGCGTGCCGAGATGTGATGGCTCGTTGGGTCTGTGGCTACACATACACGCACGCAGCTCAGAGTGCTTCCATTTTACTCTGTTTTGTTCTATTGGAGCCTTAAAATCCGCTTTTAAAAAGCTCGTATATCTTTAAACTGCAGGGAAAAAGTGTTCCCTGCGAATTACGGAGTGAAGAATCAGTAAGGGCCAGCTGTGCCTTGTGTAGCTGTAGCAGAGTTTGATGGCTGCGTGCTTTATTTTCTAACCTACTTGAAATAAGTATTAATTGGTAATGGGCTGTCTTATGTCTAAGTGTTAGGTGATAAGATAGCTCTGAAACATGACTGTATCCAGGCTAAATGATGCAGCCATGTTGTTTAGTTCCCTGACTCCGTTGTCTGCCTAAGTTAATTACAAAAAAATTTGTTTGATACAGTCTGTGTGCGAACACTCGGGATTAACTTCTTAGAAAATCCCTAACTTTCTTGATGCTCAGATTTAATTTGCAGATTCGTTCACATAAGGGAAGATGTTCTTTGCCTATTTTCCATCTTGGTGGTATAGCAGATGGTGTGCATTGTGAAGGGGGCCTGACTTCTGCCAGCTAGATAAATGCATTACAGTACCATATGAAAACAATGGAAAACATGTTAACAAATGACAACAAAAATAATTATGACACCCCCGTTTCTATTATTTTGACATAAAACTGGTAGTCTAAACTATGTTCCTTTGTTGATGATAGATGAGAAGGAGAAAACAAGTTGCTCAGAAAACTGGAAATACTAGTGTGTATCAATTCCCTGTTATGATATTTGTATTTGGGTAGCATTCCTTAACAAGGAGTTAATATTACTCTGAATACAGAGAATTTTCCATGCTTGGTAAGTCAAAACTATTCTTATGTCAAGTTTGAAAATGTGGTATTTGGACCATGAACTAATTTGTTTGTAGCTTTCAGTAAGAAATTCGGCATTTGAAACTCAAGTAATGTTACTGTTTTGTAGAATTCTGGAGATGATCTCGCCTGCTGTGCACAGATGTGGCCTTCGGGGGAAAGGGTTAGAGTAGGTCTCTGCCTTCATGTGTTCTGTTAAAAGTATTGCCAGAGCTCATCTGTTCATTCTGCCCATGTATTTTACATATGAAGAACTAGAATTCATACGAGAGGTCGCATATTGGAAATCTATTTTTTTTCCTTGCCCCTCTTCCATATATATTAGTTAGATGACCCCTCCCCCCAAAAAAAAACCCACCAAAAAAAACCCACCGAACCAAGTTCTTGGAGCTCCCTGAAGCATCTATTTCATAATCCTGTATCACTTCCTTCAATGGTGGTGTCCGTTGTGGTGCAAAGTAAGAATAAGGGTATTTTTTTTTCAAATGTATGCTGATAATAAAACACGTAGGTCACAGGGAAAGTTGCTTAATTTGAAATAAATAATACTAAAATTACTACATTTTTCACAATCCTGGAGAACACCTAAAAACACATTCTGCTCCTTTATGCTTTATCTCTAGAAGTTTGAGACTGGCATTCTGATGAAAAAGGTGTCTGGTACTAAGTTCTTGTGCAAATAACATGAAAATCTGTGTTAATGCTGTCTTTTATGCTAAGACTGCTGTAGAGTTGTGAGGATTTTGTTCTTTTATATATGTACACATATAACAGTTACATGTTTATATTTAACTGTATTTGTAATCAAAAGCAAGGAAAAGTGAGCTGTTCCTTTATTTCCTTGAAATGCTTTTGATATTTGAACTACTAAGAAAGTGCTAGTGCCAGGCAGTAGATTACCCTTTTTATGATGTTAAAAGAACAGTAAGAGAAATGAAATCAGCTGGGATTTTTGGTTATTGCACAGAAGAATTTCAGTGGGTTGCAGGACAGTAGGAGTAACATTCATATTTTGTGCTAAGTGGCAGGAATTGAGACTTCTGTTCTGCAGTAGTGCTTGTTTGCTTGATCTGAAAGTTGTAGTTGCTGCTGGAGAGGAGAATGCATGAAAGATGCTGTGAAGATGCTTGAAATCCCTGGTGAAATACTGCAATCTTTGCAGCATACTTGGCTTGAAATTAAAGGGGTAGCCCATTTTATGTAGTTTTTGAGTGGAGATAAAAATCTGCTCAGGTAATTGCTGAATTAAAGGTTCTCAAAAGCTCTGCAGCTTCTTTCAAGTGGATGTTAAGGACTGAGCAAAATCTTGCCTTCTGTTTCTCTGATTGTTTAGTGTCCTTGTCCCAAAGAATAAAGAAATTGTCACTTTGGTTTTGTACCATTATGCACTAAAAATATTTGGTACAGTTCTTGGTACTAATGAGCTTCATCTTTTTCTGACCAAGAAATTCAAGTTTCTGGTGTCTAAAAATAATGCTATAGATCACTCTGAAGTGAACCAAATCTCTTTGGTGTGCTCTTTGTTGCAAAATTTTGTGTAGCTGCAGTAGCATCGGATTGCATCGTGCTACCTTACCAGTTGCATTTGAAATGTGTAAGTCAGCGTGTGCATTACAGTATGTTCAGGTCCTCCACAGTCTGCTAAAATAGATTGGCATGCAAATGTCAGTGACAATATTTGATGTGCCACCTTGTTTGGTCTTTTTGGTGAAGAGATTTTTGGGATGTAATATGTGACACTTGAAAAATTGAATGCTTTTCTAATGATGCCCCCATTCCTTTCACCACCACCAATTTTGCAATACTATTCAGTATAATTTTGGAAAGTTTAGAATTCATTAAGCAATTAAGCTGCATTAAGTTTTTCACACTACTGAGGACATGTTATACTGTGTAAATGCCAAACTTTGCAAAATGGAAGCAGATATGAGTTGCTATGATATTTTCTTTAGCTGAAGTTTTATTTTAGGGGTTCATCTTCTCTTTTCAAGAACAAGCTTTTACAAGGTAAAAGCTGTGCTTGGAGTATATAGTACTAAGCTGGGAATTTGGGATCTTGTAAGGTTCTGTATCATGCAAAACTATTTCTTATTGGTACGTGAAATTAGGACTAACCTAAAATTAGAGGCTGCAAACTGTTCAGTATCCAGAAAATAAATTATTTAATTACTTAGAAAATTCTGACAGATGCTGCTGTTCAGAATCCTGTCTAAAACGTTCCTGTTATTTCTGATGAAGTATTCAGAGCTAAAGAGTGGTTCATGTTTTATTATGCAGTGAAACAGAGTAATATGTGAGTTTTCCACCTTTGTTCTTATGAACATGGGTTATGAAGTAGAGAAGAAGAAATTAATAGTTCCATGTAAGTAATCGTTCTTGGTTGATTTTATTTATTTTATTTATTTTCCTCAAGTGCTTTGAAAGAGCTGATCAAACTACCCTACTTGGACTTCAGGTTCATAGTATTTGTTATATTTTCTTGGAGACCATGAAACAAGCTTAAAAGGGGTTCTCCATATTTCCTGTGACTTAACATTTGGTTAAGTTATACAGTTTAGTAATCTTGTTACAAATGAATCTTACAATCTCTTTTACTTTCCTCCTGAAGAATATGAAAAATATCGCAGTTCTGTGATGACTTTAGTGACAGTTCAAAACATCTTTGTGAGCTGCAGCCTCACTCTGGCTAAGGACACTATGTTTGGATTTGGCTCTTTCATTGATTTGAAAAATTTTTCCTCCTGTTCTCCTTTGAGATTTTTTTCCTTTATCTTAGAGCTATTTGATTACTGGTTATTTGATATCATGACTTAAATGCACATTTTACTGTAGTGACCGTCAGAGTAATACCTGATCTTTTCTTTTGAAAGTTTCCATGTCAGGCCTTTCTCTGTGAGCATCCTCGAGCTGCTTAGGCTGCTCAGCAGTTGTGTCCTGCCCACATACCAAGTGCTCTGAAGTGATGATGGGTGCTGAATTTTCCCTCAGCTAGGCAGAGTTCTCTTATAGCAAAAACTGGCACTATGTATGTGTCATTTTTAGATATGCCGTACAAGTCTTAAAACCACTGATTGTACTGAAACACCACACAATACTAGCCTTTATAGCTTTGCCTTGATCATTAATATGTAAAGTATCCTTTTTCTCTTCCCAATTGTGTATTCATGACTGGTATTGCTGTCAGAGATTGTTGGTAGAGAGCAGAAAACAGCCAAAGCTGTTGACGGGAGTTTGCAGCGTGGTTGAACTTTTTGTTCTTTTCCCCAAGATTGTGATTAAGGTAAGTAATCCCAAGAAAGTCAAGTTGTGGTAGAAAAAAAGACTAGTCTTGTAATTAGATTGAGTGGAAAATTAAGGGCTGGATGCTGGCAGTAGCTGTGAACTTGAGGTGTGAATTGACTGAGGATTGCTCTTGATGAAATTTGTTTTCGCATTCACGTAGTGCTGGTCCAGAACTGTTGCAAAGCTTGCTTTCCTTAGCTGAGTCAGAGAAACTTGTGGGACATCCTTGGAAGACTTTTTAACAGGCTGTCTTGCACACCTGTATGGTTCACTTGAAGTGTTATTATTTTTAAAAATATTTTGATTCTTTTCAGATTTGGTTGTCTATGTAAATGGATAGTCTTTGCACAAGATGGTAACTGTGGTTAATATGTATCATTTGAGACATCCGTATAAATACAGCTGTCTGTGCTGGTCTGTTAACATTTGCTATACAAGAGAGGGTTCATGTGGCTTAAGAATAGGATCAGCTGGTGCAACTTTAGCAAAGGAATGAATGGATAAGTTACTTGAATCCATTTTTTTTTTCTCTCTTAAACATAAATGATACTTTCTGACAGAAATATTTGTTTATTTATTAGATAGCTGAGCATTAAATGTATTGTGATAAACCACCACTTGTGGGAAATTGAGTTACTATCGTTTTATTTTACAAGCTAGTGGATGCTGGTATCTGCATGTAAAAGATTGACACACAGGGACACAATGCAAATCAGTCATATAGGCTGTGGTTATATAATCTGCTGATGGGGGGGGAGGAGGGAAAACCAAACAGCTGCATCTGACCAAAAACAGAGTGTCTTGTGACTTCAAGATAACTTAGAGAAACACTGAGGAAGAACGAAAGGAAAATGTGTTCTAAAGTGGTATCAGTGGAGTCAAGAATTGCCTGGCAATTAAGAGTAAGAGATTAAGATGGCAATCCTGGCCAGCTGACATGTTTGTATATATTGTGATTTTTCACAGTATTCTGGTTAAATGAAATCTTGCCTATTTGAATGAAGCTTGACCAGGATGATACCATTCAGGGAAAATGCCAAAGTCTTTTTTGTGTGGTGTTGCAAAGCAGTGGTAGTTGCAGCTAATGTAATTTAATAACTTCACTGTTTTGGCAGTATGGTTCTTTGATAACTACATAGTGCATCGAGAGTCACTACATAGTGAGTCACTATGTAGTGCACGCATTTGAAAAAGGTCCCCAGTTTGACAAAATTGTCACTTATTTTCTTCGTGAATTCATAGTTGCCCATCAGTCTCTGTCCCCTTTCCTCCCATCTGAATTGTGGGCAGAGTGTAAATGAAAACAAATCCTGAGATTTGAGACCTGGGAGATGGTCAGGGTACAAAAGCATTTGGGCTAATGCTTTTGTCTTACATATTTCTGAAAATTAGAAATAAGCTTGTTCTTTCTTCAGAGTAAAAAGTAGCCTTGTGCTTAAAACATGACAGTCTCATTGCTTTGGTCTCTATTGTGCAACTGGAAGCAGTTTGTCTTATCCCACCTGAAGTATAGCCAGCTCAGTAATGTTGCTGTGAATGAGAGAATAAATTTGAGTAGATGGGGCCTGGGTCAATAGTAAGCAGCAGTTTGGCTGTTCACAGCAATAACGTAAATACGGGAGTTGTTGCCTCAAGCTGCCCTAGTGGGCCAGGGAAGTACGTGGAGCAGACTTGGCAGTGAGCCCAGCCAGTAAAACAACATCCAAGTCCTTGCATTTGTCCAGGCATGCCATGTGGGGTTCGAATGACAGTGGAATTTAAGATGAGTGAAATGATCAGTAAGGCTAAGTAAAACTGCAAGGCAGGAGCAAGCTTACTAACAAGCCAGCATTCTCTTCTACCTTTAGTACACCCATCTGTGATTATCCATGTGAAATTCTGGCAAAAGAGAACAAAAAAATCACAGAACTGTTCAAAGTCATTCAGGGAAGATGAATTTGAATCTGAAACACTGCAGGTCTGGTGGAAGGAGAGAAGAATGAACTTTCATGACTACAAACCCATGATCTTTCAGCAGATAATTCATGAAAATAGAACTCTGTATGGTTCGAGTTAGTGTTGCGTGATTATTTTGGTGGTTTCTTTTAAAGCAGAAACAAAAACTTCATTTGAGGTTGCATGAAAGATGTTTGTAGGTGAAAACACGAGCAGATACTTGCCGCTAATTTATTAATACCAGAAATGTAGAGTGATATTATTCATATTAATATTTAGATTAATAGGAATTGCTTGCTTAACGATGTCTTTTCAGGCTGTACTTTGAAGATTAGTCATCACTGCTAAAAATGAGAAGTATTTTTAATATAGAAAAAATTCTTGAATGAAGTTGAATATTTCTGGTAGTTTGTTGGGGTTTTTTAGCAGGTTGGTGGAGAGGGTTAATGAGAGTCTCCATATTTTAGTGGCTGCTAACATTGCTTTTTTGGGAAAAAATGGTGTGAAAAATATTTTTTTAATCCCATATTTTAATTTTTTATGGTTTTAGAAAAAATGGAAAGACGACTTAAACATGCTTTCAGAGAAGCAGTGTTTGTTCTGTGCTGGAGAGAGAATGGAATTATGACTGATTGTAGCAGGGCCAAGGCACAAACTGTTACCTTCTAACTAAAGTTGTTTTACAGTGTAGCCCTCTGTATCCTCATAGCCAGAATGAAAGTGTGACAGAATGACAAACTGCTAATCCAGTCATGTTGCATTTATTAACCGTTGGTGACAATGATTCATTGCTTTGATGGCTGCATAATGGGCTGTAATAATATCTGCAGTGATGTATAGCTACTCATGTGTATCTTTAGATGCTTTCTAGAAGTTGTTCCCTAAGTCAAGGACACAAAGGAAATGAGGAGATGAAGTAACTATAATTACAAAAGTCTTTAATGGAGTCGTTTGGGATAACTGTACTCAAATGACAAGGCCACAAGGAAATACATAGTTTAATCCAAAGAACTACTAAGAAAATCTGTCAACATTTTGTACTTTGCATAGCTTCTTTAAATTAGGTAAGAGTCTCTGTGTTTCATCAGTGGAATTTGTCAAGTTTAGTCTTTTGAGAGTGAATGCTGCTATCTTTCAAATTGCCGAGCTTTTCGTGTTGGGGGCAGGAGGTTAGGCTGATGTACAGTATGTGGTGATACCTCCACTCCTGCTGGAATAAACACAGGCTATTTGGGACTCTGGGAAGAGATGCAAAGTTGTATGTTGCACAGTCATGAGGCATGCTGATATGATCAACTCAGTATTTTGAAGTGTCATTCTGTACCTTGCTGAAAAAAATTGCATTTGTGCTCATCTTCAGACTCCTCTTTTTTGTTTGGCTGATTTCTGTTTCTGCCTTTTACTGTATTGATCTAACAAAGTGAATTCAAGGTGTTTCTGATTCTACATTCATGTGAGCAGGTGGGAAAATAAGGCAATTTCGGTTTATTATTCTGGCTCATTACAGTTCTTTGATGTACAGAGCCTTTTGAGTTTCATGCACCTGAAGTTCACATTTAAGGTGCATTATAAAATAGTAGTGAAAAGCTGTCATAATTAATGGTTTGAAATACTGAGTTAACTATTATGGTGGGATTTCCTGCTGTGGAATGGTTTGCCCTCTGTCATGTAGGCCAGCTGCAGAAGGACAGTGTAATTTGGCTAAGGTGTGAAGAGTTCCCAAACCAGTTTGTTCAGATATTATTGATACCAGTTCTCAGTCTCTGTGTTGTGCTCTGTTTGATAATCAGAAAGGGGATGCCCTATTTCAGTCTCCCCTGTTTATTGTGTAAATGCTCCCCACTTGGCAAGAGTAAGCCACTCTTGCCTTGGCTTACTACTTTCCTTTCCTACCAATTTTCATAAAGTCCCAGGTCTGTGTTACCATACTCTCCTGTAAACTAAAATACGTATTTTCTTGCACACTCCTGTGTGTTTTCTTTGACATGGCCCTACTTATACCTTCTGATCTTGAAATCTTGGCTTCTACTCAGTGCTTGCTTCAGGACTGGAGCAGTAAACTGGCAGTGTCTCTGTATAGTGCAGCAGGTCACTGTGAGCAAGGTCGTTGAGTTAGAAGTCAGTTGGTGGTAAAGGCATCCATATAGGAGTTAGGTGAGGATTTCAGTTCATTCTGTTTCAAAGACTGAAGAGCTTTTTGATGGAATCTGTTGGTTTTGCCACCACAAAGGAATAATTGTGCATGGTAAATTGGCCCACAATACCAAGAATACCAGGCAAACCTGGCCTGCTGGCAACCACAGCACATGATTAATTTCCTTGTTCCCTTCACTCAGTATTTGCTTAATCTTCTCACTTACCTTTTTGCTGAGTCTACTTCCAGTGGGTCAGGCACAGCACACCACTTCTGGAGTGACCAGGCTTCTCAGTTCCCATGTCTACACATATGCTGCAGTCCATTTGCAGACACTAACAGCTGATTATATGGAATAATATAGTTCATCTTCAGAAGAGCAGTATCAAAAGGCTGTTCATACTGTGTGATAGTATCTACTGTGCCAATGTATTGTGCTGTTTCAAGAATCTTCTGAAAGGCTGTACTAATACCTCTGAACTACTGGGTCATGTTAAGCTGACTTTTGACCTGACAGTGAATGACAAATGAGGCTTCATCAAACTGCACGGCAGCAGCTTCTGTTTTGTCTACAAGGCTATTACACAGTGAAATACTGTGTCTTCTCAAATGATATAGCCACAGATTAAAAAAAGGAACCAAAGAGGAGCCCACAGAACTTGGAGGCTTTTAAAGCAAGAAGTAGACTTTTTTTTAAACCTGTTATGAGTATTAATGAATAATCCTTAAATACTGAACCAAAAGCTTTAGAAAACTATCGTTTAAAGACAGGCTTCATAATCAACCAGCAATAGCAGGAGAGCTGGAGAAGGCACAGGTATAAACACTGCTTAGCGCTTCCGGTTCCTATTTTCTGTTTTGTAACTGAACTTAGAATGACTAATTCTTGTTGAATCTTACAGTTACAAGTTGAGTTCTTTACCTGCTCTGTACATCACTTTTTATCAATGTATCTCAAAGCTGTTCTTTCCCTATTTGAAACTTAATTTCATTACTTCAGTGTGAAGCTAGATGTGCACTAAGACAGCAGTTCTAGTTTAAATGTGTACCAGGCTGTGGCCTAAGGGTGTATTTAGTTGCATGTTCCGTTTTTATTTGATAGTGAACACTAGTGAACACCTGCAGTTCCTGTCCTGGTTGCTCGTTTTCCCCCATGTCCTAAAGCTTGCCATTCTGTCAGTTGTGTGTATACAGGTGTCAGTGCAATGTAAATATGATTGCCAAAATCATCTGTGTTAAAAGAATGTCTCTTCTGATTTCCCCTCCCCCTTTGTGTATGAAGGTGTGTGGGAGGGTGGTTGCTGCTGAAAAAACCTTAGTGTAGTTACACCCCAAGAGCCAGAATGTTCTTATTTTAGTCAGTGTCAGTTGTAAACATTTGATATGCTGGATTATTCCCTTGCTTAAACTAATGCAGCTTCTTTATTCTTCTGTATTTCTACCAAGGATAATGAAGTGTTATCCAGACTAGAATTTGGAAAAGACTCACTGATGAGCTTCCACTCTTGAGAAGATTATTTTTCTTCTATATTTCCAGTATTCTTGTTTAACAAAAGAAAATGAGTGAAATTGTGACTGGCACAACAGAGCTGCCTCTGGCATACATGATTGACAAAAGTAAAATTTATTTTTATCCTTTTTTGCATAATCCAATATGACCATGAAACAGCACAAAACCATCGAAGAGAGTGAACTGCTTCGTAAAAAGAGACTTGTCATAAATCATCACTCTCTGAAAGCTTGAACTTGCATTACTGTTTCATGTGTTTCTAAGTTTGGTCTAGAAGGATGTGTTTCCCCTTACTCCACCCTGCTACCTTTAATTTTTTTGCTGTCTATTCTTTTTCAATACCATATTTGGCTTACTAGTCAGTTGTACTCCTTCTAAACTAATATATTGCTGTATTTCAGTTGTGGGGTTTGTTTAAGCTGGTGTTTAAGCTTGTAGGAATTTTTGGAGAACCTATAGCTTGTAATGGAAAACTGGAGTTAAATATGCAATTATAGAGCTTTAGTGTGATAGAGTACCAAGAGGAACTCTGATCAATTGTGTTTTTAAGGGCACAAAAGGAAAACTGATTATTGGTTATTTTGTGTTCTGGGTGAAGATTAAAACTCCTCTTTCATCCCAAGAAATACATAAACTGCTGCAAACCTGCAGAATAATAAAAAAACAGCCGCATATGCTTTTTGTACTTATTTACAAATATTTTTGTAACCATTGTGTTCAGAAAGAGATCATGGTAACTGTCATGACAGAACTGGAAAACTGAAGAGTTTGTCATTCTTTTTAAAGCTCGTCTGTGAGACAGATAATATGACTTGCCTGAGTACACACATGATGTCTGTGTCAATGTTCAGGTCTTTCCTCATGCTATTTAAAGGACTTGATTACTGATCCTGTTTTCACAGTAGTATTTTTATAAGACCTAGGTCATGTTGCACTTTCTTAGTACCTTATAGCAACTCCTTTTGTCAGAAAATGTTTGTTTCTGGGCTTATAAACTTAGAATAATAAAGTAGCTCGGATAATTCTGGCACGGGGCTTGTGTTCAGACATTTGATAGGAACTGACCTTCCTCCTCTGGAGAAATCTGTCTGAGTGCACAGCTGCACACGTGCATGTGCCAGTACACCATTGAGGAGTGAACAACTGGTGGTGGGCAAGCATTACTAGTCCTGAATGTGCAAGCAAAATGTACTTTAGAAGCAGTTGCTCTGGATATTATTTAATTATATTCCCCAGTTAGACAGCTTATGTTGAAGTGTAGTTAGCAGCTTAGTAAGGGATGAGCCAGCGTTGTTTTAATACTGAACAGGAGCTTCTGTACACGAGCCTGTTTCCAGGCAGTAGCAAATGTACATTCAAAATGAGCAACCTTCTGGTTCTCATTGACAATGGATGACACAGACGCCTGATGTAGGACTGCAATGGAAGTCTGCAGCTTTATTTAGCTTATACACTGTGAATATAGAGCATCTGCTCATTTTTGTGATCCCTTAGTAGTGAACCTGATCTCAGCAGGGTGAGGAAGAAGGCTTCAGTAAATTTCTAAAGACTGATGGTTTCTCTGTGCATGGTAGCATTAAAGGTCTTAGTAAGTAAAAACAAAGCTGAGTTTCTTTCTCTGCCATTTATCCAGAAGATCTCCTTTGATCATAAAACAAAATTGGTTTGACGTGGTTTGTTCTTAGCAAACAGTGGCTTGTTTTGTTCCTTTGTCTCCTTTAAAATGCTTACTGGAACAAATAAACTATTAATACTACTTCTAAATCTGAAGCTGAACTTATTGGCCCATAATTATCCAGTATTTTTTAACCTTTTATTAGTCCAGTTTTCTTTACTCTGTATTGCTGTTACCTTTGTTAGCAATTTACTCTGTTGTCCTTGCTAAAAAAAAAGCATTTCACACACCTGTCTTTTCAGGGTTATGAAGGGCTTTTGATGTGAATGGCACTACTTCTCTTGGTCTTTGTGTTTTGCTGTGTCTGTCCTGTGTTAGCATCTTGCCCTCGTGTTTGTGGTGGTTTTTATGCTCTACCTTAGTAATCTGCCCTAGTTTCTGTGTCTTGAGTGCTTTCTTGTATTTTATGGTCAGTGAAGGCCTCATGACTTGGCCAACTTTACTTCTTTATTGTCTTTCCTCCCCCAGTAGGATTGTTTGGATGTAATAGGTCTCCTATTAAATAACCAGATTTCCATAACTCCATTTTTTCCCCTTGGGCTTCTCCATAACTCTTTTTTGCCTCACACTTGCCTATTGTGAGATTTCCCTTTGTTTACCCTCTGCTGCTTGAAGCCCTGTGTTGAATTTTTTTTTGTGCTATTCTCACTGCTTTCCATTTTAAGGGTTATCACTTAAGGTTTTTTCATTCTTTCTTTTTTCTCCAATTTCTTTCACCGAAGTTTGTGTTTGTATGTTTACTAGTTCTTTAAGATGGGTTAGAGGGCTCTTCCAGATTGGGTTCTCCCTGCAATCTTTAATAGGACAAAAATAATCACTGGTAAATAATCCAGTAGAATTAATGACATGATTTGTAAATGTCTTATCCTTTTTTATGAGCAACTAATAGGCTATTTTAACACATGAACTATAAGGGGGAGGATTTGTGTGTTCAGACTGAAATAGATCTACATGTTTATCAATTGTGTCTGAAAATTGAGTGATGTAGTCTTCAAACTCTGTTGTGTTCACAGGGTTAAGTGTGCTTTTGGGATTGGATATTCATTAGGTTTCTGGCTTCCTGGTTTTTGTGTGTGTGTGTGCTGGGGAGGGGTAACGGGAGAGCTCAGTGCCAAACTCGTGAGAGGCTGTTTGTCAGGAGGGGGACCAAAGAAGCCTGAGTCAGAAAACTGCTGTCTCCTGTCTGCTCCAGCTCTTCTCCAGCTCGTCCCAGCTGGTGTTGATAATTCTGTGCTAGTCTGATCTCTGCACCTCAGCCACGTGAAACTTAAATTTTGAATGTACATCTGCTTTTTGTAAATCCCTGTGACACGGAAAGTAGAGAAATTGTCTTAAATATTTTAAGATTTCTTGATTATTGGTGCAAGAGAAATAAGCCTCTCTGCAATGGTGAGAGTTTTGGTCCAAACAATGTGCTGCTACTGTTCCTGAAACCATTAATGACAGTAAATGGTTACACATAGGGCTTGAAGACTTCCAACTGCTGTTTTTCTAAAACGCTCTTCTTATTAAAATTCTGTGGCTGTAACTGTTTTATTTCTAAGTTTTGATAAGCTGGATAATAGCTTTTAACAGGATTACCCTTTTCTTCCCTTGATCTATGCTTTTACTAATACTGGGTTAGGAAACAAAGACAACTGTGATCTTGCACATTAATACCCCACTAGATGTGGAAAACCTGCAACCAACTACTGTCTGCATTTCATGTTCTGTGATGGAAAACAGCAAAAAGAAAGACTCTCCATTAATGTTTTTAAAAATGTTTGTTACCCTAGTGAAGGGACAGGGAAATGCAGTTTTGATAGTGCTCAGCATAGTGAGCTTGTGTTAATTGTTTGTGTGATATGTACAATAGTCCTTCCTGGGAATCCTGTGTGCATATATAGAAATCAACCTATACTGATTTTTTTTGTGCTCTTAACACATAATAGTAGTTAATGATATAATTATATAATATGGATCATTGTCATACATGACCATAATATATATAAAATCACACAGTGTTTATATTATTACTAGGTACTCCTTAAATGCAATTTATGCCTCCTTTAATGGATTTCTTATAGAGTTGTTCCCTGCCCATGAACTTCCAGCCTTTTGTGTCTGGGTTTTTTTTTTTTTAATGAGGTCTGAGGAACATAGTCCATTGCTTGGTAACAATATGCTTTCTCTTCATTTGAAAATGCTTCCCTGTCTCTGAGGAGCTCATGTTTTGTTTTGTTTCTGTTTTAGTTAATTTTAAGCTGATTGCTGTTAATGAAACTGATAATAGACTGACTTCATTAACAAACTAGTTTTTTCATCATGGAAAGGTCTAAAATATATAGCTTCCTGTCTGGATATTTTAACTGATTGTGAGAGAGACTACATTTACTTTAAAACAAATATTAAAAGTCTGAGGATACTCAGGATGAAAATAATTTTTAAAAAAGAGCTAATATCCAGAGATGCAATTAATGTCATCTAGCCTGGATTTATGGAAGATTAAAGAGTGATGGCCCTATTTTACAAGTGGAAAGAAACGAGAGTGGAATCACAATGGCTACAAAACATGAAAAAAAGCTGTGGGTTCTTTTCTACTTTCATTTCAGACAAATGTTCAATATTGAGAAGTAGGCAAGAAAATCTGCTTCAGTTTTGTGAGACAAAATTGCTGATTTTGTTAACAGGACTTGTATTCCCTCTCAATTGCTTGTTTTTCTTTGGAATATTTCCTGTGTTTTGGATAAGTTAGTGAGATCTGAGGATATTTTGTTTTGCCTTATTTTGCTGAACAATTTGTGCTCAAACTTCATGCGACTGCACCAAGAAATGCTGTTTTGTGGGATAGGCATTTGAGAGTTCTAAGCTACAAAAAGAAAATCTTTGAAATATGATTCTTCATAATTTCTTTAGTAATATTCTTTGTTAGGCCTCTTTTGATTGAATGTTTTCAGCGCTTCATAATCTTCATTCAAGTCTGAGTCACTGTGAGGTGCTTTCTACTGTTAAAGTAGATAAATATTATGTGATATTCTGGTGCTTGTAAGTATTGACAGGGCTTGCAGAAAGTACCTTAGTCCTATTTGTGTCAAAAAGATGATTTTTTAATGATTTCTGATTTAAAATGTTTAATTATAAGTGGAATACAATTATGAAACATGAAGTTTGAATTGAGTGTTCAAACTTAGATTCTTTCATGATATCAACCCATTTTTCTGTTCATATTATATTTTCAATGACTGAAGATTTGTATAAACTTTGAGATCTGATTGAAAATGGGATTTATGATAGAAAACCATACTGTAGTCATATTGAGCTGTAAAATTGACTGGGGAAAATTTAAAATTAGGAATTAGATTTATTTTGTGTAACTAGTATAATGGGAAATGTCTAGGATGTTGATAACAGTCCATATCTGGAAAGCAAAAGATTTTGGTTTTGGCATTTTTCCATGTATTGCGTTCTGACTCTTACAACTTTTTTTCTTTTTAAATTTTGTTTCAGATCTTGAGTCAGATGACTGTGCATCCATATACATCTTTAATGTAGATCAGCCATCCTCCTCTGTCAATCAGCCAATTTGTATTCCTCGCCATGGACTGCAGTCTCACTCCTCTCCTCTGACGCCTCCTACAAGACTTCAGAGCCACAAGAACTATGAAGGCACTTGTGAGGTACCAGAATCCAAGTACAGTCCACTAGGTGGACCCAAACCCTTTGAGTGCCCCAGTATTCAAATCACATCGATTTCACCCAACTGTCACCAGGGGATTGAGGCCAGTGAAGATGAATTACACACAAATGGCACAGAAAATGAGTATATGGAAAGGCCTTCCCGGGACCATCTCTATCTTCCTCTTGAGCCATCGTATAGGGAGTCATCCCTTAGTCCAAGCCCTGCCAGCAGCATTTCGTCCAGGAGTTGGTTTTCAGATGCTTCCTCTTGTGAATCCATTTCCCATGTTTATGATGATGTAGACTCAGAGCTAAATGAAGCAGCTGCTCGATTTACCCTTGGCTCTCCTTTGGCATCACCTGGTGGTTCTCCAAGAGGTCCCAGTGATGAGTCGTGGCAGCAGCCTTATGGATTTGGGCATGCCTTGTCACCTAGACAGTCTCCCTGTCATTCTCCTAGAACTAGTATTACAGATGAAAATTGGCTAAGCCCTAGACCAACATCAAGGCCCTCATCCAGACCTACATCCCCCTGTGGGAAACGACGACACTCCAGTGCTGAGATTTGCTATGCTGGTTCTCTCTCCCCTCACCATTCTCCAACTCCATCACCTGGCCATTCTCCCAGAGGAAGCATAACAGAAGACACGTGGCTAAACACTTCCATCCATAATGTACAAGGCCTTAATTCTGGCCTTTCGCCATTTCAGTGTTGTACAGAGACTGATATTCCTCTAAAAACAAGAAAGACCTCAGAGGATCAGACTGCCACTTTATCTGGAAAAATAGATATCTGTCCTGAAGAGCAAGGTAACTTGTCATCATCCCTTGAAACTGCAGTAGATGATTGCTCTGGATCTCAGCACACCTTGAAAAAAGACTTGCCTGGAGACCAATTTCTTTCTGTTCCTTCGCACTTTACTTGGAACAAACCAAAGCCTGGTCACACTCCTATATTCCGGTAAGTGATTAGGAAGTACTTCCTTCCTCTTTTTCCCTTCCTGTGCATCTTAAATAGACATATAAATGTTCTTGTATTTCAGTGATGCATTAAGACTTAAAGAAAACTTGTTGAAGGCAGGTAAATATTATAATTAGGAAAAAACAAGCTGAGATACCAAATACTTATCATCTTTTAAAAATACGGTAATACAATACTGTATTTTTAATACTATATATTGTAATACAATACATTGTAAATAGAATTTGTTTTATTTATTTAAAGTTTGTTTGTGTATATGCACAGTGCCAAGCTGAATTAAATGTCTGTGGATTTTGTACATTTTTGTACAAACTCCTTTGCAGTTCCATCTAATCTGAGAACTTGACATTTTTAATATAGCTAGAGAAACCTGCCTTACATGATTTTATACAACTGGGAGACCACAAAAGAGGTAGGGAGTTTTTTTTTGCTTTTGTGTCTACTTGCTTCTTTGGGCTCATATAATTCTAGAAATAAAGAAAAAAATTGTATGCCATGCTGAAAGTAATCCAGGTGAAGGATGGATGTCTGGGCTGTAGTTCCAAGCTATTTCCACTGTCCATGAGAGAATTAAATAGGTCTTTTCCTTTTGCAGTCCAGGCATGTCTAGCAGGATGATTTGTGGAGACTCAGAAGAGGGAACTGGTTCAACAGGGGGAAAAAGTCCCTGTCCTTTCCAGTCTGTTACTTTTTAGATGGATCAGTTCTGTGATTTTTTTAAGTCATAAAGCTTGTATAAATTCTTCAGAAGTTGTCACCTGGCTTGGCTTGTTAATAGCTAAATATATTTAAATAATACATTTTCAGCCATTTTGTTATTTTTTGCCTAATTGTATAACCACAGATTTTAGTTTCTCTCTACAGAATTGTACTGATTTTACTAAATAGAAGGGATTTTTTTCCCTCCTCCTTTAATGTTCTTCCATATAACTGTTTATGGATGTAAAATTTAACAGTAAAACCACAAAGCTGCTGTCTGGAAAAATCTGTTCTAGCAGGTCTGAAACTACTGTGTTAACAGATAAGTTAACTGTCTTCAAGTCTGGGGTTTTTTTAAATTCCATTGCCATCTGTTAATAATAGGTGTTCAATCTGTCACTAGAATCTTTTCATTTGAACTAAAACAATGATGACTGTTTTAACTTTGTTGTGTATTTTGGAGTTGTATTATATTTCTGTAGGATACTAAGCAGTCCTAACTTGGCATTTTTGTTAGCTTGCAGGCTAACATTATTCATAAAAGGTGAGCATTACTATAGGGTTAGAGGCCGTGAACATACAGGCAGGTGGCAAGATGGGGTGTGGAGCCTCACTTTTGGTGAGGAGTTCACTCTTTGTTCTTCTGTGGGATGAACAAAGTAGTTTAAAAAACAAACAACTCATACCGGTTTCCTCGTGTACTGTGGAGAACTGAGAACAACTGAATAAAAAGCAATTTTAATGTTTTCATTAAAAAGTAAAAATATTTTTTTTAAATGTCAGACTTTATTTACAAGCTAGCACGGAAGAATTTCTGTAAATATAAAGTGGGCAAACAGGCAGAAGACAATGAAGACTACACCTATACACAAGTAAACTACATAAATCTATTAAGCTGTGTACATTTGCTGCCAAAAATGTCAGCTGACTATTGAATTAGTGGAAATGGCTGCACTGGCAGCTGTATCCTCAGTGAAATGTTGAATTACTTAGCAGTTGTAGCCTGTTCAACAGGATCTATGGCAGTGTGCATCTTCAGTATGTTAAACATTCCATTCTGTCATACAATATTTAATAATTTTGATTCTCATAAACCAGGGTAGCTAAGTTGGCCCTTGCATTTTATGAATAAAAATGAAATGCAAGAAGATGCACTGTTTCTAAGTAGTTGATGATGGTGACCAAAAGTGAGCATCTTAGTTGTCATATAGAATTATAGAATTGCTATTTATGTATTTATTTTATGTTGTATGTTCAATTATATTAATGGTAGTATAAATGACAAGGTATAGTAAAAATATTACTCTTTTCAATGTACTGATTGTATTGTCAAGCACAAAGTAGTGCATGAAGTAAACTGGAGTACTGATGCCAAGCAGATGAAGTGCACACCCAACTGCAATAACTGACCCCTGGTAGAAGGGGGGATTATTTGCCTCACATGTTCCATGGTGTGAAATACATAGGTAGCACCTTCTTCTCTGAATGCTCTCTAAAGTTTTGTAAATCTGTTATCTACTTTATTTGTCATGTCCTGACCATGATTCCCTTCTTTCTTCTGTGATCAGTAAGTGAGCAATGCTTAACAAAATCTAAAAATGTAACATGCTTTTGAGCATGTTAGTCATATTTCAGATGCCATCCAAACTGTTTTGTTAGGTGGCAGCTTGTTATTTGGTCACAGAAACCCATGTTCTGCTGGTCTGTGGCATATGAAAAATGTCTGTGTATTACATGCCCTGAGTCCCATTTCTCCTCCCTTGTCAAAGATAAGTGTAGGCAAGTGACTGGGCAGGGCCACTGCAACAATTCCTACAAGGTGAAAGAACTGGGCAGTGCCTTCTGTGCAGGGAACGGTGGAGGTGTCTGTTGCTGATGTCACTCACCAGGTATGATAGCAAATTCCATTGGTCATTTTACGGAATATTCAGCAATTAAGTTACTTGATAATTTTATTCATTGCATAGTTACGCTCGTTACTGTTTAACATACCTTTTTCTTCCACCCCCAGCCTCCCCAGGGTGATGAAAAAGAAATGTTTTCACCTGTGTCTCATGTTTTTCTTTCCCTCCACTTAGAAGAGCCCCTTCTTTTTGGGATCTTAATGCGGTGATAGTAGATCTAACCTCCCCACTTGCATTTAACCTCAACATTCTACTAATAAGCTGATTTTATGACTTTCTTGCACATTTGCTGTTAGAGTTTGAGTTGTAAGGTTTCCAGAAAGTGCAAAAGAGAAAAATCAGGTCTGTTTTACAATACTTTCTTTATTTGAACAGGGGAAATAAAGAGTCTGGAGGTGACCTAGAAATCTGTACTGTGCAGGTGATATAATTCAATACCTTTGGTGAGGACTTCACTCTATAAGTACAATTCATAAAAGATCTGCAGCATTGCTGGTGCTAGCCTTGGTTATGGTGTTATGGAGTTCAGAATCATCACAGACATGGCCAGCACCAGTGTAGATAGCATTTTTTTAGTGTAGAGGCTGTTTTTTAGCAGAGTGGTCGCTGATGATGCAATTGAAAATCATGGGAGTTGTTACTCTTGCTTTTAGGCTTGATTTTTTTTATCTTTTGCTTTAAACTTAGTTTTAATGTGAATGACTAGTGGAACAGTAAGCTTTAGGTTTGGTAAAGTGGATCTTGAGAATGTAATTTGCGTCTCAAGCAATCAGGCACTTTGCAGGGTAGTAAACTTTTTAAAGAGTCATTAATTTTTTCTTTCTTTCTTTAGTGCCACAGGATTTGATGGCAACAAATGGTGTTTTGTGTCTGGAAGATAACCAGGCAGTATTCATTAGTAGTCAAAAATCTTGAAGTAAAACCTAGTTTCTCTTACTTCCCTCATGGAATTCATAAAGACTTACACGTTGATTTAAAAACTGCTACATAAGTTGGTGTTTGTCTCCAGACTGTGTCATAAATTTAATGTATGACACTGAGAAGTGATGGAACATCAAGTAGTTGCTTTGTTCCAGTGATGATAAACAAACAGGCTTTGACAGATGTATTTACAGCTCAGAAGTCTTTTTAGTGGTGGATATGTAAGGGAACTTGAGAGTATTTTACTGCTGAAAACTAGGATGTCTGATAATGTAATTTATTTATTCAGAAAAAAAATAGCTTAAATAAAGTGGTAGATAGTGGAATACTTGGAAAAGTTTCTTCTCCTGTCTGAATCCTTCTCTTGGAAGTCTAAAGAATAGAGAGGAATAGAATTATGTCCTATTTTTACCATAACTATATTGGGACTTTGGTCTTAATTTTAAGAAGTCCACTCACATGGAAAGATTTCTACAGACAAAGTTAGCCTGGTAAGTATTTATCACCTTATTCTGATAAATAGAAATAACACCAGCAATTCTACTAGCAAAACTTTAAAGTGAAAATGTTTGCAAATTACTGACTTTGAAGATAAGGACCCACTTAAGTGCGACAAGCAAAGGAACTTTGAACCTCTTAGGTTTTTAATAAGCGAGGCTATCGCTGTAATGTTTACACATCATTAATGAATCCAGGGAAATTCAGGTAGTGTTTAATACAGGACCTCTGTTCTGTACCTGTTTTTCAGCTCTCCACTTCGTTCTGGGATGATGGAACAGAGATTTCCATGTGGCAATACACTGTGCCAATACTCTGAAAACATCATTAGCTGTGGTTCTGCTAGGAACAGAATGATGGTGGTCTGAATATAAACAGTATTTATAAAGTCTATTGATAAGCCACTGTGGCAACTGGAATGGCTCCAAACTTCTTAACTTCAGAATTCCTCCTCCAGGGAGAATATTGCTTGGTTCTAGGCAGTGAAGAGCAGCCACAGAAGTATTTTGGCTCTACGAGAGTTCTTGAAAACCATAGTATTGGATCATAGTTACGATTTGAGATTCTCAGGGGGTTGCTGCATTGCAACATTGATTTGTCACAGAATATGCTGTGGGTTCATCTCTGCAAAAACTTGGGATGAGTTAAAAATGTGGAATAGCCATTGTATGGTCAGTGAGCTTTTTCCCGTTTGAAGTGTTGGGAGGAGCTGTAAATGGAAAATTATCTTTGCTGCAACTAAAAATAAAAGTATCTCTCTAGGAGATCTTGTTTTCTTCATTGGTTAAGGTTCCCAGAACTTTCACAACTATCTCAAGATACTACTGGGTATCTTGTTGCTAGAATTAGTGGCTGCAAAGAGGCAGGAACATTCATACAGAGTGGCTAAAATGAATTTTTACATCAGTTGCACCTGTATTCAAAACCAGTGCTACAAGTGGAAGGTAACTGGTTTAAGTTTTTAACTGGATTATTTTAATGTGTCCCATAGGCTTTGTTCTTCCTTCTGTCCCACACATACTGCTCTGGGGCCACAGTTAAACGCAAATGAGCAGTCCTGTTTCTGCCCTAAACTTCTTCCTGTGTGAGAGGGGTGTAGTCAGCCCACGAGGTGTGCCCTGGCTTTTACAGGTCTGAATACTGAAGTCTTTATGGACACATTTGGCTGTTCTTATGCTGAACATCAGTTGTTTCCTCATCAATTAGTTCTGTTTTGGAGATAATGTTTGCAGAGAAGAAGGTATCTGTTAAATTAATATTGATAAAATCAATGAAGTGATAGCTTTAAATGCTGTTGCTTCTGTTGAGAATGCTCCCGAAGGGTTCTTTTTTTACCTCTGAGTTCTCTTTAATAGCTGCTGTTCTCTCAAGTCTTTAGTCTTTATGTGATAGGAGTATGAGCTTTTGGAGGCTTGCAATAATAAGATTATAAAGCTTACTTGGTATTTCCAGAACATTTGTAGGTTTACAGATTGGTGCAGTTTCAGCAACGTGCTAAGATTTGATTTAATGAAGGTATTAGAGTGACTCTCACTCATTACTTCCGTATCCTGACATGTGATTTGGTCCTTTACTAGAAGCATTTGTCTCAAAAATGTGTAAGGGTGATGTGGAAGCAAAAATACATAAAACTGATACCCATATAGGTCAGAGAGGTGCTTGACAGAGTACCCTAAAACCTTTGAAGAATCCACTGCTGCTGTGAAGTTCAGGTGATAGAGACAACAAGAAAAATACTCAGAGAGAAACAACAGTTTAGATATTGAACATCAAAAGGGAAGCAGCTGTAACTCTCAAGACACCTACATCCATAAAACATCTGTTTGATGCAGTACAACCTCAAAAGCTGTGTCATTTACTGGGGGATCTGTGTTTTGAAAACAATTTTTTGATGTTTTAGGCATCTGCACGTGCATAGTGCACTTCCTTGCTCTCTCATGCTGTTATTTTCTACTTGTTTTTAAAGAATTACAAAATCTTGAGACTTGGTTATTTTCTTGTCTCCATGTTTGTTCTATAGTATGCCAAATATTTTTTTAAAGATAATGTGAGTCTGATACAACTTGTGCCACGTTATTGTTGGTTAATTGCAGGAGGTATAAATCTCTCTGAGGCACTGTATGGAGAGTGGTAATGAGCAACAAATACTTTCTTCATGACTGAATTTATCATTCAACTTTCAGTTATAACGTCCCAATAATTGGTATGTAACCAATTGCATACCAGTGTGTGTGCATTAACAGAGATTTCTCAGGTACCATATTCAGTGTATACCAGCTATTTTGACACAGAAATTTGGTTATATGTGGGATAAAGATTTTCAGAAACACTATTAAAAATTCTCACATGTTACATTTCTTTTAAAACCCTTTTTAGTATCTTCTAATCCTGACATTTTCTTTCATTTTCAGACTCAAGACTTGAACCCTTCTCCCTCAGTAACTATGAAAGGGAATGGCAAGGTGTAGTTGATAGCCAGTAGTAACATATAGGTAGTACATCTTGGCCTGTGTTGAGTATCTGGAAGGATTGGGCTTATACTGCATTCCTGGCAGTTCCCTCTTCTATTGTTGGCATCACCACCCTCTCCTACCTAGTGAATGCGATTGCTGTGGGAGGACCAATCATCAGACCTCCTTATGGAGGGCAAAAGCCTCTTTGCTGTACACTGAGTGCTTGTGGAGATGATTTATTTCTCACATTTCTGCCTTTCAGTAAGAAGAAAGGGAAATACTCATATTCTTCCTCCCATTGCTCTCAAAGAGGTGCTTCAGGAGAGAAGGTTTATGTTCTAATGCCAGGTCTCTCCTGAAGCGCACAGTACAGGTATCCATGAAACAGCAGATCAATAGCTTGAGGTTGTTCTCCTGATGAGGAGGCCAGCAAGTGGTACCATTTCTTCTCTCACTTTTCCTTTCTTAATGACAGACATTTCTGCAGTAAAATGTAGGTATGTGCTGCTGCAGGCTGAGCCCAAGTCCCTCCAGATACTTCCTAAAGAAAGAGATATCTTTCTTTTTTTGTTCAGTCCAAACATTCATCTTCTTTCTCAGCTGTGGATATGTTTTTATATGCCTTAGCTAAACTCACCAAAAGGTATCGTTTATCTTTCATGAACCTGTCGCTGTTCATGTTTGTGGAAATTTGCACTGATTGGTGATGGGGTTTTACCTGACTTCCTGTAAAGGGGAAAGAAATTTAATTGAGCTTTATCACATGATGATACAAAACAATATTTGTCCATCACTTTAAAACCTATTTACTTTCCTTGTTGGTCAGAGTAAGGTAGTACAAAACTATTTTAATAGAAACTTATCTTTATTATAAATGGTTTTGTTTAATAAACAGTTATGTAAATACTCACTTCCAAACGGTCATAATTTAATTTAACAGATAATTACTGACTTAAATCTGTTCATCTTATTAGAATCTTAAGTTTATAAATCTGTGCAGATTAAAGGGTAGGTATGAAAATATTGGTTTGAGGTTCTTCCATGTTACTTCTATTATTGTATTTTGTTCTTCTTCCCTGGAGTGCCTTTGCTATGGTGTGTAAGGGTGTGTCTGTGGATGAGCTGAACACAACTTTAGGTGTCTGTTGCCTGTTGTAATAAGTCTTTATGCTTAGATAGCACAACTAGCTTTTTAAAACTTGTGATCACGTAGTGTTCATTTTAATGATCGTTAACAGGGTGCAGTGCTTGCCAAAGAAAAACAAAAACAGCAAGCTGGAAGATAATAATGCAGAAAGTTAAACTTAATGACTGGCAGATTGAATTTAGGCTGTTCCCTCCAAACCACATTTGAATTTGCTTGCTGATATACTTAAGGTTAAAAGTTAATATAAAGGCATTGTGGAGTAGCACTGGCAGTGTGGGGCTGGGGGTCATACAGTACCTTTCTTATATTCAGGTGTTGGAAAGAAGAAATTCCATTTTAATTGAAAATTTTAATGCACCAGCAAAACTTTGGAATTTTCCTGTTTTAGGCTAATAGCTATATTCATTTGGTTGTAATTTGTTAGGAAAGTGACATCATTGTCTGTATTTTACAGCGAACACTTTGTTTGTGCTGTGGCCAGATGGCACAGTTCATGTAACCACAGTGTGCTTGTCTTGATTGCAGCACATCTTCATTGCCACCTCTGGACTGGCCTTTACCAAGCCATTATGGGCAGTGTGAACTGAAAATAGAAGTCCAGCCTAAAACTCATCACAGAGCTCACTATGAAACAGAAGGAAGCAGAGGAGCAGTAAAAGCATCTACTGGAGGACACCCTGTAGTGAAGGTAGGAAGCTTGGCTTTCTTGAATAGAAGATAATTTTTTAACTACAGTTATTGCTATTTACACTGCTGTGAGTTGTTACCTTTTGTGAAGCTTACAGCCTTTCCTGAGCAAGATTTTACATTTAAGAATGTAATGATAACTATTTTGAAAACACTGACTGATTACTGTTAAGCTCAGAATTAGATGTAAGGTCCTGGTAAATTAACCTTCACTTCAGCATCATACTCTCTTTGAAGAGAAAGGTATGTGGGTTTGGTCTAGTTGGCGAAACTGTGTGCACGAGATGTGATGTGCCCCTCTCTGACTTCAGACATTCAGGTGTGTACACAAACACCTTGCTTTGTGCTGGGAAGACTTCTGGATTGGTTAGGGATAGTCACTGATGTCTTTGTTAATATCTGTGGGGTCAGCTGGCTCACACAGCTTGAAAGGGAATCCACCCTCATTCTTTGAACGTAGGCAAAGCAGTGCTGAGGAGCTGTGGGACTTCTTAAGATGCCTTGGTTTATGTTTGCTACATCAATAGGTGAAAGCAGTGTCTCTTTACTTACCTCAATATTGCTTAATGGTCTTTATCTTAGTTCAAAGCCAGGTTAAGACAAAATTTAACTGCTTGATTATGAGTCAAATCAGACAAAAGTTGCAAAATCTTTATAAAACAAAGATGGTGGAAAAAATCTGATTACATCAAGGTTACAGCAGAGTTTGTGTTTTCCTCCAAATCCAGGATATTTCATGTTCTTTTCCAATAAAATTAGTCTCTGTTTCAGTCTGAAATGTTTTGCTATAGTCTATACATTAAAAATGTATTTGATATATTTATTCTCTTCCAGTAGTTGGAAGTAACTCATTACTGTTGGAGACCAGAAGCAAAGTGCTAACAGGATTGGCATAATCAGTCCCCATTCTTTCTCCTACTCTTACTGTAGTATAACCATGTTATCATTTTTTCTCCTTATAGTATATTCCTCCACTTTGGCAAGTGAATTCTGTCACACTGTAATTACATCATTACATTTTATCTATATAAATGAAGATATACAGGAGAATTTAAATGTATTGGACTACCTGCTGTTCTTAATTTGTCTAAGCAACTTCCTCTTTCCAGACTCTTCATCTGATGAATTTCTGTGTCAGCTTGACTCCTAATCACATTCCTTGGTTTGTTTATCAAACTGTTTCTTCTCTGATACCTTACCTTGAACTTTTTCATTACATCTGTTTTCCTCTTAAGGCTTTGTACCTTTCCTTTCTCTCCTTCTAAAAAGGGTTGGTTATCTGCATCCCATCTTCTGTCTTGAATGTCTTTGTTTTTCCAGTTCTATTCTTAAGCTGAGCTTTTCATCCAACTTCCATGTACCCTGCAAAGTTGCTCAGTGTTTTTCTTCTCCTCACAATACTGTGGCTTAACCAGCTCCAGCTCTGCTGTCAGACCTACTGGATTTCTTAGCATAGTAGAGGCAAGGATCAAGTGCTTATTAGAGAAATGTATGCTGCAAACTAGAGAAAACTGAGGATGCCTGGACTAGGCTGGAATCTGAAAGCTGGCAAGACACATTCCCTCATGTGGAGTATTGTGTTGCTTTAGTCAGTGGAGGACAAGTAGACACAACTTTCACATGCCAAGGTGCTAGCAGTGGAATTTAACACATCATTAATGAAGGCAGAAACTTAAAAGATTTTAGCTGATAAAATAAATCTTTTTAGCTGATAAATTTTTAGCTGATAAAATAAATCTTTCTTGAACTTCTGTGAGCTGCATTCAATATTTTTTTTTCATTTTTTTGGGTGCTTATGTTTTGCACAAATATTTGCATTAAGGGAATTTATGCTAATATTTGTAAGATTTGACAAATACGTAGGCTTTCTTTTGCTTACAGAGCTAGATGCTTCTAAACTGCAGCACTGGATTCAAGTTAGAGGAAACAGATTTGTAGTGTGTGTGACTTACACCAATGATTTTAAAAGCTATTTATTTGCATTGAAATTGTGAAATACCTTTCTATACAAGAATGCTGTCTTAAAAAAGAGGATTGTATTTGTGTCTGACAGTCTCATGCTTCAACACATGCACTGTACTATGCCTCTCTAAATTAAAATGAATACAAATGCAGATCAATATTCTACTTTGCAATTTGGTCTCTTCAAGCTGGATTGGAAATTAATTGTTGTGTTTGATGGGAGATAGGAAGTTGTTATGAAACAAAGCATTGATTTGTATTTACTTTTTACTCAATGCTGGGAAAAACAGTATGGGAAGGGCCGGGTTTGGAAAAGGTAATACTAAATATATGTAAGCAGGCAAATATTACTTTACTTCAATACAAACGGAAAAGTTTTCCAGTACTTCAGGAAGCTTCTTACACAAATCCATGTCACTGTTTCTGACTTTTCTTTTTGGTGCTCTTAGCTTTAGAGCAGTCACCTTCATGTGTGTAAACATTGCAAAAAAGTACTCAGCATTTTACTGTGTAAAATAACTGTGTGTTAACCAGTGTCAGTGATGAAAAAGGAGGTGGGTAAATAGAATTGAGTCTTTTCATTGGAACAGACCTACAGTGGTTGTCAAGTCCAACTGCTACACCTTTGGGTGCCTGAAGGCCTATATGCTTTTGCTTCTTACACAATTAGTTTTGCTTTTGAAAATTATTTTATAGAAAGCTGGAGTATTTAATTTCCAAACAGTGAAGCCTCTCTAGTTCTGCATGTGCACTTGATGTATTATTTAAAATAAAGATTTTTAAGATAGTACATGGCTTTAAGCCATTAATGTACTAGTGCATGTCATTAATCTATTACTAATACTGTACCATACCTGTTGCTAGGACACAAAGCTTCTGACAAATTTGGCATCATCTGTTGTGAGTACATTTAATCAGCTTATTTCCAAATGGGAGGAAATTAAATAAGTGGAGCATCATGCTTTGCTTTGTGCATCTCTTAACTTTAAGAAAGCTAATTCTGCAATAATGTTCCCTTGTTTTTAGGGTTTTTGTTTTAAAGCAAAATGTTCTAAGTAGCGGATACGTTTCATTTTAAGCTCTGCTTTCTTGGGAGTATGTTCCAGCTAATCCATGTCATCTGGAACAGTTTCTTTTACCTTGGTAGAGAATCTGCAAGATAATGCTGACAGTTTTCACCAGGAAGGAATAAATATAGCAGAATGGTTTGCAAGGAGAAAGGTGGCATGTTGAGCTTTTGTCATCCAAATTATGTGGAAATTTTGTATTGCATTGCCAGGAGACAGCCTCTGAGCACTCCCTACCTTTACCATTCTAATTTGTAGGTTACAGTCTTCAATGCACCCATCTACAAAGCGTTTTAAAGAAGTAGCTGTCACATCCAACTCTAAATGAACAGTCATTATTGCTTGAATTTCCACCTGTCCCATGGGTCCAATTGTACATAAAACAGTGTTTGCACTTAAAATTTGCTAGAACGAGCTTTTACTGCTGTCTAAACTGGTTAGGGTTCTTCATGAGGATTCTTCACTTGGATAATGCCTATGATCAAAAACAGAAACGCCTTAAACGCCTTTTAGAGCAGGTGGGCACATGATAAGAATCTTTCAGAGATAGTTTGGATGTTTTTTACTGTTGTGTCTCAGTTTTCTGATCTAAAATGAATTTTTCTTTTTAATAGAAGCAAACTTGTTTTATATATTGTGTTCCTGCAGCTCGTGTAATTTTCTGCAATTTTCTGAGCTCAAGTATTTTAAATTTAATGACATCTTTTGGTAGTAAATTATAAAGTCTGTGTTGTGCAACCAGAAGTATTTCCTTTTATCTTTTGTCCTGTTTCTAAGGAAGAAGGTGGTCTCCATGATGTTCATCTTGTAACCATGTAGTGTGATGCACTCAGGGACTGTTGAGCTCACAGTTACTCCCTGGCACCATTCTGTATGCGAGGAGTGTCTGTCCTGGGGCCATTGACCACTGTGGGAGTCAATTGTAAATATGAACTATGATAGGGGAAATTTGGTCTGCAATTGTTGATGTGTCTGCAACAGACACTGTATAGAATCCACTTGCACTCCAGGTATGTACGATAGATTTGGAGTGGTGAAAGCTATTAAGAATTTGCCTGGACCAGAAGTGTCTTTTTCCTATACTGTGAAGGGTTTGAGGATAGAATAATTCTGTTTCTCTACCATAAGCAAAATTATTCCTGTAGCTGATTCACAGTAACGGAGAGGAAGCATCATGTAATCCATATGGACAACTCAGCAGTACTGCAGCTGAAAAAATATGTAAGATCAAAAATTAAAGCAATATTAAATAGAAGTCAGTTTATTTAGATGGCTATGCACTGCTACTCACTGACAAGCAAATAGTTATCTTCTGTTGGGGTTTAATGGAGACCTGTAAAAGAGGGACTCAGTGTCAGCTCTGTTTGACGTGATGGCAGAGCTTGAAGTCATGACTGAAGCGCTGCAGTGGAAGAAAAAAGTAAACTAATTGAGCAAAAGTAAACTCACTTTGAACTGCTTTGAAAGTTCTGAGACAGGAATGTGTTCTCAAAAAGCCTATCTAATGCTGCCTCAGTCCTTAGGGAAGAAACTGCAGCTGACAAGAGAAGACCTATCCGAGCAATGTCAGAAATGATCTGATAAAAAAAAATTACAAAGGGTTGTCTAAATGAGTGTATGTTTCCTGGCCTGTAATTCTGTGGCTGTCACCTTTTTCCAGCTGTTCTCTCGCGCCAATGCATGTAACTACTTGAAGAGCAGGTATAATATTGGAATTCTCCCTGTTCTCTATGCCCAATAAACACTTTTTCTGTGTTATGCGACCCTTCCCATTCTTCCTGCCTTTCACTCTTTAATTTTCATTTGTGGCTTGAATTTTTTCCTAGTTTGTCCATCACCAGAAGGCAGGCTGTATCCTAGCTCTAGTTGCCTGCCGCTGATTGGTGACATCATTCTGCCAATAAATCTAAAAGGCAGACAGTAAGTCAGCATGTGTGAACTGTGTAATGGGCTGTACTGGGAAAAACATTGACCTTTGGATGAGATTCTAAAATTATGTATCTTTCAAGAACAATTTGATGACTAAGTTTAGATAGCTTCTGCTTCAGAATCCCAAAAATAGATAGCAAACGTGATGCATCTACTCTAGAAAATGCAGTAATTGATATACAAAACAATAAAAACAGTCATCTGCTTTTTGTATCATAGGTTTACTAATTTTTTTTTACAGGTTATGTGGGAATAACCTCTTCCTATCCCAGCAATGCTTGTCCAAAAACTCTCCATAGCCATAATTAGTATTTGGAGTTGGTATTTCAAGAATAGCACCCATTTTTGTCAAGAGTGTAGTAGAGCTGAGTGCAGATGGATGGTTTGATGGCTGGTTATATGCAACTGGCAATTCTGCACTGTGTGTTAGCCTAACACTATTTTAGCTATCAAATTGCATCCTTTTTTGCACAGTGTAAAATGGGACAGGATTGAGCTAAAACACCTCAGAAATGCCTGAAGTCAGTATTTAAACCACTTTCAATCCTGCCTTCAAGCAGTGAGTGTGTAAAAGTGTGAGGTTTCAGAAATAGAAATCCAAGTCTTTAAACCTTGAAGAATGACCTGTACATGTGTAAACACATGGTACCATGACCAATAATGAACTGATATTTGCCATTACTTGTTTGCTTTAGTCCTTTGAAGGATCTGTGTGTTTTTGTGATGACCTTTAAAATGTTTTTAATTGGACTTGTGTCCCTACCTAATAGTTTATTAAAGTTTGTTCCTTTTATTTGTCACTATTTTGTTTTTTTCAGAATTGCAAAGGTCTGTACTATTTTAAAGTCTTCAAGTCAATCTACTCAATAAGTTTATTTAACAAAAGACAGGTACTTTTTTTGATGTGCATGCTTTTCCTTCTCAGTTGATGGAAAGGTGCATCAAATAATCAAGTAATAGAAAATAGTAGTGCACTCCACGAAGGGATTGAAATAGATGTTTTGCTTTAACATATTTAACTTTAAAATCAGACATTTAACTTTCTGTAATGTTATAACCTCTGCAGAATCAGAATGAAATTGTAAAGAAAATTCTAATGTGCTGTTAGGACTTTCTGAGCCAGTGGTTGGGATATTATATAATAGATCTGAATGGAGTTTTCTTCCATTAATTTCTGCAGTCTCTTTTAAGCAGTCTGTTGGAGATTAAAGGTCAGCACTCATTGCACCCCTGCAAGGGGTGACTGGGGTCAGTCTGACTTTCAGTAGCTTCCCTGAACTTTGGTTGCTTCGTTTCATGCATATGGTTTGCTTCAAGATTCTCAAAATGCAACTGTTGATAAATTCATCATAAATTGCACCACTGGTGTTAGTCACCAGTCAAACTGGTGTTTTTGGTTTCACATTATGTTCATGCCCTTGGATCCTTGTCATCCCTTACTTGTCACCCCAAGTCATGGTTGATAGATGTGCTGTTCAGCTTGGCAGATAGCCCTTCAGCTTTTAAACCCAGCAATCTTCACAGTTCTTTAGGAAGGTCACTGCGCACCACTCAAAAGGGAAATTTTTGTGGAGAAATGTCTGTAGAAAAAAGGGTCTGTTGTTCAAAGCCATGCACTGGTACCTCTCTGATACCACTGTCCAAATGATTCCAGGCTTGTGGGTCACATCTCCCTTTTCCCGGAGGGTAAAACACTTAGAAGGTTCATTTAGATGGTTCATATTTTTCTTTAAGTTAATTTTTTTTAAGAAATAATACTTTACTCTTGAAGTGGACTGAAATTTAAGCAGTGAAGGCTCTTTTGCTTTAGGATTGTTTGGGTTTTGTGGTGAACTATACCATATTTTGCTGAGAGAGTCTTCCAAAGTAAAAGGGAAAAGTACCTGGTTCAAGGGAGCAGCTCTTTCTTTTCACCCTCATTCTTCTCTTTTGCCTGCATTCTTCTCTTTTGCCCTCCTTACCTTGTCACTTTGGGGGGTTTCTGAGGAATACAGAAATCACTGAAATGCATCAAGCTGCTGTGAGTCTGTCAGTGAGGCAATAACTGGTTACAGCATGCTTTTCATATCAAGGTGTTGAAAAGCCTTGGAAATCTACATTTGAAGTAAATGCTTAGTAAATGCTTGTGGTTCTTTACACAGCTGAGTTTCCTTCCCTGTTCTTCATGACTGAATTGAGGATTTTTATATAGACACTGGTGAATTTGTTGAAGATAGATGGTTAACTTTAGGGTCTTGATTATCCCAAACTTGCCTTGTATTTCAAGACTATGCCCTATTTTTAGGGAGGCCTATTTGTATGTAAAAGCTTTCTTTCTAATCAGCCTAATTCACCAATCCAGTAATGCCATAAGCAGTGAATTAATTGCGCAAAGGAGCACTGAAGTGTTGATCAAATCTTCATCTTCAATTAGCAAGCAAGAAAAGGCACATAAAAGATAAAACATGATTATTAAGCCCCAAGTTTGGTTAAGCATGTCAATTTCCTAATAAATGCTGGGAAACTTTCCAGAAAAAATACTTTATAAATACAATCAAATAGTTTTGAAACCATCTGAATGTTGTTGGTATCAATAGTATTGCTTGATAGCTCAGCATGAAACCTAGCTGATGAAATTATCTTTCCCCTACCACCACCACACCACACACACTCACCCCCAGTTCCATATTTCCTCTTAAATTCCAAGACTGAAAGTGTAGGCATGTGAAATGCTGACATTATTTCTGGATTCAGTGACCCTATTAGGTATTTGAGGTTTTGGATACTTTGGTTCAAAAACCCAGACTATTTCCAAGTATACTAGTCTTGTCTGTAAGTACCTGGTTACTGTGAAGTATATATTTTTGTTGCATATTTTTCCCCAAGTCTTATTGTTCATCTTAAGAAATGATACTTTTATGCTTGAGTAGAGAGTGGTAAGACTTAGCCTGCAACAATAAATGCAAAACATTGACAGAACCTTCTTCATTTTAAAAAAAAAAATGGGATGAGGAGGTCAAAATTTTAAGTATTAGAGACTAAAAAGAGTCTTCTCACAAGCTTTTTGAGTGTTGCAAGGTTTTCTTTAGATCAGAGCATGGAACCAGTGACATGTGAGCCAGCTATGGCCTGAATATAATCTGCATGTAATGTGGAAAAATGCTAACTTCTTTTTTCCAGGTTGATGCCTCTTAATTGATGTGACCTCTTTGTTTTCCTTTTCAGCAAGAAAAGGTCCTCACCACTGCCACAAAATTGCAAGTTTAAATACTACTTTCTTCAGTGATCAAATTACTCCCTATACTCTGTCTAGTGTGACACTTTTTTAAAGGATTTTCCATGTGTGTATTAAGAGCATATGAGTGTTTTTTCACATAAAATACAACCTCTTGATGATCCAAAACTTCTCTCATGAACTGCCTGCCTTTGTAGTTGCTTGGTCAAAGCTCTGAACTCGCAGTGCCATGCAGGGGTTTCGTGTGTGCACTGTAGTAATACGGCTGGGACTGCTTTGGCGTGAAGCCCTTGTGGCTTATCCTGTAGTGACCTTCAGTCTTTAGCCTTCCAGCTTTAGTTTAACTTACGCAGGCACTGACCTTTGCTATGGAAACGATATAGAAACACAAAAACAACTTGGCTGAGTTTCCTCGGCAGAGCAGTGGGTGGTGTATCAGGATTCTGTTACAGAGGAGGGTTTCTAGAGGTCAGTAGTGACACAGTGCAGTAACTTACTGCTTGTCTGCCACACGCTGCTGCTCCTGGGAAAGTGCTGTATCTTTTTAAAGTAAAATTAGCGATTTTTTGTTTGTAGTGAGCAGCTCTAGGACTGCACATTAATGGAGTAAGTGCTGGAAGGTGTGCCTGAAAGCCTACCTAGGGCTCAACCGGTAGTTCAGGTTACTGTTCCTCTGTAAGTGACCCATGACTGAATCTTGGGCACACTGATGCTGTGGTGCCTTACTGTAATGCTGCTTCATTGTGCTGATTCTGTAGCACTTGCCAGTAAGTTGTAAAATGCTGTTTATTTAAATACCTATGGTCTGTATAAAGACACCGTGTTCTTATTTGTGTATGTTGTGTATTCTTTACTAAGGTGAACTAAAGGTTCAGATACTCTGGCTTCATTATGTATTTGAACAAAATACAGTATTTTTCTCTCAAGTTAATTATGTAGTTATTTTTGTTGAAGAACAATTAGCAGGTTGGTTTTTTTTTACTGACTTAAATGTTTGGGCTGTTCTATATACAGAATTGTGCATAAAGCAGACGAGGTGGTAACAAAGTGCCACCCTACTGTCAATGAAATTAGGTACAATCAACATTTTTTTGAATGAGAACAAAACTGTATTTAAAAGGAAAGCATTTTAAATGCCTAAATAAGTAATTTTTCCCGATTTTACGTTGATTTGGAGTAGTATGTCTCCTTCATTATTCACACGGTAGATATTACATTAATAATGGCAAGTCAGAATCCAAATACCATCTTTCCTTTGGAGTAGAGATGACAGCATTCCAAGGAGACAGAAGGTGGTGCAGATTCTGTGATAATTCAGTCTCCAGTGGGGACCAAGTGTGGTGGACAGAAAGTTCTGCTTTGCAGAAACCTGGTTCTGTGCAGGTTTCATGTAGGGAGAGACAGCCAAGGCTTGCTTTCACCAGGATTAGCTGTAGAATGGACTCCAGAATACTTTGGTGCTCTTCAGCAAAGTGCTGACTGCACCTGCAGATATGGTGGGGGTCCTTCAACTGAATTAGCAGAGTAATCCAGCATTGTCCCCTGTCCTCAGGGATGCTGTGACATGGGCTGTCTCTACTACGGTGGTGCTGTGCACAGTGTGTTGGTTTCTGTGGGACCTTTGAGTGATTTTGTAACAGAAACTTCAGGGAATGTGCAGCCATCCTCTGCACAAGATAGCAGATCATTTTCTACTGAAACTTTGGCTCACGAGCACCCACAGACTCTTATCTTTGATTACAGACATTGTAAATTTTTCATTGTACTTCTGCAGAATCCATTGCATGCCTGGACTTGCCAGCTTGTTCATTACACAAGATTTACGGGGAAAATGTTCATTCTAAAGCACAGATTTGTATCATAAAGGTTAGGTTTTTTCTATCCACAATCTCTCCAGCTGTCTGAGTTTCGCTAGCACATCAGGCTATCTCATTAGCATCCACAGCCTATTGAGCTTACTGGGTAGGTCTGTTGGGAGCACGGGGACACTGCAGCCTGTCCATTGCTTGCTTAGGCTGGGATGTTTCCTTTTAATGAGACCACTTAGTGCAGTCAGACCCTGAATTACACCCTGTGCTGGGCGAGATGGGGGTTATTCTTTCTTTCCCACTCTCTGGCTTAATTGCCAAAGGCATTGCACACATTGGTTATATTTATGGCTTTACATTGTGGGTTTTTTTTCTCTTTTTTATTTTAACCTTTAATAAAAGCAATAAGCTGTCTGTCAATACCAAATATACATATATGTGTGTATATATATATATATGTCTGCTACCTTGCCAGTGTATATGGCCATAGAGTCTCCCAGGCAGTAGCAGGGTGATGGCTAGCATGGGGGATGTTTTACTCGCCTAAATTGAGCTCCTGCTGTGTGTAGGCTTCTGTAGAAGATGGTCTTCATGGACTGCAGACAGAGCAGCTTAATTTGACAAGCATCCCCCCACCCTTCCTTATCTCTGATATCAGCAGTATCTCTAGAACTGCTGTGTACATGTCCATTGTTTGGGAAGGGAAAGATTAACCTTAATTGGAAATTAGCTTTGTCACAGTGACCGCATTTGGAAGTCAGTCAAATTTTTGAATAGGTCTGGCTTGTAATTTTTATAATTCCCAGTAATAGAGTGAACACATTTAACTAACGTCACATTTTAGGCTAGATTCCATTGTGTTAAGATTTAATTTTAACTCTGAGGAAAATGGATGGTGGAGTCACAGTGTTGAGAACTTGTGACAAGATGGCTGCTGTAAATGCTAAACTAACATGTGTCCTAATTTTCTTTAAACTCCTAAAATAATTTAGACTAATAGAAAAAATTAAAATACCCCTTTGGTATTTAACCAAAATGGAAAGACAGGGGAGTCCTGCATCAAGTATATACAGGAACTTACACATGTGTATCTGTTTAATTGATGTGACAGACCCTGTGCTCCACTGTCATTGCAACACTAAGAGGAAAGTCCCTTGTGGTCCAGTTGTGTTCCTGTAGTTTATAGTTGACTTCTGACAGATGAAGGGTGAGAAACCTGTCAGTGCACTGATTGTCACAGGAGGTTCTTTACTGTAACATTTGTAAATGCCTGTTTATCACATTTATTTACGTGGGAAGCAACTCTGACAATCTAGACTGTCTCTGCTCAGTGGCTGAAGGGATATTTTGGCTTGGTTTGGGTGTTTTTAGCTGGATTTAGCTTTGTACTGAGAATTCCAGGGAGAACAAAAAGACGTTACACATTTAGCAAAACAAAAGACTTTCCAGACTTTCATTGGAACCTAAATTTCTGTTCTTGATTGAGAAAGCTCTGATAAAAGTGACCGGGCTGGTAGGTGCTGCCATAGCTGTGACATGAATAAAGAAACCAGGAGTTCATTTGGTCCATAAAACTCTCTGCCAGGAGTGATGCACTGGCAGTGGGACTTCTGACTGCTGGGTGTGGGTGTGCTTTGGGCTTTTGTGCCGCTGACTACTGGCTTAAATTACTCTTCTAAGTAGGTTAAATTGACATGTTTTGTTTGGTTTTTAAGTGTTAGGTCTGTAAAGAGCTTGGACAATATTGTTGTGTGACCAAATAACTCTCCCTAGAGACAAAAATATTGACGTGACAAAACCACGTTTAAAGAATGACTGTCTGGCCCTCCCTCCCGTTTGAACATAAGTTGATGTCAAAGTCAATGAAACGTAAATTTGCTCCAATGCCGTTTAGCAATTATATAACTTGCAGCCTGCATCAATCTGCCAATTGCAGGAAGGTGAAGGAAAATGGATTTGTAAGAAACACTTCATAGGCTTCACATTTATAATTGCAGTGGTTAAAGGCAACTTTGGTGTTTCTGTTGTATTCATTTTTTCCTTAAGTCTTCTGTTGGTTAATATTACCCATGTACCATGTTTTTCTTTTAGATTCAATTAATTATTTTTTCTGATGTTTCAGTGTGTTGTGCCAGAATTGCTGCAGTTAGCTCAAGCAACAGGTGGTTTTATGACAACTGAGTGCATTGGGGGTTAGATGTGTATTTGAGAAAAGGAAAGATGTGTAAATTAACATTTGCAAAATTTGGGGGTTTGAAGTATTTTCATTGCCAAAAATAAACCACAATTGATTTTCTACATATGAATTGAATCTTCTTGTCCTAACTAGATACATTTGCATTCACAAAATTTATTAAGTTTAATAAAAGTTGCTATTCCATTTGATATTAGAAAAACTAAAGTATTTTAGTACTTCTAGAATCTAGGTGGATCTTAGTAAAATTACTGTTTTGGCTTTGATTGAAAACAATACCAGAAACAGACTTATGGCATAGCATGGCTTTGATGTAGAAGTTCTGTAGATAGAAAAATTCTCTTTGAGAGATTCAAAAATAATAATGCTATCTTGACATCCATTTATTCCAGTAATTGTTGGCTGTACTTGTGTTTGGGGATAGATACCTGTACTCAGTTTTCTGCTTGTTGAATAGTTAGAAGAAGTTTATGATGAAATACTACAGACTGTTAACTCTTTGGCCTAGCTGTGTGTTTGTGCTGTGCACACACAGCTGCAGGAGGACTCAACTAACATGTTCCTATTCATGTGCTGCTCCCTCAGCTGCTGGGCTACAGCGAGAAGCCAGTGAACCTGCAGATGTTCATCGGCACGGCCGACGATCGCTACCTGCGGCCCCACGCCTTCTACCAGGTGCACCGCATCACCGGCAAGACTGTCGCCACCGCCAGCCAGGAGATCATCATTGCCAGCACTAAAGTCTTGGAAATCCCACTTCTTCCCGAAAATAATATGTCAGCCAGGTACATCACAGCATGAGTCAGCCATTCGGTTGCTATGTGTTGTTTCTGTTTCCTTTGTGCAAAAGTGAAAGAAAAATCTTGTAAAATTAGCAAATCTGGGTCATGATGAAGGGAGACATCTCTTAAAGCAAGGCAGTGTGTAGCCAGTCAGAAGTAAAGGAGCAGAGAGGCTGGGAAGGTCTTGTGCATACATGTTATTTGATTGAGGTTGTGTGTCTCATATGAGTAATTGAACACTGTGTGTAATGGCAGCTGTGGTTTGATGGGTACACTTTGTCTTTCTCTAGTCCTTCCTAAGCCAGAACTAAATATTGGTCTCTTGCTTCTTGTAAATGATGTTTACTATGTTAAATAACTCACTTTGGAGGTTAAACAGTGTGAAATAACAAATAATCTTTTAAAGGTTCAAAAAAAGCAGCAGCTGGACATTTACAAGACAAAACGTTTCACCAGTACTTGCTGCTGTTTCCACACTAAGAGTTCTTTTAATCTCAGACATTTAAAATAGCACTTAAAATACCATAATGTGGGGAAAAAATAGAAGAGCTTAATTCTTTAACAAAAGAAAGGCTGTAGATTGTGTACTTTGGCAGTAGTTTGACTGATTTTCATCCATTTCTCTTGTGATCCATCCGTCCATCCTCTCCTATCTCAGTATCGATTGTGCTGGTATTTTGAAACTGCGCAATTCAGACATAGAGCTCCGGAAAGGAGAGACAGATATTGGAAGAAAGAACACCAGAGTGCGCCTTGTGTTCCGTGTTCACATCCCACAGCCCAGTGGAAAAGTCTTATCTCTGCAGACTGCTTCCATACCTGTAGAATGCTGTAAGATTGCTTTAACTATACATCATTTATACTCATGTTGCCTGCATGTGTCAGCAGTAGTGTCATTCTGACAACATTTATTGCCAGAATTATATATAATGTGCGTAAAAAGCATTGTATGTGAAGAGTTCAGTTACTAAAAATTAATGAATCTTTATATAAAGATGTACTTGCCAAGTGGCAGCCTGGAGGTTTAAAGGAAAAACAATGTTTTAGGCTTTAACCTCACAGTGCAGTCACAGAGCAGCTTCAGTAGTGCCTGTGTATGAGCAGAGGCAGCTGATAATATTCATTATAGATAAAGCTAATCAATTTTGTTGACAAGAGTGTGTACCATGACTTGTCTCTCTACAGTATTATCTAGTGAACAGCTGAACTTCTAGGGAGTTCATTTGTTAAATACTGGCACTCAGGAATCAAAACGTGACCTTAATCTCAGTTTCTCCTAGAATTCATTTTGTCTAGAAGCTACTAAATTAATTTTAAAAGCAGTACTCCTAAACTAAAAACTTCATTTGCTGTAACACTAGAGACTGTTGGCATTCATGTCTTCTTGGTGTTTCTTTTCTGTAATTACGTAATTTCAAAATAATTTTAAAAGCAAAGATAAATCATACACAAATATGATTTGTGTATGTAAACAGATGGTCATTTTACTTTCACCCTGATTCTTCAAGTTAGAACCATAAAACAAATGACACTATGATTAAAATTGTGAATAATAATTATTCCCTTAATATTTCTAAAGCTCAGCGATCTGCACAAGAACTTCCTCAGATTGAGAAGTACAGCATCAACAGCTGCTCAGTAAATGGAGGCCATGAAATGGTGGTGACAGGATCCAATTTTCTTCCAGAATCCAAAATTATATTTTTTGAAAAAGGACAAGGTAAATACTGTCTTACTGGGTTTTTTTTCAAAGCAAACACACTACTTGAGCTTGATTTTAAGAAGTAAGGATGTTTTAAAAGGGGAAAAAATAAAATTCCTGGGTAATAATTGGAAAGTTCGTTTGGGTATTGATCTGTGTGCTGGTTGGCAATTGTTAATGAAATAGTACTTCTGGTTCAGGAAGACAGTTAGAGGGTAACTAACTTGGAATTGTGTGTGTTTGAAAGATGCTGTTAACAGGTTATACCATGTAATTTCTCCTTCTTATTATAAAAAAATGAAAACGTGAAAATGGGAACTAATTGAACTGTACTATTTGGCATTGATGCCATGTTACGTCTGATTTAATCATTGTATAGGAACTGACTTCTAAGGTAATGAAATAAATACTAGTTGGAAAACAATAAAACATAAAATTTGAACAGCTTAAATTATCATTGTCATCACTTAAGTGCCTGATTTGCACTTTTGGGAAAACAGTAGCAAAAGAAATTACAAAAAATTTGCAAAGAGGGTCCTATTCTGCATCTTACTACTTCATTACATGTGTAAATAAGAGTTGTGTTATTTTTATTAGCAAATACAGTATATGTTATGTAACAGTGTGTTTTGCCACACAACCTGAACCCCTTTGGAAGAAGCACAGCTGCTGCTGTAGTTCCCTGGTTACCTGCAGCAACTCGCAGAGACAGAGAGAGCCAAGTGCTCAGTTCAGGGCGTGGTTATGGCAGGGCAGAGCTGAGGCTGCCCAGGTGACTGACCTCTCCCAGCACAGCCAGCTCGGCCAGCAATTGCACATGGGGTCTGTGGGTTCAGGGCAGCAAGGCTGTGGGCAGAGTGTGACCCGTGGGGCAGGGCAGGAAGGAGTGGCCTGGGTTATCTCGTGTGCTGACTCAGCCATCAGCATGTTTGTTTGAATAACCACAAGTGGTAGTAGTTTAACTGCCCTTCAGCAATGTTGTCAGAAAAATGAGGGGAAAATCCCTCTGTGCACTTGACAGCACACACAGCCTCCTGTGGAGCTCAGTCTGCCTGCATGGGATCAGCACTCGGGGTTCAAATGCAGAGTCCTGCACAGCAGGCAACTGCCAATGCATGTTGAGTTGAACCTGCTAAAGCATCTCTATCCTTTGTTTACAATGTGTGTCTGTCAGTTTAACAGCCTCTTTGTGACTGAAAATAAATCCAGCTTTATATTAAGTATTTAAGTATGTTTAAGGTGAATTATTAAAGTGTTAAGAAAATGCTTTTTGCTTGAATTATTTTTAAATTTCTCTCAACAGATGGACGACCTCAGTGGGAGGTAGAAGGGAAAATAATTAGGGAAAAGTGTCAAGGGGTGAGAAACAATTTTTCTTACTTTAGAAAGTTTATTTTTTTAAAAATGTGAAAATAGACATTTTCATTGTTGCTCTGAAATTTAGACTTCATTTATTAAAGTAATTAGATGACTAGCTAATTCAGACAGACAATTGTAGTCTTCTAAATTGGCTTAACACTATAAAGTAGCCATTAAGATGATGCTTTGAAGGAACTGGAAATAGCATGCTTGTGGTGAAAGCAATGAAAAAATAACTTTAAAATCAAAAAAAGGAAACTTAAGATAATTTTGCTAACATGACAAACTACTTCCAGTGCATTAATTTTTTTTAAAAAAGCTTAATGATCCAAAATGCATTTCTTTGACTGCTAGAGGGTTTTTTGTGCTCTGGCAGATAAGCAAAGCATCCTTCAGATGATATGTCTAATTAATTAAAGCATTATCTTCAGAGCACTTGTGTTTAAAATAAGATAAAATTCTCCAAGTAAAAGCTTGCATGTAGTACTGTTTTACTGTGTAATGTGCATAAACTTGAAGTTTGCCAATTTCAAAATATTAGGGTGCTTTAGTTTTACAGTAAGTGTTTTAGTTTTTCTGTAATTAATAGTTTAATTTGCATTTCATGTGTAAAACTTCTTTGTTTCAACTTTTCTACAGGCAAACATCATACTTGAAGTTCCTCCATACCATAACAAAACCATCACAGCTGCAGTTCAGGTGCAGTTTTATCTCTGCAATGGCAAGAGGAAAAAAAGCCAATCTCAACGTTTTACTTATACACCAGGTATCAAATTAAAAACACAAAAGTGGCTTTTGTTTTTTTATTTTAATAGATGTACAAAAGTCTATTTGTGTGTCCAGACAGTCTTGTCCCTTTGACAGGTACATAAGATTAGCTTTGAATCGTTTGTAAAACAGTTATTAAAGTTTGGTTAATTCAAAAGCTGAAATATAGAGTAATAAGCTCCAGCACTGTGCCTACAGGCTGTTATTTCATCATTACACTTTCTACTGAGTAATTTTTGCATTCTGCCTTTTTTTGAGAATGATGATGAATCACAGAAACTGCTCTTTAAATGACCCTGGTGATGACACGGAGGATAGTGAGATAGAAGAATAGATTTATGCATTTTTCCCACTCTCAAATGTACAAAAAAGCCCCAAACAAACAGGTTTATATACAAGGAAGCTCAAAATATTTTTTCCCCCACTCTGGACACATTGCAGCTTAGTGAGACAAATCAGTTTGTAGCTTAGGCAGAAGTAAAAATGGGACACTTTAACTGTAGATGTAATTAAAACAGCCTATACCCTCCCATTTGGTGTGAGGGAGAGCTTACCCAAGACATGCAATGCCTGCTCCTTTCCTGCCACTTTCTCTTCCTTTAAGAGCTGCGTGCTCCTTTGGAGCAGTCAGAATTCCCAAGGTACCAGTGACGGTGAAGACCATTTGGTACTGCTTGGAGCATTTGAAGTCAGATATCTGAAGGATTCAGATAGGGATATTAATATAAATTTCTTAAAACTTATGTATATGCTGACAAAGCCAACTTCCATTAGTTAACACAATTTAAAATAAGCTGTGTTCACTTGTTGTGCTCTAAAATTACCTACTTTTTAAATTTAGGCAGTGTTACCGAAGTGTCTGGTATGCCAAGTACACATTAACTGTGTTATCAGATTTCTGTGGTATTTGTCAACTGTTTTTCAAGAATATCAGCTCCTAAGATAGTTACACATCTTAAACTATATTTTCATTTGAAATATTTCTATTTAAATTATTTAAATGGTGGAATGAAGCAATGACAGTTGCTACTTAAATATGAAGCAAGTTTAATTGTAACTGCAGCTGTTATTACACAAGCACTTAAAACACTGTATGTATTACAGCTCATTTGACTGTAGTATTTAGTTAACTGTATTTTATAAAGTAGTAATCAAACATTTAAGTGTTAGCATTTTTCTACTACTTGTACTTAAGATCAGTATCTTTTCCTGAGCCTACCGGTAGTTTAAAAAAATGAACATGTAACTGAAAGTGTGTCAGTTTGTAACTCTGTTATAAGAGCAGTTGTTGCATGACTGAAACTAGGGGATGTGCTTAAAGAGCTGTAATTAAAACAAAGTGCACTACTCAAACTAGTGTATGTGTTGCCAAAGTTCAGCTGTCTTTGTGATCAGAGGCTAAGAAAAGCCTGAAGCTTGCTAAAAATTTCCTTCACCTTTTCCTAGTGGATGATACTGAGCTCATATCTGCCTATTTTCAGTGGAGCCCAGCTGCAGCTCCCCCACTCTGGTGATGAGAACATCCTTTAGATGAACTGGACTTTCTCTGGCTGAGTTGCAAATTGTGTGCTGGAGGGGAAGATACTTGCCCTTGAATACCTGCTGGGAGAGATGTTCTGGCTTTTCAGGGTTGATATACCGGGCATAAAATCAAAGAAGCAGAGCAAAAGAAGGGAAATTGGAACAACACTAACAGTGCCATTGTGGTTGTTAAACAGCAATTGGTGTGTAATTGTCACAGGAGACAGATGGGCTGGAATTGTAAAACTGTTTTATTTTTTCTAGTGATAATGAAGCAAGAGCACAGAGATGAGGTGGATTTGTCTGCTGTTCCATCCTTGGCCCTGCCGCACCCAGGCACCGTGCAGGGCCTGCACTCGATGCGAACCCAGCTGCCTTCGCCAGAGCAAGGCCATCCCCATGACAGTTTGCTCTCCACGTCACCCAGGAGCCTCGTGTGTCCCGTTCAGCCACCCTACACGGCCATGGTGACCTCAGCAGTGTCACACCTGCCACATATGCAGGGCAGAAACCTTAGTCCAAGTGAAGAGTGTCATGTTTTGCCTCCTGCTGTGGCTCAGTCTTTTCAGGTAACATCAGCACCTCCCGTGAGGCCTTCCTACCAGCCTATGCAGTCTAACGATGTGTACAATGGACAGCCTGGTCTTCCTATGAACTCTGCCTCCAGCCAAGCGTTCGATGCGATTTCATTTCCGCAAGACACAGCTGTACCTCATTTGATAAATCTTAACTGCCAAGCTCTACCACCGATGCAGTTCCATTCTTCAAATCCAGGTTCTGTGTCTGCGTCGAGCCCAGCAGGACACCCGCTGGCACACGCAGCTCATTCAGGACAGTCACCCGCTCACCTGCCATCGCTGGGGTACCACTGCCCCGCCGCCGGGCAGGGCTCCATCCCCTCTGCCATCAGTCGCTCCCTCGGCCAGCCTTCTCCCCAGCTGCAGCAGGTCCCGTACCACTCTCCAAACCCAGCGGCCGCTTCCTCCCCGTCCCCGACAGCTTCCCACCCGCTGGGCCACTCGCCGCTGTCCGGCCCCTCTTCCCCGCAGCTCCAGCCTCTGCCTTACCAATCTCCGAGCTCAGGACCCGCCCCGTCGCCGCCGCCCGGGAGCCGCTCCGGGCAGCACTCGCCGCAGGCCGCCAGCCCCGCGCTGGGAGCCCTGGGCACGGTGTCACCCCTGGGGCCTCACCCCGGGTGTGACTCGTCTCCCTTTGCACCTGAGGGGGCAGCTGTTCACATCAAACCAGAGCCTGAAGACCGGGAACTGAATTTTCAAACTATAGGACTACAGGACATCACACTAGATGATGGTAAGTGGATGTAATATTTCAATAGTGGGGTATAATCTGCATTAAACTACAAAGTGGGTGTGGGAAGGTTGTTTTGTTTAGAACACACTGCTCTTCACAGAGGGAAATTTATATCATCGGAATGGAGTCATATTTTTGTGTCCAATGCAACAACTTATTTAAAACTAATTGTATTAACTGTTAATTGGTAGTTATACAATGCAAGCATTATAGTCTAATTTGCCCATGGATTTTGGGTTTGTCATAAAACAAGGCTTGAGGATCAACTCCTCCACATTGACTTCATATATTCAAGAAAGTAATTTGAAGCCCTTTCTGATTGTCTCATTGATGTTTCAGTGAAAATCATAATATCTAAGTTGAACAGATGTACTGTGGAGTCTTGTTTCTTGGAGTTGTCACAGTTTTGAAGGGCAGGCTGGTGTTTTGATAATCTATCACATGCATTTTGGCACTGTCTTGGTCTCCTCACAGACATTCTGTAGACACTTGTCATCATTCAGCACCTCTGCTCACAGTGGCTGTTTGCTTTCTCCACTCTGGCTGCCTTTTTGAGAAATTCACTTGTTTAACATAAACAGAACAAGGGTATTCTAATGCTAAAAGCCAGACTATAAAGGACTGTACTTTAAATACTTAGTGTAATTTATAAAATTTTCCAACCAAGTGAGGAAATAAAAATATCAGATCCTAAACACCAGACTATTTAAGTTGTAGATGAAAAAGCAATTCAAAGAACATGTCAGGCTAATAAGACTGGAAGAACAGAAGGCCTCGCCTTTAAAGTTGTGTAAAATGTGGTTTGTTTTGATGAAGGGAATCGTATCAGTGTCTCTTTTCTAAAGTAGCCTTAAATGTTGTGGTTTGGGGTTTTTTAAACTAACCCTGGTAATTACTTAATTGCATCAGCAGTAGTGTAAAGACTTAAGTGTAGGCCATCTGTTGAATATCCGTGTCAGTCCAGCTCCTTGCATAAATGGAGTTTTGCTATTGTTACCTCCAGACAGTAGTAATAAAAATTAGTAAGAAATGCCTTTAAAGACATGGCATAGTAGGAAGAAAATGAGAAACCAATCTAGTTGGGCTTTCAGTCCAATGGCCACCTTAATTAAACAAAGCTCTCTTTTTAGAAACACTGTTTATCAATCAACTTAAGTTTATTTAGAAAGGAAGGAAGAGACTGATTCTGTCAAGGACTTGCTGAGGGGAGAAAAAAAGAGAGGTTTATGAAACGGTGTGCAGCAAAAAAATAGCATTTTCTACTTCTATATAGAGGAATGAGAAAGAAATCTCATGTTTCAAGAAGTGTCAGGTTAGAACATACCTTTTTCTCATCCTTCTTCCCTCCACACCCACAAAAAAAGATGTAGAAACAAATAAAATGTAACTAAATACTGTAGTTAGATTGTTCACAATGTAGGCAGAGGTGTTTAGCATTTATAAGCATCTTGGCAGTTTGTTTATAATTGTTCAGAAATTAAAATGGATTTACAGTATTAAGAAAGTCAGGGTTTTTCTCTACTTCACAAATATTTGTTGCTTTTCAGTACTATTTCCTTTGCTTAATACTGAAATTACTGACTTGTTTCTGTGCTGACAAAGACATGGAATCACAGGAAAAGCTGTCAGAGCCCCACTGAAAGCATGGCCACTTGCTGATGGCTTAGAGTACAATGGACATGGGAGTCAAATGGCCACAGCTTTATTAACTTCTTTTTTTAAATGATTGTTACAGAAAATTAAAGAAGTTCTGATAACTGCAGATTAAACAACACACTTCATATATGGAAAATTGAACATGGATTTAAATGCTGAACTTGCCCTTGGCAGTAGCACTGGGTTTGGGAGCAGATTCCTGCCTTCCCCTTCCATGTTGCTGCTGTGCAATGATTTCCTGGGGCTTGGGTTTGGGGTTTGTTTGAATTTCCCATCTGCAAATACAAATCAGATGTCGAGCATGAAACCTGCTGTTCCAAAAGTCTGGAAGGGCACAGTGACAAGAAGCAAAGCTGCTCAGTTCTCTCAATGTGAGTGAATACTTCCTTTGCTTAATCAGCTTTCAGGGAAAAAAAAGCCAAAAACATGTTTAGACAGGAACACTTTTTTCAATAATTTAGCTAACATATTCCTCTGGTTTAAAAAACAATTTTAAAATTTCTCTTTCATGTATAATTGAATTTTAGTTTCTGTATAAATAGAGTCAGGCACATATAGCAAATAGGTTATTCTACAATAATGTTATAACAATTAAGGAAAAAATCCAAACATAATTACATACATAAAACGAGTGTTGATACAGTATGTTCTCCTAGCTAATACATCAAACCTGAAAGCTTTTCTTAGTTGGAAAATAGGTTTTTGAGGGTTACCAATTAAGGCAAATAAACCTCTCAAAATAAAACACTAAGGCAAAGCCAATTGAAAATGCTTTAAATCATGTCTGGATTACTGGCCTTAAATATTTAAATTGGTAGTCTTAAAATAAGCAAAAAACTCTGAGAGCATAAATTATCTTCTTTTAAGTAATGTGCACTGTTTCAAAATTAAAATAGTAGATATTTTCTTTGCCAAGAAAATAAAATATTTCAAGAAATATTTTACAGAATTTCAGTGTAGTATAGATGTGCTACCCCATGGCAAAGCTAATCCCGGAATTACTGTGTAGCTTGACAGAATAGAATTTAAAATTCTTTAAAAACAAAATCCCAACTAAAAAAACATCACAGAACTGGGAAATCCCCACCCCACCTGCAAAAGTGGCAGTCTGGATAATAGTTATACAAACTCATTTAAGTAAGACCTCTAGAAGTGAATCTTATTGCCTCTTCAGCCAACATTCAGGTATTTTCTTAAAAACACACTAAAAACCCTCTAAATCCAGTACATAATACAAAACTGCTTCATCCATCAGTGCTCAAGCCAAGAGCATCTGGATTAGTCTTGATCCAGCATCTCCTGGAAAGTGTAACACATTTCCAGCTTCCCAGCAAAGTCCAAGGTGTTTGCCAATGACCAGATGGAGAATCTTTAATTTTGTTGTATTCCTTTGCCCTTAGCTGGACTCTCTTCTGCCTGGGACTGAACACAGGTTACACAATGCAAAGGCAGATTCTGCCCCTGCTTGTCTGAACAAAGGACACTTCTTTCCTTTCCCCCCCCCATACTAAAGTTTGTGTGACTCTTCATTACCTTGGTTTTCAGCAGGATCTTGTTGATATCCTTAGACTTTTCTAATCTCCACCTTAAATTTGCTTTTATGTTTTGTTTTCCCTCTTCCCATCCTTCCTTCCCTGCAGGAAACACTTTCTAATTCACTTGAAACAAGGGATGAAGATGCATGGGGACACATAGATATGAAATTCAAATTATATTACAAAAAATATTTGAAACATAACACAAATTCAAAGTAATATTGTATGCTACTACTTCAAAAGTGTTCTGAAAAATTTCTCTTTTCTGCTTAGGTTTTTGCAATAGTCAGACTGCACAAGCTCCTAAACTTTCAGGCTGGGATTAAGTAAAAGCAACCTCTTGCACTTTTATTTGTCCCTTCTACATTCCCTCCCACCCTGAGGTGTTGGACCCTTTTTTTCCTTAACATCTTTCAGCAAGTCAGCCCTCTGGCCAGCATGTCAGGTTAACATTTCCCTGGATAGACAGTGGAATGTTTAGGGCTGCAAATAGATGTAAACAAGGCTGCTGAAGTGACAGGAAACAGGCAGCTGGTCATTTCTGTCCTTTCCCATATCCATCATCCATACTGTGCTCTGCTGCACACTCATCTAAAAAGTTTCTTCCCCACTTGAAAGAAAAGCTGCTTGAAGGTAGACTCAGTCTGGTTATATGATGAGGCCTTATTAATTTCCACCCCCTCTGTTTTTAATAAGTGCTCCTAATGTGGTGGTTTACCTATTCCCACTGTCAAGTTTTAGGTTTAAAACTGTTCTAATACTGTTGATCTCAAATTTAATCTTTTGTGGTTCGCACTTTAGGAGGGAGTTTACCTTGGATTTCATGGCTTTCTGCAGTAATGAGATTTCTAACACGTACACCTGTATTTAACCATTTTAAAGGTATTATGTTTGGCTGTATTCAGCAAATCAGGATGACCTTCTACTAATCCTCTTACATTTTGTTGCTCATTGCATCTCCATTACATAAAGCTGGAGATTAGAAAATCCAGTGTGTGCATTTACTGTAAATCATAACTAGAAATCCCCTAAGCACTTTGTGTATATAAAGTAATAAATCTGCTTTGTCAGACACATTCCATGTACAATTCTAAGCCATTAGCATTCATTCATTTTAATGGTTCTGTGATAACTCCCTAGCTGATAAATTCTCTTGCTGAGAAGCTCAGATTATTCTGATCTTGGCTAGATGACTTGTACATCTCTGCAGGCAGCTTTTTTAACTGTAGCTTCAGTTTAATTTCTGGAGAATCCAAATAGTGACAAATAAGAAAGCATTGGAGAAAGACTATACTTTGTATTTCTGTCTGTATTTAAAACTTACTCATGAACAGATCAATGTTAAGATCTGCAGAAGCACAGAAAGTACAGAATGTTGGAGTCTGGTGTAGTGTGGAGGAGAGCAGCTCAAAAATCTCTTGTCTTGCTGGTGCAGCTCAAACTTGAGATGTACATCTCAAATCCAAGGTGTTTTTATTGTCTCATGAGTAGAGAACAAAATGTTGCACCTTGCAGTGTGCCCAGCAAGGCTAAGGACTCTAACCTGCATTGCACCTGGAACTCTCAGAACAATCCTGCTGATAAAAGGCATTCTGAAAACTATGCTAGTATAAATTGTTTAGTAAAGCTGTGTTCAAACTCCTCCATCCTTAGTATTCTGATTATTAAATCTGTATTGTCAAGTAGTATAAGACAGCAGTAAAAAGTAGTCCTGCAGTGAGGTGTTGAGGTGATATAGCAGAACCTGAAATGTATTGAAAGAGTATGGAAATCTGCTTTGAGAAATGTGTGTTATGAACGAAATAAATATCCAGACTGAGCAGTAATTTAAAAGCTGAAGAGTGGAGCATTGAGCAAAGGTGAAATGTTATGCATGAAAGGTTGTCAGCATGGCCTGACGTGTGACTGGCTTGGTCTCAAACCAGCACAATCAACTGGCTGCTCCAGCACAGCAGACTGAGGGTTAATTGTAGCCTGGCAGCTTCCTTTTTTTTTTTTTTTTTTAAGGGAAAGTTGACACTGTATTACTTTCTGGTCATGTGGAGTCAAAACCAGGCTAAATATACTAAGCAATGTGAAATGTGACGTATAAATTCAGCTGGTAGAGCTCAGTCTGGAGCTGACAGAAGAAGGTGTGTGTCTGAGGAAGTGTGTGCTGCAGTCTGTCCATAGTGCTCCTTGAGGTTTACTGATCCTTGTTGCCTCTGTCAGGAGAACAATTCACTCATCTGTCCTCTAAAACACACAAATTGTATCAAACTTCTTTTTGAAAAGCATATTAAAACAACTCCCCTCTGTGCTACTCACTGAAGCAACACTGCAGGCAGTCATGCATTCTAGAATATTTTGGGAGATCTACTTTTCTAAAACCAGTTCATCTAGGTTATGTCCCCCAGCCCACACATCCTGCTTCAGTTCAGCAGCAGTAAAGGATACACAGGCTAAACTTTTAATCAGATAGTTCTATAAAAACAGGAAGTTAACTGACTCCTGTAGGAAGAGATCCTGAAAACCAAATTGAATGACTCCAGTAGCTCTCTGGTCTGCCTAATTTTAAGTTGACTTCTTGCTTTCACCCAAACCAGTGCTGATAATTGAGGGTTTAAAGCTTTTCTCAACCTTTCTTTACTTAAAGACGGAGTCAGGACAAAGAGGTCATTCAAAAAAGTATGAATTTTTGATCAGTTAAACAGATCTACTGGGTGTCATTTTTCTTGATTTTTGTTTCAACTGAATGGTTTTCATTTTGGCTTTATATTCTTTGGTTACAAGAATGCATTGTAGTAGTACTTGAGAGAGTAAAAAGCTTTCTCAAATGTTTAGGAACTTACAAAGTAGAAAGGTGTTTTTGATGTATATTTTTCTGGTACCTGAAGTTCTGTCTGATGTGTGTGTTGAACAAAATCTCTCTTCTGTGTCACACACTTGGCAAGGCTGTTGCTTTATGTCCCACATTTCCCAAACAAGAAGCAGTGTGTGCCCGGGGCAGTGCATGCTCTGTCCCAGGAGGTGCTGGCTGCAGACATTGTGTGTGCTGTGCATGACACAGTTTGTCAGGGATTGATAAAAGCAAACACTCACCGCTGTCAGCAGCTTTGGTAGCACATGTGAGAACCGCAGGATCTTGCTAGGTATGAAACTAATTAGAAAGATTGCTCAGAATCATATTTCCCTTCCAGAGTGACATAGAATCCTTACTGTATAAGCTGTGCTATCTTTATGGTGCAGAGGCTGTTGCTTTATGAACTAATGAACTCCACTATTCTCTCTGGAGGCTTTTTGTCAGTGTTTGTTGTCTGGTCTTTTGAAAGCTTCACCTTTTTAAAGAGGGTTGTTGATAAAAATTAATTTGTTTCATCACGAGGCAATTTCCTGCCCATCTCCCTGGATTCAGTAGATCTTTATTTAAATATCACTTTCTTGCTGTTTCTACTACAATTGATGGGTAAGAGTGTTCTTTCCTTATCTCCTATTATTTGACAAGAATTTGTCCTTAATTTACTCCCTTCCTTCACAATGGCAGCAGACATTTTCATTGAAAGCCAGATAATGCTTTCCACTTCCCATTTAAACACATGTAACTTTACACTGTGAACAATTAAGCATAAGAAGTCACCCAAAGAGGTAATTTGAGCTGTTTGAATTTCAGGAGGAAGTAAGAGTAGATTCCATTGTTGTCCCAGGAGTCATCGCTAAGCAGGGCTTAGAAACCATGCTGGCAAAATAAGTGTGTGCCTCTCTCCAGAAGGCACAAATTAGCCAGGGTCCAGAGTGATTTTGTTAATTGTGTTCAAACCCAATTTACTAAACTTGCAACCCTGTCTTTGAGGAAGAAAAGAACCCAAATCCAACCCTGTTGTAAACTCTGCATAGCCAGTGATCCCAACCGAATAAACACACACTTGTTGGTTAAAGTAACGAATACACTGTTTGACATGGATTTTTCCTTCAGGAAAAGCAGTTCCATGAAATGCAGCTCTGCACTACCTGCAGGGCTCCTCACATGGCTTTGGTCTGAGGGAGCCACCTGTGCCAAGGTAGCACTTGGTGCTCTGCCCCTTGGAGCTGTGTGTGGCCTGAGTGCAGAGCAGGGCTTTGGGCAAAGTGCAGGGGGACAGGCCAAGGGGGGAGCAGCTGTGAACAGCAACAGCTCCACTTTGGGGAGAGGGAAAGTGGCAGTCAAGGCTGGTGCAATAGGGACTCTTTTGCCTACCCTGGAGATGCTGTCAAGGGCCACAAGCACTTCTAATTGACCACAGTAAGTAAAGCAAATTCAGAAAACTGCAGGAGGAATGTTCTAAACTAACACAAATACTAAAATTAAATTTAAGTAATGTAAATTCACGATGATACAACTAGGCAGACATGCAAAAATATTAACCATTACCTTTATGGGTCTGGCTGCTAACTGAAAAGTAACTAAATATATAAGATAAGTGATACTGGTTTTAATAGGCACTCTGATAACTTAAAAATAGTTACTTATGTCACATACACAGTCGTCATGAATGAAACTGGGTATTTAAATTTAGTGCTATTAAAAGAAAAATGAAAATCACTTCCTGGTTGAGTGAACTGTAACTTCTTGGTTTAGTCCAGTCAGTAGTTATGTCTGTCTTCTTCTCTGACACAGACAGTTTTATCTCTGACCTGGAATACCAGCCATCAGGTTCAACAGAGAAATGGACTCAACATTCAGCACTCATGTCCAACTCCTATGTGGAAAATCTAGAGGGTGAGTCTGCTTACTGAAATGCTTCAATGTTGGAAATTGGAGCACGAAGGAAAGGGGAAAGTGTTCTAAGAGCTACAAGTGAAAAGCACTGTGTAATACTGAAGTATTGCTATAATTGGACACCTGTGTATTCTGAAATAGTTGGAAATTCAGCATTTGTGAACCAGGTGTACACTCATTCAGTAAAAACCTCCACTGAAAGTATACAGAGCTGCCACAGAACTTCCTGAGTGCTGTAGAATCTAGTAAAACAGCAAAAGAGGATATGAAAATCTTTAGCCAAATATGGGCAAGGTAGAAGAGTGGCCAGATCAGTTAACTGAGAAATTTGGAATGTTTCTCTTTTTTAAAAAGATGAAGCAATGTCAATTTAGATGGAATGCAGTGATGTGCACTAGCAGTCTAAGTATTAGGAATACAGGTTCATAACTAGATTTAGTGTTGAATGTGCACTATAATTGGGAAAGAACATCTGAATTTATTATTTCAGCTTCTTTATTTCACATTATAAGCAAGATAATTATGCACTATGACTCTTCTAAATACTAACGATATTAGAAATTGTTGCATGGTATATTGGTCTTGTTTGTGTTTAGACTTTAGTGGTTTTCACTTTATTACAAACATACCTAAAATGCCACATAAACTATACTGTCCCTTTTTTGCAATATATATATACATATACACATATATTATAAACACTTTTAACACATTTTACTTTCTCCATAGATATTTTAACGGTACTACCTGTAAATGTATGGTAGATTTGGTAACAGTAAAATAACCAAGCTCTTCATAAAACTTTCACACAATTAGTGTGTAGACTGATCTTAAGTTTGCCTGTGAAATTGAAATAAATCACACTGGTCTTTTGCCATCTTCCAAGAAACTTAAATCTGCTTTCCTTACATATCAAAATGTTATTAGTAAGGTAAGTAGGACCTATTCAGAATGGCAAAGCCAGGGAAAGGACTGTACACCAAGCTAACATTCCTGTGTCTTGAAACAGCAAATCAATTAATAAAATACAAGTTATAACTTAGATTATTTCGGTCTTCTACACTATATCCTGTGCAGCTCAGAATCTGGTACATTCAGAATAATTGCTGAAGAGTGGGAGTTCTTGCAAAATGAAAATTCAGGCTAATGATAAAATAACCCCCAAATACCAGTATCAGCAAGTAAAAAATAACACACAGGATGAGAACCCCCAAACTTAGAATTGTGAAATGTACACTGGCAGGTCCCTCTTAAAAAGGGCACATGAACAGAAACCCAGATCCAGGGAGAAACATGCTTACACACAAATGTTAGCATGTGACAAATGCAATTGAGAAGCATGACACTTTTTAAAATTAAAATAATGGATATTTTATGCATTTGGCATAATGGAGTGTGGTATTAATACAAGAGAGGTTTACACAGGAAAGTAGGATGGTTTTGTACCTTGAAGAATGCTTAGTGTCAAATCAGACAAGCTAACTGTATCCACTGCTAGTACAGCAGACTTAAATTAGGAAGAGCACAGCTTCTAAATTATAGTGCTGAAGAGGAGAGCAACTGTGACTGTAGTGTGAGCAGGAGATCAGAGCATCTACAAAGGCAGGAAATAACTAATGGAATACTTGAGTCATCCTTTGTACAAGGGATAAGTGTGATGACTGCTTCGGGGAGTATCAAGCCATGAGGAGAACCCACAAAGGGAAATATCTCTTTATTTGGTTGAAAGGAGCATACAGAAACTGCTTGAAAAAATAAAATCCTTGTTTTGTAGCAGTTTCAGCATTACAGGCTGTGACAAACTTGAAAAGACAAACTGTAGGAAATAATCATGCCTATGAAGATATAATAGGTGGTCAGAAGGGTCAAATAGTTGCAAGCAGTCTGCAGACTATCTGTGAAGGTTCATAGTAAGGTGCAATTCCTCTGCAGTGAGAGTGACTAGAAGCTGCTTCCAAATGCAGAAAACAGAAAAAACCATAAAAGTTATTAAGTTAAATGGGAAATGTGACCAACAGGTGACAAGTCAGTTACAATTAGGTAAGTGATCTTAGAAAGTTCTGAGTATTGATGTTGGCAGTTGAGGAACTAGAGATTCTCATGCTCCAAGTCCTTTAACAGAGAGACATTTTGCAGGACCTGTCCCAAGGAGAGGTGTGAGTAAAAAGGTTTCAAAGCAGATATTGACAGTGTCTGAAAGAGTAAGCAACAGCTAACTATCTAATGTGTAACCTGATGTAGGGCCTGGGTAAATGTGACACTGCTGCTGCTCAGCTATTCAGAAAGGTGAAAACAAAAAACTGTCTAGAAACCTCTACAGGAATATCTTGTGATTAAAGAAAATCAGGTGGTGAAAGAAAAAGTGGAAATTAGAGTAAGGAAAAGAATAAAACCTGCACTCATCATACATACAACAGCCTCTCTGTTAACTATTCTCATTTAAAGCTGCCTTGAATTTAAAATGGACAGTTCTATGAAAATCTGCTCAGTAGTGTTAAAAGTAGTCTTGAAAGGGTGAATAAACTAGGAATGTCTGGGGAACAACAGAGAGTAAGAAAATGCTACTCTATAGATCTGTTTTTGTCCCTGATGCCACAAAAGAATTAGATGAATGCCTGTTGTTGGATCCGCTAAAACTCTGCAGCCAGAGAAAGGAATGAGGAGAAAACACCAAGTATAAAAAAATGAGTGGGGGGCACAGAAAAGGTAATGAGAGATACATCCTGGGAAAGAAACCAGGAAATGACCACCAAGTAATCCTGGGCAAGTTCAGCACATCTAGAAGGCATTGCTGCAAGTATAGGTGTTAAGCTTTGGAATCTGCTGTCACAGAACGTTACAGAATTGACAGAATTTTTCACAGACCTTGAAAGACCCCAGGGACAAAAATCCAAATGGGACCATTTGGTGCAAAAGATACTGTCTGTAACTCAGGAATTCCCTGGGAAAAACACATTTTGGAGGCTGGTGGAACACCCTGGGGAAGCATCCTTGTGTTTTGCATACATGTTCTGCTCTTGTCCATTGCAGACCTAGTGGTCTATAATCTGAACTGATTTGCTTGTAGCTCTTCATGGACGTTTTCAGGCAGTGTTTTTCACTTAGAAAAACCTAAAATGCTTGGTAACTGCCTATTAAAGAGATTTGCTTGTCCTGTAGAAAGTACAGATGCTGACTGTAGATTAGCAGCTTCCTGAAAGGGAGAAGAGATTACTTGCATTATTCCCTGACAGGCCTGTAGGTTCAGGGAATAATTTCCTTTTCTTATGTTCTTATATAAAATATATATATATATACTTAGATATACTTCTATTTTCCTTTGTGCTCCATTACAAAATATTTGTCTCTTAGCACAGTAAGAGGGGAAGTTAAATACAGAGCAATCCAGAAGCATGCTGGTATTTGGTTGGCATATGATTAAAAAAGATAATCCCTTTACTTTTGATATTAGAACTTCAAACACCTTAAAAACACTCTTAAGAGAGCTTGTTATTCTAAATTCATAGTTGGTTTTTTTTTAATTTATTCAAAACAGTTGGGAATTTATTATTAGAAGCACCAGCTTTCATGATGAGATGTCATGCTTTATAATACAAGCTTTGTTCTGTTCAAGTCAGTGAACATGGCTCACTTTCTGTAGGTGGGAGTTTCTCTGGAGGGGTTGGTCAGTACTGGAACAGCTGATAAGATCAGCACCCACAGCTCTGGGTGTCACTCACTGCACAAATGGCTGAGCTGTTCAACCTAATTTTAGTTTATCTGAGAACTCTGGCTTGCAAATTGCAAAGTTTGAAGAGCTCGTCCTGACCAGTCTGGCTGTCAGGCACAAGCAGCTGGAGTGTGGCTTTGTCAGCTGTCCAGTGCAAGCCTTCAGTGGCCCAGAGGCAAAGCCCTCAGCCCCAGGGGTAGGGGAGGCCTCAGAGCTTGGGCTGCTTCCACTTGTGCAGTGAGCAGGGGCTGCAAATAGGCACACAGAGCACAGTGGGAAATGAAAACCATGGGAAGAACCCAGTAAAACAGAATAAGTGGGTGCTCTTATTCTGCAGCTTGACAGCAGGTCCAAAAGTCAGAGCTACTTCTACTCTGTTCCCATATTGATGTTAGAATGCTGCTTCATTTTTTCGCAGTTTTTAATTTTGCAGGCTGAATCCTCCATCTGACATATCATGCTTTCGTAATGCAGTGTGTTTTTCCGTTTTCAATGCAGCACAGAGGAGGAAGAACAAACAAAAAAAAATCACAAAAATGTTTACAATGCAATATTGCAATATCACCAGTATTGATCAGGCCAGTCTAATCTGTCTGTAGCAGATTTTTTCCCCACCAAGTTAACTTCTGTTCTGCGCAGTCTATTTTTATAAACTGTTAGTATAAATTTGCCAGCCAGCTTACATTCTAGATAAATACTAAGGGAGGAAAAGGTGAGACTGTTGCAAATAAAGTAACAGCTGAAATTCCGAAATCTGGGAAAACTGCCAAAGAGGTCAATTAAATAGACAGAGAAAAGTTGTTAAAATAACTTCCATTTCACAGCCCAATTAAAAAAAAAAAACAACAAACTAAAAAGCTATGTCACATTTTGATCTGTGTCATATCTGACAACCAAGTGCAGTTTCAAAGTGCAGTTATCAGTGTTGTATGGAGGAATATGCCATGTGTGTAGTGTGTGCACCCCTCTGTCTTTTCATCTGGTTCAGTCATTATTTCAGGATTAGTGACCTGCAGTGTTAGCATAGGAAACATTTTGTAACATTTTTTATGTCATCCACTCTGTTGACTCTGATCATCCAGAATGATTTTAGGTATCAGTAGGTACCAAATAACTATTAAATATTAGCGAGGCCTCTGTAATGATTTAGTAAGACATTTCTGGTTCCTCAGGACCTGAGGGGTGAGCAGAGGTCCAGGCTGTGGGATTGTCAGTCAACACCTGGCACCACAGGTACCAAACAGGCAGGGATTTAACTGGAGGGGACAGTGGACTGAAATTGGCTCTCCAAAGAGACAACAGAAGTGTAAACTACACAACACACTGGCATGAACCTGGCAGACAGAGCACAGAGCACCTGAAAAACATCCTCAAGATCTGTGTCACTGAATTCCAAACAAGCTCTGCAGCCTTCCCCTGCAAACTTGTGCAGGAGGAAGGAAATGGTATCAAAGCAAGGCTTAACAAAGCTATGCATGCTGCTTTTCCAGTGTCTTAGTTGCTAATGGGATGACTTTAAAAAAGTTAAGCAAAAGGGAATATGCAATCTTCCTAGCTATAATTTTAGGACAGAGTAGCTCTTGCAGCCCACAGTCAAAGCTAGGAGAGGTGGGATAAAGTGTTTATTTAAAAGTAAAGAAATGTTCTTTTGTTTGTAAAGCATCAGCAGTAGAGCCTGAGCTTGTCCTTTCTCAGAATTGTTGAAATTTTTTCCTCTTCCAGTTTGTCACATGAAGAACTTGAGTTTTGCTAGACAATATTACAGAAAACCTGTATTTTCACTCAAGAATTACATTTTCAGTTTTAATCACAGACTAGTACATGTTGTGTGCTTGCCACTCAGTGGAAGAAGGTGACATGTCATGCATTCAAATAGTGACCTTTAGATTTCTGATTTAGTCTTTAATACAAAAAAGAAAATACTGTATGATTTCACCTCCAGCCTTGTACATTTCTGTGCAGGATTTTATCTCTTCTTACCAACTACATGATTTACATTTTAAACTGCTTTAATTTATGCCATTCCCCATCAAAAAGACAAGTTCTGATAATGCTGGTATTACATGAATATTATGTGTGCCATGAAAGATTAGAGACTGATCTGAGCTGCTTCCCTCTGCAAGTTCTGCTTTCTTTGAAGCATTTATTTTTACCATCATCTGTACCTCATCTAATCAATGGATAATCTGCTGGAGTTTGCAAGCTCCCCACATTCCATTTGTTGGATACAGAGTTCCAGACAGCTGAAATGGACATTCCTGGAAAGTACAAAATAGGAAGATGTGTTAGTTGAGGGGCCAAGGTCTGTGAAAAAGCACCTTGGCCAGACACAGCAGGAAAAGCATTTTGGCCTTTTCTTGACGCCTGCAAGGTGCTCTGGCACAACACTGATTTACATACTTATTTTTTTAAACGGCACTTGAATACTGATTGGGTTTATAAATTAGCAATTCCTACAAAGTCACTGGGACAAGTGCGCTATTCTCCACTAGAATTCTCTGTTGGAATGAAGACATGGTCCTGCATTTGTCTAAGAAATGGTAGATGTTTCTAATGAAAATCCATGTAAACCAGATGAATCTGGACTCACCACATGCTAAAAGTGTTGCAAAAAAGAAAAAAGAGCACTGAGCTACAAAACAGCTTATAAATAAATCAATGATTATTTAGAACAAAGCAACACAAACTAACCTGTAGCTTTAATTCTCTACATCTACATAATGACTTATGCAGAAGTTTGCCAAATAAAACCCCATGTGACCAGCTATTGTATTCAGTGTAATGTGTTTTAAGGAAAATGCAGTGCCAATGGCTACGTGCTGTTCAGTTAAACTCCTCTGCCTGTGGGAACTACAAAACATTGCAGGGTAGACCAGTTTGTGCTGATGGTGCTTACTGCAGATACAGATCAGCCATGAAAAGTTAAGGGAAGTAACTGCCTAATAATTTCAAAATACTGAACTTCAAAAAGTCATTTTAAATGTTTTTATTGTACCACTCATGAAAGTTTTAGGCAGTACTGAACAGCTGGGATACTGTTCAGCATTGTGCAGTAGATAGAGCTGTTGGAGGCCCTTTGAGCAAGCTAATGAATGCCCTGACAGAAGCTGGTGGAGCACAGTTCTTATAAATGATCATCTATATTTTGTTTAAAAAATAAAAAATCATGGGTTTTTTTTTAGCAGATGTTTACTTATGCATTGTGTTTGCCTAATTAAAATATTTGGGAAAGTGGCCTCCCTACAGTCACACGATTTTCAGTGTAGTAGTGCAGTTCATTGTTGAATGACAGGTTTTTTTGAAGCCAAATAAATTGCAAATCTTGCAATGTGTGAGGCTTTTCCATAGCAATGCTCAGGCAGTGCTATCAACACAAAGAGCAATTTACACTTACCTGTAAATTGATTTTGTTATGCTTCAACCAGACAGGAATGGTTAGTAGGAAGCTAAATCCTGATATGGAAAAGTAAGGAAGCATTAAGAAGGGTGGTGAAGTGCATGAACACTGTTCTGTAAAGTTACCCAGCAGAGAACAAAGTAGCAAAAGCCCAGGTTCCAAATCTGTTAAGATTTTCAATAGAAGCAGCTTATTAACAGAACAAAACACTCTAAACATAAGAATGATCCTTAGTCAACAAAAGGATCCCATTAAATGGCTGTTTATAGAATGTCCAAGCAAACTCATGCCAATGATTAAGGAAAAGCCTCTGTAATTCAGCACATTCAAAGTCTTGCTGAGTAAGAGATACTGTAACTTATTGCCACTCAGTCCTGGAAAACAACAGGACTGACTGCCTCGGTGAAATAATAATTTAGATTTTGGTCATAATCTAATATTGTTCTAAAATTTGTCATTATTATTTAATGTGATATTTTTCATTGCTATGTAGAATGTTATTCAGTTTTCTTTGATAACATTGCCAAGGTCCATTTTTGTAAAACAGGTATTTCTATCACTGCTTTTACACTTAGCCATTAGAATAATAATATTTGTTGTCTTCCAACCTTGATTGTCCTGCAATCAATTATCTAGGATTTAGAGTAAGACTCCAGAATTGTCATTTATTGATAACTCAGGTTAACTTTAATTCGCAGAGGTGTCCCTCACTTTTAAATAGTGCAAGTTTACTAAACTTGGCTGAAGTTGACAGCCATACACACACAAACCAACCTGCGTATTAGTTCATCCTAAGTCTTTATTATAGAAAAATTGACTGGGAAGATGTAGTTAGTGTGGTTTCAGAAATGTAAGTATTCAGAAAACTGACCCATTATAATAGGTATGTAGTATTTTGAAAGAACATTCTGTTAACCCAAATCCAAGTTCTGAGGAAGTTCTGTAAGTAGCTTGAAAGAGCCAGGAGTTGTTAGAGTTATTTGTTGTGCCTGTAACACTCCTGAACAGAATGAGTTCTGTGGGGAAATCTATATTAACGTGACCTGTGCTGTGCCTTTCAGTTACCTGCTTGTCATGAATACTCATGTGGTTATTTTCTTCAAGGGGCTTAGGGAGTCTCCAGCACGGATTATGGCAGGACTCTTTTCCCCCTCCTCGCTTAACTGTTGCTGAAGCCAGGCTCCTCATTCATCTTCTGTTACGTAACAGTATCAAGGCTTAGCACTGAAAGTGTTTATTTTTAAAAGGGTTATACTGATGAGTTCTGCCTTTTGGAAAGCATAAAAACTGTCACTTTTTAATATTTCTTCTTTTTTTATAGTGAATGAGATCATAGGAAGAGATATGTCACAGATCTCAGTGTCACATGGAGCAGTGGCCAGCCAGTCTGCACGTACGTGTCCTGGATCTCTGGAGACAAGAATATCAGATGGAATCCAGTAACGGATAAGCTAACGACTCAACATCCATGAAAACTTCACCATTTCTCTGAATACTTCATCCTCTTCCTCTTTAGACTTACTGTGCTTCCAACTCTGTGGCCTTTATGAACTGGAACAGTGGATCCTTGCAAAGCCCTTTTAGTGGGTTACATTTTTGATGTAGAGACAGAGCATTTTAATTATAGTTCCTCAGATGCTGTAAAGAGACTTCTTAAAATGGACACACAGAATCTACACCTGCTATTTTAACTGTTTTAAAGTTACAAACAAGCTTTGCTTTTTGCATTTAAATAGAATACTTTTATATTGTAAGTGCTTCAGAT